>NC_141685.1:55204107-55865087 GCF_964263255.1 Lissotriton vulgaris
CAGAAATCTCGTTACCTAGCTAGCTACAGTGTCTCATGGATCATTATGGAATGATCCATGTATTAGACAAACCAGAACATGATCTTTAGAATACCTCAGGAGTCGTGGAACACATGAACACTCTTTCGTTATATAATCATTTCAAACCAAAACTGAGAGTCAAAGAACACAAGTGCAAGTTTGAAATATTTATTATTCAATGCAAAGTTCTCAAACGCAGTATCTTGTATAATACCAAAATGCAGATTATAAAAATCAGAGTCAGCAGCATAGTCACTAATCCATAGTAAGCAAAAGGTGCTAGCATGTTATAATGCAATTTCTATAGAAATCTATATCACCTATATTTCGCGCACCCTATCTAGCATATTATATTATATCTAAGAAGGTCTCATTCGGGTTTTAGCAGGGCGGCCCCATACCTCTCAATGTCAGTAGGAGCAGTTCACATCAACCGCTACCAGCTCTCTTCATGCGCAGCACCAAGTGTCTTCGCTTTCATTCCGTGTAACTCTATCTTAAACCCGCGTAGAGCCCAAAATGTTGGCATCAACATTATTTGTGTTATGTCTAATGTCTAATGTGGTGCGAGGATCAGACCTCCTAGCAACCTTGTGTTAGGTTAATCTTAGAGTGTGCAGCTCTCAGTGTGCAGACAGTTGTACCAAGTGTACCAGGCAAAGCTGATAGCATAGGAATAACATATTATTCCCAAATAAAGCAACTCGCCGCTTCTAGGGTGAAAGCTACAACAACAAGTACGTGTCGTGTGCAAAACTGAAGCCGAAGGCAAAACGGCTGTTTAAACATGTAATACACTCATGCTAACTTAACGCAATATATGTAATGAAGTATCCATATGACAGTCTGTGAACTAAGTTCACACCAGGAAGTCCTGGAGAACAGAACGGCCGAAAAAACCTTCTTCCCGGACTTGGCTGTCCAGTCAGTAATGCTTAGTTAACGTGTGCAGGGATGCCCACGTGGCTGTGTGACAGATTTCAACCAGCGGAACTCCACGTTCCAAAGCAGTAGTGGCTGCCGTCGCCCTGGTAGAGTGGGTGCGCAGTCCTACTGGAGGTTTACCTAAAGTATAACATCTTAATGCATAGGACGACCCATCGAGAGATGGTACCTTTGTGCACTGCCCGACCTTTCTTGGTGCCCACATAATCCGTAAAGAGTTGGTAGTTTGCCCGGAAGTCATTAGTGAGGTCAAGGTAGAAAGACAGCGCACTTTTTGGGTCCAGACAGTGGAATCTACCCTCCTCTTTGGAAGTGTGCAGAGGCGAGAAGAAGGTGGACAATGTGATGGTCTGACCTATGTGGAAAGAGGCAATCACTTTGGGCAGAAAAGAGGGCTTAGTACAGAGGACTACTTTGTCCAGATGGACAGCAAGAAAGGGAGGTCTGGAAGATAAGCCTGAAGCTCACTCACCATGCGAGCAGAGTTGATGGCAAGCAAAAAAGCAGTCTTCAAAGGAGGCGAAGAGGACAATTATGTAGGGGCTCAATGGGAGGACACATAAGATAAGTGAGGACAAGATTCAAGTACCACTGGGGCATTACGAAAGGAGAAGGAAGAAGGTGATTAGTAATGCACTTCAGAAATCTGTTAACAATAGGATCGATGGCCATGCTCAAGAGTTCGGGATACCAGACTCTTCGTGCCCAGTCCGGAGCCACAAGAATGACTTGGGACTCGCCGCGTTTGATATTCTTCAGCAATCTTGGCAGAAGTGGTACAGGCGGAAAGGAGTACAGGAGGCCGCAACTCCACTCGCAACGAAAAGTGTTGCCGAGCGAGAGTCGCCTTAAAAACTCCAACAAGCAGAACTGCTGACATTGCACGTTCTCTTCGGTGGCTAATAGATCTAACCAAGGCTCTCCCCACTGCTGAAAGAGACCTTGCACCACTTTTGTGTGAAGACGCCATTCGTGATCCATCATGCACCGGCAGCTGAGTTAGTCCGCCCTGGCTTTCAGGGAACCTGCTAGGTGTTGAAGCACCAGAGGTATGCCCTAATGTTCCAGCCATGTCCAAAGGCAAAGAGCCTCTTGACATAGGGTCCACAACCCCACCCTGCCCTGTTTGTTGCACTACTACATGGCGGTGGTGTTGTCCCTGAACACCTGCACCACTCTTTCTTTGACAGAAGGAAGGAATGCCTTCAGTGCAAGACAAATCACCCTGAGCTCCAGAAGGTTGATGTTGTGCCTGGACTTCGCCGGAGACCAGAGGCCTCTGATCTCCACCTCTCCCATATGGCCGCCCCATCCCAGGAGTGACGCATCCATCACTATTGTGAACTCAGGTTGGGGAAGGGAGAGGGATCTGCTGTTGACCCAATCCTGGTTTGTGAGCCACCACTGCAACTGTCTTGCAGTCCCCTCCGAGATCTGAACGTCATCGGAAATATTCCCATGATGCTGCGCCCACTGGAACTTCAGGTCCCACTGCAGAGCCCATATATACCATGATCCACCAGCAGGATGCCGGAGGCCATGAGGCCCAGCATCCTTAGGGTCATTCTCACCAAAAACCGAGATTGAGGCTGAAACATCGGTATCACAGCCCGAATATCCTGCACTCGCTGCTTGGGAGGATAGACCCGAAACTGCGGTGTGTCCAGAACCGCTCTGATGAAAAGGAGCTTATGGGAGGGAATCAGGAGCAACTTCAGCTCTTTTACTGTGAACCCCAGTGAATGCAGGAAGTCCATCGTAGTCTGGAGGTGGGAGACAACAGCCTGGGCAAGCCAGCCTTCAACAGCCAGTCGTCGAGATAGGGGAAGACTGGAACCCCTGATCTGCGCAGATGAGCTGCGACCACCGCCATCACTTTTGTGAACACCTGAGGGGCGCAGGTAAGGCCAAGGGGGAGAGTGGTAAACTGAAAATGCTTGCGGCCTACCATGAACCGTAGGTAACGCCGGTGGGCAGGCAAGACGGGGATGTGAAAGTAACCGTCCTCCAAGTCCACTGCTACTATCAAATCTCCAGGGTCGAAGGCAGACAAGACCTGAGCCAAGGTTAACATCTTGAACTTCTCCTTCCGGAGGAAGTGGTTGATGTCCCTGAGGACTAAGATAGCATGCCTTTGTCCTTCTTGGGTACCAAGAAGAAGTGGGAGTAGCAGCCCCGATCTACTTCTGGCACAGGGGCGCATTTGAAAGCTCCCTTGGCAAATAGATCCCTAACTTCCTGGAAGAGAAGGGGCAAATGATCCTCCGACATGGGATGGAGTGTTGGTGGCATGGAGGGAAGGGTAGTCTTGACGGGGAGGGAGTAGCTTTTTCGGACTATCTGCAAAACCCACTTGTCCAACGCCATGTTGTGCCAGTGGGGGAGGTGATGGCAGATCCTGCCACCCCGTGCAACATGTGGCCCTGGAAGGTCGGACTAGGAATGTTTGGAGGCTGCTGCAGTGGGGCTTTGGTGGACTGGCCCACCAACTGGCCCCCAGACCCACAATGCTGGGTCCCACGTACCCGAGAGGCTGGGTAGCTTGCACAGCCCTGTGGCTCTGGGTGGAATGCGGTGGGGCACCCCTTCTGTAGCCACGAAAGGCAGACTCCTTGAGGTTTGAAGTTGTTGCAAGGCCCAAGGATCTGGCCGTAGCCCTAGAGCTATTGCAACACTTGAGCGGGTTACCCGCCATGTAACCAAACAGGCGACAGCCATCAGAGGGCTTTCCCAAAAGGGTAGATTGCACATCCACAGAGAAGGCAGACATTCTCAGCCAGGCGTAGCGCCTCAGGGCTACCAACGTGGAAACTGTTCTACTCAGCGAGTCGGCGGTATCCAGCCTTCATCGGATGGTGAACTTTGCTGCGTATCAATCCTCAGCAACAGTGAGAGTGACCACGGCCCGGGCCTCCTCCATGCACTGCGGCAGCACTTGACCAACCGTATCACACACCGCGTGTGTGTAACGGCCGAAGAGACATGCAGTGTTCACCAACCGCAGTCCTAAGCTGGCCGAAGAAAACATCTTCCCAAGATGGTCCAGCTTCTTGAATTCCCTATCTGGCAGAGCAGTAGGGAATGCGCCCTTTGAGGATGAGGCTTTGACCACCAAACTCTCAGGGGTAGGGTGTTGGGAGAGGAATAATGGGTCACCCAGGGCTGGGTGGTGGCCTTGGTTAATCATCCTGTCCACAGGAGCTGCTGGTCTTGGACCAAGTACCCAGAAGGATGTCAGTGAGGGCCTCATTAAAAGGCAGCAGGGGCTCCGAAGAGGGTGCTGCTGGCTGAATCACCTCAGTCAGGAGGCTAGTACTGACAGCCACTGTAGGAAACTCGAGGCCCAAGACCTAAGCCGCCCTACGCAACACCACAGCATAGGAGGCTCCCTCCTCTGTAGCCATGGTAGGAGGAGAATGCATACCAAGGTCTGGGGAGGTATCCAGACCACTGGCATCACCCAACTCCTCTCACCAGTCCAGATCTTCAAGTTGGTCTGCTAGAGAGTCAATAGACTCCTCCCAGTCCTCCTCACCCTCCTTTGGTTGCCACTCGGCACAATCGGCGCCAGGGGTGTTGCCACTGGAATCGGTCCCGGGTAAGGTACGGTGAGGCGACCGGCACCGATCCGGATCAAGGCCTGGATCCTTCGGGACCCTGCAGCCGCCAGCATTAAATGCCTACAGCCCCCAGCCAAGGCTGTGGGCCCCGAAGGCACGCCTGCGGAGTAGGCTGCCCAAAGATGCTGTGCAGTGCTTCGTTAAATTGACGAAACTGGGCAGGAGATGCTCCAGCTCCAGGAAAGGTAGAAAAGCGTGGAGCCGCCTCAGCATGCTCTGAGGAAGAAGCCGGAGAGCGACGATGCTCCGGGTCTCGCGTTGCATTGGCCGACGGACAGAAAAAAGGCGAAGAGTGATGATGATTCTCGGACTTCTTTTTGTGTATCGACTTACTTGAGGAATGCAAAGACTTCGAAGAGGAATGGTGATGACTAAGTGACCGGTCCCGCGACCTTACTCTAGACGGGGACCTCGAGCTCCAGGGAGCGGACTGCGGGGCCTCCAAAAGCTTTCGGGACCGCTCTCTCAAAGACTTCGGTTTCATGGCTGGGCAGTCAGAGCACGACTTCACATCGTGGTCACGCTCCAGGAACCTAAGGCACACGAGATGCGGAGCGGTGACTAACATCAACTTGTGACAGGAGTCACAGGGCTTGAAGCTGGTCCGACGATGGGACATCCCTTGTGCTACCAGAAGTGGAAGACTCAAAAAAAGAGGTAGACAAAAGTCGAAAAAGGTTTTAGTCAAAAACTGACTAAGAGGTAGGCTCTCTCCGGATCTGCGCTGGCTGGAGCAGAAAAAAGAAAGAACTGACATCAGCGTGCAGGTGGGGCATCTTAAGTAGACACTGCGATGTTATCCCGGCGCCTACGACACAGGACATGGAGTCGACCGACGTCACCTACCGAAGCGCAGGGGTACTGCTAAGAAAAAAATTCTCTGGATCCAGTCTGAAACCTGTGGGTAATTTTAAGGTAAGGAATCTATAACACATAGTCTCTTCCAGATACAAGCATCCTAGGAGCAGTTTCAGGGTAACACCCCGCATCAACCAGGCTTGCTTGAATCCAGCGGCAAAGTAAGCAAGGGGCCCCATGTCTCGGCGTACCCTCCCAACTTAGGGCAAACAAAGCAAACACAAGGAGATGATGGACGGACGGTTGAAACTTTTCAGAAACTCACCCCCAGTCACAGATCTGGGTTGAATCCATCATCGTTCTTTAGCTAATTTCGCCACCATAGTTCAGGCCCAGCCATATGCAAATCAGTCTTGACCATGTGCCTCATGGGAACAGTCCAGACCGAACTGCCAAGTCAGGTCTCAACTGGACCGGAAACAAGCATCCTGGCTGATATGGGGTGTTACCCCGAAACCGGTCCCAGTTGCTTGTTTCCGGTCCAGGGAACACCTGGCTTGGCGAGCGTTGGATCAATGCAAGGACGAGGTAGCATTCACTGGCATTTTTATGAA
Source organism: Lissotriton vulgaris (assembly GCF_964263255.1). Lineage (NCBI taxonomy): Eukaryota > Metazoa > Chordata > Amphibia > Caudata > Salamandridae > Lissotriton > Lissotriton vulgaris. Next base: position 55,210,106 of record NC_141685.1, read on the forward strand.
AAGTGCAGGCTTGTTATAAAACTGGCGATTTTTTTTGCACATCGCTATATCCTGGAGGGTCTGAGTGACAATGCTCCCAAATATAATCATGCCCTGAGGGAAACAGTGGCCCAAACTCTGTCGGCGAACACAAGCTATTCAGGATAGATGTGTTGCAGCAGTCAGTACTATGTTGTGACTTGGACATAGCCTATTGTTTGGGTCAGGCAATTGGCATGAGTGTGAAACTTCGGTGCATTGCCTGGATTAGGCCTATATGCTTCTCTAAAGAAACCCAAGCATCGTTAATGGACAAGCTAGTCAATGGCTCTCACCTTTTAAGCAAGAAAGCGGACTAGGCCCCAGACAGATTCCTTGGGTCTGTCTGCCTCCGCCATGCAATTTCATCACAAATCTCACCTACTTTTGGCTACAGTAGTGCTTTTCAACACTCAGTCAAAGGGAAATCCCTGGGTGTACATTCATCTAAAGTTAATACTATCCTTGCGCGCACAGTTCATACATGCCAATTTGAAGCACTAGGAAAATTATAAAATCACTCTATATTAGCCAAAAGTTAATTTCCACACCAAAATATTGAACGTTCACAATCTTATTTTAATGAAGATATAAAAAGAATTATACACACAATGACAAGTTAAAATTTCAAAGAACAATCTTTGAAAATAAGATAAAAACGATCATAATAGTTCATTACATATAACCAATATATAAAAAATTAAGTATAATCCTAAATAAAGGAGAATCATAAACACAACAACTTTACAGGCATATAATTCATTAAAACACAGTTAATAAATACAAAGCAAAAATACAGACTTTCTCTCAAAAACAACCCCCTCTATTCGTTGTGGCCTATTGCTGACTTTACCACTTCCGATATCTGATCCAAAGGTCATTCATAAATGCAAGAGTGACGTGAACAGTAGCATTAGTACATGTCTATCAGTTGCTCACTTGACCCTGTTTGGATTCAATATTTAGAACAAAATGCGTTGACGCGTTTCGGTGCAGGCAACAAAGCGATACTGTAGCACCTTCTTCAGGACTTCTGTAATTAGGGGTCACCAGCTTCACTGAATAATATGTTATTTGCCCTCTCCCAGGGGAGACGGGCAAAGGAGCTTGCGTAGATAGTTCTATGAGTTCCCCTTTCCGGGCTTCACAAGTTTAGGGTAAGGTTGATCCTTATTGTGTCTGTGGGGGTCAGCAAATATCGAACCTCTTCTCTGTTTTTCAAGTCTTTAGATCCCTTGTATTAGTATCTTAAAATTATATAAAACCCTTCTTGAACGGGCATAAGACGCTTTTGGCTCCGTCTGTGAACTGGATATGTTCTCGCGGGTTGCTCAGTCGCGTGTCTGCCTCGTTCTTTTCTCCTTCACCTTTTTCTTTTTCAACACTGCCAGCGCCAGACCCTGCTGCAAACCCAGCAGGTCTCCCAGTTATTTCATGGCCATGGCACACAAAGGCAATGTCCAGGACATCATGCCACTGAGTGACCTGCTGCTACAGCCGGCACAGCTGCAAAACCTCTTTGTGTCCTTACAGACACTGACTCACCCTATTGTAAGCAGTAGCCAACATTTTCTCCAGTGAATTAGATTGTGCCAGTGACAGACCCCTCTCCCTATTCCACCCAGACTTAAGAGTGGTGACGGATGTATCACGTCTGGGATGGGAAGGCCATATGGGAGAGAGAGATTAGGGAACCCTCATCACCGGCAGAGACCCAACTGGAGTTGCGAGCATTTCACTTGGCGGTGAAGGTCTTCCGGCCCACCATCAAAGGAGGGCTGGTGCAGCTTCTCACAGACAAGACAGTCAATGATGGTGGTCTCATCAGGAAGTGTCACACAAACGTGTTTGACAGCGAGCCGAGGATTCACTGGCTGCAGTTTGGTCCGACGAACGGGTGCTGGAACTGCTTAGTTGAATTTGACTTCCTCCCAGGACGCTGCCCGAAGATACAGAAGAATCCTTACTGGGTTGTATTGAATATAGTGTGAGAAGCATATGGGAGAGGCGGCGTTCTACCATCCTATTGCATTGTATTCATGACACCTGGAGAGTATGCTGAAAAAAGTCAAATATTACCACGTCCATAACGCTATGACTAGGGCGGACATGATTATATGTTGTGCGTGTTACTATACACTTAAACATGATTGCTGGAAAAGTATGTCACACCCCTACAGCATGGTGTTATGGTGTTAGTCAGCTAATCATAGCGTAGTCCATGGAATTTCATCATTCAGACCCCGGGAATCTGTCGATAGTCGATATATCCATTGTTGTTCCTCAATGGATATTTAGACTATCGACAGATTCCCGGGGAATGATGAAATTCCATGGACTACGCTATGATTAGCTGACTAACACCATACTGTAGGGGTGTGACATACTTTTCCAGCAATCATGTTTAAGTGTATAGTAACAAGCACAACATATTACCATGTGTTTTCAGCTTTATATTGAGATAGGCGCCTTGACGCCCATTGGGCTAAGTTGCGCAGTTATAAATTCTGCTTCATTCATTCATTCATTCACATAAGGAGATATTTCTCAACAGCACTAATATTTTGGTGCCACTGAAAGCTTTGCAAAAAGCGCGGCTGGAACACTCGCGCTGATAGGGGCATCCTAATAGAGGACGAACCTACATAAGACGAACTCCCCTTCCCAAACGTTGCCTCCCCCAGCCTCAGACACAGCTTGGGGCAACGACGGATAGGTGAGTGCATTGACCATGTTTGTGGTCTCCAATATGTTGTGAGCCTATGCTCTCATAGTATTTTCATTTCCTATACCTGTATTATTAGTACTTGTGGGTGAGCCTTTTTTGAGATTGGTTGTTAGATTCTTGAGCTAGGGATAAGTTAGTCAATAGGGACTCTAAACAAGTAGATAGGCTGAAACTTGTTCTGCTTCATCTTGATTTGGACTGCCTTTTTCTTATCCCTAGTGCGTGGCCTCCCTTACTCTGAGATTGGTCCAGGTGAGGTGAGGTAATTTCCCCTGTCAAGAAGGGTGAGTAAGGAACCTGAGGGTCCTTTTTGTTAACGGAATTATATTGTTATATATCCAGCGCACTTATACCACTTTGCAATTTTTGTTCTAGGTGATTGATACACCAGCTGACATGGAGGAATAGGAACATATCCTTTAAATATGTCACTGTATTTGATTTATGTATTGAATGATTTAGCACCGGGTGCCCCACGAACATGCGGTGCACTAAGGGCGATGGAGGCGGCCCCCTTCTGTCCGCGCTCCGGTCCCCAAGCGAGCGCCTCTACGCACCGGCCCCCCGAGAGAGGCCGGCTATCCCAGGCCAACCGAGGCTCCACGGCACTGCGGTATCGTTACGGTTTATGGGGGATTCTGACTTAGAGGCGTTCAGTCATAATCCAACAGATGGTAGCTTCGCCCCATTGGCTCCTCAGCCAAGCACATACACCAAATGTCTGAACCTGCGGTTCCTCTCGTACTGAGCAGGATTACTATTGCAACAACACATCATCAGTAGGGTAAAACTAACCTGTCTCACGACGGTCTAAACCCAGCTCACATTCCCTATTAGTGGGTGAACAATCCAACGCTTGGTGAATTCTGCTTCACAATGATAGGAAGAGCCGATTTATGTATTGGTTGTAGTTTGTTTAACACCTGCAGTAGCGAAGGTTTTTTAGAACAGAGGCCCTGAGGAATGCCAAGGTAGTATATCCCCTACTGGCAGAAACATGTCGGCCCCTTAGCAGTCATTTGTTTATACTGCTTTTTTTGCACTGTTCTGGATTTTAAATTGAAAGAGGCTCTACAGTCATTAAAGTTTCTTCACTGTGATCTCTCTATTCCGTTTTAATCTCACTTCTTTCTTACACTTTCACTCTTTGCACTGCACTTTGTTCCAATTGGTGATCCCACGCATGGTCAACTAGCGACTGCGGGAGTGACCCCAGTCCTGACAGGCGGTCTCGGTTGTAGTCTCATTGATCTAGAGACACACCAGCCTAGCCCTGTGGATGACCAGATGAGAAAACTAGATCACCAACAAGATTTTGATGGTAATCCATCTCTGACTATTGGATCTCACCTATAGTTGCTGGTGGTTACATGCGTTGGTTTACTATACTCTATAAAATAGACCATTCAGTTACATCACTAGCATTTTGTGGATTTAACATTACGTATGGTTCCAGACACATTTTTGTCTTTTTGCTAGACCCCTAGGTTTTTTGTATTTAGATATTGTATAACAGGGGATAATAACCTAGGTAGGTCTTTAAAATTCCCTTAGACCCTCCCACACCCTTTTTTGTTTTATGTGAGATCTCCTTTCTCAGTAAAATGTTTCTGGCTTTCACCTTCTGTATTAGGCTTTAGTCCAGTTTGAATTCCCTCATGTGAAATGACATTGTATTTGTGATTAAACCTTATCTGACATTCAGAACACACATAAGGCTTTTTTCTCCCGTGTGAGTTCGCTCATGACAAGTGAGAAGTAATTTGTAACCAAAACTTTGCTTGCATTTCGAGCACTCAAGGTATTTCCCCAGAGTGGGATTTCTCATGAAGCATAACACTGCCTTTCAGATACAAGCTTTTATGGCATAAGGATTTTCTCCAGTGTGGAGTTTCTCATGGTGAGATTGCGTTTTTCTCTGCAGCTTTTATGGAATTCAGAGCACTCATAAGGATTTTCATCAGTATGGAGTCGCTTAGTGAGGCTGTGCCTATCAAATAGGAATTTCTGGCATTAACAGCATTGGTAATGTTCTTTCCCTGTGTGCGTCTGCTCATGTAGAGTGAGATTGTGTTTAAAATTGATGCTTTTCTGGCATTCGGAGCACTGAATTATTTTTTATGGTGTGTTTTCTTATGGTGCTTGTAACCATCTCTACCTCTGAATCTTTTCTAACATTTAGAACACTGATAATGTTTTTCTCCAGTGTGGATTCTCACATGTTCAGTGAGATGAGATTTAAGGCTGAAACATTTTTGGCATTCGGAGCACTGATAAGGTTTTTCCCCAGTGTGGGTTCTCACATGTTCAGTGAGATTAGATTTTTGGCTGAAACATTTTTGGCATTTGGAGCACTGATAAGGCTTTCCCCAGTGTGGATTCTCACATGTTCATTGAGATTAGATTTTTGGCTAAAACATTTTTGGCATTCGGAGCACTGATAAGGTTTTTCCCCAGTGTGGGTTCTTATATGCTGAGTGAGATGGCTTTTTACACTGAAACATATCTGGCATTCAGAGCACTGATAAGGTTTTTCACCAGTGTGGGTTCTTGTATGCAGTGTGAGACCGCCTTTTTGACTGAAACATTTCTGGCATTCAGAGCACTGATAAGGTTTTTCCCCAGTGTGGGTTCTTATATGCTGAGTGAGATTGATTTTTTTGCTGAAACATTCCTGGCATTCAGAGCACTGATAAGGTTTTTCCCCAGTGTGGGTTCTTGTATGCAGAGTGAGACCGCCTTTTAAACTGAAACATTTCTGGCATTCAGAGCACTGATAAGGTTTTTCCCCAGTGTGGGTTCTTATATGGTAAGTGAGACTACTTTTTCTACTGAAACATTTCTGGCATTCAGAGCACTGATAAGGTTTTTCCCCAGTGTGGAATCTCACATGTGCAGTCAGAAGTGATTTAAGTTTGAAATGTTTTGGGCATTCAGAACACTGATAAGGGTTTTCCCCAGTGTGGATTCTTGTATGTTCAGTGAGTCTGCTTTTGAAACGGAAACATTTCTGGCATTCAGAGCACTGATGAGGTTTTTCCCCGGTGTGGGTTATTGTATGCCGAGTGAGACTGTTTTTGTCAATGAAACATTTCTGGCATTCTGTGCACTGATGAGGTTTTTCCCCGGTGTGGGTTCTTGTATGCAGAGTGAGAGTGCTATGATCACTGAAACATTTCTGGCATTCGGAGCACTGATAAAGTTTTTCCTTAGCCTTAGAGTGGTATCTTGTATGCTGAGTGAGACTGCTTTTGTCTTTGAAACATTTCTGGCATTCCAGGCACTGATAAGGTTTGTCCACAGAGTTGGTTATTGTATGTCGAGATAGACTCCGTTTGTTACAAAACCTTTTCTGGCATTCAGAGCACTGATAAGGGTTTTCCCCAGAGTGGATTCTCATATGTTCAATTAAATAAGATTTTTGGTTGAAACTTTTCGGGCATTCTGCGCACTGGTAAGGTTTTTCCACAGAGTGGGTTAATGCATGTCGGTATAGAGTCAGTTTGATCCTAAACCTTTTCTGACATTCAGAGCACTGAAAAGGTTTTTCCCCAGTGTGGATTCTCATATGCTCAGTGAGATAAGACTTACGCCTGAAACTTTTGTGGCATACTTTGCACGGAGAGTGTTTTCCCCCAGTGTGGATTCTCATATGCTCAGTGAGATAAGATTTACGCCTGAAACTTTTTTGGCATACTTTGCACTGAGAGTGGTTAGCGGACAACTTCTTAGAGAAGTGCGCTGTACTCCAAGCACCAAAAACGCGGAAGAACTTACATTCTAAATTATGCGGAGAGGGTTAAACCTCTCTACGAACTAATTAAACCTGATTTTAAACCAATCAACTGGACTCAAAAACACACAGAAATTTTGAGATCATTGCAAACAGACATGTTAGCAAAAACAAAATTAGATACACGTGACAATACAATCGACCTTGTAATCCGAGTCATCCCAGGAAGATGCGGATTCACGTACCTAACCTCTAATGAGGGAGAAACGGTACCAATAGCTTACAAATCTCACTTGTACACACAAGCAGAAAAAACAGTCAGTCTCACAGAAAATACTGTGAAAGCAGTACAAACTGCAATAGCGAATGAACGAGAACAAGCACACGGCAAAAGGATGATTGTCCTCACAGCGGAATCCGCCTTCGAGGCGCTATTCAGCCCAGTAAACCTGCCTACAGTGTCACTGGATCCGAAATGGATACAGTGGGAAAATTCTCTTGCGGCGGAAGACGTGAAATACTATTTCGCCCCGCACACGAAAAAACTGAATGATTTGACTTATGAACAAGAATATCCTCTGCCAATCGAAATTCTTCCTCTACAACAGTACTCCTGTATAATCTACACAGACAGATTTGTACAACATTACAATGTAGAAAACAAATCCTACGATGCAGCCTGTGCGATTGTTAAAGGTCGCTGGCTGTGCGGTAAATTCAGAAATAACAAAAACTGAATCAGTGAGAAACTGTTCGGCTCAGCGAGCTGAAATCAGATCTTTAAAGATGGCGCTTGAAAATGCAGAACGTGAATTCCCGACACTAATCGTGTGCGATTCGCATTTTTGCGTCAACTCTTACAATAATAAGTTGCAGAGCTGGATTCAAAATGATTACAAAGATGACACAGGTGCCACAATCAAGCATAAAATGCTTTGGAAACAGCTAGTTATTTTACAGAAGGAACTACAAAAGACTCACGTGATACACACTCTGAGTCATCAACGTGATGGCGTTCACGTTGCAGGGAATTCATTGGCTATTACAGCCACAGCGGAAGCAACTAAACCGGCTTCCGTAGCCACAAAAAAGCGTTCAGGAAAATACATAGACGGAGAAACCATGCTGGCAGTAAAAACGTCCCTAAAAGGCGACTGTGCAGCACTACCCGTGAACTATCCACTCAATTATGCATACGTAATTGATGCAAACTCCGTTCCTTTTGCTCGAATCCCTGGAGTGGGGGATAGGGTAATTCCAAATATGAACCGGAGAAAGTTATTAATAGCAGACGCACACATGGGTGAACGTCCAAGGCACATACAGATGAAGGAATCGCTGACGGAATTACAATCAGTATACTGGTGGCCGGAGATGAGCCTGCACCACTATAAATATGTAAAGAACTGTCCCAACTGCGACAGAGATCGCAGCAGCGAATCAAGCGGGGTAATGCCATGGCCTGGTATGTAGGTAGCGTAATGCTGTCTATATGCAATCCAGCGTCCTATTAATTGTTTAAGACTACATTCACTTTACAAATGTGGCCCCAGCGCTCGGCTGACGCCAAAACTGTTATAAAAGATCTGCGAGTCTTTATCGGCACATACGCAATTGCCATGTTCCATTTTGACCAGGGTCCTGCTTTCAGCTCTTGAGCTTATAAGGAGGCCATGGCCAGTATTGGCGTTGGGTTGCGATACTCTTGTCCATCACACCCTGAGGGGAACAGTGTAGTGGAAAGAAAAAACCGAGACATAAAGCAATCTATAACAGCGAAGGTATTAGGTTGGGGCGATGGGTGGGTCAAACATTTAATAAGTGTCCAACTTAATCTAAATAATTTGCCAAGAAATTCTCTAAAGCGTTTCAGCCCGTACGAACTATTGTTCGGAACTAGAATGCATGTTCAGGACCTTGATAGTCAGGCATCAGTGGTAAAAGATAAGAATAAAGACTTTGACATCAAAGATCGTTTGGCTGTTTTACAGGACTTGAATGAAACAAGAAAATCCTTAAGCAACATAAAAATAAAGCAACAGCCAACTACCACTGAAGAGGCACCACCAGCCCCAGCAAGACCTGTCTGGATTCCTAAGATTGGGGATCTAGTCAGAGAAAAAATAGCGGTGAGGAAGGAATTTGGGCCTTCTTACAGAAAAGCAGTACCTGTCTTAGCAATCAACGGAACAAGATCAGTAGTACTACCGCCCCTTGCTGGTAAAAAGGAGAACAGAGTTGTATCAATCGACCTGATAAAACCACAATCATGAGGCCTATAATCAACAGTAGGCCAAGTGGACTCCCAAGAAATAATAGAATACCCAAATTTGCAACAATCCAAGAGGTTCAAACTGAAAGACTAATCACATTTGATAAACCTGCAGTGCACAGAGAGGGACTATGCAATAATGCCATGGAACTCGGGCCTCTTGAAACACAGATTGAAACAGTTCGTCATGAAACACCAGTCTACAATGATGTGGCATCAGAATGTGCTACCGAAAGACAAATTGAAAAAATAATTCCAACTATTGACAGAACTGCCTCTGGCTACTTCATCAACTTCGATACCTTTTCTGAAGATCAAAACGACCCTGAAGTGACGCCAGAAACAAAGACTTTTAAAGAAAAAGCAACAGAACTCTTTCATCAACTCAAGGAAAATTATCTCGTTTCTCCATGGTTAGAGTTCTGGTTTGGGCTAGGTATATTTTTCCTCCTGCTTTGGCTCATCATGGTACTTTGTTTGGGAAAATTCATTGAGGGAAAATACAGTTCAATGGACACAGCAAGTCAGAACATCAACTTAGTCCTGAAACCACACAAATCATCTCACGTCGAGAAAAGAGAACTATCATCAGTGAATGTCACAGCCATTCCAATACCCGGCAGGGTAGTATGGGACAAAACTGACTATGAAGTATATGGCCCGGTCGAGATCTTGAAATATCCTCACCAGTTCAAGGTTTCCTTAAGTGACTTTGTAAAACCAAGTACATTTTCTGATGATTGGGATTTTGAAAGTATTAATAATATGATGTCTGATTTACTGTTGTCAGCAAGATTTACAGAACATGATTATTTACAAGGTTCGTCTAATTATGAACAGATGCACTGCTTCTCACATTACGGAGACCATTACTTACATAAATCTGCACAACCTAGAAATGTTTTAAAGTATAACCAATGGGAACATTGTTCTACTCCACCTAAAAGTAGTTCGAAAACATTCTATGAGAGATTCCAATACTTCTCAGGGTTTAACACCAGTGATGCAGAAACATTTTATTATAAACTGTTGGATAAAACAGGGTTGAAAACAATGCTGACAAATACTAAATTGATATATTCAGAAGCATTTAATGAAAAAATGATGACATTTGGTTTTGATTTCTGGAAAAATAACATTGAAACAAAAACCATCTGGGGTACAAAAGATTGGCAGGTACAAGGCCTAGAAGCATTATTTCGAGCCTGCATGATCCCAGAACAAATAATGTTCTTAAATGACACAATTCACCAAACATCCTGTCTTGGCCTAGCTAAGATTAAAGACCTTAACAAACCGTCTATTCCAAAGCCAATACCTGATAATGTAACCACAGATATTGACATAGACGTATCTCAAATTTTACATCTAAACAGAACACATCCTGATTGGAAAAAGTGGTTAATCTGGCCAACAGACACGAATAACTGTCAAGATAGATTCCTGAACAAAACACAGGGGTTAAAAATTACCAGACCAGACCCTAGATACTCCCAGAGACAACATCCAGGGATAGTAACAACATACAGTTTAGGGAAACTCTGCCTCGAATGGCTAGAATCATCCACACTGGCAGAAATTAAGCAACACTTATGTTTACTTAAAGACGGTGCTAACTTGCGTGATTTCATTATGGGACCGCGCAAACAGCGTCAAAAACGTTTCATAGCGGCAAGTGTATATGTTGCTTACAACGAGGCATGGAAAGTAATGCAAATTGAAACAGCTGAAAAAATACAAGAAATTGATTGTATTAATTTGGAAAAATCACTTTCTGTTGTGGACAATGGGTTAATGACTCTGTCCTCCAGAATATATTCACTGGACAGTATTGTATCATCTGCCATTTATATAATAGACAAAGACTTGCTAATGTTACAACATGGCCAGTCGCAATTGCGTTCTATTGTACAGCTAGGCTGGACGCTGCAAAATCTTCGTTCAGGCTATGTGCCATGGCGTTTAATCAACACAACGTCATTGTTTTCCATCTTTAACCTTACTGATAAACAAATCAGCTTGGCACAGAAAGGAGCAGACTATACAATCCTGAGCATCGAAAGACTTGAGAGATTACCATTGACAATGTCAGAAAGACCTGTCATTGAATGGATAATACACGGAATTATCACTATTCCGATAACAACTTTCCGATTTAAAAACTGCCTTGAGTATATACCGACTGGCCAGTATGAACGATTGGGTAAAGGGTACATTAAGTCTGCATGGAAATTACCATATACACACCCATGCTATAGTGACAACAACAAAAATGTATTTCTTAGTGGTAAAAATTGCAAACATTCACTAAGCGGTATACTTTTGTGCCAGGGTATTAATTTACACGGGGCCTGTGAAGGAACTTCAAACAACCTTTCATGCCACCAACATGTCACACCTGCAACGCAGATAGAGCCTTTCTTTAAGCAACTTGCTAACGGGAGTTACATTCTAATAACGGATCACAGCTGTTGTGGCCTGCTGCCAGGGAAAGCATATCTCGTAAGCGTAACTTCCATGGTCACTTGCTGTATGCAAGCATTGTTTCCAAACGGCCCTGGAGACTCCGAGACTCCCATTTGGCCTCGTTTGAATGTCTCTTCTATACGAATTGATACTTTAAGCAGAATGAAGTCTGTGCTTTTACAGACAACAGTGCCCATCACGTCATCAAAAGAGACGTATGATCTCCAAGTTGCAAGGACGGCTTCGGAGATACATGACCTTTTATCAACAAATTGCCCCGTTCATTTCACAGAAATGCTTAGCCAAATTCTAAATATGTCAGATGCCGTAGGTATCTCAGGCGTATTTAAGACGATTTTTTCGGGACTGTTAACACCATTCAAAGCAATCCTAGGAATTATTCCTAATTTTGTCAATTCAGTCTTTGGCGGCATACCCCTAATTTTGGGACTTGTAGCAGGCATTTTATTTTTGACCCTCCTGCTCTGATATGGCAAGCCAAAACACAGACATGACTCCGGCAGGGATGGAAGAAACGATCCTAGCAGTACGCTACCGGGACCGCATAACTAGAGTCCTTGTATTGGCCAGGCTGAGAGATCTGAACATGACCTGGTGTCTTTCATTCAGACCTATATGGCAGACCTGCATCTTACCTGTGCTTTGATGTATGCTATGCGGAGAAGAATGCGTGTTGGACACCTGTCTTGCACTTCCATCAGCAGTACCAATGGATATCGATACTTTGCTAAGTCCTGTAACAGCTCATGCATTGTGTTGTCCCCAGCGGCTACCAATCCTGATGACGGCATTCGTTGAGACTCCTGTGCTACGACTAGGTGGCGACAGTGGAGCGAGAAATAAAAGCAACATCACCCAGGTACGACCTTCTGTGAGCATTGCTGATCCAGACATTGATGATAGCAATCATTCTCACACCTGCCAAGTTACAGCATTATCGAACTTGGTCGAACTGTCACCTGATTTTGTAGACCAATTCTTTAAGAGCCTGTCTGATATGATGTTCTCCCCTGAATAGAAACAATGATTTTTGAAAAACATTCCGACACACAGCGTTCGCATGAACTCTTAGTTCGGCCTTCAGTTTTGATCAACAAAAACTACTGAAAAGCGTTGGAACTCTATTCCCCCGTTCACCATGAAATCTTTTTTTGGAATTGAACACTTTTTCAAAATATTTACCTTTTTTCCTGGCACGAATACCTTTGCTTAAAGTAGAACTATTCGTAAAGAACAGAACTTCTATTTTTAGTAAATCTAGAGACAAAATAACTTTACCTCAGCCTCTAGCACATTTTACAGCAAATGCATTTTATGTGATGAAATAATCTCGCCCTTCTTTTCTGTATAAAGAGATATTTCATGTGTAATTCTTTATTCGCAAAATCGTTCAACTGTTTACATATGCTATAATTGTTCAATGATTTCTATGCTTAAAGACGTACAGTACCTATATTTTGATTTATTTCAAATACACCATTTCAAATGCAATATGTATTTTGGGGTGGGTAATGTTACACGTGCATCTTATTGCTTTAGTTTTTAGTAATTTGATGGACATAAATTAGTGGAGTGGGGGTCGTGTTCTATCTAGGACCCCGATCAATATTGTGACCTTATGCCCCTATACGGCTATAATCAATTCATACCCCTATAATGGCATAAACGATCAGGCCATATTTCAGCCATATTTCAGAAACTCGCCTCTGCAGCTCATTACAGTACATGACACAGCAGAAGCCGCTATCTTAGATTCCTAGATTACACTCCGAGTTCTTTCAACAGATAAAACCCCTAGCAACCTGGGAAAGCCCCACTTGCTTTGTTTTTATTAGTAATAGAACTCTAATGAGCACTGTAAGAACGACCAGTTCCGAGTGACATCTTTATTGACGTCTTATGTCCAAAAACTTACGTCAAACAAGGCACCTTTCAGGTATAAATATTACCAACGTTGCCTTAAGCAAGTGCGATGGTGTGGTGAATACAGGAGCAGAACAGCTGTCCCTTGCAGAGCCCAGCAGATGCGAGAAGCCCACGGACGCTGCCCCTCCTCCTCCTTGACGCGCTGAGAAAGACGCTGTCTTTTCTCCTGCCGAGAAAATCCAGCTCCGGCGTTTCCAGCCTACCCTTGCGGGTGACTGGAATATCGAGTCCTGAAAGGAGATACCAGCCCTCCAACATCCTATTCCAGAGGTATGGTGTTGACTAAACCCTTAGAGAGAATTCTTGAAGCAAACCCTTGGCACTAAACTTCTACTTACTTACTCCCTTCCATGTATTAGGCTTAGGTCAGGTACACTGGGGTAGGCGTAGTTAGAAGCACCAGTTGAGTACGTTAGCCAAATGTATATATGAATGTATATATTTTACTCATTTTAACCATTGTATGGCTAAGAAACCATATCAATGCTTTTACAGTATTATTTCACAATCCTCCTTTTACTGTACGCACTTTTTATAATAACAAGTCTTGCAATTGTGGCAATTCATTTCTCTTGCAAGAGAAGAAAGACTGTTCAATAAATAATACCTTTTATTGAAAACGCCCGTCTCTCTATTCTCTGCATCTTGGTGAAAGTAATCTGCACAACTGACTGAGTGAAATAGCTGTCTATTGTTTCACACGACTCTAGAGATTGACTCTTATTCTAAGGAGCAAAGTTGTCATGTTTATGCGGTTGTTGGAAAACTGAATCCCTTCTTGTCTGTGCCAGGGAAGCTGATCACTTCCTATTCAGTCAAGAAAGTTTCCAGTGACCTCTGAGCTAGTTGGTACAAACCCAATTAAGTCTAACATAGTCAGTAGAGACCTGGAAGACCGCACTTCTACGTCTACACTGCTGTTTATGTTATTCCAATGCGCAGGGCCTATAGGGAAAATAGGAACTACACTACAGATACATGTACCCTATGGATTTGCATCATAGAATCCAAAGGCATATATGAAAGTCATGTGGACTGGCATCAAACAGATATTAAAAAAACATATACTATTAATTAATTGAAATGCAGATTTCTGGGAAGTGAATGATTCCTCCACGGACAACAGGCATTTTCCCCTGCCATGAGTTACCACCTACTTGTATCTGGTATCCTGACTTTTGAGCTCTGGCCTCTGCCTCAAGCAAATGTATTGTGTGCTGCAAGGACTATGCCTAGACCTATCCCTCAACTATGGTCCAGAGTGTGAATCAAGGGCAATGAAATTAAGGCGTACTTTCATGTGTTCATTTTATTCCACCTGATTATCAGTTGTTAGGTTTATCTGCACCTGGATTTACTGGGTGCAGAAAACCAGGACACAATCTTTTTCCAGACAGAAAAATTAGACAGAAAAGACGAATAAGACTCTGGGTGCAGCAGAAGCAGCCTAGACTTATGCTGTTTTTGTTTACTAACTGGGGAAAACACACAATTCTTCCCTCTGTTGGTGTTCACAGTTGTTGTCAGCCTGTGATTCGGCGTTGAGTGCGGAGTGTATCGATTAGAGCCAAGGGGCCGACCCGAGGAGGAGTTGACGAGCAAGCGGAGCGGAGCCTAGGACGACTGCCAGGGTTTGTTTTGTGACCGGTTCCCGCTTCACCCACGTCCTCTTATACGGGCGCTTTAAGTTCTACGGATCTGCTGTGGGGGCAGGAACGGCCGCTGCCGGCACCGCGGTGCTAAGACGCTGCTGGTGCTGCTCGTGCGGCAGCTGCTGCAGGGCACAGAGGAGCACAGAGGAGCCTTGGCCTGCCGCCTGATTTTTGTCAAAAATGTATTTATTAATTTTTTTTTTCCACAGGCAAAAATTACTTCATCACTTGGTCCCAAGCAGGGGATCAGAAAGCCTCAACAGAATTATAACAGGTGGAAAAGGTGCATTGATCAATATAAACCAGCTCCTCCTCTTATTAGATAAGCCAAATGAAAGATACAGCTTCTAAGTGCCCAGGAGCTGAGAGAGAGAGATAAAAAAGAAAAAAAAGAAGATCATGCAACTTTGCTAAGCCAGCAGATAGGTCTAAAGAAAACTCAACGGCCTTCTGTAACGGTAATTTCTCCAGGTTGCTCCACCGAGGTGTTGTATGCGGAATAGCCAAAAAGCGTGGACAAACTCATCCTAACATGGGATAAGTAATTATGAATCTAACAAGGAACACAGAAAAAAACCACAAAAAAAACCCCACCCGACGTGGCGGTGTGTTCATACTAACGAGAGGTCGGTCGACACTGGAATTGTGATCAAAACTGGAAGAAATGGCGGACTCTGATGGTGGAGGGACACACCGCAGACGGATGTTCCTGGGAGAGGAAGGCGACAAGGGGACCCCATTTAAATTCGAAATTCTTATAATTATCCCTGAAAATATCAGCCATACGTTCTAGGCTAAGCAGTCTCCAAAGACGAGAGTGCCATAGGGAAATAGCTGGAGCCTCCCTTCTCCTCCAGGCGGCTGCCAGGGTGACCTTAGCTGCCCCACACGCACCACTCTTAAAGTATGGGACTCAATTTCGGCCGACGACAGGTCGCCCGAAATCACCAATCACTCCAATCCATTTCAATCCAGCTTTACCCCCGGCCCAACATGAGGGCCCTTTGATGCCTGGAGAAGGGGAGGCTGCTTAGCTCTAATACATTTGTTATACAATTTTGATCCCCTTACTTTTGATCAATATCAAAGGGTCTTTGAATTGAAGAACACGGAAAGATATCAGTATATCCAATTGATGCACAGGGCCCTCACACCTCAGATACAGGAGGCTGCTACTCGACCTCTCACAAAATTTGAGGCCTTTCTCACCAAGACTGCTAACATGAAAGGGGTGATCTTATTTATCTATAGCTTCCTCCTTAAAACAGTGCTTTCCCCATGCCCCCGGTACATGTCTATGTGAGAAGACTTAATTCACGTCCTATTTCCGATGAGGAATGGACGCATCTATGGTCCGACATTGCACGCTTCAATCATTCCTCAGAACTCAGAGAGCTGCCGCCTGATTTTACGTATTTACTAAGCATTGAGCAGAGCAGAGCTGAGCCGAGGAGTGGAGGGAAGTGCCTACATCTGCCGTCTGTAGTGGGACTGACTCTGGATCCCGCTCTTGCTCCTGAACGATTTCCAGCATTCTCCCTTGTACTCTTGACAGAGATGAATAGCAACGAACAAGCAATTGTATTGTATTGTATTGTATGTTGGATTTATATAGCGCTTATAACCCAGGGGTCTCTAAGCGCTTGCCTTGGGAACCCGTCCTGGCTTTTCCCTGTGAGATAGCCCCTACAGGGCATCCCCAAGGTGAAAGCCAGGCATCCCGCCGCGGGGGGCCGTTGTGGAGATTAAGCAAGCTTAATGCCCAGAGTTGCAGAGTGTGAACCCATGATTAGGTCAGGCACCGAAGCGAGAATTATCGAGTCCGTGGACATTTGAGCTCAAGACCCTGCCGCGTCGGGAATTGAACCCTGGTCCCGGGTCTGACCTCTGCTTCAGGGTCTGCCTGCTCTAACCAGTGAGCCACACTTCTCCACAAGCAATGAACAGTGAGTGGTGAGGGACAAGTGGCAAGAGGTGTGTGGCGTTTGGCGAATAGTTAAAGTTGATCGATCCGTAAGTCGCTGAGCCATTGGAGTCTGTAATAAGTCTGTAATACAAAATCTGAGAAATTATGCAAAGGGGAAAGTGACAACAGACTTTGACCCTGTTAAAGCACCCCTCAACCCCTGAATTACTATGCATACCTAGACTACAGCCCTACCTGGAGCCCGGCTATTAATCAATTGATTAATTAATAAGTTAATTAACTAAGTAACCAGCAGCACCGGCGGATTCTGTACTGAGGTGTGCTTTGGGGGTGTTTTCCCTTGGAGGTGTTTGGAGGTGTTTTTGTCCAATCAAAGCACCGTTTGGTCTTGTCACTGGCCCGTTTGATTCTCTAAAAGAAGCAAGACTTCTTCACCTTAGAGGGTGTACTTTGAGGTCAGGAAAGGAGCGGCCACCTCTCCCTCCTATCAAAAGGAAAAGAAAAATACAGCAAACACTAATATTAGATACGTTTAAAATAAAAATAGCAGGTGACATACAGTCCTTTAAATCCTCTAAGGTCCATACATTTGGGAAACTGGGAAAGTCGCCGTCAAAGTTTGATTTTATGAAAGATCCAACTGGTGCTATACTAATATTGCTAACTAACCCATGTGATCTTCAAACTCCAATTAAACCACTGAGTAGAACAAATATTATATCCCCTAAGCAAGGAGTAAGTGAGCCAGGCCACCCTGAGTCGGAAGATGAAGTCGAACGAATGTCAAATTCAACTAAGGACCAAGTCAACCATTGGGGTCAAATAACGGACCTAGAGATGTGAACTATTACTTACCACTTACTGGTCGTTCACAAGAAGAGGACGCAAAATGCAAAAACCTAACAATGGGAGATACTCCGCAATTACTACCAACTAGGCAGCCAATGCCAATAGAAGTGCAAGTAAAAATCAGAAAAGCTAACGGTATAGGAGAACCATCTAATTTGAGCCAAATAAATCAACCATAACAAGAAGCTCCAAATGAACTAAATGGTGGGGTAAAAATCATAAGGGAAGCCAATACCCCACTGAAATCGGAACTTACTCTGTCTAAGATAAATTCAGTTAAAAAACAGGACCAGCCGAAATGTAATCAAAATAACGGATCTCAAATTAATAAGGACGAATACAACAGCAACTCAGAAACTCAGCAGCATTGGAGTACTCCGTATCAAAAAGACGTTTTGAATAGTAGTCCACAATTCATTAATTCTTGTGACGAGGGACATGATTTTCAAGGACAACAAAAAGAGGAGTATAAGGACCTATCATTCATAAATGGGCAACACCATTGCCCAGGTACTCAGGTACCAGGAAGTGGGAACGCGGGAGCAATTTGGGATTTATTCTTCAAAACCTCGCAATTAACTCTGGAAGCTTTAACATATCAGTCCAACAAAAAGGACGTCCAAATAGATCTCTTGAGTGCTGCGGCATCCTCTGTTGCCGGAATTGAGCAGAAGATAACAACACAAAATAATCTAATAGTAAGGGCACAATCTCAGCCAATATCTACGTATGCAGAGTGTAGTTGTGCCCAACTAATTATCAAACTAGCTACCTGTCCCGAGGGACGTAGGACCAGCGCCTATCACTTCCTGTGCAGGGGGGTAGTAGAAGTAGATAGAGAGTCGGACCCTTTGAATAAGGTTTTAAGTGAAGGCTTATTTGTCTATACGATTTTCTTCTGCGACTGGTTATCCTCTCTCTCGCAAAGACGGCAGGGTCGAAGGCAGACTTCCTGACAGGATCCAGCTTGCTCGGGAATCGGATCTCAGCTTGTCCCTCCGGTTCCGTTGGCGTTGGGAGAAAGGAGAGAGAGGGCGGTGTTAGGTCAGGGTATGGGACCAATGCGTGCAGTAAGGACCGGGAGTAAAGGAAACCAGTGCAATTGAGAGTATATACAGTCTGTGGGGTTGGGAGAGTGCTCCTGAGGTAGAGGAAAGGGTTTACGGACTGTACACAGGGCTATACAACTGATCACTCGGAAGGTTGGACCCGACGTCCCACCCATCCCGCCACTCTGCCCCGTACCTGTTGGAGCCACGCTCCTCCCGTGGGAACGTGGCGGGGTGGTGCGTAGATACGTTGGCCGCCTGGCTTCTCCAACTCGGCACCGGCCTCTCAAGTCTCGACCGCCTCGCTCTCCTCGCGCTCTCCGCTGCTGTAACCTCCACGCTCTCCGCTGCTGTGACCACCTTTCGCCTGGGTGTTCTCGTTCGGCCAGCCTTGTTCTGTGGCGGCCCACTCCAGGGCGTTCTGCCATCCTTGTTCGGGTTCTGTGATGGCCCACTCAGGGGAGTAGAGATCAGGCGGCTGTTGAGAGGGAACGGAAGCAGGTAAAAGGGGGGTGGCGGACCACCGGTCCACTTCTGTGTTCGGTTCCTCCCCAGCCCTGTTACACTACCATTCCGGATATTTTAAAAACAATAATTGACGATGTAAAAGGGAATTTTCCTAATGTGGGAATTCAACCCATCAAGACCGACTGTCCTCTAAAGATACAATAAAATGTAAAGACAATACTGTTGTTGTTAAAGAAAAAATAGATGATAAAACAAAAGATCAAGAAGTGATAAACCTATGCTCGACATAATCAACAATGACAGACGCAGCTCCGGAAGTTCATCTATAAAAAAGACAGAGAAAAAAAATTACGGAAAGCAAGAAATATAGCTTCTAAAAGTATGAAAAATACAAATGCATCAGATATAGTGAGATGGAACACTGGAAACAACCATGACCAAATATCATATTGTGAAGGTGAGGTTAAACAAATGTCTCCAACAAATCCCTTTTAACCTCTATTTAATAAGGATCTATCGGAGGTACAAGCAGTTATGAAAAATAAATGCCTAAACAATCAAGCCGATAGTATAAAAATGATAGAGAATGGGAAAATTCAGTCCTTAGAAATGCTGCAAGTGGAGGAAAGTAATAAACAGGTGGAAAATAAGCCATCACAATTGGAAACAAATAGAGCAAAGAGGGAGAGTATCAGAGAGGATGAAACGAATAGAGATTTGTTAAGTGGTGAAGGTAATTTTTACGCCGGAATATAAATCTAGGGGTAATAATGAAACAACTTGCAAATATCCGGACCCAACACAAGATGGCAGGAGTATGCAAAGCATGTGCATCTACAGCATACATGCCTCGACCAGAGGATTAATGGCCCCAAATTCCTGCCGTGGTATCTTGTCATGTTGTGGCTGAGTGTGCCATGTGATGTGGCAGGCTATAGTGCTTGGCGTGATTTGGTCATTTTTGAACAGTGCTGAACGGTTAGGCAAATTTTTGATTTTCTTTGTTTTTGGGATCGTGTGATATAGTGCGGTAGCTACCGTATGATGTAAATAAATTACATTGCTAATATACCATAAGGATGTGGGGTGAGTGTTATCATGGCCGAAGCCTTGCTGATTATATGCAGAATAACAGGTCTGGGAGGTCACTACTGACTAGGGCAGGTTAGCCGCTGCACAGGCCTTGGGCATTGATCCTATTGAGGATAATATGTGACGGCCACTAGTGACTGGAGCTGGCTAGCAACAACGCTGGCCTCTGTTATTCATTACAAGCAGGGTAACAATACATGTCAATATTGACTGGAACTGGTTGACAGTAGAGTTGACCTCTGGTTTTGAATATGTGCAGGATTTAAGGTACAGGGGTCACTACTGACTGGAGTTACTTAGCAGGATAATAGGTCTCAGGGAGCCAATACTGACTGAAGCTGGTTAGTATGCTCACTAGTCCCAAGGTGCTACTAATGACTCAAGTTGGCTAGAATGATAACAGGTCCCAGGGGGCCAGTACTAACAGGAGCTGACTAGTAGTCTTAGAAACAGGTCCTAGGGGCCACTACTGACTGGAGCTGGCTAAAAGAATAAAAGGCCCAAGGGTGAAGGGGGGGGGGGGGGGGGGGAGTGGCAACTGTGACCGGAGTTGGCTAGAAGCATTGACAACATTTGGTATTGATTAAATACAGGATTCCTGGTCACAGGAGGCACTGCTGAATACAGCTGGATAGCAGCAGTGGTGGCCTCTAGGAAGAAGGAATTGAGAAAGCATAACTGGATATACTGGTTTCTATAATACCGATAATTGGTTACACATGAATGCCACAACGTGCATTGATATATTACATTAGCAAATTACAATAGTCTGTTCGCCTTAATATGGCCGCAAAGTTATATGATTCTTTTAGGGCCCAGAACCATTTCATTTAGTGATGTCCATCTGCACACTTTCCTGCATCTTGTAGTAAATTCTATATTGACAAACAGAAGTGTTATGTCCAGAAACAGTGAATTCTGCATCTTGTCTGTGTATCTTTTATCTGCACCTCATGGACTCCTCACATTCCTCTCGAGAGAAGATCCTGCCTCCTCCTCATTAGTGTTGTTTCAGTAACTGTTTCTATCACGTGTTCATGTTTCACTGACTTGTATTAGGAGAAAAGTGTATAAAAATACATTGTGTAGCATTAGCATTATATACTCCAACTTGTTTTAGGGTGGATGCTCTCGTCCATTGCAAAGACAATTGTCACTTGTTAGTTTGCTTGGCCTTTTGCTATTTTTGCATTAAATTTATGATAGATTTGTTGGCCTCCAGGTGTTTTATTTTACATATCATAAGAGATGATGAAAAAATGACAGTCCAGTATACACATTCTTCATATAAATCAACTCACAGTATACTGTTCCGGAGGTTCAGTCCCACAGACATTATCTCTAACTGAACACCCTAGGAAGCATGTGCTTTTCAAACCAGTTGCCCTCTGATGCGGCGTCCTCGCTATTGGATAAGTCAATATACCCTGAATTTTAGAAGGGTTACCGTAACTAGTGCACTCTGTTAGGCAGCGCTCACCTGTGGCAGTAAGATGTTAATAGGCACCTTATCACCTATGCACGGTGCAGGGCTTTGAGTTACAGAGCTCCTCACGCTGTGGAGAAGATTAGGTCACATTTACCCATTTTCCCATATTTGGTCCTGATGAAATGCCAACAGATTGCTCCATGACTACACAAGGCATGAAAAAAGTTGACCTGAAGTATAGACCCCAGATTACCAGCAGATCCATAGGTGATCGACACTTTCACGGAGTGATAGGGGCCATTAGTTCCTCAATTTCTCTGCCACTGTTTTTAATCTCAACATGGACCAGGAAGATCACATGAACTATATTGCGGCAACTGGTCGATAGTTGATCTTATATTCAGACTTCACCAATCTCACATCTTATGACACAACATCTTCTGTCCTACTATGCTCATCCGGCGTACTTATTAAAAGATCTCCAACAAAGTGCCCTCTTGTGGTACCCACCAGCCATTGTAGTGCCGGTCTGGTGAGAAGTATAGCCCAATGATGAAGCATGTCACCTTCAGGTGAGTGAACGCAACTTGTCTTAAAAGCACATAATTCCTAGGATGTCTGTGTTCAGTTACAGATAATGTCGCTGGGACTGAACCCCCGGAACAGTATACTGTGATTTGACGGTTTTATTTTAACAAATGTACATAGCAGATATTGGCCCTTCCTTGTTTCACACAAATGATCGGATACCTGCCTCGGAGCACACTTCTTACAGACGAGTATGGGGTTATCATGTTGCTATAAACAAGAAAATTTCCTTTCTGTGTTATTAAACTTCTGATAGGTGACCAAAAGGCCTACACACAAATCATGGTTTACTTTATATCCAAACAGATAATTAGTTCTCCACAACCCTAGATGATTAATACTACACAACACTGGTAATTTCTATTTGCTTCTCAAATTTTATTTGCCTTAAAAACATTATTTTCTTTTTCAGTTAAAGAGCACGTGATTTTGATCACCTTATATAATGAATCCTTAACCAGTTCGTGTTTTTAACTGAAAAAGAAAATAATGTTTTTAAGGCAAATAAAATTTGAGAAGCAAATAGAAATTACCAGTGTTGTGTAGTATTAATCATCTAGGGTTGTGGAGAACTAATTATCTGTGTCAAAATTTGGATATAAAGTAAACCATGATTTGTGTGTAGGCCATTTGGTCACCTATCAGAAGTTTAATAACACAGAAAGGAAATGTTCTTGTTTATACTATTGATACCCGGTCCTTTCTGGTTTCTGGGAGACTCTCTTATTTTTTAAGATTTTAAGGTTATCATGTTGCTGCTACAAGCTCCTTACCTGTGTGAGTTATCGGGAACGATGCAGGGGCAGACCCAAACCAGCCACACGTGGAGATCAATGACAAATACTGAAGAATTAACAGAGCTTCCAAGCTGGTGACCATTACTTAATTGACCTTGAAAGTAAAAGACACGTTTTTAGTATTCTGGTGACTCATGACCATAAAAAACAAAGGTTATAAATTCAATATTGTGTCAAATACTTAAAAAATTGATCTGGATGTGCTGAATTGGATGTTGCCCCAGGTCATGTGTGACACCTTCCACCACTATTGCTTATGGGACATGTAGTTTTATTTTTCTCATTAAAAGGATGGTCTCTAAAGTCCCAGTGTTCTAAGTGATGTTGGTTAAAATCAGAGGCCTGAGTGAGGGTGAAGCATGACACTGCTCTGCTTAGCAGTGAGATGAATGACAGTTCCCCAGCCCTTCCATTCTTTGACAGACAGAGGCTCGTCGGCCATTCATATTTTTTTGCAACGATAAAGAAACTTTTATTGTAGCTTCTGTCAACTGAAGAGATAAAACGCCTGGGCGTGTTTCATTAACTACTGACAAACATGAACAATCAAGAACATAAGTTTCTGGAAAACTATCAAGCACCCAATCAGAATCAGCCGCCCTTCACACCCAGGAATTCTTGAGGCTTTGGAGAGGATGAATTGCACGTTGTATAAGAGGAACACTACATTGACTCAAAGCTCACTTCTCAGGGATGTACTGAAATGCCAGCCTCATGGCACACTTAGCCAGCTCTTCACCTCCTCCTCCTCAAACTGTTGACCAGCTAATAGGGCAAATGAGCCAGTCCTAACCCAACATGGATGTTCCCCATCACAACTATTTTATGTTTCTGCTAAATGTATGAGTCAAAAAGTGAAAGGTTTTACTATGAAGTGCTGAAAGAGAAATCATGAAGTTTTTCAATATTTCAGAATCTGCCACAGTACACAGGAGCATTATTTCTTTACAGCAGCAAATCATGTATGTGCCCTGTAGAAAGCATGTTTGAATGAAACATTGAATGCATTGTAGCCAAAAATCCATGCAACAATATTAAGCGCAAGATAACTTGTGTTATTATTGCAGCAGAACGAAATGCCATTCCTAATGTGTACGTCATTTTAAAGACAAACCCAGAAAAATGTATGATCAGTGTTGTTCTTCTGCCTGTTAAACGACAATCTCCATTAATGTAAATAGTAAAATTTGATGAGAAATCCTACTCGATGGCAGGGTGCAGCCTGCCACCATATTGCAGGTTACTTCCAACATAATCTGATTTATACATACATACATTCTCCAGGGTGCTGCCAGCTATCGGGTCTGCACACAGCAGTCTGGGGCCACTCAGGAAGGAGGTAGGCTCTACATTTCATCTTAAGCCCTTAGGTTACAGTCACAGCCTGATGGGTCTGAAGAACTTCATCCTTGCTCTAACTACACCGAGCAGATGGACTTAGCCCAACATAGGCTGTGTTGTGCGCTGGGTGATGCCTGGCATCATATTATCTTTGGCGGGAGGATGAAGCTCTGATAGGATCTGCTACAAGAAGAGCAGAGAAACAGGACCACAGATCGCCACAGAGCGACAACTGTCCAGAAGCTGAAGAAAGAACTCTGGAACAGCAAACCTCCTCCGCCCTGGAGATTCTCCAGGGTAAGCAAATGATGGTAATGAAATGCAAACTGCAGCATTAAGGTCACACACTACAACATCTTTCCCTTTAAACCGAAGATAACAGCATACAATAAAAAACTAACCAAAAAGCAACAAAACTAGAAAATGCATTTCCAAATGCAGCAAAAGAGAAACAGTTAATACAAATTAACATTATTAAACTTTGTTATTACCTTAGTAATGTGCTTATTTCTTGGCTTCACTCCATCTGCAGCAATAACGCTCTGAAAGGAGAAATTACTGCTGTGAGTCTCAGAGTCTTCAGTGTTACTGGTCTCAGTCACGAAGACTGTGATGTCGGAAGATAACTTTCTCTTATTTGGCTTTATAGTTCCACCAGTCACGCCATCGCTTTTAGCAGACACGCTACTGTCAGCAGCATCATAACTTCAGGCAGATCAGCAAAGCGGATATCACCACTCACATTGGGTGAACAGTCTCGTCTCTTATACATACATCCACTCTGTTCTCAAATTTGCTTGGAGCTGCCAAAAGGCAAAGAGCTGCAATATATTCGCCACACTTTCCTGACTACCTTGTTTTTAAAAGTTGTGACATTCAAGCGTGATTCTTGGTTCATTTGCAAGCTGAATTTTTTTAGAGGTTCTATTGCCACACAATACTCGTCCCATATTCCAATTTCCCCACAGGGTGCTTCAACCCTTGTAGGTTATCAACTGCCTGTTTTGCAGATAATTTCAGATCGTTTCTGTAAGAAACTGAATTATTATTTGCAGTAGATGAGGAACAATCACAACCGTTGTCAGAGTGAACTTTCAAAGCCATTCAATTAACCTAGTATCAACCCCCTGGTACCTAAGCACCGAACAGGCAGGCTTAACTTAAGGTAATATGTAAAATATTTATGCAGAAACCAAACAAGTAAAAGTCAAAACGCAAAACAATAAAAAACTCAAACCCGAAGTAGAAAAATAATAAAGTAAAATGTATTGAACAAAATGACACTAAAATGACAAAATCCAATAAGGGGAATGAGATATGAACTGTAACACTGTAAGAATCACAAGGTGCCAATGGATGAGGGGCCCGGGCATGGAGTAGTCTCTCTGGAGCTGACTGACAAGTCAGAGGAAACCGGAGACCATGGCCTGCAAGCACATAGTGCAGGAATTAGCCGCAGTTGTCCAAGAAGACATCTACTGCTCCAGGATCAGATAGGGCTGCTGGCCTACAGGGGGATTCACGGCAGGTTCGGGCATGAAGTGCTTAGAGTACTGAGAACAAGAAGCAGATGCCCAGCAGGCCAATAGCAGACGGTCGAAGGCAGCAAGGCCCGGACGAGACTGAAAGGGAGTGACACCTCTGGCCCTGTCCATCATGCAATAGCATAGTGGAGCTCAGCAGGAGGACAACCCGGTGACAGCCACCCACTGGGGCTGGGACCCCACGACAAGGCAGGCCGGTCTGGTGATGTGGTAAGAGATATAGCAGCCATGTCCTCAGCAAGAAGCAAGAAGGATCAGAATCTAAAAAAGATGCTGACCAAGCTCCCGATGACCGGCAGCGGAGAAGGGAGGCTCTCCCCAATGACACAAATCAGCCAAGATGCGGACACCTCGGAAGCCCCATTTTCCCACACCTATTGAGACTCGCTATTCGGTGCATTACGAGGCGACTTGCCGACGCTGAAAAGGGAAATAGCGGGGGAGATGAAGGCGATAACCGATGAGGCCACACGTTCCCAAACTGCATCAATGTCCCGCCTTATGATAAGGCGGGTCGTCGATGCGGTTGGGGACCGGGTGGCCTCCATCGAGGATCAGGAGCAAGCCCGGGAAGAGGAGGTGGAGCATCTACAGCAAGAGAGACCCCGGCTCAAGGCTCCACAGAGCGATCTCCAGGCACACATGGAAGACCTGGAGAATCGGTCTTGGCGAAACAACATCCGCGTTAAGGGAGTTCCACCTAAAGAAGAAGGGCCAGACATCACACAATACCTGCAGGGTCTCTTCAGGAGCATACTGGGCGCCCCCACCGGATATTTTGGCTTACATTCCAGACTTTCAACTAAAAGAGTGTATACTACGTGCTGCCAGGGACAAGCAACCACTAAGATATCAGGACCACTCCATAGCTTTGTAGGCCTGGCTCTAATACCCCTTCAAAAGTGTTGGGAGTTCCGAGTGCCAACCATATGTCTTCGAAATCAAGGAATACCGTATTCTTTGGGTCACCCTTTCCGGCTGATTTTCATATGGCAGGGAAAACTCCTCCAGCTCAGATCCATGCAGGACACTTGCCAGGTGCTGGGCATCGAGAATCCAATCCAGGAGGAGACAGAAGGCGCACAGACCAAAACTCTTCGAGAAAGATGGCATAAGGTCTACGGGAGGCGAAGCACAGAGCGAGCGACGAGACCGGACCCCAAGACCATGGCACAAGAAAGACTGGCAGTGCTGGAGACACTGTCGAAGGAGACATTCCCCCATGATGACACAGTGAACGACTGAGGGACAGATAAGTGACATTTGCAAGGCTGAGTGGGCGGCGAAGAAGTCTGCGTGGAGCGTAGAGACACGGGGAGTGTAGAGAGAAATGGGGAACTGGCCGCACACGTTCCCAACTATTCCGACTTCCAAGGACGCGCACGCAGGAATGGCGGGCCCTGGACAATTTGAGGTTAATGGGTTTCTTAGTTGAGGTTAGGGAGGGGAGGGAGGAGAACTGGTATGCAGGTTAAAGGCGTTGAAGAGAGGATAAAAGGGCAATGGAGGCCGGGCAGACGTTGGGAGCTCAGGGGGAAGAGGGATCACAGTGACCCAAATACAGGCCAAAGCTGGTGCACACACTATGACATGCTATTTCCCAGCCCACACTGAAAATTCTCACTCTCAATGCGAGAGGTCTCAACAATCTCAATAAAAAGAGGACCATCCTTTCCTACCTGGATAACATGGAGGCAGATGTGTGCCTCCTCCAGGAGACACAGCTCCTCTCCAAAGATTGGCATAGAATGAGGTCACGACTCTTTCCCCAGCAGTTCTTTTCATCTACCCTGGATAAGAAGGCAGGTGGCTATTTTAGTAGCCAAATGTTTTAGGGGCAATGGGGGAAAATATGGCCGAAATCAAAGAGGTTGATGGGAGCAGGGCCATCGATAGTGTAGGTGTTGGTATGAGTATTTTAGATGCCGAAATTGTATCACAAACCGCCAGAGTTACTGCTCCCGCAATCACCCTGCACCCGATATACGAGCAATCCAGGGGCTGCGTCAATTGCCTATAGATAGAAACGGCTCCTCCCCCCACCCACCTATACCAATAACCATTTCAAATACCAACCCCACCAGGGATGGTGCAAATAAGTTAAACAAGTCCAGGGGCTCTAATCAGAACAGGTTGTCTAGTACCTCGTGCATTAATGTTCCTGCCGCCCCAAGTATGACTGGCTAATCAGGATGTCCTGAATCTGCCGCCCGCTGCTTGCCCTTATGTGTTGGTACTGGCAGGAGTACCTACTTTAAAGAGGGATCAGCATGAGTCATGGGACCAGCTATGCAATAAATGTACGGACTGGCTATCAAGGCATAGAAGCTTCCATGTATCCGAAATGAAGGATATTATTATGGCATGCAGGGTTGGGTGAGTTGGTGCATCTACAAAAAAATTCAAACTTCCGACGAACTTCTTTGGTCAGACACCTACTAAGGAGTTGCGAATTCATAACACCTGATAGCACTAACATATGCGCACTACCCCATGGTTATTTCTACAAACCAAATCACGCTCCTTTCACCAACAATTCCTCTTGAATTACTACCTCTAAAAGTTTCCAGGCCTTGTCTGGATTAGAGACCCAAGACTGACTATCAACTTTTGGGGAAAATACTGATCCTGCTATTAGGTTACCTCATGCCCTGCCAGAAACTGAGGGTACTATTCCCACAACCCACTTATCCCCCCTATGCAAATGAAGGCCTCAGCAAGTCCAGACCTCCGTATCTTAAGCTGGAATGTTGCACGGTTGTACTCTAAACTTCACCAGCCAGATTGGGTACAACTTATTAAAGACCAAGATATCCTTTTATTTCAGGAAACATGGGTCACACAAGAATTGCATATTGAGGGGTCTGAATGCCATAACATCCTAGCAACAACCCCCAAGCAGGGTCGACCATATGGGGGTTTATCAATCTGGGTCAACATTAAGACAGGGGGGTGCATAAAAACTGTACATACAGATAACAATAATTTTCTAGGCATATTATTTAATAGTGGAATTTTCTTTTGGATAATTAATGTTTCTAACAATGATTTTCATTCTGTTCCAAATATGCATTTTATAAATGTGTTTAATTTTATTGCATCTATTGGAAAAGCCAAAGACTCTTTTAAGTCAGTAGGAATCTGTCTGGGGTGATTTCAATGCTAAGCTATCTTACTCATGGTCAAGCGAATATTCACACAGCAGCAGACAAACATGCAATGGGGTAGAGAGCTAATGGACCATTTGAACACCCATAACTTAATTAATGTTATCGAAATTGATGCAACTACAAAAGATAATGCACCCCCTGAACCGACATTCAGAGGGACAATCTGTTCATTTGAAATTGATAATGTTTTTTTATCTCCCCCGCTTTAGAAGCAAGCTTGCTTAAAGCCGAAATTATGGCCACAATCTTTGGGGATCATAACTCAATACAAGTAACGTTACGGATGTCTCCAGTTCCAACGCCTCAGACAGAATGTGGTGCTGGAGATCTATCACCATCCATAGATAACCGCAGACTGGTATGGCGAGGCATTAATAACGCAGACCTATTCAGTTCTATGGTTAGGGGAAACATGAATCTTATTAACATCTGTTTAGAGGCCCTGTTCCACACCCAGTGGCTATCAGCGTCTTTACCAAATTCCGAGCAGCCATTAAATCCTTGCTGTCTAAACCCATTTGTACAGTACTGCGCAAACCTAGATGGATTAATCAGGAGTGCTCAATTGTCAACAGGAAGCTCCGCAAGGCCCTATCTCAAAACCCTAGGTGTAATGATTTGGTCAAGTCCTTAAGGTTGACATATAAGCATGCTATTGCTAATAGGAAGGAACAATTATTAGGTGAGCACTGGGATGCGCTCATTAATGCTGCCAGCTTAAATAATGGGAATATATTTTGGACTACCATTAAAGAGTTAAGATCAATGGGACAACTGTTCACTCTCATCAGCTGCAACATAATGAGCACTACCTGGGAAAGTCACTTTTCCACTATTTACCAAGAGCCTGCTTTTGAATCCGACCCTTTTATGAAAAGGGTGCCACCTGGAGTCTCATTATCAATAAACGAGGTTGAGGAGGCTATATGTCAGAGTGCGGGCAACAGAACTCCAGGCCCTGATGGGTTGCCCATCGATCCTATTAAATATAAACCAGATTTTTGGGCCCCACTGTTGTTAAATATTTTTATATTCTAACCAATGCCCCACTACCTAAGACATGGTCTACTAGCACGATTGTTCCCATTTTTAAAAAGGGCGATTGCACACAACCTTGTTGCTGTAGACCGATCTCCCTCATAGATAACACCCTTAAAATTTTAGGCAGAGTTTTATACACAAACATTTTAACCTGGACAGAGGACAACCAGATTTTAGAACAATGCCAACTAGGTTTCAGGGGTAAAGTTGGCACAAACGAGCAAAGTCCTAATCTTAATTTGATGATAGGGAAGTACACTTTTGCACAGCACTCGCCACTTTACTTTTATGGACCTGTCCTCAGCTTTCGCTTTTGTCAATAGGTCCCGTCTATGGTCCCTCCTTTTAGAATATGGACTGGATGAGGCCGTTGTTCATTTTTTAGCCTATCTCCATACGGACCTGAAAGCGCGGGTCAGGATTGGTGGTGGGGGAGAAGTTTCCAATTACATCAGTGTAGATAGAGGGGTCAGGCAGGGGTGTGTTCTGGCTCCTTTTCTATTTATCATATATATAAACAATTTACATAAATCACTCATCACACTAACTAATGATGTTCCGAGTATTCAAGGCAAACATCTCCCAATGCTTTTATACGCAGATGATGCGGTTTTAATTGGTTGCACACCAAATGCACTACGCTCTTTAGTTCGAGGTTTCACAGATTTTATGTCCGGCTTAGATTTATGCACACATTTTAAGAAATCTTTTATAATGCCTTGTGGGGCAAGGAAATGTCCTTTAAATGTTATCTCTGTGGGCGACCAAAAATTAACTTGCACTGCTACTTTCCCTTATCTGGGAATGGTCTTTGCTGCGAACTGCACCTGGTGGGAACACTTGGCATATTGTAAAAGTAAGTTCTCAAGGGCTTTTAATTCAATCCTCAGTCTCCTCCGCCCTAAAAGATTGGGAACAATTCCAGCCTTTTTAAAGATTTTTAAGATCCAGTGTGTACCAATACCTACCAATGGGGCAAAGATATGGAGTGTTGCCAAATGCTCTTGCGTCCAATCGGAGGAAAATAGATTTTGTAGAAAACTCTTGGGCGCTCCAATCTCCACCCCTCCGTACGTATGTCAAGGCGAACTGAAATTAGGATACATTGAAGACATCATAAGGGCCTGCTCCGCACTGTTTTAGCTAGCCATAATGAAGAATCCCGAGGCTTCTCAGAAGAGACATAATAGATATTAGTCTTCGCTGTGAGAAAGGGACGGATATTCCATGGCTTCTTGGGGTAGTCAAGAGTCTGGAAAGTGTTAACCTTGGTAGACTGTTTGCCAATTCGAACACAGCTGTAACAATGGACAAAAAAGTTTTAAAGACAGCACTGTACGCACTTTATAGCGCGGAAAGACTAGAAAGGGAATTGAATAAACAAACTGTTGCAAAATGTATATCAATTGCGTACCCTGAACATTATCTACCAAGTTATATTGCACTACCGATGTCCCAATGGGAGAGAGGCCTCCTATTCCGTCTAAGAGCTGGGACAGTAAGATATTTGCTTTGTTTTCCCTATAGCTATAACGCAAAACGTGACTCCCTGCCATTTCCATGTGATGGTCACAGCGGTCAAACACTTTTACACTTTTTATTCTTTAGTAGATACTATATGAAATATGCACTATGGTTTCTAATTCCGTATTTTAAAAAATTGTCACCTATTAATTTAACAGATGCTCTTGACTGCAAATTTAAATTGGACAATGTTGAATTGATCTTGCGCATTGGCACCTTTTTGAGAGTAGCTACGGGTGCACGGAAATCTATGTGCGATGTATGAAGTCATTCGTATTGTACTATTCAAAATATGCGCTTTACCTAGGTTTACTGTATTTTGCTACATTATGGATTGGATATTGCTATCTATGTCATTCAAAACATCTTTATTCCATTTGTGGAATCATAAAAGAAAAAACAATACAATATTTATAGATACATCATTTCCGTCCAATGCCATAATCCTTGAGAAAGTAAATTGCAGATTTTTGGGAATCATTACATTTGTGCAAATACGCAATTCCAAGATAAGGTGCAGTTAGTAGAATCAGTGCAAATAACATGGCCATTAGGTTCTTGGTGCAATAGACAATTAAAATAGTAAAGTACAGTTCATATTTATAATAGTAGTATTCCCAAAGGTACTTGTGCCCCTTATATGTTTACCACAGTAAAAATTAAAAAAGGAAATAATAAGAACTACTACAAATAAAATACATTGTAAAATATGAAATACTATATACAATAAAACGTTTCGGCGATTCAGTCCTGTAATACTCAATTAATGTTCTTTTATCCTCTATTGCAGAATCCTAGTTAAAATGTCAAACCCTTCTTCATTCTTATATAGTTGATAGCCAATAAAAATCTAGAAACTCCAAATACCGTAACCTGGGTGTTATCTGGTTTTAAAATGCGTAACATATCATTAAATCTCCTGACACCAATATTCCTGCCCTACGGCACAATCTATTTTTGTCTAGCTCTCAGGTAAGTGGGGCAGAAGAACAAAACATGTGCTATATTTTCCTGCATACCCAGCTGGCACATTTTACACTCACTATCTTCCCCCCATTTCGGCAATTTTCCCATTTGTTTGTAAAGGACTTAACACGGTGGGTCCCATACCTGAATTTCAAGTACAATATTTTCGCCAATTGGGGTTTGATTTGGACTAAAAATGCCTCAAAGCGGGGTGTTGGTTTAACCATCAGAATATTGTTTGTGAGTGAGCCAACTCCACAATTTTGTAAAACTTTGTGCACAGGGAAGTTCCAATAGACCCTTCTGAGTTCCCTTTTTGATTCTGCGGTCAACCTTTCTGGCTGGTGCCGGAACTCACTAAGCCCCAAGGTCAAAAGCCATCTACGTATATTAGCCAGCCATGGGTAAGTAACATGGGTATCTAGTGCGATAAGTTCACTTAGTGCCTGCCTGTAGATATGGAGTTCATCAGTGGCCCATAACCTAAACCAATATGACAAAGTTATCCACACAGCCCTATGCTCGATGCGTTTTAACCCCAGATCGTACATGTAGGGGATCACCGGTGTTTTTTGGGGGAGGGGGACCATCTCTCTTAAAACCCTGTTTTCTCCCACGGTTAAGGTGGAGATTTGCTCTCCGCTCCACAGCTCCGAGCCATAGAGAGAAGCGGTTTGGCCCCTAGATTCATATACCTCCAATGCTGGGGTGATGGACTTCGTACCAGTTGCATGGAGCTTTTTCAAGATGGGCACTGAATTTTGCATTAAAATGGTCCCAGATTTTCTGACATGCGGGCACCATGAGAGCTTGGAATCTAGGGTCACCCCTAAGTAAACAAAAGTGTGAACCCTCTCTATCGCTACGCCATTCAGCATCATCTTTTTCTTAAAACTTTTGTGCGGACTGATGGACATGTATTTTGGTTTTGATGGGTTTATTTCCAATCCTTTTTGTTTACAGTACACCACCAACTTATTCAGAAGATTTTGCAGTCCCATTGGGGTCTGTGAGAGGAGGATGGTATCATCCGCAAATGTCAGAGCACATACATGAGAGCCACCTAAATTTAGGGAATCGTGGTTTGTGTCCAATAGGAAATCCACCATATCATTAACATAGAGGAGAAACAGGGTAGGCGCCAGGACACAGCCCTGGCGGACCCTCTCCTCGCCGGTATCTCCTCTGTCAACTCCCCGCCCATACCCCAGCGCACTTTTGCAAAATTATCTTCATGCAATTTTATGAGTTGCACCAGTATGGTTTTTGGGACCTCTTGATTTAGCAGATTTATCCACAGCAGATCTCTTGGAATTGAATAATTGAATCGAAAGAGGCCTTTAGGTCAATAAAGGCCACATACAAATTGCCGGATCTTAGTTTAGTATACTTCCAGGCAATGGTTAGCAGCCTTAACACCTGATCTATGGTGCTGATTCTTTTTCTGAACCCTGCCTGGCATGGGGATAATATGCTGTTGTCAACTAGCCAGTTGTTGAGCCTGTCTAGTATCTGCTTTGAATAGACCTTTTGGGTAATGTCTATCAAGCTGATAGGTCTATAATTAGCGGGATCGTCCCTCCTGCCCTTTTTGTATATATGGACGATCTCCGCGCTCTTCAATGATATAGGGATAGGCTGCCCTCTGCTAATTGCATTGCACAGTAAGTTGATATACGGTGCCCATACCTCTGGGTCATGTCTAAAGAGGTCTCCCGGGATTTTTATCTGGCGTGGCGCTTTAGACGGCTTAATGGCGGCTATAGCCTACTTAGTATCTAAGATACTAAAATATAGTGGTTCAAACTCCTTGGAGATTGTCAGCTCTTTAATTATGCATAGGTTCTCGCTTGGAGGGGAACCCGGACATGCATATAAATGTGCAAAGTGTCTGAACCATGTTTTAGGATCTAGGAAACAGCTAAAAATCTCCCCCTCTGCGCGTTTCAACGGTTACCTCACTATCTCACTCTATAACAACGGTACTGTCATGATCCAAGGCAATGACACCTGTCTCTCGCTCTTTGACCACCTCTTCCCCTCGCTACTTCCCTCCTCTACGACCGGGTTTTCCCCCGACTCTCCTTCTAGCTCCACCCATTACTCCCTCTCTCCTCCCCTGACCCCCCTACACTCCAATTGGCTGCACTCTCAAGAATCACAGGTCGGCCCTCTTCCCGCCCCCTCCCCTGTGACCTCCTCTCCTATTCCTCCCCCTCACAATATGCCCCCTCCCACTTCACTTCAGCCTCACCGCTAGCTAATGCACTCCTCGTCCAATCTACATCATCCCGGTACTCCAATCTCTTCTCCCCCCCCATTTTCCTTCCAGTCACCCCCCTTTTTAGTCCACCTCTCCTCCAACCTTCTCCCCCAGTGAACTTTCCCTACGCTCCCCTTATCCCTTCTTCCATACCTCCTGTCCACTTCCCCCTCCCCTCGTTATTCACCCAGATTTCGCCTCAATCCCACTGCATCTCTCTCCGCCCTCCCACTCCTCCAGCAATGCTATGCTACTCCCTTCTCCCCCTGGTAACCCTGTCCATTTCCCTCCCTCGGGTCCAACAGTACCACTTCCTTTCCCCAACTTCCCTTTCTCTCAACCCCCTCCCACTCTGCCAGATGCCCGTTCCATCACAGCCTCCTCTCCTACCTGACATGCCCTCCACAACCACCTCACCTCTTTTCCTCCCAAACCTCCTTCATTCCCATGACTCCACACAGTCCTCCCCTCTCCTTCTTCCCTACCGCTGTGTTCCGCACCCTTCTCCCCCTAAAGTTATCCCTAATTCCTCTCCTTCTTGCAACACCAACAAAGGCAACTGTTGGACCTGGGCCTCTTGGCAGGGTCATCCCTAAACTTTTTGCCTTCCTCCAATACTCTCTCTGACCTATTTTGTTTGGTTTAATGACTCTGGGCACTTTACCACTGCTGACCAGTGGTAAAGTGCATATGCTCTCCCTACTGAAAATTGTACATGTGATTGATGTCCATGATTGGTTCATTGGATTTACTGTTAGTCCCTAGTAAAGTGCACCAGGAGTGCCAGGGCTTGTAAATGCCAATACTGCTAGTGGGCCTGCAGCGCTGGTTGCGCCACCCACAGAAGCAGCCTTAAAATGTGTCTAGGGTCTGCCATTGCAGAACCCGCGTGCAGTCTCGTACTGTCATGCTGGCTGGGCAAGTGCACCCACTTGCCAGCCCCTAAACCTTCCCGTAACTTCATATTAGTCACCCCTATGGTAGGCCCTAGGGCAGGGTGCATTGTAAGTGTAAAGTAGGACAGGCCCTGATGTGTGTGGCATGTCCTAGTAGTGAATTACAACCAAATTTGTATTTCACTATTGTAAGGCTACCTGCTTCCTTTAGGCCAGAATGGGCTGCTGGAATTATTACACTCTATAATCCCAGCAGGCTCAGGGAACATGGTAGAGAGTCATGTTTAGTATGCCTGAACTCAGAATAATAAAATACTTCTTTTAGTAAAGTTTATTTTAATATCCTGGGTTTGCAAATGCTACTTTTAGAAAGTTAGCATTTGCTTGCCTAACCATTTCAGCCCGCCTCTGCTCTTGTGTGTATCTGACTGTCTGAGTGTGTGAGTGACAGGGCTGGGAGTTGACAGGTTGTGAATAGCAAGATGACACCTTAGTGGGTGGTGGGAGTTTCCCCTGAGTGATGCATCAGGATGTGCTCTGCCTCCACAAAACTGGCTCCGCCCCCCTGGGGAGCGACTGATGACTCAGCCTGCACCTGGCCCAGGAAGGACCGAAGCTTGTCAACAAAGTGCTCAAGCTGCCCCTGTCTTCACAATGCCGGCTCCGCCCCCCTGGGGAGCGGCTGATGTGCCTGCCCTCACACTGAATGCAGAAGCAGAAGTAACCTATAATGTAAATAACAAGGACCCCCTGATAACATATGATACTTCTGTACCTCAGGGAAAATTCAATCATGTGTACAAAGTAAAACAAGCAAAGGGAGGTAATTGCACAGAAAGGAAGAAATTCAACCAATTATATTAAAAAATTATATCTCACTTTTAATTAATATAACAAATTTAAAAGCAATAGAATCACACAAAAAGATTAAATCAATATAACATTTACATACAATACAATCTAATTTATAAAATCATCATATAACAAAAGAAATATATCCTAAACCATAATACAGTCTACAATCATTTAAAATTTTACACAAAACAAGTGGCAATTAATATTCGACGCGCGTTTCGGCGTTCAAAACAACGCCTTCTTCAGGAGCCACAAGAATAACTTTAAAAGACACCTAATGACAAAAGACATAGAAAAATATACATTAACAATAATATCTATATACACATGCATAGAAAACCAATACATTTTGTACAAGCATTTCTTCCAATTATATACATACTAGTGCAATAGAACTCCCTACACATTTTTAAGCAATATATCATTTGCAAAACAAGTTTGTAAATTTGGATACATATATCTGAGCAGTTGTAATAACTCCCTATTCCATATAAGAGAGAAACTAAGGAAACAGTTATTAACAAGTAATAACTCACAAAATTAAAATAAAACCAACTAATGTTCACAGTCAATGATCACATGATTCAAGCCAGGTACCTATTACTATCTCTAAGACATAAGGTTTTCATCTAAGGTAACCAATCTACCTAAAATGGACTGTGAGTGAACATTTTATTTAAAAAGAACATTGTGCGGAATAAGATAAGGAAAATAACAAATCTCCAGCAAAGCCAATATGGCCTAATACCTATGGAGAAAGGATTTCCAATAATAAAAAACTCTCCTAGTGTTCGAATTTTCAGACATTGGATCAAACAAGCGTTGATGATTGTCACACACATTATACGTTCAGGCTTACCTCTAATTCATAAAAGCAGAAGCCGAACTCAGAGTGCAAGAGTATGTTTGTGAAGACGGCTTATCAGCGGAAGAAACTACGGGATATTAGTTCACTCCTAGCTTCTCGGCTTCCTAGTTTCCATTGAGCTTCTAGATAGTATCAGAAAACTACAGATCAGCTTTCAAGCGAATCAACGTTTCTTGCAGAGGCCCCCCTGGCCTGTAAGAACAAAAGAAACTGGGTATAAAAGTAGGAGCCCTGCTCCTTGTAAATTAGATCCAGTTTGCGCAAAGAAGAAGCTCTGCCTGAAAAGAAGGACCCTGGAAGCTGCATGGAGAAGTACTGACTCTGACCCCAAGAGACTGGCCTGTGGTGGGTGCCTTGCTGCTGAAGGAGAGCAGGAGAAGAAAGACTGAAAGACTTTGCTTTTATTCAACTTGTGCCAAACTTTTACCAAGATCTCCAAGGGCTTGCTGTGAACTTGCCCCCTGACCAGCGCCCCAGGAACAGTGGGCGCTACCCTGGAAGAGAAAGCTGCTGTGAGTCGTGCATCTGTCCTGCACCACTACTGAGGAGAAGCGGAGTGCGCCGTGAGAGAATCGCTGTGCCCTCTGAAAGGCTCTTGGCACCCCCGTCCAGCCGAGCACCGCAACTGCTACCTGGCAGGCCCCAGCTGACATCGCCAGGACCAGCCTCGCTGGCCCCAGCACCGTGCCTGTCGCCTGCCTAACTGCGGTCTGCACCGCAAGAACGGACCCTGCCTTGTGCCTGCCTGCTTCACAGGAGAAGAAATCGCCCTGAAGCCCCAGCCGCCGACGTTTGCCAGCTGCAGCGGCGTGGGGAGAGAAGGACGACCCGCTGTGCGCTCAGAGGCTGTGTTCGCGCCTCTCACTGCTGTCCGGGGCCCTGCCCCCCTCTTGCCAGGCCGGGAGCACCTCGTCGGAAGATCTGACCCCCACCGCAACGCCGCCCTCCTGAGCCGAGCCGCCGCTCGGATCGACCGAGGAAGACACCGCGACGAGGGACCTACGATCAACCCCGGCATCGTCCGCCCCGGACCCCCGCCTTCAAGGATTAAAGGTACTGTTGTTGCTAAAGTGCGCCGCGCTCTGGACATGGAGTCCGTGAGGCGCGCACCCCTCGTCCCCTGCTGGCCCCCGCTCTGTGCGCTCTGAACTGCGAGACTCCGGGAAGCCGTCCCGCAGCCCAGTTCGAGACGCACTGCCAGCGGAACGCCTCTCAGCTTCCGAGGTGCCCTAACGCCCTAAGGGGAGTCGGTACTCTGCCAACCTTGCCCCATCCTTGAAGGGCCCCTTCCCCGAGAGTGCCACATTCGAAGGTCCGCTCTTTGGCTGCCAAACCCTGTGCGCTAAGAATTGTGCGCCTGTAACGGTGACTGGGAGGCCGGTACGCCTCCTCTCGGCCATCGGAGTGAACGCCGCGCACCCCTGCTCACGCGGAAGGCGTGAGGGTTGATAGGGACTTGCATCCAAAGCCGGGTACAGCGCCCAGAAGCCCTAGAGAGCGCTGTACTGTCCTGGAACGGGGTAAAAGACCCCAAAGATCGCATTCAGGAACTGTGACACTCTTTTTGAAGGGTAAAGACTGCTTTTGATTACAAACTGAACAAGAACTGTGGTATATGTCAAAGAGTAAACTGGAATCCTGAAAAATAACCTGAAAGACTGTATTTACAAGCCTGCTTGAAATTATATAAAGAATATATATTTTTACAAAATACAGTTTGGTGTCATTGTGTGGTGGGTTGGTGGTGATGGTGTAATATTGCAAATGTTTAACCCTATGTGCCCCAGAGATTAGCCTAAGACTGCTTAAGCCACACTACCTAGAGGGTAAGCAGAGGTTGTCTTGAAGGTAACCCTCAGCCCTGACGAGGAAGAGAGAGTCCCTGCTTGTCGCAAGTGCTGCACTGCGCCAACTAGAGACGCCCCCTTCCTACAGCAACTCTCCCTTAACCTCCGATTCATTAACTCCCGCTCTCAACCTCCACCTGTCCCCACTTTTGAACCCTACACCCCAACTCACCTCCTGTCCCCCCACCTCTCCCTGCCTTCCACCAACAATTCCACCCCCCCTGTTTCCATCGATCCACCCAACCTTCCGTGCTCTGCATTACTCTCGCTGGAAAATAAGCTAGGTTCCCTTATCACCTCCATCTCCCAGCTTACAGCTGCAATTTCACTTCTAAGATTTCCACCTTTCCTTGCACCCCCTCTCCTTCCCAACTTCCCACGAGATGCACCTCGCCCCCTCACCTCAATTTAGCCAAGCTCAATCAGTCGTCTGCAAACTTTGTTAACTCGCACAAGCCTTTGAACGCCGCCCTTCCTCAACCTGCATACCCTAGCAACCCTACTATCTACACTATTCCAACCATCTCCTCTGTCAGAACCAAGCATCCACCTAAACCCTCCCGAGCACCCCCACATAAGCACAACATCCAGATCACCCTTCAGAGCCCAAGTGCCCCCGTCACCAAAACAGTCCTGACAGAGCTGCGCTGTCTGCTCCATAACTGCAGATCTGCAGTAAAACACAAACTTGAAATCTCAGATACCATCACCCACCACAATATTGACATGCTCTTCCTCACAGAGACCTGGTCCAAAGATACCTCGCATTCTATGTTTGATCTCCTATTACCTACAGGCTATTCTATACTTAGGAATGACAGAACTGACAGCATGGGGGGAGGTGTTGCAGTCATCTTTAGAAACTCCCTTCAACTTACGGCCTCTCCTATTAGCTCCTTCCACACCTTTGAATGCCTTTCTCTTGAGTTACAAGTGCACCACCGTTCACCCCTTAGATTCCATGCCATTTACCACCGCCTCGTAGTGGCCCTTTGTTTTTGGAGGAACTCACTGACTTCATCAGTGACCAATACTCGCAAAGTGACAATCAGACCTTCGTGGGTGACTTCAATCTCCACTGGGGCTCACCGCAAGACTCTTCCGCAAACTCCCTGGCCACCTTCCTATCTGTAAACGATCTCATCCAACACTGCACAGAATCAACACACTCTAATGGCTAAATCTTGGACCTAGTTATTTCTAAAGCAGGCATGCTTTCCATCACTACCCCTATTCATGTAGACTGGTCTGACCACTTCCTCATCCCATTCTCTATTCAACTATCACACTCTATAACACTTGGCCAACCCAAGAGGGCTATCTCCTGGTTCCGTGATGTTAAAAATATCGATGTCGGTCCCCTCTGTGAATCAGCTTTGTTATCACTTCCAAGGCTAGAACCGAACCTAGATGTTGACGATCTCACCTCCCAATGCCTCACAGTTCTTGCAGATGAAATCAATAACGTCGCTCCACTCAAAAGCAAAAGGTTAAGGCCCACCCCCTCGGCACCTTGGTTCAACAAATCCCTCTATGAAGAAAGGAAGCAGCTAAGATTCCTGGAGAAACAATGGAGGCAAGTGCCCTCCACCGATAACTTGTCCACGCTTCGCTCCGCAAGATCCAAGTAACACAAACACATCTTCCTTGGGAAAGCGGCGCACTTCAAAACCCTCCATGACTCAGTCAAAAATAGACCCAAAAAACTATTCAATCTCATCAAGATTCCTGACTGCTCTCCCCCATCCTCCAAGTTGGAGGATTCTGCAAAGAGAGCAGCGGATTTTGCTATATTCTTCGACGAAAAAGTGAAATCACTTGTGGATCAGGTCGCTCATCCTACCCCTCCAGAGGAGTGCAAATCCTTAGCCATTTGGCAAAACTTTGATCCCATATCTGAAGATGCCCTTCTCAAGTGCATCCGCGAAACAAAGCCCTCCAACCAGCATCTGGACCCCATCCCCAGTGCCATTGCCATTGCCTTTTATACCCTTTCCCTCTCCTACTGGACCACTCTGGTCAACCTCTCCCTCTATCAAGGCTCCCTTCCTGTCTCCTTCAAAACTGGGCAGGT
The DNA here is from genome assembly GCF_964263255.1 of Lissotriton vulgaris. Lineage (NCBI taxonomy): Eukaryota > Metazoa > Chordata > Amphibia > Caudata > Salamandridae > Lissotriton > Lissotriton vulgaris. Next base: position 55,251,510 of record NC_141685.1, read on the forward strand.
CACCCCGCTTCTTAAAAAACCAACTGCTGATGCGTCTGACCACAACAACTTCCACCTCATCACTAACATACCCTTTCTTGCGAAGATTACAGAAAGATGTGTAGCGAAACAACTCTCTCGTCATATCAAGGACAATGATCTTCTTGACAATTTCCAGTCTGGCTTCATTCAAAACTGCAGGACTGAAACTGCCCTACTGCAAGTGGTTGATGACGCACTGAGGATCCTCAACTCAGTGGGGTCCTGTCTTCTAATTCTCCTCGACCTTTCTGCAGCCTTTGACACCGTCAATCACAACACCCTCCTCAACATTCTTAAACAGAGAATGGGCATGGAGGGCACTGTGCTTAAATGGTTTGCCTCCTTCCTCTCTGATAGATCCCAAATGATCAAAATAGCGAACAGTCTTTCATCTCCTGTGGCGGTAGGTCAAGGTGTTCCTCAAGGCTCTATACTTGCACCCACATTGTTTAACCTCTATTTAGAACCACTAGGAAATCTCCTAAGTAAATCCGGGATGCACTATCATCTCTATGCTGACAACACTCAAATCTACCTCAAGGTTGCCTCCACTCACGATCTCTCTATCCTAAGCTCTACTCTCGACTCCATTCATAACTGGATGTTTACTCATCAACTGATTCTGAATCCCTCCAAAACCGAATTCCTCCTCTTCTCCTCTTCAATCTCTCCTCCCCCGGTGCAATCATGGATGGATCAGTTGAATCTACTTAACACTAAACCCATCATTGCCGACAGCGCAATATCCCTGGGTGTCATTCTCAACAAAAAACTCAATCTAACCCCCCACATCAATTCCGTTGCAAAGTCTGCTTGATACCATCTGCGCCCTCTTTGGGGAATCCGTCGCTTCTTCCCGGAGCAGGACCTTATAAGCCTGGTGCAATCGCTGGTCCTCTCCAGACTTGACTACTGCAATTTTCTTCTTACTGGCCTCCCCAAATCCCACCTGTCCCCTCTTAAATCTGTTTTCCATTCAGCAGCTTGTTTCATTTATGGGGCCAAAAGAAGCGACCACATCACACCAATGTTATCCACCCTCCGCTGGCTTCCAATCGAGGCTAGAGCTATCTACAAGACTGCTTGTATCACCCACAAAGCCTTGCACTTCTCCTCTCCTCGCTACCTGATGAATAAACTGAAACTCTCTGGAGGCTCTAGACCATCACGTAATGCGGGAAATCTTCTGCTTGAACCTTCCACTGTCAAGAAGGAAAGAACAATGGCACAATTCTTTTCAGTGAAACGCGGTGAGAATCTGCAACTCCCTTCCGCCGCAGCTCTGGACCACCACCTCCTCCCAGGCCTTCAAAACTAACCTCAAAGTTCTCGTCCTTCAAAGACACTTCCAAATGTAATCCATGCCCTCTCTATTATCTGAAGGAAGCCCTTCCATTATAGAAAAATCTACTTTACATGACTATGGAAGTGTCTTCCCAGTGTGTTCTTGTGGTTTGAGAGTCTGCCATTTATTGCAGTATTATCTTTCTACCTGTGTTTGGTACTCGTGTGTAACATATACCCGTCACTTTCTCTTGTAACACACTGTCTTCTACCTATTACATTTGTTTATTTTCGATACCTGCACAAGTGCCACCATTGCCTACGTAACGTTTTTGTATTTTGTATTTTGTATTTGGATTTGGATTTGTAGAGCGGCTTATCACCCAGGGGTCTCTAAGCGCTTAGGGGAGAGTGGACACATAGTTGTAAGGGGAGCAGGCTAGATGGTACCCCATGCCTCCTGAAACAGCACGGTTTTTAGCTTTTTCCTGAAGGGCAACAGACTTGTTTCTTTGCGCAGGTTCTCTGGCAGTTTATTCCATGCACTGGGAATTGTGTAGGAGAAAGTGCGCCCTCCTAGAGAGGACAGTTTGAACGTTTGTTCTTGTGCTTGAGGGCCCTCCATATATTGCAGTATTATACCTCTACTTGTACTTTCTACGCTTTTGTACCCTGCACACGTCACTTTTTCCTCCTGTAATGCACCGCTTGCTTCCTCTTGTATTTTGTTGGCTCACGATTGTCACTTTTGTAATGCACCGTTTTCTACCTCTTGTATTTTGTTGGTTCACGATTGTTACTTTTGTAATGCACCGTTTGCTACCTCTTGTATTTTGTTGGCTCACGATAGTCATTTTTGCTTCATTTAATGTAACGTTTGCTTTTGTATTTTGTTCACTTGTAATGTTCTCATGTATCAGTTCTGTTCCTATTGTGAAGCGCTCTGACGCCTTCGGGTAAAGTCCGCGCTATATAAAAACGCACAAATAAATAAATAAATAAAGTCTGTGCTTGCTGTGCTTGAGATTGTGTTCCTTTTGCCTGCGTTGTTTTCATTCTATGGCCTGCTATTTTTATTTGTTCCCTGCTGTAACAGTTCTCTCATGTAACGTACCTGGGGCCTCATTTATGAGGCCTTGCGCCAGTTTTGCGCTGCGGATGCGTCACTTTTTGTGACGCATCTGTGGCGTAAAACATGCGCCTTGTTGCGCCATATTTAAAAAGTGACGCATCTAGGTAGATGCGTCACTTTTTAAACCCCTGCGCCACATTATACCTGCGTCAGGTATAATGTATGCAGAGGGGGCGTTCCCCCGCAAAAAGCCTCGTAATAGTGACGCAGTGAAATCTATGAGATTTCACTGCGTCACTTTTAGGATGCTGTTGCGTCAAAATCTTGCGCCTGCCTCACAGCAGGCGTAAGACTGACGCAAGCCCTTTCACATGGGGCTTTCCCCATGTGAAAGGACGCATTGCTGGAGTTGCGTCACTTTTGTGACACACTCCAGCAATGCTTCACTTTTGCGCTTACAGATGCGTCAGAAATACTGACGTATCTGTAAGTCCTTGCGACATGATGCGTCATACATTAAATATGACGCATCATTGGTGTCGCAAGGAGTGCGCAGTGAAAAGTGACGCATCGCTGTTTTCACGCAGCGATGCGTCACTTTTCATAAATGAGGCCCCTGGTTCTATTGGTTCTATTGTACGGTGCTTTGACACCTTCGGGTAAAGTCCACGCTTTATAAGAATGCATAAAATAAATGACTTCACCTGGGGTTTAATGTGGGTGCTGTGCTCTCTGTTGTGAGTCGGGTTAAAAGAGGACCTGTGGATGACCAACTGCGCATGCGCGGAGGACAGACACCGATGTTACTACAATCCAATTGCAGAAGTCGATGCAAGAAAGATTTCTTCATGTAGTTCACAGCACAGGCCCCGACAGCACGGAGCGCAGTAAAGGACTACAGCTCAGAGCCAGCACAGGTGGGACGGGGTCCGAGCAGAGACACAAAGAAGCTCAAGAATAACAGTGTCCGCGCGGGGACACAATGAATGAGATACAACCGCCTCCCGCCGCGGAGCGCGAGGCGCCTCGCGCCACAGCACAGGGTGAGATGTATTTAAATGCAGAGCTCCTCGGTCCGCTCCTCTGGGGGAAGTGTCTCTGCTTTGCGCATGCGCAGTGAGGCTGAGCGTCCTCTGTCCAGGGCGGTTCACAGTCCGTACCCCGTGCAAGGTCCTAACTCGGCGATAGGACGTAGTGTCTTGGCTCCGCACGTGCGCCGCTGTGACGCGCGGTCCTGCGCGTGCGCAGCAGTGAGACACATTGTTTTATTTTGTTGAGCTCGCCCGTCACTCGGTGGGGAATAACTCACCGGGCCCCACTCCTCACAGGCAGCCGGGCCCCCGGTGCCTCCCTCCCCCCAGACCCTGAGCCCCCACTGAGCGGGGCTTCAGCAGAGGTGAGGGAAGCCTCTGACCCCAGGGTGACTCTCGAGCACGGGGGCATCTTCAGGACACTGAGAGGCAACATTCAGGGCAGGGGCTGTGCAGTGGTTTCCAGACTCTGAACTGTTTCATACATGTGTGAATTAAGAAAAGAAAGTGCATTCAAAATGAATAGTTCCACCATCTTTATAAAACAATGTACATACGCAAGCATATACAAACTGTATATAGTGTTTCCCTACTTTGCTTTCCCGTGTGTGTGTCTGTTGGTCTCTGTGTGTCCGTCTTCCATTCCCTGTAGGGAGAGTATGTAGCTCCCTGTTGTAGAAGAGTCGGTCAAGCAGGAGCTCACTGCACTGAATAATTTCTTGGTATGCACTTTTTATTAGTATAACAGGAAATCACAATGATTGATTGTCTCTTTTGTATTCTTCTTTCCGTTAGGGTCTTCCACTTCAGTCCCTTAGGTGAGCCTCGGCCGCCGTCGTCCCTCGGACAGAAGGAAAAGACTCAGGTAAGTGTTTTTGCTTTATGGTTTAGTCAAGGGAGGATGTGAGAGATACATAATAGCTATGCATAAATGTGAAGGGAGGGGGTAGAGGTTGGAGCAACCAAAAGAAAAAGAGTAGCCGATGATTTCTGCTCTTGTCTTTCTTTTCCGTCTCACTTATTTCCTTTTCCCTGGGTCCCTTTCACCCCTCCGCCTCCCCTCTCGTCCCTCTCTGACTCAGCCCCTTTCCAAAAGCCCTGTAGACGCTCACGCTCCTGTAAGAGCCACATTACTCCTGGGCCATGGCGTGGTGACTCCACGTCCTTCAGTGAGGTCTGGTCTCCTTCTGTTTCTACTTTCCCTCCTCCGCCAGGTTCGGGTGTTCCGCTCGCCAACAAGCTGTGACCTCCACAAGGCTCCAGTTCTCTCTCTCGGAAGGCTGTTCGGTGTTCTCCGTTTTTCCGGTCTTCCCTGCTGGTTTCTCCGCCTTAGGTTATGGCTTACTTGAGCTCGTGGAATGCCTTTCTGGCGGGTTGGGGAGGATTTACCAAGTCTTAGTTCCTTTTCTCTTTCTTCAGTAGGTCGGTTAGTGGTGCTGCTATTTCAGAATAATTGGGTTTAAACCGGCGGTAGTAGCCTTGTAAGCCCAAAAAGGATCAAATGCCTTTTTTGGTGGTAGGGAAGGGGATGTCTAAGACTGCTCTCAATTTCTCTTGTTGCAGAGCGATAGTCCCATCTCCCAATAAATAACCCAAATATTTGACTTTGGTAAAGGTTATCCTGGACTTTTTGGAGTTCACGTGGAGCCCTGCAGTCCTAAGTGCTTGGAATACCTTCCCATAATGGACGAGATGTAGTTCCCAGTTAGGGCTAAATATTATGATATTGTCTATGAAGGCTAAGGAGTACTCTTGATGTTGGGAGCAAACTTTGTTCATAAGTCTTTGGAACGTCGCTGGTGCTCTGTATAACCCAAAAGGCAGTGCAGTAAACTCGTATAGCCCATTAGAGGTGCTAAAGGCGTTTTTTTCTTGGTCTTCCTGTTTAACTGGTACCTGCTAATAGTGTTTTGTAAGATCGAATGTGGTTATATATTGGGCTAAGCCTAATTTCTCGATTCATCGACTCTTGGTAATGGGTATGAGTGAAATTTCGAGATGGCTTTGACTGCTCGGACGTTTATACAAAAGCGGATGGAACCATCAGGTTTCAGAACTATGACAATGGGGGAGACCAGTTACTGCTGGAAGGTTTTATGACTCCTAGTTGTAACATGCTCTCCATTTCGGCAGGAACTGCGTCCCGCCTAACGCCTGGTATTCTGTAGGGGCGTTGTTTTATTACTTTATTTGGTGGGGTAACAATGGCATGCTCGAGTATTGTTGATTTTCCCAGGAGGTCGGAAAAGATGGAGGAGAAGGACTCTAAGAGGGTCTGAAGAGACACTTTATGTTCCTCTGTTAGATGTTCGTTTATGGGCAATTTATTCAATGTTGAAGGAATGGGTTTTGAGTCAGACAAAACGTAATGGGTGTCTTTGGGGAGGGGTCCCAACCATTTCTTTAGTAGATTTATGTGGTATATCTGGGTTTTGGTTGAGGAAAGGCGTAACCGGTAAGTAGTGAGGCCTATCCTTTCAGCGCCTTCATATGGTCCCTTCCATTCTGCCCGATGTTGGCGTATGGAGGAAGGTAGGAATAGGAGCACCCAGTCATGGACTGTAACTGTTGTCACCTCTTTCCTTTATTGTAAGACATCTGCTGGCTTCTTTGAGCTTTTTCTAGGTTTTTGTGAGCAAAATCTCGCAATTTATGTATGCGGTTTCTTAGGCTTTGGGTGTATTCTAGATGGTGTTGTGTCTTTTCTTGTTTCTCTTGGTCCCACGCTTCTCTTGTCATTTCTAGCAAAGTTTGTGGCTATCTCCCGTAAAGAAGTTCAAAGGGAGAACAACCCAAGCTTCTGGGAACCTGGCTTCAAATAACAAAGAGTGGCAACAGCATGTCCCATTCTTTCCCTTTGGTGGTTAGCATTTTCTTCATGGTTAGCTTGAAGGTGGCGTTATATCGCTTGCACAGACCATCTGTCAATAAGCCGATGTTTTTATTTGGGTAATTTTCAGGTTTTACAGACTTGTTTCATTAAACGAGAAACAAAGGGGGTACCCTGGTCTGTCAAAATCTCTCTGGGAAATCCTACCCTCGAAAACAATTCTAGTAACTTTTGACTGATGTTTTTTTCGTGCTTGGTGTTTGTAGGGGAAATGCTTCTGGGTATCGAGTTGCGTAATCAACAATAACCAGTATATATATATATCATCTTTTTGGTTTTGGGAGAGGACCCACTAAATCCATACTTATCCTCTTATAAGTAAAGCACTGGGTGTACAAGCGAGTCCGAACATTAGGGTAAATACTATATTATCATGTCCATGCACCATCCATTGATTACACCCACCAACTATTAAAACGACAAATCCATGCCAGGACTGTCCAACATGCATGGAAATTAAGAGTGCCCTGACAATGTACGCGGTCTAAGAAAAACGCAAGTTAAATTGTCAAAGCAGACTTGATACTCTCGTCATAAGAAAAGTTAAGTTGCCAAAAAACATTAAACGAGGAAGGATTGCTTTTAATGGGGCACGGCTCCATTGCGTATTATGTTGCACTGGGTAAACCGGTCAGTAGTAGGAATCTCGCTGGACACCGGCATGGTGAACAATGCCCTTCCAGGCTGCTCATTCCCCTGCGTGCTCGTCGTTCAGCACAGAGTTCACATGGCCTTCACCTCTATCACACACACTCACAGCTCTTTCTGCTCCGGGCATTCTGAATGTAACCAAAAGTTGATTTCACTCACCGCCATGACGAGCTCGAAGGGATGTTTGTACAACCGCACCGGGGACTAGTACTTTAAAAGAACTGGTCCCCATGGTGGGCCACTATGAACTCTAAGGCTGTGGCAGACATATTTAGATAAATAGCAGGCCCACGGGTCACCGCCCTCTTTCTTTTGTTAACAAATCAAAGCTCCCCTTCTGTTCTAGGCCTCTCCCCAGCCTTTACACCTGCAGCGGCGGGCAGTGCTGTGTGTTTAACCACACGGCAGGGTCACAACTGGCCGCAGGCTGGGCACACCTTGAGTGACCCAACTGGCCGCAGGCTGGGCACACCTTGAGTGACCCACACCTTTCTGTTCCCTTCAAATATTTATTTTCACTTATCCATGCAGCTTTCCCACACGGTGTTTGTGCCTCGCCGTCTTTGGAATTCAGCGGCCGGTGGACCCGAGCTTTTAATTATTAATTAAGTTGGCACTAGGTGCCTCTCTGGGAATATTCTGCTCGCCCTGCTCATTAGCTGAGTCCTGATCCTGGCAGCAGGGGCGAGGGAAGCCCAGGGGGGTGGCAGGCAGGAAAGCACAGTCTACTGCCCTCCTACAGATATCAGTTGTCACATAATGCAGCTGTGACAGGTGAGGGCGGCATTCTATGCAGCTGGCCCAGTGCCTGGACTCTACCTGGGGGACATGATGGTGCGTAGGGGACCTGGCCTGGACGATGCACGGGGAAGGTACTGACAAATGCAGTGTAAATACCTCCAACCTGTCCACATTTCTGCATATCTTAAGACGTGTAAATGTCACACCCTGTACAACATGTTTTTCATGGATACAACGTTATCGCTTCAGATTCTTTATGCCTGCCTTCATGCTTGAGCCCCAGAGTGAATTACCATCTTTAGTAGCTACCACGTGGAGGGTTTCCTCAAGGCCATTGTTGTTTAGTCACATTAAACGACTTAATTATGATGTAAGGCCTTCTAGATTTACTGCCAGACGCGGCCGGCATGTCGGGCGGGTGGGCGGGGCGGTGGAAATGGGGTCGTGGCGGAGGGGTTTATTTAATAAAAACAAAATATTACATAAAACGTATTCTCCCGCTTCTGGATGGGTCCAAAAAAGAGAGAGTGGGCGGTCCTGCTCCAGGGCAGGGGGATTGGCTTGCCCACTGTTGTACATACTGACTGGTCGGCCCTGGAGCCGACCAGTCAGTATGCACAACAGTGGGCAAGCCACTTCCCCCTGCCCTGGAGCAGGACCTGCCACCCCCAATGAGGCACTTCTGCTTTCCTGCCGTGCGAGAAGTAAGAAACATAAAATGGTAGTTAATACCATTATGTTTCTGTCTTCTCGCACAGCGAGAAAGCAGGGGGGTGACACCCCCACGCCCCAGTGGGGGAGCCGCCACTGTCTGCATGGCACACGTTCTTTATAGCAGTCACATTACCCATCTGGGGTTAAAAGTATATGGAGGTGGTCCAGAAAGTTGAAAATAGATTTTTGCATACCCTCTTATCGGTCCCCCAATTAACTTCAATTTTTGTTATCGATCAAGATTTGAGGGTTAGGTATGTGTCAGATTTGATGAGGTTGGCCCGGTGGTCTGTTGGCTCAAGACCTGGCTTAATCTAGACTTAACATTGTCCGTCAGATTATTAGGGACTGCGTCACTCTGGAGAAAGCTAGTAGTATCCCATGGCTTTATTACATTATGGGCTTTATTACATTATTCAGAAAATATGTAGGGGTTTACCCAAATAACCCTCCTCTACCTGGGCAAAGTACTACAAAAAGGTAAAGAAAAAACGGCTGGCAAGGAGGAAAAGATATGTGTATATCTACTTAAACATAGGAAACTTTATATTGCCCTATGAACAGTTCATAGTCCTGTTGTTAGTTCATATTTCTTATTTTAAAACAATAACATACCAGACACATTTTGTACGAACTTTTAGTTATCGTTTTTAGTTATTGTTGTAATAATTTTTTAGTCATCAATATTTCGATATTATCTTTTTCATTTTGTTTTCATCTTTTTGGACATACAAACATATATGCAAACTACAAATAAGTAGACATCCCAAAACACAATTCATAAAATTCCTTCTACCCATTTGATAGAAAAAACAGTGTTCGTCTATTAAATAAAGGGAATACACTTTAAGGTTGTCTTATATGCACACAAGGTAATTACCCCTCTAGAGACCTTAATTCAAAAATGTGAATTCACTCGTCAGAAAGATATATCAATTATAATCAGACTCCTCTTGTCAAAGACTGCTGACACGGACACGTTTCGGCCTTTATATCATTCTTGGCCTCCTCAGGACAAAGGTAAGGAAACTTGTAGAGCCAAGTCCAGGTGCCCTGAATTTAGAACCCAGTTCAGGACGAACAAGCAAATGTCCAGGAAATCTCACTTCATTACTTTCTTTTAATTCACATGCCACTAATAGAACGCCAATTAATTTCTTAGTAACCTCTCCGAGGCATATACAACGTTCCCCGCTCTCTGTGCTTTAACAAACACATATGGTCACCATTCTCTGTCCATTCTGCTAGGGGTTAGGTATGTGTCAGATTTGATGAGGTTGGCCCCAGTGGTCTTTCAGTTCAAGACCTGGCTTAATCTAGACTTAACATTGAACCATCAGATTATTAGGGACTGCATCACTCTGGAGAAAGCTAGTAGTATCCCGTGGCTTTATTACGTTAAGCACAGCCTATTAAAATTGTGGCACCCAGATCTTTTTTATTCACCGGATACGATAAAAAAAGAGGACCTGACTTGGATTAAAACCCAATTCTTGAATTTCCTGTCGGTGGAGTGTCGGTGGACCGTGAGGAGCGGGAGCTACTGAAACCATCAGTAAAGGCTTATTTTTTGTCAAAAACCTCCCCTCGGACTGAACCTTACCTAAGAATTGTTACTAAACCCTTCCACCAGTTGCTTTTAACTAGGTTCTGTTTTAACCTAATTCACTTCTTTTTAGGTAATTCCCAAGGATGGAGTAGGCAAGAAGATTTGAGTCCGTGTACCTGTGACAATTTCTCACCACAGGATACTATGTATTTTATAATGTTTTGCAACCATTATACTGTGTTTCGCAGGAAGTTCTTAGTTCCTATTTTAAGAGAAAAAATGTTTTGTACAGGTTAAACCTGCTTTAATTTAACTCCAAATGTTGATTGATCCATGGGATATTTTTAATATTGCAAGCTTCTTAGTAGCAGCCGTTCGTCTCAGACAAAAAAGGTACCCTATGATAAACGCTACATAAGCATCGACTGTATACATATGATCATTGTTTTCCTTTTTTGCTGCCTTTCTTGAAAATACCCCTAATGTGGTAGTCCTTTTGTCTATGTATGTGCTATTGGCTATTGGGGTTTTTCTATGCCTAAGAAATTGATTTTGTAACATTGATAATTTTTTTTGCTCACATGTAATTTGGATTTTAAATGTTTTTATTGTATACTGGGTTATTAGAATTTTACTTGTATGGTATTAATTAACTGAATAAAGTGGTTTGACTGACTGACAGTCACATTACCCTTCTCTGCTACTTCATGATGAGGGAAAACTGCCACTAGACAAAACGCTGATCTCGCTCCAGCAGAAATATTATTCACAGGAGGCATCTTTACATTTTTAATGTTGCGTGAGAACTCTTGGACACACAAGGAATTTGACAGCAGGTGGTTTTAAACCAGTGTTGTTTCTGAACACCCAGCACCTGAGCCTCCACTCCCCCGACCAGTGCAAGGTGTTGCAGTGCACCAGACGTTGCACAAGTACCTAAAGGATATCTATGACAAAACCAGTAACTCATTGCTATAATCTTCATAAAATACAGTCATGTTTGTGATAAAAGCCTGGTACGCATTATTTGGAGCAGGATAATTAACCCTCAGTGCTCAGGATAATTAACCCTCAGTGCTACTAGCCATGCTTGTCAGTCAAAACTGCCACTAGACGACAAAACTCTAACCTCTCCGCAGGAAGATTAGTATTTGACTTACATGTGTGTCTCAGAGTCTAGCCGCCATCACCTGAGTCACTGAAGGAGGGAGAGGATGCAATTCCTGCAGTCCCGCAGGTGGAGGTCTACAACTCCCAACCCCCCTGCTGCTGGACTCACACATTTAAGCACAACGTGTTCCCGCGGCTGTTGTTGCCGCCATTGCCTGAGTCACTGGAGGAGGGAGAGGATGCAATTCCTGCAGCCCGCAGGTGGAGGACTACAATTCCCAACCCCCTGCTGCTGTACTCACACATTTAAGCACAGCGTGTTCCAGTGGCTGTTGTAGCCGCCATCGCCTGAGTCACTGGAGGAGGGAGAGGATGCTATTCCCGCAATCCTGCATGGGAGGTCTAAAACCCGCCCCTTTAAGATCGCTAGGGGAGTTAAGCTGGGATGTGTCCTCGTTCGTTTCTTTTTTTCCAGCTATACAAACAGAGTTGAGGCAGCCCTCTCAGGCTCATCCCCAGACGTGCCCGTGTTTGACACCAACCCACTACAAATGTTAGCTTACGCCTAGGATGCAGTGTTAATAGCAAGCCTTGGGGCTCCCAGTCACACGTCCTCAGGTCTGTAGACTAAAGACTGTTGCAGCTTGCAACTCAGAACTGGCAATTCCTCAAGCTCCGGCGGGCTGCTTTTGGAGGCTTCAGGCATGATTCTGAATGCCGCCATAGTCTGCGAATCTCAAGTTGCACATTCTTACCTTTCTCCTCAGCCACCGCAACCACAGACTTTACCCACTTGCTGACCGCATCTATAAAATAAGTTTTTGACACAAGTGTGTCCACATGAGCATCTTTTAATTTGGCTGATCTAGGGTTTGCTGCAAATATTTTTTTTAACCCTTGCGTGCGTTGGCCAACGGCCGTCGCAAGCACTACCTCAGTAGTGCTGCGCACGCCGCTTGGCCGACACGGCCCCGGCCGCGCATTTGAACGCCCACATCGCAGCGAAATTGCCGCCGCAATAGACGGGTTAAAGCCATGCTCTTGTATTTACAATCAACAGAAGCTTGTGCAGTAAGGGCTGGTGCTGTTCCTGACCTCCCATTCATTTTGTGGAAGTGCCTGGATCAGTCTTCAGCGCGTTCCTTGCTCCCAAATGGTGCTTCTCAGGCCCTAGACAGAGGCAGCCCTCTCAGGCTCATCCCCGGACGTGCCCGTGTTTGACACCAACCCACTACAAATGTTAGCTTACGCCAAGGATGCAGTGTTAATAGCAAGCTAATATAATGCAACAAAATATTAATATACATAATGCTATACGACATTTGGTATATAAAAATTTACAATTCCTGTTGTTATCGCTTTTCTTTAACATTACAGAATCCATCTTCTAGGTGTTGCTCGTGGCAGTTTTCCTTCTTCACTTAGCCGTGATTATTAGTTGTCCTATGACACTGCAAGTCCCGCAGACCTAGAGTCACGACTCGGGTCACTAACTAAGACTCTTACCACAACCCTGCAACCTAATTAGATGGTCAATATCACATAAAAAGGAAACACAAAAAGAAAAGTCTTTCAATTGTCTTTAGCCTTTCTAGGCCTTAAATTGTATTTAGTTTTGTTTGGTATTGTCTGGTTTTGAAAAAGTGTCTCTGGATTGATTGTATTCAACTTCAGATGTGGTGGGACAGCTTCCTGCAAGACGTCATCATCTTCCTTCGTAGATTGAGTCCAATACAGGTGTGCATCGCTAAAAGGTACGAATCGAGGAACTTTCTCACCTTCGAAATCACCAAGACCTTCGCGGACCCACTGGTCATAGGGCAAAGGCAAGAGTACCTTTTTGCAATGCACACAATGAACCCAATTTTTCTTGCCGACCACTTTCACTGCTGTTTGTGTTGTTAACAGGACTTGACACTGTCCCCTGGGTGTATGCCGTGTCCAGGATCAGTAGAAGCTCGTGGCAAGATGTCTTGCCATTCAAGGGGCATTGGTGTCGTTTTGGACAGTAATGCTAACAAAGGTTTTATAATGTGCGAAAACCCCATAATCCATTGTCTACAAAAGGACGTTAGTCCTATGAAGGCGCGTACATCTCTCTGAGTGCGGGGAACTGGCGTATCTAAAATCGCTTGAATTCGATCTGATGTTAATGCACGCCCCTCCTTAGACAAAAGATGGCCGAGGTAGGTCACCTTGGGTCTACAGTATTGTAGCTTTTTCTTAGAGACTTTGTGATTGTTCTGAGCCAAAAAAGAAAACAAAGCAAGTGTATTCTCCTCACACTGCTCAAAGATCATCAACATACTGTATGAGAGCTACTCCGGACTTCAATTCAAATGAGTCAAGCTGTCTTTTCAAAGCCTGGCTATAGATGCTTGGGCTCTCTGTGTAACCTTGGGGAACACGACAAAATCTATATGATTTATTATTTAACGTGAAGCCAAATAGGTATCTGCTATCAGGATGAATGGGAATGGAAAAGAACGCGTTCTTAAGGTCAATAACAGAAAAGGTCGTAGCAGTTGGGGGGACCAATGTAAGTAATGTCGTGATATCAGACACCACCGGATATTGGGAATGACAATTTTGTTAATTTCTCTCAAATCAATAATAAATCGATAGACTTTGTCGTCTGTGTCTTTCTTAAGAATCGGAAGAATAGGGCTGTTACAAACATTTTAAGGAACTTCCTCCACCACTCCTGCAATAATCAAATCCTGAACAATGTGCGTCAGAGCAATTTCACCTTCCTTAGAGATCTTATACTGCGGGACACGTGGCAAAGAGACTCCCTCCTTGACAGTAATTCGAATAGGTGGAATAAGCATCTGTCCCACATCCGTATCCGAGGTCGCCCATAACGTGTGCGGGAGAGAGGCTAATGCTTCAATGTCTTTTATTGTAAAAAATCTGTGTGAATCTGGGTAATTGTCATTCAAAATAACCCGCACTCCTTCAGGAGCGCAGCGTATCGTTGCTCGGAAATATTTAAGCAAATCAATACCCATTATGTTATCTGGAGTGTGAGGTGACAACAAAAATGGTGAAAAACTGAAAAATTTAGCAATACAAAGTGCAAGAGGTTGTGATAATGGGCTAGGAGAGGGTGTGCCATCGAACCCTATACACGTTATCGTGTCGCCAGACAGGGGAGCCCTTGGAACCAGGTTTTTAGACAAAACACTACGAGTAGCTCCTGTGTCAACTAAAAATTGATCAGTAGAACCCAAAATATCTGCTGATACATATGGACCGCTTTGATCTACTGGCACTTCAACCGATTCCACACCCCATCCTACGCAATCCTAGGCATGCACATAATCCTGATGCTCCACATTCTCGCCCTCCGATATCTGATACTGATTCCGTCTATCAAAGGTGTTTCGTTCATCCTGACCACGGCCCCTTTCTTCAAATCGACCACGATCACTTCCGCCACCTCTCGCTCCTGAATAACTATTCCGTGTCCTTCCACCTCCTCGACCACGCTGGCTACGCTGCTCACGAAGCACCGGACAATCTTCAGCCCAATGCCCAAACTCTTTACAATATGCACATTGGTCCTCAGCAATGTCGGTACGACCATATGACGCATTACTCCCTCCTCGCCTGCCTCTATCATTCCCTCTAGACTGAGTACCACGAACCTGTGCCAACATCACCTTCGTTTTCAACTCCTTCGCTTTCTTATCAACACTTTCTTTAGCATCTAATTCCTGCCACTCATAATACTGAGCCATAGTTAGCAAAGACGCAGGGGTCGCCGTGGTCCAGGAACTTTCACTCGTCTTCAATCGCTTCGCAATCTCCGGTGGAGATTAGCCACATACTTATCGACAAACAGATGTCCGCGGACTACCTTACCGATCACAAATCTTACCCAAATCTCAAATATCCAGATTCCAACTGCCAAGGTCTTTAATCGAATCAGCCAAACAGGCACTTGCACAGCAACACAGATGAACAGGATCTCAGTCAGGGACCGGCGCCACCTGGAAGGTCAGATCAGAAGGAAGGAAGAACACACCGTGGGTGCCAAGACTCGGGTCACTCAGTGGCAGCGTACGCGTCCATGGCGAGTTTCCAATCCTTCGTCACAACCTCTCCATCGGGCATCAGAGTCGCCGATGAGTCCCTTCGTGGTCGCCAATTTGTGGTATTGGGTTCCCAAGGCCTACATGCTCCGCAGAAATACCCACTTACACCATAAGAACTGTTGGCACGGAAACTGAAAAGTACAAAAGACAAGTTTATTAAGACCCCATGGGGTGGTGGTACATTCCTACAGCACCCTTCGGCAATGCAAGAAGTATCACACCGATCGTTGGTGTGAGTCCTCCTTTTATACATTATACAGGTAATAAAAAGATAGGCGTCACAAGGTTTACAGAGTTTATGTACATATATGGTCATTTTTGGAGCACAGCCAACTCATGGGAGGGGTTACAGCTCCACTGGTCAATTTGGCAGAACATTCCTGAGGGGTGACTGGTCAATGGGGAACTGCGCATGCACAGGCTTGACCGTTACTAAAAATAGCCTGTTGCTGGGCAAACTCGAGTGGTCAGCGGCACGGACAAAGGACTAAAAGCATGCTGACCACGAGGCAGCTCATTCCCAAAAATGGCCGCCGTAACATACAAAATGGCGTTTTCGAGTAAAGCCAATTTAAGGGAAATAACGTGTAGCAAAGCTAAGCGCTAACCCGGCCATTCGTCAAATTACGACACCGTGCTGGCCTGTATCTTTGCTAGCTTGAGTTTAAGAGTACCATTATAGCATTCCACTAAACCTGCTGACTGTGGGTGGTTAGCTGCATGGAATTTCTGTCTTAATCCAAGACCTGCACATACTTTCTGCATTATCTGTCCTACGAATTCACTTCCATTGTCGCTCCAGAGGATTCGGGGCAAGCCGAACCTCGGGAAGAATTCCTTCAGAAGGACTTTAGCTGTAGATAAAGCAGTATTATCCTTTAGGGGTATGGCCTCTATCCATCAGGAAAAGGCACATACCATCACAAGGACGTACTTAAGATTATTACAGCGCTCCATATGAATGTAATCTATCAGCTACACCTCAAAAGGATATGTTGGAGGAGCAAAATGACCTGCTGGAGTTGGTGTTCCCTTTCCTGGATTATGCATCAGGCAAACAATACAATGTTTAACTAGATTGTCTGCACATTTAGGAATACCTTCATTTTGCAATACAGGAGCCAGAAGTTTGCATATTCCCTTAGCGCTGATGTGAGCTGGACCATGTGCCATGGTAACTACCGGAAGCACATAGGCATCTGGTAACAGCCAACGCTGATGCTCTGACAATTCTGTCCAACACCCTGTTGCATCTAACATTCCTGTAGTTTTTCTCCACTCACTCAATTCTTTCTCTGTAGCCTCTTCCTGAATCATTTTCACACTTTCTATGGTGTCCTCACACATTCCTCCTTGACTGATCCATCTAGCAGTGCCTGCAACATACATGCGACTTGTAACATCTCTGGCTGTCTCTTTTGCTGTCTGGTCTGCAAACGCATTTCGTTGACCCACTTCATCAGTAATCTTTTTATGCGCACTACATTTGATAATTGCTATCTGCGTAGGCAAGGTAAGTGATTCGAGAAGGTCATTCACCAACTCGCCATGTTGTATCTTAGTACCATGGGAGGTGAGAAATCCTCTCTTCCTCCATAAGCGGCCAAAACTATGGGCCACTCCAAACGCATACTGACTGTCGGTGAATACATTCACTCTTTTTCCTTTAGCCAATACACAAGCTCTAGTTAGAGCTATTAATTCAGCTGCCTGGGCTGGATTTTGTCTAATGCGTGCGGTTTCTACAATTGTATGCAATGTAGTAACTGCATAGGCTGAAGTCTTCTCACCATTGGGGAGCTTAAAACAGGAGCCATCAACCCATAGGATTCCATCTGGATTCAAGAGTGGAGTATCCTTTAGATCAATTCTACCTTTTGTTTCTTCCTCTGTACGAAAAAAAAATCATGTTGTTCCTGAGTATCTGTTTCTTCTGGGATCGGCAACAGTGTAGCTGGGTTTAGGGAACTACATCGATTAATATGTACATGACTAGCCAAAAGCGTCAGTTCATACCCTGATAAACGAGCACTAGTGAGATGCTGAGTTTTTGTCCTATTCAGAAGAATATCTACTGCATGTGGCTTGATTTCAGTTTTTGTAAAACAGGAAAAGTGTCAAACATGGTTTTTAAATTTGTCCCAGACATGGTCCCATGACAACAAGAGCATTATCCAACACCAATCCAGCAGACTGCGAATGGAAATTGCTGTTGCTGCTGTAGCTCTCAAACAACTAGGTAACGCTTTAGCCACCGGATCCAATGTGGCTGAAAAATAGGCACACGGACGTTGCTTGTCCCCAAATTGTTGTGTTAAAACTGACAATGCTCAACCTTCCCTTTAGTGGACATTAAGTGTAAAAGGCTTACTGTAATCAGGGGTACCCAACACAGGGGCAGAACACAGGGCAGTACGTAAGTCATTGAAACTTTTCTGAGATTCTGCAGTCCAAGGGAGAGGTTGGGGTGTATCTTTAAGAGTGAGTCCCAACAGAGGTTTCGCTAGCAGAGAAAAATTCGGAATCCATTGTCTACAATAGGAGGTAATGCCCAGGAAAGCACGTACCTCTTTTTGCGTTCTTGGTACAGACTTTTGAGCAGTTGCTCGAACACGTTCTGGAGTTAATTGTCTTCCCTCCTTTGACAAGAGATGACCTAGATAGGTAACTTTTTGACGACAATATTGCATCTTAGAGGATGAAACTTTGTGGTCAAGACCAGCCAAACGTTGTAACAGTTTAAGAGTAGCCTGTTTACAAATGTCCTCGGAATCAGCAGAAATCAACAAATCATCTACATACTGAATAAGGGTAGCACCTTGAGGCAAGGTAAGAGTATCGAGCTGTGTTTTTAGAGCTTGACTATTAAAGGGGGGACTCTCACAATAGCCTTGAGGAGCGCGTGTGAATCGGAAGCTTCGGCCCCCTAAAGAGAAGCCAAAAATATCCCTACTTTCTTCGGCAATGGGAACACTGAAGAAAGCATTCTTCAAATCGACAACAGAGAAACAAGTAGCAGAGGCAGGTACTGTTGTCAACAGGGCTGTGATATCCAGGACAACTGGAAATTGGGGTACAACAATCTTGTTGACCTCTCGAAGATCAATAACAAAACGATATATGGGTGGCTGGGAAGAGTCCGTTCGTTTAAGAATAGGTATGACAGGGCTATTGCATATGTTCCCTCTTGTTTCTTCAACCACACCTTTCTGGACTAAATCATAAATAATAGCCAAAAGAGCTTTTTCACCATCATTAGACACCTTATACTGAGGAATGCGTGGTAACTTAATATTAGGTTTGAGGGTGACAACATAAGGCGGGATTTGCAAGAGACCAACATCATTTGGACCTGTAGCCCAAAGTGTAGTAGGAAGAGAACGTAACTCAGGAGGAAGTTTGCCTTTGCAAAAATACACTGGGGAAATTACTTCCCTACCTAAAGTGAGATGTACACCAGAAGGAGAACAATGTAGGGTTGCATACAATCTTTTTAATAAATCCAGACCCAGCAAATTTTTACCACAACCAGTTGTTAAAATAAGTGGAGCCTCTAGATCATAAGGACCTATCGAAATGGGTAAAGGCTGAGAAACTGGGTTTTTAACTGGGACGCCAGAAAATCCTACGGAAATATTCGTTAAGCCAGACAAAGGTGCCCCAGGGTGTTTAGAGTGGATAATAGAACTCTTTGTTGCACCAGTGTCCAATAGAAATGGCTCTGAAACACCTAATGTAACTACCTCAACATAAGGCCCATTCTGATCCACTGGAACTGATATGACTCCCTCACTTTGTCTATGGCTGTCCTAGCTAGTATGAAAATCTTGACTCTCATTCTCGTTATAATAATCATCACTGTAATATTGAACAGATTGAGTATTTTGTTGATCAAAATAGTTCATAGAAGTTTGAGGGGAAAAAGAACGCTGATTCTGATCATAAGATGATTTACCTCGTCCCCTTCCCCTAGGTGCTGACTGATAGCCACCTCGGCCACGTTGGCCAGACGTATTACCATTACGGTGTAGCAAAACCGGGCAACTATTCTTAAAGTGACCTTCCTCTTTACAATAGGCACATTGATTTGAGCCTAGTGCAGTTCTTGGAACAAAGGGTTCAGGTTTCTGTAACAGCCTCTGAAATTGGGGAACTGGCTGATACGGACGCTGAATAGAACGAGGAGGATAAGCTTGCTGCAAAAGAATTTTCGTTTTAAGGTCTTTATTTTTCTTCTCCGACTTCTCTTTTTCTTCTAAATCCCTATTTTCATAATACTGAACCATCGTCAAAATTCCTGAAGGCGTTGCCACAGGCCACGCACTTTCAGACATTTTGGGTCTTGTAGATAAGTCCGGCAATAAATTAGAAACAAACTTATCCACAAACAATCTCTGGCCACCTGGTGTAGCCATATCTTGCCCCCTGTGATCAATAAATGATTCCTCAAAACGCGTAAAGAAGTCAGACACATACTCATCCTTCTTTTGCTTACAGGCGGACAATTTATCCCAATTGACTGCTTGTGCTGGCATTTTATGAGCGTTATTATTCTGTTGGGCAATTCGGTAATCATTGGTCCTGGCTTAGCTCCACCCACTTGTCTTTGGTCTGCTTGTAAGAAAGCAGGCCAATCTCCACCTAATTCAACTGCGTCATCCTCTCTACGAATTTTATTCCATATCTCAGATGGGACTACTTGACCCATCAACATATCTATATCTGATAATGTTAATGTGCAAGAGGACAACGTTTGCGTTAATTCTTTATAATATCCTGCTGGATTTTTACG
Organism: Lissotriton vulgaris; assembly: GCF_964263255.1. Lineage (NCBI taxonomy): Eukaryota > Metazoa > Chordata > Amphibia > Caudata > Salamandridae > Lissotriton > Lissotriton vulgaris. Next base: position 55,271,465 of record NC_141685.1, read on the forward strand.
AGGATCGGGTAATGCTTGCTTTAACGCGATGACCTCTGATCTTTTCCATGGAACATGTACCCAAACTTGCTGGAAATGAGCAGGCATAGGATTAAGTCCTCCTACCACAGCTTCACGCCATACTGGTGGTACCTCTCGCATAGGGTATAATTTATCTGGAAAAATTACAGATTTGTTCCAATTGATTCCCAGTCCGGAATGTCTGCCAAAGCGCAGAATTTCCCGGATAAGGGGATCAAAATTAGTCTGGGGGTTGCGTACATGAAAAATCGTGTCATCTGGATACAATGATACTAACAATGGGCCGGTGGTGAAGTGTAAACACCTATGAAGGTGTTTCTCTTGGAAGTGCCGTATTAGTGGGTCCGTGGCTAAAATGAACAACTGAGGCGACAACGGGCAGCCCTGTCTCGTTCCACGTGAAAGTGAGAAGGGAGCCGTCAATGTACCATTTAGATAGAGTAGGGCCAGCGGTTGACTGTATAGCAGGGCAGTCGTGGCAATGAACCAAACGGCATCCCCATACGCTCCATGATGGATAACATAAAAGGCCCTTTTATGAATTGTAAACAAACTATTGTGAATTGTAAATAACTAGGACTTTACATGAGGATTGCACAACAACTTGCACTTTATTCTTCTAATTGATGTAACTTTGTTTAATGTATAATGTATTTTTACTTGTTGGCTTGATGGCAAATTGCCGAATAAAGCTTGAATTGATTGAATTGAAATTGAAAAGGCCATTCAAGGGAGTCAAATGCCTTTTCTGTATCAAACAGGATTGCCGCAGCAGGGATTTCCGGGTTAATTCTATGCAGAGTGTTAAATAATGTGCGTAGATTGAAGGCTGTCGAGCGATGGGGTATGAAACCAGACTGGGCCGGGGAAATGATAGATTCTATTAAGAGAGACAGGCGACATACCAGAGCCTTTGCCTTTATTTTGTAGTCTAGGTTTGAGAGTGATAACGGTCGATAGGAACCACATAGCAGGGGGTCCTTGCCAGGTTAGGGGAGAAGAATGATTACTGCCTCACACAGGGTGGGAGGTAATATCTGCCTCTCCAGGGCTTCTGCATATACTTTAAGGAGATGGGGATTCAATAAATCTTTACAGGCCTTATAAAAATCCGCCGTGAAACCGTCGAGCCCCGGGACCGAGGAACTCTTCAGGGCAGAGATGCCTCATCAATGCTCTCCTCAGATATAGGCTCAGCGAGAAAGTCCTGCATAAACTTCTCAAGATAAACTAAAGCAACCTCGGACAAATAACTCTTCTGCTGCGCCCTGTCTTGACCCAATCTAGTGGTGTATAATGTTTTAAAATAGGACATAAATTCTCCCTGGATATCCAGTGGGTCAGTGATCTGCTGTCCCGACGAAGTTCTCAACTCGGGGATGTATACCTTACAATAGGGAGGTCTAATCATCTGTGCTAGGACTCGTCCCGGCCGCTCGCCTTTGCCGTATTTCCTGGCATTGTAGTATTTCCCCATAAAAAGGATCTAACTCTCAGCGTATCTTTGAATTCTGTGAGTAGGGGCAAACGTCGCTTGTCAATTTCGGGACCTGTCGCCTGGCGTTGTTCAGAGTCTAACGGCCCTAGGTCCTTTTCCAGGGGGGCTAACTTACTGCACAAATCCCGCACTACACCGGCATTTTTGGATATACACACGCCCCTCATGTATGCTTTAAAACCCTCCCATAACATTGCCACAGTGTCTACTGAACCAGTGTTAATGACGAAGTAGTCCTCTATCGCTTCTCGTTATTCCTGTCTAAAAACGTCATTATCTAATGCGCGGCTGGGGAATCGCGGGACCTTCAATATTAATAATACCGGGGAGTGATCCGAATATGTGCGAGGAAGCGTCCGGATTACATGACACCAGCTGATAAGTTCTGGGGATGCCAGCCAATAGTCGAGCCTCGTCCATGTGGTATGACTGCCAGTGTAGTGAGTATAGTCAGTGCTATGCAGGTTTTGCGTACGACCTATGTCAATTAAGGAGAATTGATCGCAAAGCAAGCTCAATGCCTTTCGTGCTCACGGTTTGGGATCTAGTGCTCTCGAAGTGGTGTCAAGTGACTGGTCCTGGACTATATTAAAATCACCCCCCAGTAAAAGGGGAACTGGGCCTAGCTGTGCCAGTTTAGAGAGTAGCAGGGAGTCGCTATTGGGGCTATACTCACAGACCAATGCCACCCTGTGACCCATTAATGTGCCCAGGACAATGATATACCTGCCTTCACTGTCACGTATTACAGAATGCAAATGGAAGGGGAGTCATTTATGTATAAGAATGGCAGTGCCCCTTGCGTAGTTGCTGAAGTTGGCAAAATATCGATGTGTTCCCCAACTTGCGGCAAAGTGGGCCTGATCACTAGGAGGCAGATGAGTTTCCTGTAAGAAAGCTACATCTACCCTGTGACGTAGTAAATACTGTGTTATCTTCCTTTTCTTGCGAGTGTTGTTCAGGCCGCGGACATTCCATGTCACCAAAACCACCTCTGAGGGTACAGAATTACGCCCTAACTGAGCCATGGTGGTGGTAAAAATGAGTGCTTAATGAAAATCAACCGTACGTACTTACCAGTTACATCCAAGTGTGCACCTAAGAACGTCTCAGTGTAGCTAAACAATGTCCCAGCCTCACCCTCCCACCCCCCACCCAGCCTCCCCACCCAACCAGAGAGTCACAACCATTACTATCCAAAAACAGTGCAGTACCAATAGTTCCTCTGCATCGCTGAAAAACAACCAATTTAGTACTTTCTAAATTCACACAACAATTGTAAGGTGAACACCATTAGGGGTGGTGGCAGCGGCCCTACAGCTACTTGGCAATAAGAAAATTATATTATAAAGTGATTGAATGAAATCCCAACTTATTAAAGTCTCCATGTAAAGGAAGGCCATATTAACAGTTCAGCCGTGCCCAGATCCCGAAAATAGTTCCATGCTGGCGTCTGAACCACTCTGCAGAGGGGAAAATCTGTTGTCCTCAGCTGGGCATTTGTTGTTAAGTTTGTAAGTGTGACAGAACTCCTGCACCTCCGTAGGATTGTCAGACACGGGCTCTCCCATTGATCTCAACACGTAACCGAGCTGGATAGAGCAGTCCTAGATTTCTGAGTGTTGCCTTAACTCCAGTGTATTTCCACCTGGCCTCCTGTACCATGATTGTAAAGTCTGGGTTTAGGAACAGCTTGGAGACCTGCCATACCGTTTTGCCCCGTTCTCGTGCCTGGCGCAGGGCCGTGTTTCGATCCCTAAAGTTCATGATACGGGCGGTGATGGGTCTGGGCGGGCATCCAGGATTCCGTTTTTTGCTCCGGGAGCAGCGCAGCCACGCCAGGCAGCGTTACAACAATGGAGCCCTGCGGGGGAAGGTGGGGGGAGAACAGCACGGGCCGCGGCCGAGCGAGTGCATATGCGGGGAGGAGATCCCCAAGGGCTTTTTAGAAATGCTGTACCAGGTGTCGACGGGGGAGCGACCACAGGCACCGTCCCTGTGTACCCCCACGATCAGCGCAGACATAAGAGTGGCGCGCTCGGACCGCCGGAGGTCAAATGGACCTCACCAGTACCGATCGCCGCTTTGCCTAGAATGTGGCCGCTCAACACTCCGGCCTGTGGCCCAGTGACTCACAGCACCCCAGCTGCTGGCTCAGTCCCTCTGCCGCCGCACCCGGAGTCTCCTCATATCGTCGATGCCGCCATCTTGAAAGTCGTCCGTCTACCTGGAGTCACTGATTTCTGCCGTTCCGGTGGTTTTCTCGCGGCGCCATAGGGAGACTTTTAATCAGGATCCCTTCCGCTGCATTTAGGTGTCTTTTCCCTGCCCGGTAGCCTCGCTGGATAGCGGGAAATCACGTTGTTGCAACGACTGCCGGCGGAGCTTCAAAGCCGAGCGACCATCTTGGTCTCCGGCTTGGCCACGCCCCCGGCTCTTACCCCTTCTTCAGCCCTGGTGCCACTGTGCCTGCTGCACTAACAATAGATGTGCCTATGTTCTCTGTCCTAAGAGCATTTTGCACTTTGACCGCTAACCTTCGGTGCCCTGGGAGTTGGTTGCACTGGGCTGTTTACATTTATGTGCCCTGATGTGACTCCATCTGCTGGACTGCACCCCTCATATGAACCATACATTAGATAAGACCCTTTCAACTCTGAGTTCCGGAAAGGCCTCTCTGAAACCAGATATGCAGAGAATAGATATAAGAAAACAAAGCAAGAGAGAAAATAGGGATATAAAAAAGAGTGAATGTTGTAGAAAAACAGAACGAGAAACAGCAAAGGAGAACCAAAGGATATGAAGTGCGTGTGTGATTAGGGTGACCAGGTGCCCCGGATTTACCAGGACTGCCCCCGTTTTTTAAATTTCAAGACATTTGTCTTGTGTCCCTGTTTTCATAGAGGGCTAACTGAAAGAGACACATTTTTTTGTATTCCATTGGAGGACTGGCTAGTTTCTGTGATCAGAAAGCAATTTAATTAGGAGGTATGAAACAGTGTTTAAAATGGCATTTTATTTATTTCCTTGGCATTTTGATGTTGATAAGTACTGTCATCTCATACCCCTCAGTTGATTTAAAATAGTCGCCCTTCTTTTAGAATTTTTAAAATGTACAGTTTTTTTGTTGTTTTCAAAATCAGGTAGTCTTATGTGTGACCAAAATAGCAAAAGAGATAGAAAGATAGAATAAGAGAATGTGAAAACGAAGTGAGAAATAACATGAGAGAATAATAATAATCCACATTTGTAAAGCGCACAATCACCCGTAAGGGTCTCTAGGCGCTGGGGGCCGTCGGGAAGATTAAGCAAGCTATTGCCCAGAGTCACATGGTGCTGAGCTAATCTGCCACCGGTGCCGGGGATCGTACCGTGATCCCCAAATTCCGGAGTCAATCACCCGTGCCGCGGCGCCACAGGCAGTCACAAATGGAGGCTGCATAGATTGAGAGAGAGAGAGAATTTACTAACTAGCCTATGGCTTACCTGGAAGATCCTATTATAAATTGATATCTTTGAGTTTAGAGGTAAGGGCTGAGGAGCACATTGGGTGTCAGCGAGTACCCGAAAGTGGATAGGATCACTCATCAGTGAGGCAGTAAAGCCAGAGTCTCAGAAAATGCAGACCACTGCCACCGGGGGATCACACGTTGTGAGTTTTAATTGCGACAGTGCCCTGTCCCTCGGGGCCAACTGCCCTCCTGTACCTCCAGTAAGCCCCATGCAGCTGGATTTGCTGAGAGTGTTCAAAGGCCATGCCACCTTTTTACACCATTCTGCAAACGCGACTCCTGGCGCATTGCTGCTCAGGGGATGAAGTTCACTTTAGTCCTGAGGGCCTCAGGACACAACAGGACCTCATTGCCCCATCAGCAATGCGCCACGAGGCGAGTTTGCAGAGTGGTGTAAAAAAGGGCGTGGCCTCGGACCACCTCTCAGCAATCCCACTGTGTGGGGCTTGCTGGAGGACCTAGTGGGCTAGTTGGTCCCTAAGGACCCATAAGATGTGAGGGGACTTCATCCACCAACCCAAAACACACCAGGAGGCGTGTTTTCAGAGTGGTGCAGGAAGGGGGCGGGGCCTCTACCGAGATCCAGCTTTGGTTTTCTTTTTCATTTTTAGCAGGGGGGCTGTGTGGCCCACCTTCTCTTAACATTTTTTGGGCCCTGGGGATCCCATCTCCCAGGGCCTGAGCATTTACAAAAAACAGGAAGAGGGCCACATGGCCCACTTCCCTGGGCCACTATTGGCCCCGGGAACCCTATTCCCCGGGCCTGGCCTTGTTTTTTTTTTTTTTTTTTGCAGGGACGAGGTCCCCGTGCCCCTGGGTCACTTCTGACCCGGGGACCCAATCCCCCAGGACCAGGCCTTGTGTTAAAAATTGTTGCCGGGAGGAGGGGAAGCGTGGCCTCACTCCCCTGGGCCACATCCCCCAGGGCTGCCCTTCCATTAAAAAACCCCAATAAACTAAAGGGAGGGGGATTTGTGACCCCCTCCCCTGCCATTTCTGGCCCCAGGGACCCCATCCCCGGGGGCCGACCCTCAATTTGGGGGGAGCCCCAATGCCCCCACTGCCCCTGCCGGCTCCTCGCCTCCTGCGGGAGCTGGAATTGCTTTTGGACAAGGGGAGCTGCTAACATCCAGCTCCCCCTGCCCAAAAGGAATTCTGCTTTGATTCTTGGAAGCGAGAGCAGGTTTCCAAGAAGCAAAGCAGAGTTTGCTATGGCAGGGAGGGAGACATTGCAGCTGGCCCTAGGGGGTGATGGTCCCCAGGCCATCTAGGGCTCTAGAATGGGGGCCGTGCGGCCCCCCTCCCAACGAGTACAAAGCCCCAGGGAGGTGGTGGTCCCTGGGACTTTGTACAGGTGGGTATCACAAATTCACCCACCTGTACTCCGGTTTGTTCCTTCCTTGATGCTGCTATTACCCAACTCCCTCTGAACTCCACCAGAGAGGCAAGGATAGGATTCACTTGCCGCCCTGACCGAACCCCGGGGGAGGGGGGAATAGGGACGAGAGAAAAGAGAAGACACACTGGATTCTTGTAGACCCACTAGACAATTCAGTCGTGTAGAATGTCTCTCGAGAAAGGCAAAGTGTTACTGGGCTTCAGTTTTCAGCTCGTGTATAATCTGATAAATGTACCCGATTAATCTGAACATCCTAAATCACTTCTTTAGGTCAAACAACTGCTTTGGAACTCTTAATTAGGTATACCTGAATTACCCTTGACCTTTTCTCAAAAGGATCCTTGAAACTAAAAGAAAGAATAAACAAAAAAAACACTACAGGTGCACTAATAATCTGTGATTGCTCAAATTATCTCCAGAGTTACTGATTTCCTTTACAATATTTGCTCCGTAATTTCACATTAAATATATATAAATAATAACAACAATCGAGCTCTCTGTTTCCTTTCAGTCTTCTAATCCGACTCCAGGTATTTACACAAATGTCCGTTTTACTTTAACATTCTTCACTTACTCAATGTCCTTAAAGTCCTTGTATTGTTTCAGGAAGAGTTTCAAAACGTTCTCTTGATTTATAGAAGGTCAAGAGGTCTTCCACAGTTTTCATAGTTTAAATTCTTACTGGTATGTGTTCAAGCATGCTAACGCTTTACCATTCAGAGCGAGGTGTTGCTTGGCAACTCTTTGTTGATTCTCTTTTCTTTTCTCTTTTGCAGGAAATCGGAAACAGTCCCTGGAGTGGGTTTGGAGCCGGGAATTCAGAAACAGGAAGGAACGTTTGAAATGTGCTCTGGGCAGCAAGAACACAGCCGAAGAAACTGAGTGAAGACAGGGAAGGAAGCAGGGTGGAGCGCTAAAGAGCTTTGGATGATCTGCCACCAAGGTCCGGAGTCAGGTGAGTGTTTAGGCGCGAAGCATCGGGAACCAAGTGGGTGGGGTTTAAACAGCTTTGGGTCTCAGGTTTTCTCACGTGTGCATGTGAAGGTGATTTGGGCCTTAAATCTTTCCAAAGTAATTCACATGTACATGCCAAGACCGTTTACACATGCAGGAAATGCCTCCTGCCCCCACACACAAAAGGTCTTCGTATGTGACAGGGTTTTTCCGGATGCAAGGCATGGAAAGAGCTGACCAATCTTGGAGTATGTACATGTGTTTCTGTTTCCAGGATCTTTCTGACGCATCATAACCCTTCCAGTCAATGAAATACTGTAATCAACCATGTATACGTTTTGCATCTATAATGGGATTTTCTTCATATGTAATATCGTCTCCAACTACAACAGGTGGAGGAGGGTTGTCTTTTCGTTTGGATGGATGTAATGACTGATATTTTCCTACTTTTCTGGTGTTTCAGCTAGTTAGCTATAAAATAAGTACTCATCACAGTCCCTTCCCAGAATGCCTAACAACAAACACCACATTCAGACTACTTATCTGAGAAAGGAATAACATAAATAACTAAAGATACTATAGATCATAGCTCAGAGGGTATGTATAGCAACGTCCTCCGACGAATCAGAATCAAATATCAAATCAGGTCAGCAACCTCTTCCGACGATCAGCGCGCACTTACGCGAGCAACGCACCCTGGTGCGAATCAATATCAAATCAGCAACGTCATCTGACGAATCAATATCAAATCAAGTTTCAAGTTTCAAGTTTAAAATTTGTATAGCGCACTACTCACCCAGAGGGTCTCAAGGCGCTTGAGGGAGTGGGGTATTTTACTTATCGAATATCAAAGTTTTTAGTTGTTTTCTGAAGGAGAGGTGGTTCTGTGTAAGGCGGAGGTAGGTGGGGAGAGAATTCCAGGTCTTGGCCGCTAAGTAGGAGAAGGATCTTCCCCCCATGGTGGATCTTTGGATGCGTGGAATAGCGGCGAGGGCTTGATTGGACGATCGTAGTTGGCGGGTGGGGGTGTAAAAGGACAGGCGCGTGTTGAGGTATTCGGGTCCTAGGTCGTAAAGGGCTTTGTGTGCTTGGGTGAGGAGACGAAACATTATTCTCTTGTTGACGGGGAGCCAGTGGAGGTCTTTCAGGTAGCCGGAAATGTGAGCATGGCGGGGGATGTCTAGGATGAGTCTGGCTGAGGCGTTCTGGATGCGTTGGAGTTTTTTCTGTAGTTTGGCTGCGGTTCCGGCGTAGAGGGTGTATCCGTAGTCCAGTCGGCTTGTGACCAGTGCATGGGTGACCGTCTTTCTTGTTTCGGTGGGGATCCAACTGAAGATTTTTTTGAGCATACGTAGGATGTTGAAGCATGAAGATGAGACGGCATTGACGTGTTTGGTCATCGAGAGGGAGGAGTCCAGGATGAAGCCCAGGTTACGTGCGTGGTCCGTTGGTATGGGTGCGTTTCCCAGGGCCGGTGGCCACCATGAGTCGTCCCAGGCGGAGGGGGATGATCCTAAGATGAGCACTTCCGTTTTGTCCGAGTTCAGTTTTAAACGGCTGTTCTTCATCCACTCGGCTACTTCTTTCATCCCTTCGTGTAGGTTGGTTTTGGCGGTGTTTAGGTCTTTGGTGAGGGAGAGGATCAGCTGGGTGTCGTCTGCATAGGAGATGATGTTGAGGTTGTGTTGGCGCGCGATGGATGCGAAGGGACTCATGTATACGTTGAAGAGGGTTGGACTGAGTGATGATCCTTGTGGTACGCCGCAGATGACTTCGGTGGCCTCTGATCTAAAAGGGGGGAGGCGGACTCTCTGGGTTCTTCCGGCGAGGAACGAGATGATCCAGTCCAATGCTTTTCCTTGTATTCCGACATTGCTGAGGCGTTGTATAAGGGTGCTATGACAGACTGTGTCGAAGGCTGCGGAGAGGTCAAGTAGGATGAGGGCAGCTGTTTCTCCGTTGTCCAGTAAAGTTCGAATGTCGTCTGTTGCTGCGATGAGGGCGGTCTCGGTGCTGTGTTTGGCTCGGAAGCCGGACTGTGAAGGGTCGAGGGACTTATTGGATTCGATGAAGGCGGCGAGCTGACTGTTGACGGCTTTCTCAATGACTGTGGCAGGGAATGGGAGGAGCGAAATGGGGCGGTAGTTCTTAAGTTCAGTGGGGTCTGCTGTGGGTTTCTTCAGGAGGGCGCTGAGTTCAGCATGTTTCCAGCTTTCCGGGAAGGTAGCGGAGTTGAGGGAGCAGTTGATGACGTCTCGGAGATGGGGTGCGATAATGGAGTCTGCTTTGTTGAAAATGTGGTGGGGACAAGGGTCGGTTGGCGATCCCGAGTGGATGGAGTTCATCAGGCGGATGGTGTCTTCAGTGGTGATTGGGTTCCAGGCGCAAAGGTTGTTGGAGGGGGGTTTTAATTCGGAGGTGGGTGGGATGGACTGGTCTCCAAAGCTGTTATGTATGTCAACGATTTTGTTGTGGAAGAACGAGGCTAGAGAGTCGCAGAGTTCTTGGGAGGGAGTGATGTCGTTGGTGCCGGCGGTGGGGTTGGTAAACTCTTTGACGATGTTGAATAGTTCCTTGCTGTTGTGGGCGTTGTTGTCGAGTCGATCCTTGAAGGCTGATTTCTTGGTGGATCGGATCAGTTGGTGGTGTTTGCGGGTGGCGTTCTTGAAGGTGGCCAGGTTGTCAGTGGTTGGGTTTTTTCGCCAGGCTTTCTCGAGGGTGTGTAAACAAGAAGAATCCTACTACTAGTGTGAGGAAACAGGAGGGGAAGCACTCAGTGTTGTGTAAAATACCCCTCACACACCAACAGGCCCCTTGGTGTCATGCTTCATCATCGGGGTCTTCGCACCCCGCTAGAGGGATGCGGCACGCTGCGACCTACGACTACGTGGGAGCGTTGACAGGTGTTGACTATGTGTGGTGTGTGTTGATTGTGAGTGATAGGAGGATTAAATGTGAGTGGGAAACGTGGTGAAAAAATTAAAAAGTACCTGGCTAGTGGGAAAATGAAAAAGACTTTATTTCGTACCCCTAGCTGGTGCTATTAAAAGGTGTGCAAAAAAGACGAGGTTGATTTGTCTTAATTACGGACAAAACCTCTGGTGTGCGTCGACATGTTTCGGTACGTGTGTACCTTCTTCAGGACGGGGCACAACTCCCAACCCTACTCACGTATTTCTAAAAAAAGGGGGTAATTATATTTAGTAAAAAGTGAAATCACTCATTTCAAATTGGCTACAATGTGCCTACAGCGGTTCTTGGGATCATGTATTTACATGTCTCGTAGTCTTTGATGTCTACTGCATCATGAGCAAATCCTGAGCATCAAGGTAGGTAGGTGGATCCACAATGAAATCCGCCTGTATTGGCCTCCTTCTACCACCCCGTGCTGCTCCGCCGCTGCTTCCACGGCCTAAAAAGGTGTCCGCTTGTGTGACTGCCACTATTTTTTCAGAAGGAATTATACTAATTCTTTGTTTCACTAACATCCTTTTCACAAACTAATCTAGACAATGCGTCAGACAGGAGTTGCTTTTGTCCAGGGCAGTATGTTATGATAAAATCGAATGCACTAAAAAAAAAAGTAACCAGCGCATCTGTCTGGGAGTGAGTGCCTTAACTGTGGTGAAAAACTGGAGATTTTTATGGTCTGAAAATATGGTAATTGTATTCTTTGCACCCAATAAATGGTGTCTCCATTCAAGAAAGACTGCTTTAATTGGCAACAACTTGCGTTCTGCAATGGTATAATTCTGTTCAGCTGGTAACAGTTTGTGCGAGTAGAAGGCAATTGGGTGTAAATGTCCAGTTGCTGCATCGTTTTGCATTAACATGCCTCCCAATGCAGTTTGGGAAGCGTCAGCCTCGACAAAGAATGATTTATCAGAGTCTGGATGAATCAAAAAAGGTACTGATGTAAAAGCTTGCTTGAATTTAAAAAAAGCTTTTTCAGCGTCTGGGTTCCATTGAACTTTCTCACCCTTTCGAAGTAATTGAGTGATAGGTGTCACTATCTCAGAAAATTTAGATATGAAGCTCCTATCAGAATTGGCAAAACCTAGTACTCGCTGCGTGTCTTTTACAGAAGAGGGAGTGGTCCAATTTAAAATTACTTCAACCTTTTTTGGGTCCATGATTATTCCTTCGGGAGAAAGCCAATAACCTAAAAATGTTACCTTATTTGTGGTAAATACACACTAGTTCTACATACAAAGAATTGCCTCTTAATCTTTGTAGAACTGAGCGAACATGTGTAGTATGCTCTTCCTCAGTCTTGGAGATGGCCATTATGTCATCAATATATACGATGACACAGATATCAAGTAAATCATGTAGGACTTCATTGATGAAATACTGAAATGCTGCCGGGGCAATACAGAGACCGAATGGCATTACTGTATATTCGAATAGACCATATTTCGTGCGAAAGGTGGTCTTCCATTCGTCTCCCTCCTTAATACGAACAAGGTGATACGACCCCCGTAAATCCAATTTAGTATAAATATTTGATCCTTTTATTTGATTCAGCAAGACTGAGCTAAGAGGTAATGGATAACAATTTTGAATTGTTTCCTCGTTAACTGCACGGTAATCTATGCACGCCCTCAGATCGCCAGATTTTTTAGCTCCAAAGAAAAGTGGCGAAGTGATTGGTGACGTAAAGTGTCTTATAAAACCAATCTCTAACAGTTTGTTTAAGTATGTTCTCAAATATTCGTTTTCAGGCTCAGTTAAGGCGTATATCCTACTACAGGGTAAGACTGTACCAGGGATCAAGTCTATCCTGCAGTCGTACACTCTGTGTGGTGGTAATTTAGTTGCTCGGACAGGATCAAATACATCAGCATAGTCTTGATATTCGCTGGGTAACTGTGGAGAATCTTGTTGTAAGGCAGAACAAAATAATGGAATTATGGGATCTTGAGTTTCTGAATAACAAAGATTTCTGCAATAGGAGGAGTCTAAAGTGGCAGTTCTTTTAATCCAATCTATTTTCGGATTATGTAGTTCTAACCAAGGAACTCCCAGTATGACACCAAAAGTGGGTGTATCAATTAGATCAAAAACAGTTTCTTCAGTGTGCCCATTTTCTCCAACTATGGTCAAAGGTTTGATATGAAACTTAATTAATCCATAGGCTAAAGCTGAGCCATCTAAAGCTCTGACTGGTCCTGGTGCCGGTTTTTGCAGCTCGAGTTATTTCTAATTTACTGGCTAATTCCAAATAAAAAAAAATTGCCCGTAGCCCCAGAATCAATCAGAACAACCAAGCTGTGTCTTTCTTGAGTTGTTATAATAAAGGTTGCCCTAATTGTAAAGTGCTTCGGAGTACAATTAACAATATTAGTGGCATACTGTGTGATCTGTACTGAAGTTGTTCTCAAAGAAACAATCTCTTTTTTTCTCTGAGAAATCCAGTTGTCCGACTCGCTCAATGGTTTGTCTGTTATTGCTATAGCTTTTTTTTGTTAGTTTTAAGCTGGATAATCCTGATCAAAGTGACCTGCCTTGCCACAATGAAGACACAAATTGCCCTTTCACCTGCGTTCTTTTTCTTCTGCAGAAAGTGGTCTTTTCAGACCACCAATTTGCATTGGTTCCACATGTGTGTTCTTTTCTTCTGTTTCTTTTTTCCCAACTCTAAAATGCCAAGTTCTTAAATCACTTCTGGGTCTTTCACTCTTTCGCTTTCTCCCAATCTGTGATCTAACGTAACCACTAGAGTTAAAAATTCTGCATAGTCCTCAGACAAATTAACAATGTGTGCCAAAGAATCTTTTAATTCATCTCTAAGGCCTGATGGAATAAAGATATTCTTTTCTCCTCCGGCTACTGTGTTTCTGATAACAATCTGTTGAAATTGGTTACATAGGTTAAAAGATCCTTGGACCCCTAGCGTAGATTTAAAAGCTCGTTATTGTCATGGTTCCTAGTCTTCCCTATGGTCCCCGCTCACCTGTTGTCCGTGTGAATGATGCAGACGTCTCCCCACGTATTGTTCGTGTCATGGTTCCTAGTCTTCCCTATGGTCCCCGCTCACCTGTTGTCCGTGTGAATGATGCGGACGTCTCCCCACGTATTGTCCGTGTGAATGAAACGGACGTTTGCATGGGTTCCAGAAAATACACTTCCGGCCGTAATGAGTTAGCGGTTCAGTCAATGACCGGAAGTCCGTACACATCACCAGCGCTTCCGGGGATGGACGCTTATCATCGGTGATTCCCCCAGAAAAAGCGATTCGTGTACTTTCTCGACATACTTCAGTATCGGAGCACCATTCCAGACATAAAGAGGTTCGGTGAAACCTCATGAACTACCACACGTTAACAACTGTTAACTACCTTTCCTTGACCGCGCAGGAGCGCTTTGGTTTTCCTTTTGATGCACAGGAGCACTTTACTTTTGGCACAGCAGCGCTGTTGCGCTTTTGAGACGTTTACAGTGGCAGCACAGAAGCACATTACATTTCCTTGGTTTGCGCAGGAGCGCTTTACTTTCCTTTGGTTCACACAGGAGCACCAGACTTTCGGCATAGCAGCACCGTTGCACTTTGGGACATTTACAGTGACAGCGCAGGAGCGCTTATATTATCCTTTATATTATTTCCATGATGGCAGCAAGGCCAAGATTCGGAGGAGGTAAGCTGGGTCCCATATGTGAGTATGATGGATGTGATTGTCACGTCAGAGAATACCGCTGACTTGTGTTCCCTTGTCTCCCTGTCCAGCTGTTATCCCGGAAGCACCCACCAGAGGAACGCTCCACTACCCTACTCATCAGCCCTCCAGTCCCAGGCCCTTTTTGGCTATCATCTTCACTCACACCCTTATTCTGGTTTGCTCTGTAATCACATCGGGACAGGGTGTGTGTGGGGACATTAGCTTGTGTCGTCTCTGCGAGGACTCACCACAAGAATAAGGTACTTGTGGGGACACCCGGCAGTTATCAGGTGCTTGAATAAAAACATATTTTGCAAATAAACTGAACATAGCTGTTTTAAAGGCAGCTCGATTGTGCAATAAAATATCATTTGTGTCAACCAAAGGCTAGCCCAGGTGGCCGCTACACATAAATAACAGAATAATAATAATACAATAACTACAATGTCGGACAAGGAGAAGAAGGCTTTGTTCAGCGCCTGTGCTACTTGTGCTAAAAAGAGACTTTTTGTGGAGGACAAGCATGATGTCTGTATCTACTGCTTGTATCCGGACCACAAGGCCACAGATTGTAAGATCTGTAGGACTTTTTCTACAAAAACCTTGAGAGACAGGGAGCGCCGATTATTGACTTGGCTGCAAAAAATGAAGTCACGGAAGGAAGTACTGTCATCGGACGATGAGGATTCTTCATCTGCTACATCCTCCAGAAGATCCAGAAAGAGGGGTAGGTCACCTCCCTCTACTTCTACTGGGCCCCCCTGTCAAAGCCCTACAAAAGATCTCTGAGAGGGCTAGTCCCATTAAATCTCCTCACTGAGGTGAAAAGGAGAGGCTGGGACAGGCTGCAGAGACGGACACAGCCAGGAAAGTGAAAAAGGATATTTCTGTTCCTTCACGACCATCTCAAAAAGAGAAGGACATCAAGAAACTGGCTGCTGTCCCTCAGGAAGGAAGGCCTGACAAGAAGCAGCGTCCGTCGACGACGAAATCAGCAGGTACGCCGACGACTACTTCTCAAAAAGACCTGAATTCATGGGATACTGGCACGGGCTCCGACACTTTCAGAGCCGACAGTGATAATGTCACTGGACGCCAAAATGGCTTTCGACCTGGTGGAATGGCAGTACCTCTTTGCGGTCCTAAGCCATATGGGATTTGGCCCTAAATTCCGGGCCTGGATACGACTCCTATACGCTGAACCGGTGGCCCAGGTAACCGCCAACGGTCACATATCGCATACTATATTGCTTGCCAGAGGAACGCGCCAGGGCTGCCCACTGTCGCCGTTGTTGTTTGCATTGGCGCTGGAGCCATTGGCATCTTTAATTAGGGCGACCCCATTATTTAAAGGCATTAACTGGACGGCGGGATGGGAAGATCGTATCTCTCTCTACGCTGACGACATGCTGCTCTACCTGACGGATCCTGATCATAGTATACCTGAACTACTTGAAATTTGTAATACACACGGGCGAACCTCAGGATACACGATAAACTGGTCCAGATCTGTGCTATTCATCTTAAAAGGTCCGGATCCATTGCTCCCCGCCATCTGCCCGATCGTAATAGCCAGCGACTCCTTTAAATACCTAGGCATACATGTCATTAGGGATGCCGCATACTTTATCAGTAAAAATCTGACACCTCCTCTAGAGCGCCTAAAGCGCGACGTCAAACACTGGGCGTCTCTGCCACTAACATTACTGGGTAGAGCAGCCTTATATAAAATGATGGCTCTACCGAGGTTCCTCTATGCTCTCGATAACACACCATTTCCGATACCACCACGATATTTTAAGCAAGATGCGGCGCAGGTCTCGGCCCTTTTGTGGGGCAACTTGCTGGCACGCATAGCCCAAATTAAACTAAATAGGAGATGGTATGACGGCGGAATTGTACTACCGAACCTACAATTGTATTACTGGGCAGCACAACTTAAAACTATCAATCACTGGATTCATGCACCCCAAGACGATCCGGCATACCGAGCAGACAGAATACAACTAGGCACGAACAACATGCTGGCGGTACTATATAATAGAGGTCAGGCCGCGAGACTAATAGGACCCACTGTAATGGCTGGATTTTCTGTTTAGATGGGATCAGCCCCCAGGGGCCCCTGTGACCCAGCCAAAACGTACTCACCTTCCCTCCTCAGATCGTATTCACAATGAGTAGATATACAGATAAATATACAAGTCGCACCTAAGGACGGGGAATGACAATATATGCATATACGGATTTTCTACAATATCTTATTCACATCAGTTGGCCTCGCGGTCACCCCGACCCAGACCGTTCTACCCTAGGGCAGATCTGACACACAATCCGGTGTGTCTACACACGGGCCTGCAGAACCCAATGCTCCCTTTTCCAAACTGTTCGCAATCTGGCGAAACTAAGCGCCAGTATCCCCCCTGGCGTTCTCACTTATCCAAGCCACAATCTGGTGGGTATTCCCACTGGTCTCCCACCCAGTGTTATCACTAACGCCGCATATCAACGACGACCACATTCCTATGAACCATTATTTGGGATATTGTCTTAGTGGTCTACCTGGAATAAAACTACAGTAATAACTTTGAATATGGTTTCAGATTATGTAGTGTACTCCCTGCTCTTGGCATCAAAGATCCACCCACTCCCTCCTTATTCAGTCACCATTTACCTGATCGGGATTTCTCATCCGTTCACCCAAACAGTTCCTAACTAGAAGTCGGGTTTATCAAGATTGAACATGAGCACCAGGCACACAATAATTCTATATGAATTAGGGTATTTATTAACAATAGACATAAATCACATTACTATGCAGCATAACATTTGCAAGAAAAAGGTAAAGATTAGAGTGCACATACTACATAAATTGGGCGGGTATCACCTGGTTAGTGGGAAGTCTGGACTCGGTAGTCATCTAGGCTCCTGTCTCGTCTCTGGGTCCCGGCTCGCCTTGCAGTCACCCTCAGCCGTCACAAGTACACGTCTGCACCGCTAGGCTCAACCTCGTCTGCTCTCCCTCAGGACCTCGGAACCTTGCTGTTTATTAGCTACCGTCTCTCTCTCTCTCTGTCTCAGTGCGCTCCGCGCTACTTCTCGTTCAGTCTATCTCAGAGAGTTTCGGTCTTAAATCTTTCTCCGACTTCAAAGATGGCGACTCATCCACCATGAAAATGAATAATGGCAGAGATGCTAACGGCTAGATGCCGCCTACGGACTAACTGACAAACTGACTAACACCTTCGCTAATATCAAAGCCCGTTCCTTCATGGAAATTCACGGCCAGTAACCTGCCGCCCACCAAATTCTTGTACCTCCCCGTACCAAGGACACTTTCCCAGCCGGCCGGCCTGAAGTTGTGTCTTCGGAGTGGAGAAAAATACATTCCTTCGATAAGGGTCAGCCTGAACCGGTTCTCTCCAAGCGAACAACAGCTTAAAACTAAAACATTACTCTTCACCTAGAAAGCCTTCTCGAGCTACCGGGCAGAAAGCAAAATGGAGTCTGTCTCGTTTAAGGCCTACGGAGCCCATAATATGCATAGCTCCATGAAAAACAGATCGGCATGTTAGCAAATGAGTGAATCATGACTAATACTTATATATCTAACCCCTAACTTAAATTCATAAGCCTTACTCTAAGGGAAATAATACGAAAATGCCTTTATATATATAAGACAGGGTCCCTGTCTATCGGCCTAATCCCTATGCTATGGGGGTGATAGGCTGGAGTCACTCTCCATCATTCTCCTTCTCCAAAGAGCTAGCAAAAAGACAGCCATAACATTACACCCCTTGACTCCAGTCTATTAACCACAAACTAAATGGAGCTAACGTCAGTAGACGAATAATATGAAACAAAATTAACTGATCTACGACCCTTACTAAGTCTAAAAAATTGTAGCAGGGAAGGGATACACTGAATAAAGCAACAAATTGCTATAAGGATACAGATAGCAACAATAACCCCCCTAAAATGTGTCGCATGAAATGCATGTCAGGGAGCCAATTAAAAAGCCAGTCAAAGAAACCCTGATCTATATGTTCTCTGATTTCTGCAGTCAAGTCGTGGAGTCTGTTAATGTGGGACTGGATATCTTTAGAATGGTCAGACAAATTAAAACAGCATAGACCTTCAAACTCAGAGCATTCGTGCCCATGTTTCAACAACAAATAATCAATGGCAGCACGGTTTTGCAAAATAGCTCTACGTTCACCTTGGGAATCTAATAATAAATCTGATAAAACAGTAGAGGTTTGGTTGATTGACTTTACCATCCAGCAGGCCATTTTGCCGATTGTTTTGGCATTGTAAACGGCCAATGCTGGAACACCAATAATAGAAAAAGCTAAACCAAGATATTCTGATCTGGAAAAGAGATGAACAGAGGAATCACAATCTTCATGTAATGACATCGAGTCTCTGATAATACGGGAATGGGAAGGAGGATGTGAGGAAAACATTAGCAAACTTAATCTAGTGATGGCACATGGGCCACCAGAAATATTCGCAGGAATATAGGGCCAAGATGAATTCCCGCAGGAAAAGAGCCATCCAGCTGGCAATAGCATTGAACGATAATGGCTAGTGGCTACTACTAAACGTTTACAGGTCATATTGTTCTTCACTGAAAGGCAGGAATTAGGAAGTCTCTTTGAACATAACAAACGTTGATGAAATGAAAAAGTAGTAGCGGCTTGGAGTTTCAACCGCAAACACTCGGTAATAGCCTTAGGATTACAGGTCATAACGAAGCAAAGGTCACCAGGGGTAATATTAAAAGTAGTAATTCTGGAATTAATAGGGACATCAAGGTCTGGAAGAAGAGTACATGAGGGACAGAACTCGTGGGCCGCAAAATCGCCCAGAATAACATTAGGTTGGGCATTGGATACATTAAACACATGGCGCAAAGTCTCAGTGGATGCAGGGACAGCTACCAAACAGGTCGCTAGAATGTCAGTAACACTCTTCATAGGAGTGAGGCAAAAATGCGGAGAGTTCGTCACCCGCTTCGCGAGTGTGACCCAGAAGTTTGAAGAAGTACGCCACGCAGACCGTGTGGCTCTTATAATCCCATCAACCGGCGTCGGTGGATCCTCTCCTCTCCCGGCGTAGCAAGCCAAAAGGAGTCCAACGCCGACACATCCTGCAGCAGCAGTCCAAAGAATGATCTGAAACAATACAAATACAGGCCTTAATCATTCTCGTAAATAACATTTATCAGCTGGGACAGCTTCCCAGCCATCTTTCCCTGGCTTCATCACCAAAACGGTGTTGTCATGACCGGTCGCAATAATATCAGCCTGTTCAGGAGGATTTTTAGGCGATTGCACCCATATTTTAGCTCCAGGAAGATCAGACGATCCGAAGCCTTTTTGTCCTCGCACAGTTAGCAACGTTGGGGCAGAGCCTTTCTTGATCTCACCACTGAAGACAGGCATAATCAGTAACTGAGCAACACGGTCAGACTTTTTGATCAATAAGTCAGTCTCACTGCTATTAAGCAAGAGAACCTTAATCTCTCCCTGATAATCACTGTCAATCACTCCTCCGAGTACTTGTACACCTTTCAGGGCCAGGCCAGATCTAGGGGCAATTAATCCAAAACTACCGGCAGGTATAGAGACACCAATGCCAGTTTCAACAATGATTCGATCTTTTCCTGGAAATTGTGCATCATTTAATGCATGCAGGTCAAGGCCTGCGGAACCTGGGGTTGCTCTACATGGAGCCAAAGCACCGGGGGTAATTTCCCAATATGTTACAGTGTTCGAAACAGAATTAGGTTTTGCATCAACATGTGGAGGAAACAAACGCATCAAAGGAGATTCAGCATGTAACAAAGGACGATTATTTAAAATTAACAAAGCTTGAAGTAGGACATCTCTCCACTGGCTGTAACGGTCATCAGTCAACTTGCGCAACTGTTCTTTCAACAAGCCATTCATTCTCTCAATCAATCCTGAAGCTTGAGGATAATATGGAATATGAAACACCCAGTCAATGTTATTTTCCATACAGAATTCCTGCACCAATCTTCCACGAAAGTGGGATGCATTGTCTGATTGAATCTGGAATGGGACACCATAGTACAAAATAATGAGCTCCAGGGTTTTAATTGTATTCACTTGGGTAGCATTTTTGCAAGGGAAAGCGACCAAAAGGCCACTATAAGTATCAACCACTGTACAAATGTATTGACAGTTTCTGCTCATAGGGAGCGGACCAATATAATCAATCTGCCAAATTTGGGCGGGCAATTTACCTCGATGTAAGTGGCCTCGAACAATTTGAGGCACCTCTTTCTTTCTAGAATGCTGGCAAATGGGACAATGTAGAATGACATCTTTAATTAAAGAAAAGGGAATATGAATTCCTCTATCGGCAGCCCACCTGTTAGTGGCTTTCTCTCCAAAATGTCCTGCCTTCTGATGGGCCCACTTCGCCAATCCCGCCAAATCAGAATCCTGCATGTCAACCACTGCCTCAGAAATTTTAGACTGTTCATCTGCAATATTATGAAAAAATTTGTCAAGGGAGTCGATTGGAGTATGAGCATCCACGTGAAAGATTGTTACAGTACTCTGCGGGAGCAATTCCCAAATTTCTTGCCACAACTCTTTACCCCATAATTCTTTTGAATGCAATTCCCAATTATGAGAATGCCATGTTGGCAGCCACACCGCTAGTCCATTTGCAGTGGACCAAGAATCAGTGAAAATGTGACATGTACCTGGTAACTCCTGTTTCAAAACTTGATAAACCGCATAGAGTTCAGCATATTGACTACTCTTACCGTCTCCAGTTGTGCATAACAATTTCTTTGTAGTTGGGTTATAAGAAACAGATTTCCAATGTCTTTTGTCACCAATGAACTTCGCAGAACCATCCGTAAACCACACATGTTTTCTATCCTCCGCAGACAGATCATCAAATGATTTACCCCACTTCACGGGAGACTCCTGCACTACGGGAACCGAACACTCACTTTCAGCCTCATTGGAGGGCGCCTGCGCCACTCGCTCATGTAAAACCGCCACACCTTTCGGACCCACACGTGCCCTGTCCTGAATGTACCATTTCCATTTAATCACACTAGCCTCCTGAGCATGTCCAATTCGATGGGACTTCGGTGAGCTCAAAACCCACTGCATAATGGGAA
This sequence comes from Lissotriton vulgaris, assembly GCF_964263255.1. Lineage (NCBI taxonomy): Eukaryota > Metazoa > Chordata > Amphibia > Caudata > Salamandridae > Lissotriton > Lissotriton vulgaris. Next base: position 55,292,673 of record NC_141685.1, read on the forward strand.
TTTCAGGCCTCAAAATCACAGCATGGCCTAAAGTCAATTGCTCGGTATCCACCAGAGCCCAATAACAAGCAAGCAACTGTTTTTCAAAAGGTGAGTAACGCTCACCAGCCTCTGGTAACTTTTTGGTCCAAAAACCTAATGGCACTTTTTGTCTGCCCTGCTTTTGCCACAAACTCCAATTGGCATACAGGCCTTCCACGGACACATTCAAATCCACATCACCGTCACTCACAGGCCACAAATCCAAAGCATACTGAATAGCTTCTTTAGCCAAATTAAAAGCAGTCTGTTGAGGTTCACCCCATTCAAACGCATTCTTTTTACGAGTGACTCGATATAATGGAGCCAAGATCTGACTCAAATGGGGAATATGCTGACGCCAAAATCCAAACAATCCAATAAAGCATTGCGCCTCTTTCCTGTTCCTGGGAACAGCAAAATCAAGTATTTTTCGTTTAACTTGTGGAATCACCTCTCTGTGACCCTCATGCCAATTAATTCCTAGAAATTTTACAGCTTGGGATGGAGTTTGTAATTTGTCAGGATTAATTTCCCAACCTTTTGCTCGCAAACAATCAATGATTTGATCTAAATGGGACTGTACCTGGTCTTGCGTTTCACCTTGAATCAAAATGTCGTCAATATAATGACAAATCTGAACTTGTGGATTCGTGGGCACTTCAGATAAATGTTCCGCCACCAGCCGGTGACAGATCGTAGGACTATGTACATAGCCTTGAGGAAGACTCCGGAACGTCATTTGACGTCCATTCCATGTAAAACTGAATTGTTCCTGACATTCGGGGGCAATCGGAATTGAAAAGAATGCATTAGCAATATCAATAGAAGCATACCACGTACCTGGATGCTTTTGAATTCTCTGAATCAGTGTAACAATGTCAGGCACTGCAACAGTCAATTTAGGTGTGTGTTTGTTCAATTCTCGATAATCAACAGTCATGCGCCAAGAGTTGTCACTTTTGCGCACGGGCCAAACAGGATTATTCCAAGCAGATGTGACCGGAGTAATGACTCCCGCGTCAACCAAATCCTGAATCGTAGCTGTAATTTCTTCATGACCACCTGGAATGCGATATTGTTTCTGAGAAATCACTTTTGTTGCTAAAGGGATCTTAATAGGTGGCATGCGTAAACGGCCAACCCGTACGGGTCTGGTCGAAATGTACTGTCGTGTACCAAATTGATAACATCCATCATCCAAATGCAAAGTCATACCTTTCAAAATGTCAATTCCAATAATGTATTCCAAAAGTGGCACAACCAACACAGAGTATTCTCTACGAGGAATTCTACCAATTTTAATTTCGAGTGCAGTTTGAACCGCGGGTGTCTCTTTACCACCCAGACCGGTAATTGTAAAAGACTGTCCATGAAATTTTCTCGACTTACCATGAATTAAAGTGGCCTCCGCCCCAGTATCAACCAACGCTCGGGCCCTTTGGATATTACGATGTTTCCAAAAAATCTCAATATCTACATAGGGTCTGTAATCTCTGTGGGCCCACTTGCGTACCGGAGCTTGACCTATTTCCTAGTCATTTTTCCTGCGTTCCGTCAACCAAGACAGATCAGGGTAAATGCTCTCAGTTTTCTTTGGTATTAGGATTTCTTGTTCATATCCGTCTCCAGTACGAAACGGATTAGTGTCAGGTTAAAAAAGTTGTGAGATACGGTCAGAGAGTCTGTTACGATCCTCTCTCTTTCTCATGTCAGGGGAGAAACTTCTTGCATCTCGTCGTCTGCTAGAAACACGATCATCTCTACCCCTTTCGCGGTCATCCTCTCTCCCCCTCCCATCATTACGGCGGGGGGATCCATCACGTTCATAGCGCCGATCATCACGGCGATCAGAATTCACTCGTCGTCTCTCATCACCACTGTCATCCGAACCACGATCATACTCATTCTTTTGCACACGACGGGCACCCTCCTTTCGATCCAAACCACGCTTACGAAACATGTCCCATAAGCGATTATTAGGCTCGCCATCAATGTCTTCCCTTTTGACACCATCAGCAATGAGAGCAAGAAACATGTCACGTCTAGAGAACTTATAGTCCCCACCAGTACGACCCTCAGGTCGGGATTGTCTTTCAGGTTTAAACCATTCACCCAGCTCACCAAGCTGACGAACAGACTCGAGCACAGCAGACAAAGGATTGCCAGTTTGATTAATCAATAATGTCATCATGACCTGCTTGTAAGCAACAGGGGAAGTACGTATAATGCGGTTACGCACAGAAGATGTTAAAAGACCATCCAATAACCTGTCAGCAGTACTAAGGAAGATACACGTTTTCATGACTTCCTCCTTCAAACGTTGCGACGCATCGCGCAGAGTGTACCACGGTTTTTCATCAGTAGGCCAATCAGATTCAGTTGGATATTTATGATTACAGCCATCAGACGCAAGCTGGAGCAAAGAAGTTTGAGCAGCACCATTATAATTCCGAAAATGGTCCTGAATAGTAGAATCAGAACTCAAAGAGCAAAATCGTAAGCAATCGACAGCATCGAGCATAATACCGGCAGCGCCAAGCTCATAAAGACGCACCATCCAGGTAAGCAAGGTTTCACCAGGCCGTTGTTTAAATCGTTGCAGGATGTCACTAATCTCCTGCTGAGTAAAATCTTCAATACAATCAAGAGCTATACCACCCGGGTTACCAGGGGCTTGTTGTAATTTTCGTCGAAAAATCGGGTGAGCAGAAACTGCGGGAAGAGCTTCAGAGGAAGCCCGCATCTTAGATTTAACAGAACAATCAGGGCAAGCTACGTCATCCACACGGGAAGAACGAGCACGGTCACAATCGGGAGTCAAATCAATGCATGAAGCAGATTTACAATCACGTCCGGAGCGAGAAGACTCGCGCTTGTCACCCTCCTCTGCCGAGGAGTCAGAAGTATGAGAATCCCAGATATTACCGTCCCACTCGTCGGGGTTCCAATCCAGTCCAGCTTTCGCTACAACCATACGCACTTTGCGTGAAGACACACGTCCACGACGATGTTTATATTTATATCGTGCAATACGGACCGCAGCTCTTTCGGCAATGGTCTGATATGTTTCAAGTTTGTCGGCAAGCAATTTATTTTGACAACGTAACAAAGTATGCGCATTTTGTAACTCAACACACTGTCCTTCCGAATCTTTAAACTGTTTCTGTAGTTGAACAAACCTCTCATGCAATATTCTGTATGCATTAAGAACAATCCACTTCCTGCGTCCTAAAATAGGAAGCTCATCACCCTTCACTACTGGCGCTTTCTGTAGGCATGACACCACATCGGCAGGCTCCGCCTGCTCCAAGCATGAAGACCAATTTTCACTCAAACCAGTAGAATCAGCCCACTCACGGGCCAAGGCCTCGTAAGGCGTAGACTCCCAGCCGGGAATCTGGATCGGTAATTTGAAAACCGACGATGATTTTTTCGCAAACATAATGACACGCAAAAAATTATATACACAATTATAAACAAAATTTTATACGTACAAGCCGAGCGCAAACCAACAAGATTAAAACAACACAATGCACACAGGCTTCGTAAACAGTTTGTGACGCCAGATGTAATGGCTGGATTTTCTGTTTAGATGGGATCAGCCCCCAGGGGCCCCTGTGACCCAGCCAAAACGTACTCACCTTCCCTCCTCAGATCGTATTCACAATGAGTAGATATACAGATAAATATACAAGTCGCACCTAAGGACGGGGAATGACAATATATGCATATACGGATTTTCTACAATATCTTATTCACATCAGTTGGCCTCGCGGTCACCCCGACCCAGACCGTTCTACCCTAGGGCAGATCTGACACACAATCCGGTGTGTCTACACACGGGCCTGCAGAACCCAATGCTCCCTTTTCCAAACTGTTCGCAATCTGGCGAAACTAAGCGCCAGTATCCCCCCTGGCGTTCTCACTTATCCAAGCCACAATCTGGTGGGTATTCCCACTGGTCTCCCACCCAGTGTTATCACTAACGCCGCATATCAACGACGACCACATTCCTATGAACCATTATTTGGGATATTGTCTTAGTGGTCTACCTGGAATAAAACTACAGTAATAACTTTGAATATGGTTTCAGATTATGTAGTGTACTCCCTGCTCTTGGCATCAAAGATCCACCCACTCCCTCCTTATTCAGTCACCATTTACCTGATCGGGATTTCTCATCCGTTCACCCAAACAGTTCCTAACTAGAAGTCGGGTTTATCAAGATTGAACATGAGCACCAGGCACACAATAATTCTATATGAATTAGGGTATTTATTAACAATAGACATAAATCACATTACTATGCAGCATAACATTTGCAAGAAAAAGGTAAAGATTAGAGTGCACATACTACATAAATTGGGCGGGTATCACCTGGTTAGTGGGAAGTCTGGACTCGGTAGTCATCTAGGCTCCTGTCTCGTCTCTGGGTCCCGGCTCGCCTTGCAGTCACCCTCAGCCGTCACAAGTACACGTCTGCACCGCTAGGCTCAACCTCGTCTGCTCTCCCTCAGGACCTCGGAACCTTGCTGTTTATTAGCTACCGTCTCTCTCTCTCTCTGTCTCAGTGCGCTCCGCGCTACTTCTCGTTCAGTCTATCTCAGAGAGTTTCGGTCTTAAATCTTTCTCCGACTTCAAAGATGGCGACTCATCCACCATGAAAATGAATAATGGCAGAGATGCTAACGGCTAGATGCCGCCTACGGACTAACTGACAAACTGGCTAACACCTTCGCTAATATCAAAGCCCGTTCCTTCATGGAAATTCACGGCCAGTAACCTGCCGCCCACCAAATTCTTGTACCTCCCCGTACCAAGGACACTTTCCCAGCCGGCCGGCCTGAAGTTGTGTCTTCGGAGTGGAGAAAAATACATTCCTTCGATAAGGGTCAGCCTGAACCGGTTCTCTCCAAGCGAACAACAGCTTAAAACTAAAACATTACTCTTCACCTAGAAAGCCTTCTCGAGCTACCGGGCAGAAAGCGAAATGGAGTATGTCTCGTTTAAGGCCTACGGAGCCCATAATATGCATAGCTCCATGAAAAACAGATCGGCATGTTAGCAAATGAGTGAATCATGACTAATACTTATATATCTAACCCCTAACTTAAATTCATAAGCCTTACTCTAAGGGAAATAATACGAAAATGCCTTTATATATATAAGACAGGGTCCCTGTCTATCGGCCTAATCCCTATGCTATGGGGGTGATAGGCTGGAGTCACTCTCCATCATTCTCCTTCTCCAAAGAGCTAACAAAAAGACAGCCATAACACCCACAAAACCGACTGTTGCGTTATGGTATGCGCGCAGGCGAAATTAGGGTGGAAAGGAACCATCACCAAACTCACCCCGCTTTGGGACACCAAGGCATTGGGACAACTAAGGAAAAGTAAAGGCTTCACACAATAGGATAATATTGGAATTTCCACGGTAGGGGACATGTGGGATAAGGGGATGGTGGTTACTTTTGCACAACTTCAACAACAATATGATTTAGGACCGGCTGAAACGTATAGATATGTGCAAATTAGGCATGCTTTACTAACAGTGATCCCAGTGGATACTGACGTCCCAGAGGCCTTGCCATTGGAGGACCGTTTGCTCTCCGACTTCATGCAGCAGCGTGCTACATGCCTCACTTATCGGAAACTCGTTAACAATATGCCCGACCCCACACTTAAACTCCGAGACCAATGGGTGGCTGAGGTGGGAGACATGGATGACGCGGAGTGATTGGCAGCCCTGGCATCCCCTAGGGAGGTGGGCATTTCGGCCAAGTTCCGGCTTGTACAACTAAAAATAATACATTGTGTGTACTACACCAGAACCACCTTACACAAGATACACCGTGCGACACATCCGTTCTGCCTCAGGGGGTGCGGGGAAGAAGGGACACTTTACCATGCCCTGTGGGATTGTCCTATTATAGTAGAGTACTGGCGTCAGGTCCTGCGCACCATTTCACAAACATTAGAAATTTCCCTTCTGCCTGAGCCACGAAAATGTCTCCTCAATGTCTGGGACCCCACTGACCTCACTCGCTACGGCTAAACCTGGGGTACCCTCGGTTGCATGGTAGCAAAGTGAGACATAGCACAGAGATGGGGCGAGGCAGATCCCCCCCACGTTAGCATTGTGGTGCAGGAATATGGACTTAATCATGGTAACCGAGCGCACAGTGTATGAAAGCAGGGGAAGTCCGAGTAAATGGAACAAAATTTGGACACCGTGGAACACTTTCAGAGGGGACTTATGTGAACTGCTGCCAGAGGAGGATCTAGATAGCTCGGATGACGACGACGACGAGGTTTAGAGAAGTGATACACTTAGGATAATGACTAACTAGATGTGAATCAGGAGAGGTAACTGTTGTCTTGAATGTTAATGCACTGCCTAATTCTTTCGTGTTCAAGTGCACATGCTCTATAGCGAACTAATTGATGGGGCAATTCCTACTGGTCTAATGTAACGTGATTCTGTGCCTAATGTCATGATTGTAGATGTTGTATTCCGTAAACACTTTAATAAAAAAAGTTTTTAAAAAAAAGACCAGAATTCTCGTGTAGCTCCGTCAACGATGGCTGCGTTGACGACAACACCATTGATGACTTTGTCGATGTTTAAAGTGCCTTCCTGCTCGTCGACGATGGTGGCTACATTCTCGACATCGGCGATAATGTCGGCGAAGGTAGTGACGACGGCGGCATCGACGACGAGAACTACGTCGACGACGGCTGCTGTAATGTTGATGACGACGAGTTTGTCGACGATGCCGTCGATGATAAATCCACCGTCGACGAAAACCATTTCTCCGTCAACGGTTCAGTCGACGAATCCATCGACGACGATTACACCGTCGTTTCCGTCGACGAGGTCGTCAACGATTCAAAGGATCCAAATTTCCATGCAAAGGCAGCAAATGACACCTGAGATGACTTCTCCTATGCGAGTAACACCTTTGCAAGGGTGTAGAATTTATTAAAATATCTACTTGTCCATGGGGCAGGTTGCTTCATAAATCTACTTGTCCTGTAACAAAATCCACGTGTCCTTTTAATGCCATGTAGTGCTGTCACAAATTATGGTAGCAATCTCATTATATAAGAGCTCTTATATAGCCTCTCTGATTATGCCAGGGCATATACCATAGTAGTGTTTGAATACTAGTAATCATTTTATGTTGCCACGTTTCCGCAGATCTACATACTGGGACTGAAGATGGTGGTAAGCAGTAGTTCCAGCGTTGGAATGCCCTTTCGCGTCTGTGCAAACCTACTAACTTGCATGTTTTAAGGGTTTTCAACAGATCTTCTCTAATCTTTCCCATACTGAGAAATGTTGGAAATGTACTCCTGAGAGTGGCAGCCGTAAACCTTCTTTCAGAGTTGGGTTAAAAAGTAGTTGGAGGGAAAATGAACTTTCAAACATCCAGGTTTTCACATGAGCAAATCTACACATGCATATTTGCTCATGCTAAAATGCAGTTCACAAAATGTTTGTAGAAGTACAATTTCTTGCCCTACTAATGTAAATTCTTGTGCATTCACGAAAGCCATACACCAAAGGTGCACTTTTGAGACTTTCTTTAATAATTGGGCCCCTAATTTGGTCTGGCGTTAGCCATGACCTTTTGTGTTTATTAAAATTCTCTCTCTCTCTGAATTGACTGGCTTCACTGTAAGTGACCGCATTCTCCTCATTCACAAGGAGCATATCGGTACACAAAGTAGTTTTGTTCAGTGCCAGTAACTAATGTGGCAGTGTGTGCTTTTTTGAGACCAAAAAATGTTTTGCGTTTGCCAATGTTTGTTATAATGGCGAGGGCCCGACAGCTCTCCCATCAAAAAGGTTTTACAAAAGCCATGCAAAAAAACAAGTCACACATTCCCAAAACTAAAAAGCTGAACACCAATGTCAGACCTACTGGCTTTGCCAAGGCTTGTTTATTTTTGTTTCCCATAATCTTATTGAAACTGGCTACACAAATTTTCCAATATGAATATTTTTGGGAAATATTAGCATGCATCAACACATTTTACTAAATGATGCTGCAAAGAAATGGTACCTGAAATTTTACAGTAGTTTTGCTGAATTGTTTTTTCCCTACTTTCATTTTTTAGTAATATTTTATATTGAAAGCAAAGAAACATTAATCTTGCTTTCAAGCTTCTGCAAATATTTGCATCTAATCAGAGCATTCTATGAGCGTCATGCATAGCCTCATGTTGCTAAACTTTGAAACCGTGTGTCCCCATTTTCATACTGAAACCACTGTCTGTAGTGCAGTCAGAACGTACATTTACTTAGAACGCTCACCCTAATAATAAAGGCTTTCAATTAATGAACCATAAATACAAGTTTGAACAGCATTAACATATGCACACAAATATTAACTTAACTACAGGCAGTACCTTTCCCTGATCCTTAATGTGGTACTTCAAACAGGCAGCCAAAGGGTTTGTGCTGCAGGGGGCTGGGCCTACTTGTCCCAAGGACAAAATACACATTAAAACTTGTTGCCCTTGACCCCAAACAATATGTCCTGGGCGTCGGGCTATAGGAATTCCACATCCCTGCCTTTGCCTCCTACCATGGTGTTGGATGAGGAGTCTGATGACGAGGAGGATAATGTTCCTTATGGGGATGCCTACAGCCCCTCGGACTTAAATGTGAAGTGTCAGGATACAGACACTGAGGAATTTTACGATCAACAATATATCCTACAAGACAGGCCTCCTCGAACATTAGGTCAGGACATGGTGGCAATGCCATCCTCTCTGATATCGGATTTGCAATAGATGTTTCAGAATTATAGGAATAGGTTTCCATCTCAACCTATAATACAACAGGAGCGCCCTCCTTCTCCTTTTATACCTCCTGCTCCTGCAGTCACAGTGACACCGGTGGTCTCATGGGTTGTGGAACCAAAACCCAGAGTGGATACCCAGGATGTGGTTACAGTTCAGGATGATGATGATGTCTCTTCAGATGACAATATTTAGGAAGATCCTCCTCAAGATCCAGATATGGATTATGATGATGGTGGCCTTCAAGATCCGGATGCGACAGGGCAGGATACTTCTACCTCTCCTCTAGCTGACATTGGGGGTTTCCATAACCTCATGGAGAGGGCGTCTAAAAGATTTGGTCTGCCGATCACGGCTGTGCAGACAGACTGCTTCATTTTATGACTTTAAGGAACCATACAAAAGGTCAGTCCGATCTATACCTATAATAGAACATGTATGGTCAGAAGGGATTAAATTTATACAAAATCCGGCGACAGTTCTTCCTGTTCTTCCCCGGCTGGAGAAGAAGTATAAGGCACCTGAGGGCAGTCCAGTGTGCCTACTTGGACAACCTAAACCGGATTCTGTCATTTCCCAAGCGGCGCAAAGCAAATCGAAAAATCCTTCAACGCCCCTTACAACACCGCCGGACAAGGAAGGGAGGCGCCTGGACAATGTAGGCAAAAGATTCTCCACTATGGCCAGCCTCCTGGTTCGAGCTGCTAATGCTCTTGCCATCCTGGGCAGGTATGATCGACAAATGTTGTGCAATCTATCCCTGTTTGTGGAGCAGCTTCCAGAATCAACAAGGGATGAGGCCAGGAAGGTTCTCATGGAAGGAGAGCGATCCTCGTCAGAGGTGATAGATTGTGCTATGGATATAGCGTCTACTGCTTTTCGTGCCCTAGCTGTATCAGCTGTGTTACGGCGTCAGGGCTGGTTGCGGGCAACCTGGTTTTGCCAGGAGGTCCAGAACAAGCTCTTGGACTTGCTTTTCGGAAAGCATGTGGATGAAGCCCTTCAAAGCATCAAAAAAGAGACGGACACAGCGAAGTCTGTGGGGTCTTTGAACTACCGTAAGGTTCCATTCAGAGGTGCGAGAGGGAGAGGTTTCTCCTCTTACAGGGGTGGCAACCAACAGAGATATTCTTCACAATCCTTCCAATCGTACAAACCTCAGTATTTCAATCAACGCCAGGGCCAGTCGGCGTCTTTCTCTCGTCAACCACAGAGAGGACGTCAAGGTCGTCAAGGACGTGACAACTCCAAAAGGCAATAGAGGCCTCACGGCTCTTTCTACTGTTCCTACCCCTCCGATGACATCAGTGGAGGGCAGGATTTCTCATTGTCTAGACAGCTGGAGAATTATTACATTAGACCAGTGGGTCCTGAATATCGTTCAGAGTGGCCATACGTTGGAGTTTCAACATCTACCTCCAAACAGAGCTCCAGGCGCCAGTCAATTGAAACATCTAGGACTGCTACGTCTCGAAGCCCACCAGCTTTTCATCCCACCAGCTTTTCATCAAGGGGGCAATAGAATCTGTACCTCTCTCGCAGAGAGGGAAAGGGTTTTATTCCAGGTTCTTCCTGGTTCGCAAAACGACAGAAACTTGGCGCCCCATATTAGATCTACGGGAGCTCAACACTTATCTCATCAAACTGTCCTTCAGGAGGGTCACTCTCCGGAATATTCTTTGTCTGTTAAATCGAGGGGACTACACAGAGATTTAGAAGATGCTTATTTCCATGTGCCGATCCACCCAGCTCACAGGCAATACTTGCGCTTCACAGTAGGCAAGAGCCAGGGGTTAGAGGCGGCAGACCCGGAAGCTGAGATCGGCCCTGGACCAGGGTTCAATTCCCCGCCTTGGCGGGTCTTGGGCTCAAAAAATTCCATGGACTCGATAATTCTCGCTCCGGTGCCTTCTCAACTCACGGGTTCACACTCTGCGACTCTGGGCAATAGCTTGCTTAATCTCCACAACGGCCCCTCGCGGCGGGATGCCTGGCTTTCACCTTGTGGATACCCTGCCGGGGTTATCTCACAGGGGAATACCAGGACGGGTTCCCTAAGCAAGCGCCGGGAAACCCTTTGTGGGTAGCTGCGCTTTATAAGCTCAAATACATTTACAATTCAAAGTACTTCCTTTTGGTCTCCGGTCTGCACCAAGGATATTTACAAAAGTGTTGGCCCCTGTGGCAGCTTTCCTCAGGAAACAATCTGTGGAAGTTTTTCCCTACCTGGACGACTGGCTAGTCAAAGCTCCATCTTTCCAGGGAACTTCCAAGGCCATTACAATTGTTCAATCACCTGGACCTTCAGCTCAACAAGGACAAATCAGTTCTTCAACTGTCCAGGTCGGCAAGGTTTCTAGGGGCCATTCTGGACACCAAGCACTGCAAGGCTTACCCAACAGACGAACATCAAAACAAATTGATGCTCTCGGCTCGCCAATTGCTAAAAAAGAAATCCCTGTCAGTACGGCTCTACAACTCCCTGCTCGGATCGATCTCATCCTGCATACCATTAATTCCACATTGCAGGCTGCGAATGCGTCCGCTGCAAGAGCAACTCGACAAACAATGGTACCAAGCAGAAGGCTCTTTCGACAACAGGGTTACGGTGACACCAGAGATGAACAAGCATTAGGAATGCATTAGGGCTCGGTTTGTTTGAGTTAGAGATAACGGCATTGTAAATGGCAATGTGTTTTAGGAATGTGTTTTGGAGTGGAAGCATGTGTTGTGTGTTGTAGATATGTGTGTTGGATTGGAATATTATTAATGGTGGCATGCTGCACAGTAAGGCATTATCTTTAAAAGGTAAAGTGTAGCATAGTGCGATAGGTACAATATTGATTGGTGGATGCGTTACCAATTGGTATGTGCATTGATGGGTGGTGGATGTGTGTGCCTGTAGGAATTGTGCAGTGATGGCTGTTGGTGTGTGTGTTTGGTGGAAGCGTGTAGTGGTGGTTTGAGTTGTGTATGACTGGTGGTAGCGTGAAGTGAGGGCTGTTACTGAGTGTTGTTGTGAAGCGTACACTCATCCTGCGCTCACTGTCACTCTGCCCTTACTCTGCACTCACTGTCACTCTGCACTCAGTCTGTACTCACTGTCACTCTGCACCCATTGTCACTTGCACTCACTCTGCACTCACTGTCACTCTGCAGTCCCTGTAATTCTGCACTCACTGTCATTCTGCACTCACTCTGCACTCACTGTCACTCTCGCACTCACTCTTCACTCACTGTTGCTCTCACACTCACTCTGCACACACTCACTCTGCAGTCACTGTCTCTGCACTCACTTTGCACTCACTGTCTCTGCACTCACTCCACACTCACTGTCACTCTGCACTCACTGTCACTGCACTCACTCCACACTCACTGTCACTCTGCACTCACTGTCACTCTGCACTCACTCTGCACTCACTGTCACTTGCAGTCACTCTGCACTCACTCACTGTCACTCTGCACTCACTGTCATTCTGCACTCAGTGCCTGTGTGTGAACAGTGCCTGCCTGTGTGATCAGTGCGCCTGTGTGTGTGCGCAGTAGCGGTGTGTGTGCGCAGTGCCGGTGTGTCTATGTAGTGCCTGTGTGTGTGAACAGTGCTGGTGTGTGTGAGCAGCCTGTGTGTGTATGGAGTGCCTGTGTGTGTAAACAGTGCCTGTGTGTGAACAGTGCGCCTGTGTGTGTGCGCAGTGCCGGTGTGTCTATGTAGTGCCTGTGTGTGTGAACAGTGCCTATGTGTGCGCGCAGTGCCGGTGTGTGTGAGCAGCCTGTGTGTGTATGTAGTGCCTGTGTGTGTGAACATTGCCTGTGTGTGAACAGTGCCTGTGTGTGAACAGTGCCTGTGTGGGAACAGTGCCTGTGTGTGGACAGTGCCAAATCTACTGCACTGACTTGTGAAGCCCATGCCTTTGACGTGGACTGACCACTCATTACTCTTCTTTCAAATACCTAAAGCTGGGCTGCCTGAGAAACAAGACCTGAGCAAAAGAGTGTCTTGTCAATGGCAGCGCATTATTCCTATCGCTGAAAAATTGAATTTCTCTGTAACCTCAAAGGAACAAGACATAAACCACACCTTAGCGGACTAGTGTAAGGCTTTAAATGCTGCCTTTGATAACATTGCTCCTTTTAGAACGCATTCTAATAATCAACACAGGACTCCCGCCCTTTGGTATCCTACAGAGCTGAGCCCGGAAAAGTCACTATGTAAAAATCTAGAGTGGTATTTAACTACCAACCCTTGCGACAGAGACCAGACACCTTTATTGCGCTCTTTTTTTAGGTGCTAGATTGTTGGCTACTGTGAGGGATTTCACCAATTGTTCCTTATCGCTGAGTCCTATAACTAATGTCAATCGACTGGGAGATGCGTCTGGTTAACTGAATAAAGTCCAGAAGGCCTTGGGGCCTTTTTGTTAAAAGGTAAGGGTGTTTTATGGGATACAGCCATGGATTGTGGTATGCAGGCTGCATTTTATGTACTGCCTTGGTATGCAGAGTATAAAGCTGACAATGCTAAAACTAATCTCCATCCTGGAATAAAAGAAGACACACCTAAAAATAGCTTATCCTAAAAACCCACCGTCCAAAAACAAGATACCAAACAAAAGGATAATCTTAGGAGCTTCAGGTGATGTCCCTAGTGTCTGATTACTGGTGTTTGTTTAGGTTTACAGGAGTCCAGAGGTTACATAGCAAACATTGTCTATGCATGCCGTGTACTTTTTGTCAGGATCCGACCTGTGCCTGCCCAATGATAACCCAGAAACTACAGATCCCAGAAAGCTCAGCGTGCATCGGCAAGGAATGAGAACATAAAACTCCGCGAGATCAGGAGTGCGATGCACGTAAGTTTGTCTTTGCGAAGAATGGAGATTGGAAGAGGAAGTCTTCCGTGACTGTCTTCTGGATTTCTAGAGTTTGACCTGGTGTTTCTGTAACCCGCGGCTGCGGGGTTACCTTGTCCTTCAGATTCGAGTCCATCCGACACGAGAGACGCGGGATTTGCACCCTCTCGTGATTTTTGGGAACTTTGTGAGAACTCTTTTGTGGCACTCGGAGAGACGCCGGATTTCACCCTCTCGAGTGCGGCTCTGAGTGGTGTTTGTGTACTAGTACTGGTTGCGTCCGGCTGACACGAGAGACGCTGGATTTGCACCCTCTAGTGTTTCGGCTCCGAGTTGGTTTATTTCGGAAAACGGACCGAGTTCTTCTGACGTGAGAGACGCTGGATTTGCCCCCTCTCATGGTCGGTGTGATCTTTCATTAAACTTGTACAGTAGCGGTCGCACTCGAGCGGTGTGGCGTTGCTGTGGTAAAGAAGTTTGGATTAATGGGAGAATCCTTAACCAGGAAGGAAGAGGTATTCCGGGAATGACATTTAATTCCTTCTTCTATCCAGTGACTGGTAAGAGCAGAGTAACTGATTGAGAATTCCATTTAGTTACAGCCTTGTAGTCTGGTGAAGACGGTACTTAGTATCGAACCAGAGCAGTCCTATCCTTTTATAGTTCTTGTTGTTTCATGAAAACCTAGTGACTTATCTACGGTAGATATTGATCCGAAGTAGAACCTTTTAAAGATAAGGGACGGAAAATGATCGGGTATGTATGGAAACCCGTACCAAGACATCTAGTCAGGGTATAGGGAAGGAAGTGAATTAACCCCTTGCATGTGTCTTGTATTTCTAGGTAATAATCCCGGGTGTTGAGAGAAGTTATCTCACATGTAGAAAGGAGAGGTCCTGAGACGAATCAGGTAGGAAAGGAGAATAGTGGGGGATCTAGTTGAGTGTATGAAAAGCAGGGCTCTCCACTTACAGTGTACCCTTTGTGTCATTACAGAGATCTCATCTACAACCGTTTCCAGTCCCGGACCTTTTTTCCCTCGCCTGCTTACTATCGTGCTCGGTGGTATTTATTCCTAGAGCACGGAGGAAGCTGGAGGTGGACCCCATATAGCATCTTCCCGATCCTGAGGAGCCGTTGGACCGTGACAGAATTACGTGCCCACGAAATAGTCTCCTCCCGATCGGGTAGTCAGGATATGGCTACCTTGGAAGATGTAATGGCCGCTTTGGTACTGGTTCAACAGGAGTTGGTTACTTCACGAGCAGAAGCTGCGGCTCTGAAGGAACAGGTGGAGAGGCAGGGCAGGAATCCCTTCAATGCTTCAGGCAGGTGTTCAGCAGGTACAGGTTACTGTCCCTCAGCCCATCCCGTTGGCCAGTCCGGAGAGATATTCCGGTAGTCCTACATCAGTACAGAACTTCTTGACGCAAATAACATTGCATTTCTCATGTCGCCCAGCGTCATTCCCCACTAATCTATCTAGAGTAGCGTTTGCGATCTCGTATTTAATGGGGTTGCCGCAAATTGGGCAGGACCGTTGGTGAGGAATGACGACCCTCTCCTGACTGATTGGGGTGCCTTTAGGAGAGAATTTGAAAGAGTATTCGATAGGAGGGCCACAACCTTGAGTGCAGACAGTGATATTCTTGATTTGAAACAAGGTCGGAATGATGTAGTTACATATATGACAACCTTTAACCGTCTGATCGCCGAAACGGCGTGGCCAGAGGAGAAAAGAATGGCATTATATTATCATGGTCTTTCCGATGAGCTGAAAGATGTTTTGGCTCAGATCGATCCGCAGCCAGTTACTTGTACAGACCTCATTAATCTGACATTGAGACTAGACCATCGTCGGGCGGATCGCTCGGGGGAACGGAGAAGGGGGTATCGTCCTCCTGGGGGTCAGGGGAGGGCAGAAGGTGGTCTTCCCACTGAGAAGGGAGGAGGAGTAGAGCCTATGGAAGTAGGAGCTATCCGGGCTCCCTTGTCCAGAGCGGAAAGAGAAAGCCGCCGTACCTTGGGTCTCTGCATGTACTGCGGAAAAAAGGGCCATTATGTAAAAGACAGTACGGTGAAGCCCAAGAAAGGCCGTCCGTATCCAATGGGAAAGGTTCATGCTGTTCCAGCAGCTATGGGGGACACTGAGAGAGAGTCATTGTTGCCTGAAGAGAAGCCCGAGGAACAGGGATGGCGGTTGCCGTCTCTTGCGGGGGTTTCTGCCACGGATACGGAAGCGCACATAGTGTTGTCTATGTTGTTACAAGTGCGAGGAAAACAACACCCTGTGCATAGTATGGTGGACTCTGGTGCCACAGGAAACTTCATAGACGAAGGGTTGGTTGTACGTTTGGGGTTAGTGAGAGTGGCTATGCTGAAACCAGAGAGGGTGCTGGCAGTGGACGGCACCCCGCTAAAGTCCGGGCCCATTACAGAACACACTGAAAAGGTAGAGTTGCAACTCCCTGGGGATCCGTTAGAGCATGTGGAAACTATAGTGCTGAATATCATCGAAGCACCTCAGTATGAGGTTATCCTGGGCATGCCCTGGTTAGGTCTGCACAATCCTACCATGGATTGGAGACAGAAAACCATCAGCTTTCAGTCGGCTAAATGCCAAGCTTCATGTATGAAGGAAAAGGTCCATCATTTGCTTGCATTAGCACAGGGGTATCAGGTGGCCACGGCTGTTGAGAAAGATGTTTGCTTGCCATCTGTCTATGATGAGCATCGTGAAGTGTTCAGTGAAATCAGGGCTGCATCGTTGCCACCGCACCGTGAATACGACTGTCGTATTGATCTAGTGGACGGTGCAGTGATACCCTCGTGTAGAGTATACGCCCTTTCAGAGCCTGAAACAAAACACCTGCAGGAGTATTTGAGGGAATTCTGTGCCATGGGGTTTATACGTCCCTCTCGGTCCCCCTGCGGCCTCACCCTTATTTTTTATTGCTAAGGCCAACGGGGAGCTACGAACCTGTATTGACTACCGCCTATTGAATAGGCAGACAGTCAAAAACCGTTATCCGTTACCACTCATCCCTGTTTTACTGGACCAAGTGAGGGAGGCCAACATTTACACTCGGTTGGATCTCCGGGGAGCATACCATCTGGTGAGGATCCGCAGCGGGGATGAGTGGAAAACGGCCTTCAAGACGCGGTACGGGTTATTTGAGTACTTGGTAATGCCGTTCGGTCTCTGCAATGCCCCAGCGGCGTTCCAGTACTTTTTAAATGACGTGTTGAAGGACTATATCGACCAATTTGTCATTGTTTACATAGATGACATCTTGGTGTATTCTAAGTCTATACCTCAACATGCTAGTCACGTCATCTTGGTCTTGAAGAGGTTATTGGATAATTGTTTGTATTGCAAGCTTAGCAAGTGCGAGTTCGGAGTGGCAGAGGTGGAGTTTTTGGGGGTCATATTGAGCCCCTTGGGATTCCGTATGGCGGATCGTAAGGTGGAGGCAGTTCAGCAGTGGCCAACTCCCAAAAGCGTCAAAGAGGTGCAGTGTTTCCTAGGTTTTTCAAACTATTACCGACGATTCATAGCACAGTTTTCAGCAGTTGCAGCCCCGATTACTCGTTTGCTTAGAAAAGGGACATCTTTCGAATGGACGGATGGGGCGGAGGAAGCCTTCAATCGATTGAAGACTGCGTTCAGCTCAGCCCCCATTTTGAAACATCCTCAAATGGACGTTCCGTTTGTGGTAGAGGCGGACGCCTCGGATGCCGCGGTGGGAGCGATCCTCTCTCAAAGGGACAAGGGTAGTGGACAATTACACCCAGTGGCCTTTTTGTCGAAAAAGCTGTCCTCCGCTGAAACCAATTATACCGTGGCGGAGAAGGAAATGTTCGCCATAAAGAAGGCCTTCATGGAGTGGAGGCATTATTTGTGGGGAGCAAGACATACCGTCACGGTGTATTCGGATCACCAGAATCTGGTCTATATGAAGACAGCTCGTCACTTATCACAGAGACAGATGAGGTGGATGTTGTTTTTCGCTGGTTTTGACTTTGTGGTCACGTTCCGTCCAGGAGCGGACAATAAGAAGGCTGACTCACTGTCACGACAGACAGAAAAAGAAACATCGACACAAGTCATCCAGCAGGCCATCATTCCCTCAGAGAAGGTACTATGTGCTAATGCAGTTGATCACTTCATGACACGAGTAGTGAAGCAGAAGAGCCCAATACAGTGGACAGCATGGGCTAGTCAGGATCACAACAGAGTATTGAAACATGGGGTACCCTTGTGTAATGGTAAGCTGTATCTGCCCACACATTCCCTTAGGTTGCAAGCCTTTAACTGGTGTCATACCGCAGTGATAGCCGGCCATCCAGGTAACAAGAAGACACTTCTCCTGATACAGCGTCATTTCTGGTGGGGAGGTATGGGTAAAGACGTGGAGAACTGGGTAAGACAGTGTGAGGTGTGTGCTCGGGGCAAGGGGAGAGCAGTGTAGGTTAAAGGGGAAATTGATGCCACTACCAACGCCTTCTCATCCCTGGCATACCATTAGCATTGACTTCATTGTGGGGCTGCCAAAGGATCAGAACTGCAGCGCAATATTAGTGGTAGTGGATAGCCTTACCAAAATGGCTCATTTTATACCCTGCCATAACCTTCCAACGGCCAAACAAACTTCCCAACTGTTGTTAACCCATGTGGTGCGACTGCATGGAATTCCACGAGTCATTGTGTCTGACAGAGGGCCCCAGTTTATAGCCCGATTCTGGCACATGTGGTGCAAAGCCCTACAAGTAGAGGAGGCCTTGTCCACCAGCTTTCACCCTCAATCAGATGGCCAAACCGAGAGGATGAACCAAACCCTTAAGAAATATCTGAGGTGTTATGCGAAAGAGGCAGAACAATCATGGGTCTCGATGTTGTGGCTGGCGGAGCTGTCGTATAATAACACCTGGCATAGTTCCATCAAAGAAACGCCATTCAGGGCAAATAATGGATACCATGCAAAAACACTACCCATTGTAATACCAAGTGAAGTGCAAAATCATCCATCTGTTGCAGCCCATGTGGAGGAATTATCAAAAATCCACAAGATCATTCGAAAGACTCTGTGTCAGTCGAAAGCCACTTACAAAACATGGGCGGACAAACATCGACAGGAAGGGCCGGAGTACAAGGCAGGGGACAGAGTATGGCTCTCCACCAGGAATATCCGGTTTCGCTATCATAGCTTTTTCATCCGCGTTTTGTCGGACCCTATACCATCCTACGGAAGATCAACCCAGTGGCATACAAACTGAAGTTGCCTGTACATATGAGGATACATCCTGTATTCCATTGTAGCTTGTTGAAGCCAGCGGGTAGGGCGAAACAGGCTGCGGTTCCTCCAATTTTGAAGGATGGACAGTTGGAGTTCGAGGTCCGGAGTATTCTGGACTCAAGATACCGCCAGGGCAAACTGTGGTTCCTCATCTCGTGGAAAGGGTATCAACCTGAGGACGATTCCTGGGAGCCGAGTACAGCCGTTCATGCTCCCCGAGCTGTTTGGGAATTCTATCGCCGGCATCCAGGGAAGCCGGGCGCTAGGAGGCACAGGGGAGGGGGGCATACTGTCAGGATCCGACCTGTGCCTGCCCAATGATAACCCAGAAACTACAGATCCCAGAAAGCTCAGCGTGCATCGGCAAGGAATGAGAACATAAAACTCCGCGAGATCAGGAGTGCGATGCACGTCATTTTGTCTTTGCGAAGAATGGAGATTGGAAGAGGAAGTCTTCCGTGACTGTCTTCTGGATTTCTAGTGTTTGACCTGGTGTTTCTGTAACCCGCGGCTGCGGGGTTACCTTGTCCTTCAGATTCGAGTCCATCCGACACGAGAGACGCGGGATTTGCACCCTCTCGTGATTTTCGGGAACTTTGTGAGAACTCTTTTGTGGCACTCGGAGAGACGCCGTATTTCACCCTCTCGAGTGCAGCTCTGAGTGGTGTTTGTGTACTAGTACTGGTTGCGTCCGGCTGACACGAGAGACGCTGGATTTGTACCCTCTAGTGTTTCGGCTCCGAGTTGGTTTATTTCGGAAAACGGACCGAGTTCTTCTGACGTGAGAGACGCTGGATTTGCCCCCTCTCATGGTCGGTGTGATCTTTCATTAAACTTGTACAGTAGCGGTCGCACTCGAGCGGTGTGGCGTTGCTGTGGTAAAGAAGTTTGGATTAATGGGAGAATCCTTAACCAGGAAGGAAGAGGTATTCCGGGAATGACATTTAATTCCTTCTTCTATCCAGTGACTGGTAAGAGCAGAGTAACTGATTGAGAATTCCATTTAGTTACAGCCTTGTAGTCTGGTGAAGACGGTACTTAGTATCGAACCAGAGCAGTCCTATCCTTTTATAGTTCTTGTTGTTTCATGAAAACCTAGTGACTTATCTACGGTAGATATTGATCCGAAGTAGAACCTTTTAAAGATAAGGGACGGAAAATTATCGGGTATGTATGGAAACCCGTACCAAGACATCTAGTCAGGGTATAGGGAAGGAAGTGAATTAACCCCTTGCATGTGTCTTGTATTTCTAGGTAATAATCCCGGGTGTTGAGAGAAGTTATCTCACATGTAGAAAGGAGAGGTCCTGAGACAAATCAGGTAGGAAAGGAGAATAGTGGGGGATCTAGTTGAGTGTATGAAAAGCAGGGCTCCCCACTTACTGTGTACCCTTTGTGTCATTACAGAGATCTCATCTACAACCGTTTCCAGTCCCGGACCTTTTTTCCCTCGCCTGCTTACTATCGTGCTCGGTGGTATTTATTCCTAGAGCACGGAGGAAGCTGGAGGTGGACCCCATATAGCATCTTCCCGATCCTGAGGAGCCGTTGGACCGTGACACTTTTCATTCATTATTGTAGTATTTATGTAATCCACTCATCGCGTGCCAGATGGTAGATGTATTTGGCTACAGTTGTTTATATAGCCCAGACTAGATCTGGTCTGTGTCTCCTGCTCCACAGCTTGTACCCGTAAAAGTGCATCAATGTCTCCTTCCCTTGGAAGCAAATCCACTTGTATTCCAGTTTAAGCATATTTATTCTCATAGAATCACTTTCAAAATCCACTGTTCCGCAAGTAAATTCAAATTCAGTCTGCCCAATTCATTTTGGGGGTTCTCCCTTCATCAGGGGATGCATGTGAGGAATCTATGTTGTATGTTGTGTGCGGAAAATAGTGACATAAGAATTAACCTGCAATGCAATCTAATCCTACAGATACATAAATGAATAGTTTACTGCATGTCCTGGTAGAGCCGAACCGCTTGTCTGCCTTTGTGTTATACCAGGGTCTTCACCTTTTCGATAGTGAGAGCTACTTCTGATCGAGGAGAATCATCCTGATCTACTGCCTTTATCACGTGGCTTAACTAAGGGTAGATGAATGCCAAGCAACCTAATTGCGCCCCTAGAGCGCCCAGTACTGCTGCAGTGAGCACAGCATTTGTAGCACTGGGTTAGGAAAGGTTTACCTGTAGGGCCCCTAAGCCTTTGTAGCACTGTTAGGTTTACCTGCGGGACCCCAAGCATTTATGGTACTGGTAGGAACGGTGTATCTGTGGGGTCCCCAGGGACCCGTTTTGTTCATTTTATTCTTATTAACGAATCCCATCTGAGAGGTGAGTGTTTCACTGAGGGTTGTGGTCTCTTTCTCATGCAATACACGGGATGGCATTGTTCTCTCTGAGTGAGTGTGAAGACAGAAGACTTCTATTATCTGGTGAGTTGCCCTCCTGTTCATTGGCTCCTGTCCAGATCCTGGCCCTGCTTTAACAATTCAAGATTAATGTTCAGTAGTGGCAGTCACAGTATAAGGACTGTGAGCAAGACCTGCTGTAGAGTTTCCGCTGTCCTAGGAAAAATGTCTCAATGTAAGAAAGGGCCTGTTTTGGACATGGTTAGCCTTCACTTTTTACCTAGAAAATTATATAGTTTTGACTGGAAGTGCACAGGGTCCCTGCCAACCAGGTCCCCTGAGCCAGATCTCCCTCCCTTAAGTGTACCAGTCGTTTCCACGGTTGGCACTGCATTAGCTCACTTATAAGTCCCTTGCAAAAGATACCATTGGGACCAAGGGCCTTGTTGTTAAAGAGGGTCTCTAAAGGCTGCAGCACTAATTATGCCACCCTAAGGGACCCCTCACCAAGCACATTCATACATACATACATACATACATACATACATACATACATACATACTGCCACTGCAGCTGTTTGTCTTGGTGCAGACAAAACTGAAGAGTCGACATGGCACACATCCCTGTATGCGATGCCCATCGGGACTGTCTGAGATATAGGTAAGACACCCCTATAGCAGGCCTTATAGTGCATGCTGCTTTAGGGATATCTCCTGTGAGGGCATATCAGCATGAGCCGATATGCCCCTGCAATATCCTTGTCGATTTCGGGATATTGTAAGTGACCAGGGAAGCTCTATAGTAAGTACATTGGCTGCACACTTGTCATTACGAGTTCCACAGCTCCATGAAGGTTTCACTGAAATATGGGATATTTGATACGAAACATCTCAGCATAATAAACCTGTGCCGATTGCAGTGTCCGATTTATTAAAAATTGCACACAGAGTGCCCCTTAGAGGGGTCCCCTAAGATCTACCAATCCTTAGTGTGATCGACTGGCCTGAGCCAGCCTGCTACCACCAGACAGTGTTCTGACCACATGGGTAGAGTGCCTGTGCACTTTGAGGTCGAGAACAATGCCTTTCCTGGGTAGAGGTGTTCACTCTTCCCCTGGTCAGGAAGAGCTATCTGTGGCAGGGATTTTCAAAGGACTTGCCGCCTTTGGGATGCAACCCCAGCCTCTCCTGTTAGAGGTAGCAAGCGATCTTCCTGTCCTCGCCCCCTTTTTGGCGCGAGGACAGGTGGAAAACCTTAGATAGAATAGGTGTGCACCTTCCCCCCCGACCCCCCCCCCCTGCCACCACTCCCTTATCCCCTACCCCATCCCCTCTGCCAACTCCACCCGTCAGGTGCTGGAGGCGAGGTGAAGTACACTTTGTAGTGCCCACCATCTTGAAGATGGTGGCACTTATCCAATCAGGGCTAGGACTATGTGCCCTTCCCACAGGAGGTGGGCATGATAAGAGGGTGTAGACACCCCTGGAAAGTGGCCTGTTGGCCACTACCTTTTACTCCCTTGTAACACCGTTTAAATCAGGTTTCAGGTTTCAGGTTTCAAACGTCTTTATTTCGAAAATGTTTCATCATAAAAGACTTTTGTTTAAAAAAAGAGATAAAATACATAAAATTACATACAATTAATTAATACATTACTGTTGGCTACGCTACTAAAAAGTGATTGAATTCAAGTTTCAAAGACGTACAGAAAAAAATACTGAAACTGATCATAAACATTTAGTCCATTTAGTTGGCCAAGTGCCTACTTCTAACAATCCATGACCATCCTAAAAATTTCGCTACCCCAATAGTCACTGTTTCGCACAACATTGTTCAAAGGGCCCACAACGCCTCTGCACTGCCCTGTACATTAATCAACTTGCAGACAGGCTTTAACCACTTGCTCCGCGGTGCAGAATAGGCAGGACAGGCCCAGAAGAAGTGGCCCAATGTCTCCCTTTGGTCCCCACACCATGGGCAGAACTCGGTTGAAGGGCCTCGCCAATTTTTTGTAAAAGATTTCACAGGTAGTGTGCCAACCCGAAATTGATGAAAGAGCTTCCTATCCAGGGAGTTGGTGATGATGTCCCAGTAAGACTCCAATAGGGGGTCTAACTTGAAACACAAAAACTGCCCAGTTAAGTTGGTTACATCCGATAAGGCGGCTGAGTGAGCTCGTACTGATGCCCAAAAAAGAGATTTAAAGTCCTTTTCAGATGGAAAAGCACCAGTATCCGGTGATTACCATAAATGGCTTAAATCCATTTCCCCCAAAGTGGACCTCACAGCTCGAAACCAGGGCAAGTTTCCAGAACCCATAATTGATCTGACATCTGCAATTTCATTTGCAAACAAGGCCAGTTCCGGAGTAGACCAAATACGCCTCCAGAGGGCGACCAACCTGTAACGTGCAATGACATTTATACCCTGGCAACCCATGTCCAACAAAAGAGGTTTGGTTGGGGTAGATTGCGGCAAACTCGCTAGTGCTCGCAAGAACTTATTTTGTATTCTTGATAAGGGTGTAAGGCCTATAAGACCCAATAAGTCCGCTCCATAAAGGATGGCTGTGCTAATTTTGGCCTCATAGATTTTGAGGGCTGGTTGAATCCTTTTGGTAATCGATGTGCGTTGGTGTTTAATTAAGCACCCTGTTAGGCGTGCAAGTTTCAAACAGAGCGCATCGCGCTGCGATTTCCATCTTAGCCTATAATCCAAAACCACCCCCAAATAAGTAATTGCCTCCACCTGTTCGAGCTCTATCCCATTCATCCTCACATGGCTACGTAAGGGTCTATTCTTAGTCAAAACCATGAATTTAGTTTTATTCACGTTAATCTGGAGGTTGTTCAGGTTACAAAAATCCTCAAACTTGTTTATTGCAATTTGCAGACCTTTTTGGGTCTTCGAGAGGATTAATGTGTCGTCCGCAAATATAAGGAGGGGGAACTTGGTACCACCCAAAACAGGAGCATCAGTCGGCGTGTCTTCGAAGAATTGCACCACTTGGTTAATGAAGAGAAGGAACAGGGTTGGAGCTAACACGCACCCCTGACGTACCTCTCGTGTAACGGGGAACCGCTCCGACACCTGCCCCTTTAAATCAAGATTTTAGGTGGCATCCTCAGACCCTGAATTTCAGTTCCTGGCGACCTTAGAAGAGCTGGGCACTGCAGCCTTCTCTGCTGGTGAGGCTCTGTAGAGAACTATAATAACAATAATAGGTCCACTTATAATGCGCAATGGTTACACTTATGCCAGTGTGTCCCCGCGCTGCGGTAGAGTTAGCCAGTAATCGGATGCCTACTACCCTCACCCTACTAAACTTGGGGAAGAGAAACGTTTTTAGTTTTTTCCTGAAGCATCTCTCCTGGGCCTCCATCCGGAGCTCCCTTGGGAGAGCATTCCATTGCTTGGCCGCCAATAGGCGGAAGGAGCGACCTCCCATCCTGGCTTTCTTAATGGTGGGTACGCACACCAATCCTACCCCACCTGACCTCAGCTGACCTGTGGGGACATAGGGGGTCAGGAGATCCGACAGATACGGAGGGGCCCTTCCCTGCAGGATCCGACGACCGACACAAAGTGCCTTGAAAGTGACTCTTTCTTTAATCTGGAGCCAGTGTAACGCGGCCAGGGCTGCCCTAGCCGATGCCCTTCTCGGACGCCTCAAAATAAGGTGGGCTGCCGCATTCTGCACTCCCTGCAGACGGAGCATACACTTGGTTGTCACGCCTAGATAAAGGATGTTACCATAGTCCAGGCGCGACGTCACGAGGGCATGAACCAGAGTCTTCCTGGCCGCCACATCGAGTAGGTCCAAGGTTTTACGCAGGACCTTCAGGATCCCAAAACAGGCGCCTGCCACCAGTCTGGTTTGATAGTCGAAGGAAAGACTGGGATCTAACCAAACTTCCAAGTTCTTTGCCTGCACACAGGGCGTAGGTGACCCCCCAAGTCCTGGGGCCACCATGCAGATGACAACACAGTTGGGGCCTTACCCACCACAAGCACCTCTGTCTTGTTGCCATTCAACTTCAGGCAGTTCTTAGCCATCCATGCAGCCAATTCTTGCATGCATGCCATGAAGTTGGAGGCAGCCGACTCTGGTGCCTGGGTCAGGGAGACCACCAGCTGTGTTTAATCGTCATAGGATACGACCCTGATCCCGAACTCCTCAGCAATCTCCGCAACGGGAGCTACATAGAGATTAAACAGGGTCGTGCTCAGGGTCGAGCACTGCGGCACTCCCTGGTTCAGCTTGTCAGCTTGATGACCCTGGAGTAGTGTTTGCCCTGTCTCACCTGGAAGCAGCGACCCGACAGGAAAGATTTTAGCCAATTCAGGGCATTGCCAGACACCCCGCCCTTCCTCAGACACTGTACCAACGTGTGATGGGCTACAGTGTCAAAGGAGGCACTTAGATCCAACAGGATCAAGGCCGCCATTTGACCTGCATCCACAAATTGCCTGATGGATTCAGTGGCAAGAAGCAGCGCTGATTCTGTCGAGTACCCAGCTCGAAAGCCGGACATGGTCCCAGCCCTACTGGCCTGTCTGCATCCCTGGATGATCCTGAACCAAACGTCAACTCGTCTTGCAGCCCAGCGATCTCCAGTACCTTGGGAGGACTGCCTGCCTTCGATAAAGACCAAGGTCTCCAGAGAAAAGCAGACCTATTCAGAAAGCAACCCTCTTCAAAGTAGACTGTGTGACCTGAAGAACTGCGCAGCCTGAGTCCCGGTTTTACCTCTGCACCCGATGCCACCAGCCCGAGTCCAAGTGGCCCGCCGGTTCAGCAAGGTCCCCCTGCTCCCAAGAGCCCAACTCCACAATGAGTTGACCTCTCCTGGACTCCTAGAAGTTGCCTGCAGCTTCTGCAAGAAGACCTCTCAACCGCGACGTGCACTGGTTAGCCATTTCTGACACCAAAAGGCACCCCTTCACCCATCCATCCTGGGCCTTGGTGAAGAGGACAAAAGGTGTCCGTACGTCCCTGAGCATCATAACTTACCTCAATGGCTGTTGGTTTCCTTCGATCGGCCTCCTGGCTGGAGCCTGCAGCCCTTTTCAGATTTGGCCTCCATCCATTGCTTTTTATTGGGCACCCGATGCTGTGTTGGCACCCTGCATCCAGCCGCCCCTGTGCCGCTAGTGTTGTAGTGTGGTGCTGCCTTGGCCCCTGCTCAGTGCTAGCCTCAGCCCTGGAGACTGTTCCTCCAAGCAGCTGCTTCTTAGCTGTAAGCAGCCTCTGTCCGATTGCCCCAGTCCCCTTTAATTTGTTTTCTGTTACTGACCTTGAACTTGCACAGTGCACCCGGCCACCCCTTTGTCGCTGGTGGTGCACTGTTGGTGCTGAACTGAACCTTGCCCTGTACTGACCTTAACTTCCGTAAGTGAATGTTCCGTATACGTATGTTTAATGTTTTTTTCCTCCCATTGCTTAACATTGTAAAGTCTGAAAATTGCAGTGTGTCTGAAAATTTATTTCTATTGCGAAAAGTATTTACCTAAGACAAAGTTCTGTGGTTCTGCAAAATAAATCCAACCAAGTGTAATTTTTATGAATTGGTCTCACATTTAATCATTGAGTGTGCGTCTCTTTTATTGCCACGGTGTGTACAACAAATGCTTACGACTACCCTGGGATAAGCCTAACTGATCTTTCACACTACCACAAAAGAGAGCATTAGTATTATCTACTTGAGCCTCTGTAAAGCCTTTGGGGATCCACTGGACTCTCTGCACACTCTACCTCTTTTTGGTATAGTATATAGAGAGCCAGCTTCCTACACTGGTGGCGCAGCGGTAGGGTACACGACACACTCTACCTCTTTTTTGTATAGTATATAGAGAGCCAGCTTCCTACACTGGTGGAGCAGCGGTAGGGTACACGACACACTCTACCTCTTTTTGGTATAGTATATAGAGAGCCAGCTTCCTACACTGGTGGCGCAGCGGGAGGGTACACGACACACTCTACCTCTTTTTGGTATAGTATATAGAGAGCCAGCTTCCTACACTGGTGGCGCAGCGGTAGGGTACACGACACACTCTACCTCTTTTTGGTATAGTATATAGAGAGCCAGCTTCCTACACTGGTGGCGCAGCGGTAGGGTACACGACACACTCTACCTCTTTTTGGTATAGTATATAGAGAGCCAGCTTCCTATACTGGTGGCGCAGCGGGAGGGTACACGACACACTCTACCTCTTTTTGGTATAGTATATAGAGAGCCAGCTTCCTACACTGGTGGGGCAGCGGTAGGGTACACGACACTCTACCTCTTTTTGGTATAGTATATAGAGCCAGCTTCCTACACTGGTGGCGCAGCGGTAGGGTACACGACACACTCTACCTCTTTTTGGTATAGTATATAGAGAGCCAGCTTCCTATACTGGTGGCGCAGCGGGAGGGTTCACGACACTCTACTTCTTTTTGGTATAGTATATAGAGAGCCAGCTTCCTACACTGGTGGCGCAGCGGTAGGGTACACAACACACTCTACCTCTTTTTGGTATAGTATATAGAGAGCCAGCTTCCTATACTGGTGGCGCAGCGGGAGGGTACACAACACTCTACTTCTTTTTGGTATAGTATATAGAGAGCCAGCTTCCTACACTGGTGGCGCAGCGGTGGGGTACACGGCACACTCTACCTCTTTTTGGTATAGTATAAAGAGAGCCAGCTTCCTACACTGGTGGCGCAGCGGTAGGGTACACGACACACTCTACCTCTTTTTGGTATAGTATATAGAGAGCCAGCTTCCTACACTGGGGGCGCAGCGGTAGGGTACACGACACACTCTACCTCTTTTTGGTATAGTTTATAGAGAGCCAGCTTCCTACACTGGTGGCGCAGCGGTAGGGTACACGACACACTCTACCTCTTTTTGGTATAGTATATAGAGAGCCAGCTTCCTACACTGCTGGCGCAGCGGGAGGGTACACAACACACTCTACCTCTTTTTGGTATAGTATATAGCGAGCCAGCTTCCTACACTGGTGGCGCAGCGGGAGGGTACACGGCACGCTCTACCTCTTTTTGGTATAGTATATAGAGAGCCAGCATCCTACACTGGGGGCGCCGCGGGAGGGTACACGACACACTCTACCTCTTTTTGGTATAGTATATAGAGAGCCAGCTTCCTACACTGGTGACGCAGCGGTAGGGTACACGACACACTCTACCTCTTTTTGGTATAGTATATAGAGAGCCAGCTTCCTACACTGGTGGCGCAGCGGTAGGGTACTTGGCACACTCTACCTCTTTTTGGTATAGTATATAGAGAGCCAGCTTCCTACACTGGTGGCGCAGCGGGAGGGTACACGGCACACTCTACCTCTTTTTGGTATAGTATATAGAGAGCCAGCTTCCGACACTGGTGGCGCAGCGGGAGGGTACACGGCACACTCTACCTCTTTTTGGTATAGTATATAGAGAGCCAGCTTCCTACACTGGTGGCGCAGCGGTAGGGTACCCGACACACTCTACCTTTTTTTGGTATAGTATATAGAGAGCCAGCTTCCTACACTGGTGGCGCAGCGGTAGGGTACACGACACACTCTACCTCTTTTTGGTATAGTATATAGAGAGCCAGCTTCCTACACTGGTGACGCAGCGGTAGGGTACACGACACACTCTACCTCTTTTTGGTATAGTATATAGAGAACCAGCTTCCTACACTGGTGGCGCAGCGGTAGGGTACTTGGCACACTCTACCTCTTTTTGGTATAGTATATAGAGAGCCAGCTTCCTACACTGGTGGCGCAGCGGGAGGGTACACGGCACACTCTACCTCTTTTTGGTATAGTATATAGAGAGCCAGCTTCCGACACTGGTGGCGCAGCGGGAGGGTACACGGCACACTCTACCTCTTTTTGGTATAGTATATAGAGAGCCAGCTTCCTACACTGGTGGCGCAGCGGTAGGGTACACGGCTCACTCTACCTCTTTTTGGTATAGTATATAGAGAGCCAGCTTCCTACACTGGTGGCGCAGCGGTAGGGTACACGACACACTCTACCTCTTTTTGGTATAGTATATAGAGAGCCAGCTTCCTACACTGGTGGCGCAGCGGGAGGGTAAACGACACACTCTACCTCTTTTTGGTATAGTATAAAGAGAGCCAGCTTCCTACACTGGTGGCGCAGCTGTAGGGTACACGACAAACTCTACCTCTTTTTGGTATAGTATAAAGAGAGCCAGCTTCCTACACTGGTGGCGCAGCGGTAGGGTACACGACACACTCTACCTCTTTTTGGTATAGTATATAGAGAGCCAGCTTCCTACACTGGTGGCGCAGCGGTAGGGTACACGACACACTCTACCTCTTTTTGGTATAGTATATAGAGAGCCAGTTTCCTACACTGGTGGCGCAGCGGTAGGGTACACGACACACTCTACCTCTTTTTGGTATAGTATATAGAGAGCCAGCTTCCTACACTGCTGGCGCAGCGGGAGGGTACACAACACACTCTACCTCTTTTTGGTATAGTATATAGAGAGCCAGCTTCCTACACTGGTGGCGCAGCGGGAGGGTACACGGCACGCTCTACCTCTTTTTGGTATAGTATATAGAGAGCCAGCATCCTACACTGGGGGCGCCGCGGGAGGGTACACGACACACTCTAACGCTTTTTGGTATAGTATATAGAGAGCCAGCTTCCTACACTGGTGACGCAGCGGTAGGGTACACGACACACTCTACCTCTTTTTGGTATAGTATATAGAGAGCCAGCTTCCTACACTGGTGGCGCAGCGGGAGGGTACACGACACACTCTACCTCTTTTTGGTATAGTATATATAGAGCCAGCTTCCTACACTGGTGGCGCAGCGGGAGGGTACACGACACACTCTACCTCTTTTTGGTATAGTATATAGAGAGCCAGCTTCCTACACTGCTGGCGCAGCGGGAGGGTACACAACACACTCTACCTCTTTTTGGTATAGTATATAGCGAGCCAGCTTCCTACACTGGTGGCGCAGCGGGAGGGTACACGGCACGCTCTACCTCTTTTTGGTATAGTATATAGAGAGCCAGCATCCTACACTGGGGGCGCCGCGGGAGGGTACACGACACACTCTACCTCTTTTTGGTATAGTATATAGAGAGCCAGCTTCCTACACTGGTGACGCAGCGGTAGGGTACACGACACACTCTACTTCTTTTTGGTATAGTATATAGAGAGCCAGCTTCCTACACTGGTGGCGCAGCGGTAGGGTACTTGGCACACTCTACCTCTTTTTGGTATAGTATATAGAGAGCCAGCTTCCTACACTGGTGGCGCAGCGGGAGGGTACACGGCACACTCTACCTCTTTTTGGTATAGTATATAGAGAGCCAGCTTCCGACACTGGTGGCGCAGCGGGAGGGTACACGGCACACTCTACCTCTTTTTGGTATAGTATATAGAGAGCCAGCTTCCTACACTGGTGGCGCAGCGGTAGGGTACCCGACACACTCTACCTTTTTTTGGTATAGTATATAGAGAGCCAGCTTCCTACACTGGTGGCGCAGCGGTAGGGTACACGACACACTCTACCTCTTTTTGGTATAGTATATAGAGAGCCAGCTTCCTACACTGGTGACGCAGCGGTAGGGTACACGACACACTCTACCTCTTTTTGGTATAGTATATAGAGAACCAGCTTCCTACACTGGTGGCGCAGCGGTAGGGTACTTGGCACACTCTACCTCTTTTTGGTATAGTATATAGAGAGCCAGCTTCCGACACTGGTGGCGCAGCGGGAGGGTACACGGCACACTCTACCTCTTTTTGGTATAGTATATAGAGAGCCAGCTTCCTACACTGGTGGCGCAGCGGTAGGGTACCCGACACACTCTACCTTTTTTTGGTATAGTATATAGAGAGCCAGCTTCCTACACTGGTGGCGCAGCGGTAGGGTACACGGCTCACTCTACCTCTTTTTGGTATAGTATATAGAGAGCCAGCTTCCTACACTGGTGGCGCAGCGGTAGGGTACACGACACACTCTACCTCTTTTTGGTATAGTATATAGAGAGACAGCTTCCTACACTGGTGGCGCAGCGGGAGGGTAAACGACACACTCTACCTCTTTTTGGTATAGTATAAAGAGAGCCAGCTTCCTACACTGGTGGCGCAGCTGTAGGGTACACGACAAACTCTACCTCTTTTTGGTATAGTATAAAGAGAGCCAGCTTCCTACACTGGTGGCGCAGCGGTAGGGTACACGACACACTCTACCTCTTTTTGGTATAGTATATAGAGAGCCAGCTTCCTACACTGGTGGCGCAGCGGTAGGGTACACGACACACTCTACCTCTTTTTGGTATAGTATATAGAGAGCCAGTTTCCTACACTGGTGGCGCAGCGGTAGGGTACACGACACACTCTACCTCTTTTTGGTATAGTATATAGAGAGCCAGCTTCCTACACTGCTGGCGCAGCGGGAGGGTACACAACACACTCTACCTCTTTTTGGTATAGTATATAGAGAGCCAGCTTCCTACACTGGTGGCGCAGCGGGAGGGTACACGGCACGCTCTACCTCTTTTTGGTATAGTATATAGAGAGCCAGCATCCTACACTGGGGGCGCCGCGGGAGGGTACACGACACACTCTACCGCTTTTTGGTATAGTATATAGAGAGCCAGCTTCCTACACTGGTGACGCAGCGGTAGGGTACACGACACACTCTACCTCTTTTTGGTATAGTATATAGAGAGCCAGCTTCCTACACTGGTGGCGCAGCGGTAGGGTACTTGGCACACTCTACCTCTTTTTGGTATAGTATATAGAGAGCCAGCTTCCTACACTGGTGGCGCAGCGGGAGGGTACACGGCACACTCTACCTCTTTTTGGTATAGTATATAGAGAGCCAGCTTCCGACACTGGTGGCGCAGCGGGAGGGTACACGGCACACTCTACCTCTTTTTGGTATAGTATATAGAGAGCCAGCTTCCTACACTGGTGGCGCAGCGGTAGGGTACCCGACACACTCTACCTTTTTTTGGTATAGTATATAGTGAGCCAGCTTCCTACACTGGTGGCGCAGCGGTAGGGTACACGACACACTCTACCTCTTTTTGGTATAGTATATAGAGAGCCAGCTTCCTACACTGGTGACGCAGCGGTAGGGTACACGACACACTCTACCTCTTTTTGGTATAGTATATAGAGAACCAGCTTCCTACACTGGTGGCGCAGCGGTAGGGTACTTGGCACACTCTACCTCTTTTTGGTATAGTATATAGAGAGCCAGCTTCCTACACTGGTGGCGCAGCGGGAGGGTACACGGCACACTCTACCTCTTTTTGGTATAGTATATAGAGAGCCAGCTTCCGACACTGGTGGCGCAGCGGGAGGGTACACGGCACACTCTACCTCTTTTTGGTATAGTATATAGAGAGCCAGCTTCCTACACTGGTGGCGCAGCGGTAGGGTACACGGCTCACTCTACCTCTTTTTGGTCTAGTATATAGAGAGCCAGCTTCCTACACTGGTGGCGCAGCGGTAGGGTACCCGACACACTCTACCTCTTTTTGGTATAGTATATAGAGAGCCAGCTTCCTACACTGGTGGCGCAGTGGTAGGGTACACGACATACTCTACTTCTTTTTGGTATAGTATATAGAGAGCCAGCTTCCTACACTGGTGGCGCAGCGGGAGGGTACACGACACACTCTACCTCTTTTTGGTATAGTATATAGAGAGCCAGCTTCCTACACTGGTGGAGCAGCGGTAGGGTACACGACACACTCTACCTCTTTTTGGTATAGTATATAGAGAGCCAGCTTCCTACACTGGTGGCGCAGCGGGAGGGTAAACGACACACTCTACCTCTTTTTGGTATAGTATATAGAGAGCCAGCTTCCTACACTGGGGGTGCAGCGGTAGGGTACACAACACACTCTACCTCTTTTTGGTATAGTATATGGAGAGCCAGCTTCCTACACTGGTGGCGCAGCGGTAGGGTACACGACACACTCTACCTCTTTTTTGTATAGTATATAGAGAGCCAGCTTCCTACACTGGTGGCGCAGCTGTAGGGCACACGACACACTCTACCTCTTTTTGGTATAGTATATAGAGAACCAGCTTCCTACACTGGTGGCGCAGCGGTAGGGTACACGGCACACTCTACCTCTTTTTGGTATAGTATATAGAGAGCCAGCTTCCTACACTGGTGGCGCAGCTGTAGGGCACACGACACACTCTACCTCTTTTTGGTATAGTATATAGAGAGCCAGCTTCCTACACTGCTGGCGCAGCGGGAGGGTACACAACACACTCTACCTCTTTTTGGTATAGTATATAGAGAGCCAGCTTCCTACACTGGTGGCGCAGCGGGAGGGTACACGGCACGCTCTACCTCTTTTTGGTATAGTATATAGAGAGCCAGCATCCTACACTGGGGGCGCCGCGGGAGGGTACACGACACACTCTACCGCTTTTTGGTATAGTATATAGAGAGCCAGCTTCCTACACTGGTGACGCAGCGGTAGGGTACACGACACACTCTACCTCTTTTTGGTATAGTATATAGAGAGCCAGCTTCCTACACTGGTGGCGCAGCGGTAGGGTACTTGGCACACTCTACCTCTTTTTGGTATAGTATATAGAGAGCCAGCTTCCTACACTGGTGGCGCAGCGGGAGGGTACACGGCACACTCTACCTCTTTTTGGTATAGTATATAGAGAGCCAGCTTCCGACACTGGTGGCGCAGCGGGAGGGTACACGGCACACTCTACCTCTTTTTGGTATAGTATATAGAGAGCCAGCTTCCTACACTGGTGGCGCAGCGGTAGGGTACCCGACACACTCTACCTTTTTTTGGTATAGTATATAGTGAGCCAGCTTCCTACACTGGTGGCGCAGCGGTAGGGTACACGACACACTCTACCTCTTTTTGGTATAGTATATAGAGAGCCAGCTTCCTACACTGGTGACGCAGCGGTAGGGTACACGACACACTCTACCTCTTTTTGGTATAGTATATAGAGAACCAGCTTCCTACACTGGTGGCGCAGCGGTAGGGTACTTGGCACACTCTACCTCTTTTTGGTATAGTATATAGAGAGCCAGCTTCCTACACTGGTGGCGCAGCGGGAGGGTACACGGCACACTCTACCTCTTTTTGGTATAGTATATAGAGAGCCAGCTTCCGACACTGGTGGCGCAGCGGGAGGGTACACGGCACACTCTACCTCTTTTTGGTATAGTATATAGAGAGCCAGCTTCCTACACTGGTGGCGCAGCGGTAGGGTACACGGCTCACTCTACCTCTTTTTGGTCTAGTATATAGAGAGCCAGCTTCCTACACTGGTGGCGCAGCGGTAGGGTACCCGACACACTCTACCTCTTTTTGGTATAGTATATAGAGAGCCAGCTTCCTACACTGGTGGCGCAGTGGTAGGGTACACGACATACTCTACTTCTTTTTGGTATAGTATATAGAGAGCCAGCTTCCTACACTGGTGGCGCAGCGGGAGGGTACACGACACACTCTACCTCTTTTTGGTATAGTATATAGAGAGCCAGCTTCCTACACTGGTGGAGCAGCGGTAGGGTACACGACACACTCTACCTCTTTTTGGTATAGTATATAGAGAGCCAGCTTCCTACACTGGTGGCGCAGCGGGAGGGTAAACGACACACTCTACCTCTTTTTGGTATAGTATATAGAGAGCCAGCTTCCTACACTGGGGGTGCAGCGGTAGGGTACACAACACACTCTACCTCTTTTTGGTATAGTATATGGAGAGCCAGCTTCCTACACTGGTGGCGCAGCGGTAGGGTACACGACACACTCTACCTCTTTTTTGTATAGTATATAGAGAGCCAGCTTCCTACACTGGTGGCGCAGCTGTAGGGCACACGACACACTCTACCTCTTTTTGGTATAGTATATAGAGAACCAGCTTCCTACACTGGTGGCGCAGCGGTAGGGTACACGGCACACTCTACCTCTTTTTGGTATAGTATATAGAGAGCCAGCTTCCTACACTGGTGGCGCAGCGGTAGGGTACACGACACACTCTACCTCTTTTTGGTATAGTATATAGAGAGCCAGCTTCCTACACTGGTGGCGCAGCGGTAGGGTACACGGCACACTCTACCTCTTTTTGGTATAGTATATAGAGAGCCAGCTTCCTACACTGGTGGCGCAGCGGTAGGGTACACAACACACTCTACCTCTTTTTGGTATAGTATTTAGAGAGCCAGCTTCCTACACTGGTGGCGCAGCGGAAGGGTACACAGCACACTCTACCTCTTTTTGGTATAGTATATAGAGAGCCAGCTTCCTACACTGGTGGCGCAGCGGTAGGGTACACGACACACTCTACCTCTTATTGGTATAATATATAGCGAGCCAGCTTCCTACACTGGTGGCGCAGCGGTAGGGTACACAGCACACTCTACCTCTTTTTGGTATAGTATATAGAGAGCCAGCTTCCTACACTGGTGGCGCAGCGGTAGGGTACCTCGCACACACTACCTCTTTTTGGTATAGTATATAGAGAGCCAGCTTCCTACACTGGTGGCGCAGCGGAAGGGTAAACAGCACACTCTACCTCTTTTTGGTATAGTATATAGAGAGCCAGCTTCCTACACTGGTGTCGCAGCGGTAGGGTACACGACACGCTCTACCTCTTTTTGGTATAATATATAGAGAGCCAGCTTCCTACACTGGTGGCGCAGCGGTAGGGTACACGACACACTCTACCTCTTTTTGGTATAGTATATAGAGAGCCAGTTTCCTACACTGGTGGCGCAGCGGTAGGGTACACGACACACTCTACCTCTTTTTGGTATAGTATATAGAGAGCCAGCTTCCTACACTGCTGGCGCAGCGGGAGGGTACACAACACACTCTACCTCTTTTTGGTATAGTATATAGAGAGCCAGCTTCCTACACTGGTGGCGCAGCGGGAGGGTACACGGCACGCTCTACCTCTTTTTGGTATAGTATATAGAGAGCCAGCATCCTACACTGGGGGCGCCGCGGGAGGGTACACGACACACTCTACCGCTTTTTGGTATAGTATATATAGAGCCAGCTTCCTACACTGGTGACGCAGCGGTAGGGTACACGACACACTCTACCTCTTTTTGGTATAGTATATAGAGAGCCAGCTTCCTACACTGGTGGCGCAGCGGGAGGGTACACGACACACTCTACCTCTTTTTGGTATAGTATATAGAGAGCCAGCTTCCTACACTGGTGGCGCAGCGGGAGGGTACACGACACACTCTACCTCTTTTTGGTATAGTATATAGAGAGCCAGCTTCCTACACTGCTGGCGCAGCGGGAGGGTACACAACACACTCTACCTCTTTTTGGTATAGTATATAGCGAGCCAGCTTCCTACACTGGTGGCGCAGCGGGAGGGTACATGGCACGCTCTACCTCTTTTTGGTATAGTATATAGAGAGCCAGCATCCTACACTGGGGGCGCCGCGGGAGGGTACACGACACACTCTACCTCTTTTTGGTATAGTATATAGAGAGCCAGCTTCCTACACTGGTGACGCAGCGGTAGGGTACACGACACACTCTACTTCTTTTTGGTATAGTATATAGAGAGCCAGCTTCCTACACTGGTGGCGCAGCGGTAGGGTACTTGGCACACTCTACCTCTTTTTGGTATAGTATATAGAGAGCCAGCTTCCTACACTGGTGGCGCAGCGGGAGGGTACACGGCACACTCTACCTCTTTTTGGTATAGTATATAGAGAGCCAGCTTCCGACACTGGTGGCGCAGCGGGAGGGTACACGGCACACTCTACCTCTTTTTGGTATAGTATATAGAGAGCCAGCTTCCTACACTGGTGGCGCAGCGGTAGGGTACCCGACACACTCTACCTTTTTTTGGTATAGTATATAGAGAGCCAGCTTCCTACACTGGTGGCGCAGCGGTAGGGTACACGACACACTCTACCTCTTTTTGGTATAGTATATAGAGAGCCAGCTTCCTACACTGGTGACGCAGCGGTAGGGTACACGACACACTCTACCTCTTTTTGGTATAGTATATAGAGAACCAGCTTCCTACACTGGTGGCGCAGCGGTAGGGTACTTGGCACACTCTACCTCTTTTTGGTATAGTATATAGAGAGCCAGCTTCCGACACTGGTGGCGCAGCGGGAGGGTACACGGCACACTCTACCTCTTTTTGGTATAGTATATAGAGAGCCAGCTTCCTACACTGGTGGCGCAGCGGTAGGGTACCCGACACACTCTACCTTTTTTTGGTATAGTATATAGAGAGCCAGCTTCCTACACTGGTGGCGCAGCGGTAGGGTACACGGCTCACTCTACCTCTTTTTGGTATAGTATATAGAGAGCCAGCTTCCTACACTGGTGGCGCAGCGGTAGGGTACACGACACACTCTACCTCTTTTTGGTATAGTATATAGAGAGCCAGCTTCCTACACTGGTGGCGCAGCGGGAGGGTAAACGACACACTCTACCTCTTTTTGGTATAGTATAAAGAGAGCCAGCTTCCTACACTGGTGGCGCAGCTGTAGGGTACACGACAAACTCTACCTCTTTTTGGTATAGTATAAAGAGAGCCAGCTTCCTACACTGGTGGCGCAGCGGTAGGGTACACGACACACTCTACCTCTTTTTGGTATAGTATGTAGAGAGCCAGCTTCCTACACTGGTGGCGCAGCGGTAGGGTACACGACACACTCTACCTCTTTTTGGTATAGTATATAGAGAGCCAGTTTCCTACACTGGTGGCGCAGCGGTAGGGTACACGACACACTCTACCTCTTTTTGGTATAGTATATAGAGAGCCAGCTTCCTACACTGCTGGCGCAGCGGGAGGGTACACAACACACTCTACCTCTTTTTGGTATAGTATATAGAGAGCCAGCTTCCTACACTGGTGGCGCAGCGGGAGGGTACACGGCACGCTCTACCTCTTTTTGGTATAGTATATAGAGAGCCAGCATCCTACACTGGGGGCGCCGCGGGAGGGTACACGACACACTCTACCGCTTTTTGGTATAGTATATAGAGAGCCAGCTTCCTACACTGGTGACGCAGCGGTAGGGTACACGACACACTCTACCTCTTTTTGGTATAGTATATAGAGAGCCAGCTTCCTACACTGGTGGCGCAGCGGTAGGGTACTTGGCACACTCTACCTCTTTTTGGTATAGTATATAGAGAGCCAGCTTCCTACACTGGTGGCGCAGCGGGAGGGTACACGGCACACTCTACCTCTTTTTGGTATAGTATATAGAGAGCCAGCTTCCGACACTGGTGGCGCAGCGGGAGGGTACACGGCACACTCTACCTCTTTTTGGTATAGTATATAGAGAGCCAGCTTCCTACACTGGTGGCGCAGCGGTAGGGTACCCGACACACTCTACCTTTTTTTGGTATAGTATATAGTGAGCCAGCTTCCTACACTGGTGGCGCAGCGGTAGGGTACACGACACACTCTACCTCTTTTTGGTATAGTATATAGAGAGCCAGCTTCCTACACTGGTGACGCAGCGGTAGGGTACACGACACACTCTACCTCTTTTTGGTATAGTATATAGAGAACCAGCTTCCTACACTGGTGGCGCAGCGGTAGGGTACTTGGCACACTCTACCTCTTTTTGGTATAGTATATAGAGAGCCAGCTTCCTACACTGGTGGCGCAGCGGGAGGGTACACGGCACACTCTACCTCTTTTTGGTATAGTATATAGAGAGCCAGCTTCCGACACTGGTGGCGCAGCGGGAGGGTACACGGCACACTCTACCTCTTTTTGGTATAGTATATAGAGAGCCAGCTTCCTACACTGGTGGCGCAGCGGTAGGGTACACGGCTCACTCTACCTCTTTTTGGTCTAGTATATAGAGAGCCAGCTTCCTACACTGGTGGCGCAGCGGTAGGGTACCCGACACACTCTACCTCTTTTTGGTATAGTATATAGAGAGCCAGCTTCCTACACTGGTGGCGCAGTGGTAGGGTACACGACATACTCTACTTCTTTTTGGTATAGTATATAGAGAGCCAGCTTCCTACACTGGTGGCGCAGCGGGAGGGTACACGACACACTCTACCTCTTTTTGGTATAGTATATAGAGAGCCAGCTTCCTACACTGGTGGAGCAGCGGTAGGGTACACGACACACTCTACCTCTTTTTGGTATAGTATATAGAGAGCCAGCTTCCTACACTGGTGGCGCAGCGGGAGGGTAAACGACACACTCTACCTCTTTTTGGTATAGTATATAGAGAGCCAGCTTCCTACACTGGGGGTGCAGCGGTAGGGTACACAACACACTCTACCTCTTTTTGGTATAGTATATGGAGAGCCAGCTTCCTACACTGGTGGCGCAGCGGTAGGGTACACGACACACTCTACCTCTTTTTTGTATAGTATATAGAGAGCCAGCTTCCTACACTGGTGGCGCAGCTGTAGGGCACACGACACACTCTACCTCTTTTTGGTATAGTATATAGAGAACCAGCTTCCTACACTGGTGGCGCAGCGGTAGGGTACACGGCACACTCTACCTCTTTTTGGTATAGTATATAGAGAGCCAGCTTCCTACACTGGTGGCGCAGCGGTAGGGTACACGACACACTCTACCTCTTTTTGGTATAGTATATAGAGAGCCAGCTTCCTACACTGGTGGCGCAGCGGTAGGGTACACGGCACACTCTACCTCTTTTTGGTATAGTATATAGAGAGCCAGCTTCCTACACTGGTGGCGCAGCGGTAGGGTACACAACACACTCTACCTCTTTTTGGTATAGTATTTAGAGAGCCAGCTTCCTACACTGGTGGCGCAGCGGAAGGGTACACAGCACACTCTACCTCTTTTTGGTATAGTATATAGAGAGCCAGCTTCCTACACTGGTGGCGCAGCGGTAGGGTACACGACACACTCTACCTCTTATTGGTATAATATATAGCGAGCCAGCTTCCTACACTGGTGGCGCAGCGGTAGGGTACACAGCACACTCTACCTCTTTTTGGTATAGTATATAGAGAGCCAGCTTCCTACACTGGTGGCGCAGCGGTAGGGTACCTCGCACACACTACCTCTTTTTGGTATAGTATATAGAGAGCCAGCTTCCTACACTGGTGGCGCAGCGGAAGGGTACACAGCACACTCTACCTCTTTTTGGTATAGTATATAGATAGCCAGCTTCCTACACTGGGGGCGCAGCGGGAGGGTACACGACACACTCTACCTCTTTTTGGTATAGTATATAGAGAGCCAGCTTCCTACACTGGTGTCGCAGCGGTAGGGTACACGACACGCTCTACCTCTTTTTGGTATAATATATAGAGAGCCAGCTTCCTACACTGGTGGCGCAGCGGTAGGGTACACGGCACACTCTACCTCTTTTTGGTATAGTATGTAGAGAGCCAGCTTCCTACACTGGTGGCGCAGCGGTAGGGTACACAACACGCTCTACCTCTTTTTGGTATAATATATAGAGAGCCAGCTTCCTACACTGGTGGCGCAGCGGTAGGGTACACGTCACACTCTACCTCTTTTTGGTATAGTATATAGAGAGCCAGCTTCCTACACTGGTGGCGCAGCGGGAGGGTACACGACCCGCTCTACCTCTTTTTGGTATAGTATATAGAGAGCCAGCTTCCTACACTGGTGGCGCAGCAGTAGGGTACACGGCACGCTCTACCTCTTTTTGGTATAATATATAGAGAGCCAGCTTCCTACACTGGTGGCGCAGCGGTAGGGTACACGGCACACTCTACCTCTTTTTGGTATAGTATATAGAGAGCCAGCTTCCTACACTGGTGGCGCAGCGGTAGGGTACACGACACGCTCTACCTCTTTTTGGTATAGTATATAGAGAGCCAGCTTCCTACACTGGTGGCGCAGCGGTAGGGTACACGACACGCTCTACCTCTTTTTGGTATAGTATATAGAGAGCCAGCTTCCTACACTGATGGCGCAGCGGTGGGGTACACGACACACTCTACCTCTTTTTGGTATAGTATATAGAGAGCCAGCTTCCTACACTGATGGCGCAGCGGTGGGGTACACGACACACTCTACCTCTTTTTGGTATAGTATATAGAGAGCCAGCTTCCTACACTGATGGCGCAGCGGTGGGGTACACGACTTTGCGTTTGCTGGACCACTCTGACAATAAGTGACAACAAGATTCAATCCAGAAATTGCCTTTCGTTAAATTGTAGTTTTGCAAATTGACTATTTTTCCAAATTTTGAAATATGTCAGTGCCCTGGTTCGGTCCCCTTGAGTACAGCTGTTTAAAAAGTCAAACTCTTGCTGTAGTTAGGAAACCAGTATTAGGGATTTTTCCTTTCCAAAAAGGTTCCCAACTTTGGAAAGTTAATGAGTGCTAGAAGTAGTCACTCAGAAGAGCTGATACAGGTGAAGGAAATCGACCTCACACCTTATGTCTTTAAATATAAAATAGCTCAGAGGCTTGGGTAAAACCTATAGGCTCAGGACTGGGTCACACCCGACCAAAGCAAAGCTCCAGGATCTTTTGGCGGAATATGACAAAGAGCATCCAGAGGATGACTCTGATCTTACAGATCAAAATACTGACAGTGGGAGCGACCGTGTGACACCCCAAGACAAAGAAGCCTCTTGAGACGAAGAGCTTGCTCTGCAAAGACTAGCCAGGAGGGCAGCTCTAGAAGCCCAACTCCTAGCTACAGAAGAGAGAGAAAGGAGTTTGGCCGAGGACCCATCTTTGGTGGGATCACAAAAATAAATAAGGAGAAAGTAGATTCCTTTGACCCTAAAAAACCCAAAGGGATTGGCCCAACATTATTTGAGGGTGATGATATCACCAAGTGGTTCATTGCTTTTGAGTGGGCCTGTCTTAGCAGGCAGGTCCTCAGGAAGCCGTGGAGTGCTATCCTGTGGGAAATGTTCTCAGAAAAGTGCAGGGATAGACTCCTGACACTCAGTGAGAAAGAGGCTGAATCCTATGACCTCATGAAGGGTACCCTAAGTGAGGGCTTTGGATTCAGTACGGAGTATAGCACCAGTTTCAGGGAGGCTCGAAAAACTCAGAGCCAGGCATGGGTAGATTTTGTAGACTATTCACTGAAATCAGTTGGAGGTTGGTTAGTAGGTTGCATTTGAAGGGCTTTATTATTTGATAATGAAGGAGCATCTTTTAAGTAATTGTTATTAATGGAAGCTACATCAATTCCTGGTAGACCTTGGTCCACTTTCTCCTCAAGAGTTGGGGAAGAAGGCAGACCACTGGGTCAAAACAAGGGTGACCAAGACTCCAGCTTGTGTTCGAGACCAAAAGAAAGAGGCCAGAAAGCGACCCTAGGGAAATGGGGTAACCCGAAAAAGAAAGATTCTACTTCAGGCCCCCAAAAACCTGTTCGAGAAAGTGGGCTCAGAGACTCTTGACAGCCAAAGGGTGGGTACCAGGGTAAGAACTGGGATCCTAAGATGGGCTTGGTGCCATGGCTGTAGGTCACTTGGGCACCGACCTTGAGTCTCCGGCTGTAAAAACGAGAAATATACCTCTGGTCCACCTGCAGCTGCCAATCTCCAGATGGGATCTCAGGAGAGCAATGGCCATGCCAATGAGCTCTCTTAGGCAACTGTAACGACCGGATTCTCAGACCAAGCAGCCTACCAACCGTAGCTAACCCAGTCGTCACGCAACCACACTCTTCTCAGGCCACTATATACATGACATCTAGAATACTCACCTGAGAAGGTGAAAAAGAGCTATTTACAAGCCTATGTAGTCAAACATACCACTAACATCTAATGGATTCCATATCTTATCCTATAGTTACCTCACTGTCGCTATATTTATAGTCCCGTAAGACTGTCTCTTTAACGTCACCCGACGATATCTTTAACGTCACCCGACGATCTACACTAATGGGGATTCACCTTTAAAAGTTATTTCCCAAATGAAGTTCACACTCTCCCATCATCATCAGTTACCTTCTCAGAAGGGCATATCCCATCCGTCTGTATGTCAGCACCTGGTTAAAAGGAAAGGTCAATCCCATTCATAAAGACAACTTTCATAGATATTTAACATTAAATCTTTATTCTACAATTAAGCATGACAGAATGAGCAAAAGAAACATGAATTAAGTTAGTCGCCACCTATAACCTAAAAGGGAAGTAAGAATGAATGATTAGATATATTCTATACTAAGCTCAGAACGCCTCACCTTAGACGTGTGTCTTTCCATCTCAGCAGCGGAGCTGATCCCTCTCTCTCTCTCGCTTGGTCTTCAATGCTCGGGACTCTGCTCTCCCTCTATGGCTCACGAATACACGTCTGCATCGCTACGCCTCATCTACGCTGCCATGGTTCCGTAACTCGAACCCTCTTCTGGACTCAGTCTCTGCCACTCCTGTATGATGTCACTACAGGACCCTTAGCCACTTTCCTTCTTAGTTTAAGGATTTCAATTAGCTGATGGTATCAATCTCACTGCACCAGCCTTCGGACCAACTTCTTCTGTCTGCTCCACATGCTACTTTCTCCCTCTCTCTCTGCTCGCTCCTTGATAATTTAGAGCTCTCTCTTTCTCTATGGAAAATTCCAGTATTAGGCCGACTCCCACCGAATTCCTGTACGAGTCCCCGGTTCCCTTCGCCTTCCGCAGTGGCCACCTGCGTATTGCGTCTAGAGCCGGGGAGACAAACACATTCCTTCGATAAGGGCCAGTCTTGACCGGTTCCTCACTAGCGAACAACAGGCTAGATTCTAAACACTACCTTTGCCCTGCAAGCGCCTCGGACAGTCGAGGCAGAATTACAAAATGGCTTCTCTCTAGCTCTTGGGCCTATAGGCCCGAGAAAACGGAAAAAGGCATTAAACCCATTCAAAGCGCATAGTTAAGCCCTATAAATGAACACAACTGCAATTAGGACTGAGATGGTAGTGGATTATAGTCACCACCAGTCTGAAAATAGACTA
Source organism: Lissotriton vulgaris (assembly GCF_964263255.1). Classification (NCBI taxonomy): domain Eukaryota; kingdom Metazoa; phylum Chordata; class Amphibia; order Caudata; family Salamandridae; genus Lissotriton; species Lissotriton vulgaris. The sequence continues at coordinate 55,336,937 of NC_141685.1, forward strand.
AAATTACCTGTCGCTACAGCAACTCAAGTAGGGACTTGGCCTTAGCCACCTTAGCTGCCTGGCCCACTAACATGCACATGGGGTTAGGGTGGAGGCCCTGAGAGACACTGGTGCCAGCATCACCATGGTGACTGAGCAGATAGTTTCCTTGGAACAGTATCTGCCTGGAAGGGCTTTTCCAGTCATCAATTCTGAAAATGTGACAAAAACCCATCCCGCAGGTGAGGGTGTCTTTTGATTTGGGAGGAGTTGCTGGCAACGAAGAGGTAGCAGTCTCTTTGTTCATACTAATTGATTGTTTTCTTGGCAATGATTTGGAACCCTTAGCCTGGGCTGAGGCAGAACTGAGGATCCATGCAGAAATGCTTGGAACCTCACACTGGGTGGGTGTGTGAAAACCATAGCGCAGAGCAGAGCCCGGGTGTAAAAGAGGTGCTGAAGTCTGGAATAATGCCCCAGTCCTCCAAGAGAAAAGGCAGGAAAACTGGAGAACCAGCTTCTAGACCGACACCAGACCGTTCTCCTCAGGAGGAAGAAGGGTCAGCCCCAGAGACAACTGAGCCTCAGGAGCTGAAGTTGTACCAGGAGGAGCTGTTGGCCCTGGGGCAAACCTCTAGGGAAGATCTGTGCCAGGGACAGAAAACCTGTCCCACTCTTGAAAACCTGTGACTGCAAGCTGCAGCACAGGAAGGAGGTGATGGCAGTGGTGCCCACAGGACATATTGGGAGGAGGAAATGCTTTACACTGAGGCCAAAGACCCCAAACCTAGTGCCACTGGAGAGTGGTAGAGCCTCTGGCATTTGGGGGAGTTCCTGCACCTCCATTTGTGCATTATAAGCAGCCACATATACGACTTATTCTGTCCAGACTCTTTGAGATTATCAAAGAACGGACTGTTCTTCTCTGCTTTCCATGATAGAACTTCGGGTCAGAGTTGTATATGACGCATTGTTTGGCGTCTGTGCATCCACATCTGCTTTAAGATCAGTGAAAGCAGCCACGAAGCATATCTGGATGAGAGTCTTGAAGGTAAGTAACTCTCAGAAGCTCTTGTTAAGCCATCTTAGCTTCAGTGAAGCAAACTTTGTTTGTATCTTTCCTAGAGGACCTAGGACACCTTGACCAGACCAGAACTAAAGGCCAGGGATGCACCAGAAGGTGAAGGAGATTTGTAACTCCTGTCCCATCTGTCAAGCCAGTGGCACGACATGTGGGCACCCAAAGGCCCCTTAATCCTGCTTCCAGTTGTTGGCGTTCCCTTTGAAAAGGCAATGATTGACATTGTTGGTCCCCTTGACCCCCCTACAGCATCAGGGAACAGTTCTGCTGGTAGTAGATCATGCCTCCAGGTATTCTGAGGCTATTCCCCTTTGGACTACCACTGCCCCTGCAGTGGCTAGGGCCCTCATTAGCATCTTTACCAGGGTGGGCTTCCCTAAGGAGGTGGTGTCATACAGAGGTACCAACTTCATGTCTGGCTACTTGAAACACATGTCGAAGGAGTGTGGAGTGAATTACCGGTTCACTACCCTCTATCACCCACAATGTAATGGTTTTGTTTTGCTTTTTAGAAATGTATTTAAATTTTAACAACATACAACCTGGCAGTCAGAGTATACATAGGCATATCATACCAATATGTTCTACGTAAGTAGGTTAATCAAGAAGCAGTCAATAATTACACATGCACTAATCTGCTTTCCGATTCTCCAGGTGATCAATAAGTGTCCCATTCCCCTAATTGGGAATGTACCTTATAATTATCGTCTGGAGACACCTCCTTGCTCATCCCCAGTGTCGTAGTGTTTTGCCTCGTCAGTTTCAGAGCCAGAGTCTGTGTCTGTTGTCACTCGGGAAGCAGGAGCTAGGAGTTATCTGTATGAGCACGGCAAGTGTTTAGTGTATCTTCAAATATGTCATCCTTTCTGCTAAGGTGCATATGTGTCTCCTCAGCTAGGGCCCATTCGAGCGCATCTCTATGCCAGAGCGCAATCGTTGGGGCATGCTGAGACAGCCATGTGATTGCATTTTTACGTCATGCCAGTACCATAGGCGACTGACCAAGTTGAAATGTTATCTTACGCCCTTCTGGCACCTAATGAGGCTTAATAATCAGCATTTCGGTGTCGGATCAATACTTAGTTGTGTGACATGTACCATTTCTTCAACAGCTTGTTGCCAGAAGGAGTGTATTGCATCGCAGGGCCATCGTTAATGTAAGAAATCAGCCCCCACAGTGTTGCAGCGCAGGCATATATCTGGGCAAGACACGACCATTCGATAAAGGTCTTGTGGCGTTAAGTAGGTTCTTCACAGAAATTTATAATGTATCATTCGAAAATGGGCATTACTAGAAACCATGCATGTTAGTTCACGGGACCGCTGCCAGTCTTGATCTTCCATTGGAATGTCAAAGTCTAAATTCCAGGCCTCTCGTGTCCATGTGTAGTGTGAAGTGTCTACTGTACAGTTTAAAATGCAGCCCTTTGGGGGTGCGAGGGGTCTTGGCTCCTCCTCTTCCTTTCGGGGATGTTACAACCAATATCAGCAGTACCATCCCTATCAGGGCCAACCGCGTTACTCCTCCTCCCTGCAACAGCAGTCATTTCGACAGCCGCAGGCTGCCTCTTACAAGCAGTACAGAGGGAAATCCTCCTGCTGAGGTAGAGATTCCTCAAAAAAGCACTGCCAACTGTCAACCCCTCTTGCCATCAATCCGACCAAAGTTGGAGGGCGGATCTCCCATTTCTTCTCCAATTGGTCCGTAATAACTACAGATCAATGGGTTTTGGACATAGTGTCCAGAGACTACACTCTGGAATTTGTGAAATTCCCTAAAAAATCTCCCCCCAGAGGTCCTCCTCCTGCCCGTCTGATGGAATTTATATGCCAAATCCATCTCATGTTAAGGAAAGGAGCGATCAAAGTGTACCGAATCTTCAAAGGGATGCAGGCTTCTAGTCAAGATTCTTCCAAATCAAGGAAAAATCAGGGAAGTGGCACCCCATTCTGGACCTTCGTTCCCTCAAAAAGATTCTCAAGAAGCTTTATCTCCTAGAAGCGCTTCAATTACGGCCTCAAGGGGATTACAAGCCAACACTGGACCTTCAAGATGCCTATTTTCATGTCCCTATTCTACCCAGACAGAGAAACCGCCTGCGCTTTAGAGTGGCTGGCAGAGATTTCCAATTCCAAGTCCTTCCATCTGGCCTTCGCTCTGCACCCGAATGTTCACTAAAGTCTTGGCACCGGTGGCAGCATATCTTGGTCAAGTTGATGTCCAAATATTTCGCTACCTCGACGACTGCCTTATAAAGGCCTAGTCGTTCACAGTCGCAAGCAGACACACTCAATCATGCCTGTCTCTGTGTCGTTCCATCACTCTGGAGAAGTCTCAGTTCACCCCCTCTCAAGTGAGGACCTTCTTGGGGGCCATCATAGACTTACAGCAAACAAGGGCTTTTGTCTCCAATGAAAGACAACAGCAGATTTCCAAACTGGCAACTCTCCTGTGCACATAAAAGTATGTTTTTGTTCGACAGTTCAAATCGCTTCTGTGGATGCTGTCTTCCGGTATTCCCCTTATTCCCAACTGTCGCCTCAAAATAGGACCCCGACTGGAGAACTCGACAACCAATTGCAACAAGTCTCAGGATCCTTCGACAATGTCATCAACATCACGTCTCAGATATGAAGAGCATTGCTATGGTGGACTCGCATACCAAACATCTCTGCAGTTCGTTTGTAGTGGACACTCCAAGTTTCATCCTCACGACAGATGCCTCCCTCGAATGGTGGGAAAGTCATCTTCAAGCCCTCACAGTCAAGGGGAAATGGGACACCCACCTATGAACTTGGCACATAAACCTTTTGGAGTTACTGGCAATATTTCCGGCTCTGAAGTCCTTTTGTACCCTCATTCAAGGAGCTTCAGTGTTGATCCGAATGGACAACACAACAACCTGACCCCAGGCCACCCCCCACGCCGCTCGGCTTCTCCGCTGTGACCGCGTCTCTGCCCCCGACGCCACAGGTTCGCCCCTGACCTCGGTGTCCCCCTGCTGCTACCTTCTCCTTTCTGCTGCTGCCCTCACTTGTGAATTGTGCTTTTTTTCCTGGACTTCTGCATTTTTCTGTATTTTTCGTAGTTGCTGTTGTATCCCTGCCCTCTGTGTGTGCCCCCCCTGTTTCCCGCCGCAGCTCCCCCGCGGCCCGCCCCTTTTCTTTTGTACCCCCTGCCCATAGGCCGCCCCGCTCCCGCCTCCCAGCTGCTCCTCCCTCCCACTTCATCTCATATGGAGGCCGCAAGGTGGCCGCGCGCAGAAGGCGCGCCAAAGGCAAGCCCGTCTGCGCCTGGACCACGCCCAGTGCCAGGACCCCTGGCCCTCAACGATGCCTGTCCACCCGACGGACTTACGACGCCGCCACCATCCGCGCACTCAACGCCGGCCGGAACCCCGCCTGCTACCGAGCCATCCCGAAACGCACCCACGGACCCTCCACCTGCCAAGCCTGCAAATTCACCTGCCTCCAAACCTGCACCGCACCCGCCAAGTCAGCTACCAGCAACAATCACCTCAAGTGCATCCTGCTCAACACCCGCTCCGTCCACAGGCACACAGTCGAACTCTGGAACCTCCTGGACACATCACCAGACGTCGCCTTCCTCACAGAAATCTGGATGAACACCTTCTCAGCCCCCGACATCGCCATAGCCATCCCGGATGGCTACAAGATCACCCGGAGGGACCGCGTCAACCAAACCGGAGGAGGCATCACCATCGTCCACAGAAACACCATCCAAATCACGACCAACTCCGATGACACCATCTCCGCCGCCGAGCACCTTCACTTCCAGATACACACCGACCCCAAGACCACCCTGAGGGGCACTCTCATCTACAGACCCCCGGGACCACGCACAAAATTCAACGAAGCCATCGCAGACTTCGTCAGCCCGCACACCCTAACCTGCTCAGACTACATCCTCCTAGGGGACCTCAACTTCCACCCAGAGAACAACAATGACCGCAACACCGCCGCCCTGCTGGACAACCTCGCCAACCTCGGACTCAAGCAACTGGTGAACACCCCCACCCAGTACGCCGGCCACACGCTTGACCCCATCTTCTCCTCCAGCAAGCACATCTCCTTCAGCCACTCCACCGGACTACACTGGACAGATCACAGCTGCGTCCACTTCAACTTCAGGAGAACCACGACCCACCACCACCCGCAATAGGTTCCTCGCAGAAGCTGGCGCAAGATCCCCACCGACCAGCTCACCACCTCCCTCAGCCAGAACCCTCCCACCAACACGACGGACCCCAACGAAGCAGCCCGCAACCTCACACAGTCGCTTACCAACTGCGCCGATGAACTCGCACTACTGAAGAATACTCCCAGCAGACCTGGCAGCAAGAAAGCCTCATGGTTTACCAACGACCTCAAAAACTCCAAGAATACCTGCCGCACCCTGGAGAAAGCCTGACGCCACAACCAGACAACAGAAAACATGACAGCCCTCAAGTACGCCACCCGCAAACACCACCAGCTGATCCGCACCACCAAAAGGACAACATTCAAAGAACGACTGGACAACAACACCCACAACAGCAAGGAACTCTTCAGCATCGTTAAAGAGCTCTCCAACCCCAGCACCTGCAACAACGATATTAAACCATCGCAAGACCTCTGCGACTCGCTCGCCTTGTTCTTTCACCGCCAGATCGCCGACATACACAACAGCTTCGGCGCACAGACCACCCACCCTACCACCGAACCATCGCCCCCCGCCAACACCACCCTATGCACCTGGACCTCGGTTAGCACCGAAGATATCACCCGAACGATTAACACCATCCACTCCGGCTCGCCAACCGACCCCTGGCCACACCACATCTTCAACAAAGCCGACTCCATCTTCGCACCCCAACTCCGGGACATCATCAACAGCTCCTTCGCATCCGCCACCTTCCCGGAGAGCTGGAAACATGCCGAGCTCAGCGCCCTCCTGAAGAAACCCACCGCGGACCCCACGGACCTCAAGAACTTTCGCCCCATTTCGCTCCTCCCGTTTTCCGGCCAAAGTCATCGAGAAGACCGTCAACAAACAACTCTCCGCCTTCCTCGAGACAAACGGATCCCCCGACACCTCGCAGTCCGGTTTCCGAGCAAACCACAGCACCAAGACCGCCCTCAACGCAGCTACCGACGACATTAGGTCCTTGCTCGACAACGGGGAAACAGCTGCCCTCATCCTCCTGGACCTCTCAGCAGCCTTCGACACTGTGTGCCACTGCACCCTAATACAGCGCCTCAGCAACACCGGAATCCAAGGAAAGGCCTTGGAGTGGATCATCTCGTTCCTCGCCGGAAGAACCCAGAGAGTCCGCCTCCCCCCGTTCCGATCCGCGTCCACTGAAGTCATCTGCGGCGTACCGCAAGGATCCTCGCTCAGCCCCACCCTCTTCAACGTCTACATGAGCCCCCTCGCAGCCATTGCACACCAACACAACCTAAACATCATCTACGCTGACGACACCCAGCTGATCCTCTCCCTCACCAACGACCCCGCCACCGCCAGAGCCAGCCTCCAGGAAGGAATGAAAGACGTCGCGGAATAGATGAAGCTCAGCCGTCTGTAACTGAACTCAGACAAGATGGAAGTCCCCATCCTGGGACCATCCCCCTCTGCCTGGGGCGATTCCTGGTGGCCCCCTGCCCTGGGCACCGCCCCCAAGCCAAAGGACCATGCACGCAACCTGGGCTTCTTCTTGGACTCCTCCCTCAAGATGACCAAGCAAGTCAACGCCGTCTCATCATCCTGTTGCATCACCCTGCGCATGCTTCGAAAAATCTTCCGGTGGATCCCCACTGAAACCAGGAAGACGGTCACCCAGGCCCTCGTCACCAGCCGACTGGACTACGGGAACACCCTCTACGCTGGAACCACAGCCAAACTCCAGAAAAGACTCCAGCGCATACAGAACGCCTCTGCACGACTCATCCTGGACATCCCCCGTCACAGCCACATCCCTCCCCATCTGAAAGACCTGCACTGGCTCCCCGTCAGCAAGAGGATCACGTTCAGACTCCTCACCCATGCACACAAGGCTCTCCACGACATGGGCCCCAAATACCTCAACAGCCGCCTCACATTCTACACACCCACCCGCCAGCTCCGATCCGCCAGCCTCGCCCTCGCCACCGTCCCATGCATTTGCAAAGCCACCGCCGGAGGAAGACCAAGACATGGAACTCCCTCCCCACCCACCTACGGCTGACCCAGGACCATCTCTCCTTCAGGAAACAACTCAAGACCTGGCTCTCCGAGCAGTAGCGACCCCCCCCCCCCCTCCTCCCAGCGCCTGAGACCCTTACGGGTGAGTAGCGCGCTTTACAAATCTGTTGATTGATTGAACAAGAATGCATTATGTGACCAAACAAGGGGGCAGGAGATACACTTTGCTATCCCTACAAGCTCAGCAAATTTGGGATTGGGCGATTCAACATCAGATCACAGCAGTACATGTTCCGGGGGTATCCAACCTTCTAGCGGACTCCCTGAGCAGGTCAGTCTCGTCAAACCACTAGTGGGAACTTCATCAGCCGACGCTGGACCGCATCTTTCAGCTTTGCGGACACCCCAATCTGGATTTATTGGCGACCAACCTGAACCGCAAATGCCCATTCTATGCAAGTTGGCTTCCCCACTCCAGAATCGTGCAGAAATGCGTTTTTGATGAACTGGTCAAAAATATATGCTCACGCTTTTCCACTGATTCCTCTAGTCGCAAGGGTACTTTGGAAAAGTGCAGAAAGAACCCTGCGGCATTCTTCTCATAGCCCCCAGATGGCCTCGCCAGTTCTGGTTTACGGAGCTCCTCCTTCTGTCAGAGTGCAATCCAATTTGGCTGCGCCCAATTTCGAATCTTCTTACTATGAACCATGGCCTGATCTGCCATCCGAATCCTACTGGTGCCTGAGCACTATGAGTTTGCTAATTTGATTATTCCTCCGGACTGCAGGGAGGTCCTCACTAACGCTAGAGCACCCTCCACTATCAAAACCTACAAACTCGAGTGGAAACGGTTCTATCTTTGGTGTGAAGCTTCAAATTCTTCAGTTTAACTCTGAGAAGACAGAGATTCTACACTGTGCAGTAGATAGAATCCCTCCTAAACTTCCGCTTGAGCTTTGGCCAACATCCCCTGCTACTCCATTGGCTCCCAGTAGCGTGGTACATAATCTGGGAGTCATGGTTGACAACAAATTGACATTAGAAAACTGTCAACAAAACAGCTGGAAGTGGTTTTACTCTGATCGGAGCATTTCGGAAAATCCTTCCGATGTTCTCTTACAGAACAGAGCGATGATAGTCCGGAGCACCATCCTCAGTAAGCTGGACTATTGTGATGCCCTGTTACTAGAATCACCGCAATATCTGATTGAGAAATTGCAGAGAGTACAGACCATGGTGGCCAAAATCATACTAGTGCAACGACGCCACTCCTCCGCCTCCCGGGCACTTTCAGATTTGCACTGGCCGCCAGTCTCGCAGAGGATACGATTTAAGGCATTATGTATATTATTTAAGGCTCCACATGGTCAAGGGCCCAAATCTCTGTAGGAGAAATTGACATGGTATGTCCCTTCATGAGCACTGTGCTCCTCATCGGCTAATCTGGTGAGGGTGCCTAGAGTTAGGAAAGTCAAATCAGGAGATAGGGCCTTCAGTGCGTCAGAGACCTGCCTTTGGAATGCTCTTCCATTTGATATAAGACAAATGGACAACATCCTGCAGTTTAGAAAAAGGTTAAAACCTGGCTCTACTCTCGAGTAGGCTCCTTGGCATCCTGCTAACTCCTTCCTGGCAGGGGACACAGTCTCTCGGCCCTAAGCTAGTCGCCTGTATCACAGCGCCAGGTTACCCGTAGGGTGTCAGTTGCTAACTTAAATAAATAAATAAATGTTCACCCTGTTCACTCTACGCCAGAGCAGCTTCTGCCTTTTTTCTTACAATGAGCAAAATCCGGCCACTCTCACTCTACCCTGAAGGTTTTTCTGGATGCAGTTTCTAGATTCCAGCACGATGGCTCCAATTCTCTTTATTCTTCAAGAATTATTCAACAATTTTTCAAAGGCTTATTTCAGATGTTCCCTCCAATCGACGCCCGCCTCCTCCTTGGCATCTGAACATTGGGGTGGCACAACTCATGAAGTCCCCATTGGAGCCCATTCGTATTGCTGATCTTAAATTCATCTCCTGTAAGACATCACTGCTTTTAGCTCTTACTTCAAGTCAGCGAGATACAAGCTTTTACTATCAAACCACCTTTTCTTCAATTCACCAAAGACGCTGTGGTGCTCTGCACTAATCCCGCCTTAATTCCTAAAGTTCCATCTGATTTCCACCTGAATGAGCATGTCATCTTAAAGACTTTTTCCCCTAATACACAGTTGCCAGCAGGAAATACTTTACATTCTCTATATGTTAAGAGATGTTTGACATTTTATTTGCAAAGAACAACCAGTATCCGTTAAACTGATCAGCTCTTCATAGCCTACGGCAGGATGCGTAAAGAACCTCCAGTTGCTAAACAGACTATTGCACGTTGGATATCTAGAGCAATTTCCTTTTGAAATCAGCAAGCAGGCAAGACACTTCAAGCAACGATTAAAGCGCACTCTACTAGAGCAGTCTCCTCTTCTACTTCTCTCTTTGCTGGTGTGCCTCTTCATCAGATTTGCAGAGCTGCAACCAAGCACTACTGTATGGAAGCTGCCAACAATACTGACACAGCTGTTGGGCAAGCGGTGCTACGTAATCTTTTTAAGTAAGGTGAGCCTCTGTTTCTTACCTCCTCCTGCACACATTGTATACATGTATATATTTCTGCTTTTTGCAGATGTGCCCATGTTTACTGCTATACTGTAATATACGTATATGTATTCTCTCGTACTCTGTGTTCGAGGCATGTGGGCTGCTGAATTCATATCTGTGCATAGATCGCCACCTAGTGTTGGGTCCGGATGATTGCACATTGTTGTCCTGGAAGAGTCTTCGAAGTATCACGAGATAGGTGGCTCCTCCCCTGGACTACAGTGCGCATGGGCATCGCCTCCATCCCCAGATTGTTTTTTTCCGCCATTGGGTTCGGATGTGTTTCGGTTCCCTCTGTCGGAACCGATAGTTGTTCAACTTCTACTCGAGACCAAAAGGTCTTTAGGCTGGGCGTCGGTATAGTTGCGTACGGGTTTCTTTCTGACTCTCAGCTCCGATCTCTTGCTGCCCTTCCACGTGCTTTCGGCGCGGACGGGCCTACACTACACTTTTTGCTATGGAGCGAACTCCGTTTAAGAAGTGCCCGGTGTGTCACTCCAAATATTCACACCTCGACGTGCACCCTGTGTGCAATACCTGCTTGTCACCGGATCACCGCGAAGACACCTGCATGGCGTGTTCGAAATTCCGGAGCAAGAAGACTTTAAAGATTCGCCGGGCCAATAGGCTCCAGGCTCGCTTATCGGCTTCGGCGCCCCCACCAGATGACATTTTCCAGGAATCTGTCGAGGGAGAAGACGACGTGCAAGGTTCGGACTCTGGTCCCGCGTCCGAGGGGGAGACCTACGACGCGGGTGAGGAGGACTTTGACGAAGTCACCGACGAGGTAGGGGACGACGATCAGGCTTTTGCCACGATGGGAGATAGCTCGGAGGAGGAGCATCCCCAACCAGACTCAGGGGTTATTCCCCTTCATACGGCCCAGGTCGAGGGATCGCCTTCGGGCCTTACCCAAGATCTAACTATGAGTCCTACGTCCCCGCCTCCGGGCCCGGTCACGGACATTTCTGAACCATCACTTACGTTGAAGAAAACGAAAGTGAAGCCAACTGGTCACGCACCCTCGGATGCGAAACCGAAACTGAAAGTTGCGCTGGTGAAGAAGGTTCTGGAGGCGTCAACTTCCAAGAAAACCAAAATGGCCGACTTGAAGAGCCACGCCAAAATGGCCGACCCGAAACCCTCTGGGTCGGCGCCGAAGGCGAAGTCCTCCGACGCGGCTGCGTCGGCGCCGAAAGGGGTCGTGGACCCGAAGACGGCTCCAAAGAAGCGTCAGGGCGACGACGCGCATAGGCATGGGGCGTCGGCCCCGAAGAAAGTGCCTGCCGGCGATCAGGCTCTCGACGATGAGGGGTCGCTCGAGCCGGTCCAGCCCTCTCCGGCCTGGACGAAGAAGGTGGCGGAATCCTTGCAGCGGATTCGAAAGGCCAGTGTGGTTCCCGCTCAGGACACTGTAACGCCTAAGCCCACGCCTAAGTCTACTAAGGAGCAAACGCCTATTCGTTTCACCCTACCACCCAAGTCGGCGCCGAAGGCCTTCGCGCCGAAACAGGGCGGACCCTCGAAGGAGGCATTGACGCCGAAAGCTGCCTTGGCGGTGTCGAGGCTTCGGCTCCAGCCGCTTGCGGTAGAGGAACGTCGTGAGGTAATCATCGACGCCAACACCGGGAAACTGTCGCTCCTCAAAAGGAAAATCACGACGGAGCCGGCGTTGGAACCTTTTAGGATCCCTCTCAAAAACAAAAGGGACTCTGCGGACTCTTCGGCTCTGGTGGAACCTGTGTCCCCACAGGCCCTAGGACACTCGCCGACGCATTCCGTCGCAGCCGATGCGGACGAGGAAGATGCCGAGTACAACTATCCGGCGTACTCGGATCCGGAGGAGGAGCACGTACCTTGGGCCGCCGGAGGCGACACGGAGGACCCGCAGTCGGGTCAGGACACTCAACTTTTTGCCGCCAAAACGTCCCCGACGGAGGACTCGGCGGCCTTCAATGCTCTGATAGAGAGAGCTGCGGCTAACCACGACGTCGAGCTCCACTCGGACCCCGTGGATGTGGACTTCTTATTCGACACCTTCTCGGTAGCTGAGAAATCGGTCAAAACGCTGCCGATGCTTAAGGGGGTGCTTAAACATGCAACGGAGGTTTTCAAGGAGCCCACCCGGGCGCGTGTGGTCAACCCTCGCATCGACAGGAAATATAAGGCAGCTCCCACGGATCCTACATATATCAAGGGACACTTGCCATTGGACTCCTTGGTTGTTTCCAACGCTCGGAAGAGGGCGAACTCTCAAACTACTGGTGACGCTCCTCCCCCAGACAAAGAGTCCAAGATCTTTGAGGCCTCAGGCAAACGGATTGCTGCACAGGCAGCTAACATCTGGAGAATATCTAACACCCAAGCCCTACTTGCACGTTATGATAGGGCCCATTATGACACATTAGAGGCCATACTGCAACACTTGCCTGACCAATACAAGGAGGCAGGAGAGATGCTGATTCAGGAGGGTAAACTCATTACGAATGCATCCATCAAATGTGCACTGGATGTGGCTGACACAGCCTCCAGAGCTATCAATACCAGTGTGTTACTTAGACGCCATGCCTGGCTTAGAATTTCGGGGTTCAAACCCGACATCCAAACTACGATACTGAATCAAACAGTGAATCCTGACCACCTGTTTGGCCCTGAAGTGGATGCCTCCCTGGAAAAAATGAAAAAAGATACGGAAACTGCCAAGTCAATGGGGGCTTTACAAAGTCAGCAGTTTCGGAGTGGTTCCTTTCGCCGCTCAAATTCCAGAGGCACCTCAAGGGGACAGGCATCCCAGTCCACACAATATTACAAGGGTAACACCCAAGCCTTGTATAACAACAAGGGTAGAGGTGGTTACAGAGGCAATAATGTCAAGGGCAGGGGACGTGGAAACAATGGCTCCAGGTCCACCACCACCAACAAGCAGTGACGTCTTGTCACTGCCCCCCGACCACACAACACCGGTCGGGGGGAGACTCCAGCAGTTCCTGCCGGCGTGGAAGTCCATCACCACGGACAGGTGGGTGAGGTCTCTTATCCAGTACGGGTACTGTCTAGAACTTACGTCCATTCCACCGGACATACCACCAAGAAGCCGTCCTATGTCCGGCGAGCACTTGACCTTGTTGCAGCAAGAAGTTCTAGTCATGCTGAATTTTCTGATCCCCAAAAAAGACGGATCCCTCAGGCCGATCCTGGACCTCAGGCCCCTGAACTGGTACATCCTCTCGGAGCACTTCCATATGCTCACGTTGCAGCAGGTGCTTCCCCTGCTTCAACAGGGGGACTTCCTGGCTACGCTGGATCTGAAGGATGCCTATTTTCATATCCCCCTGCATCCTTCCCACAGGAAGTATCTCAGATTCACGATCTTAGACCAGCATTACCAGTTCAGAGTTCTGCCGTTCGGGGTCACCACGGCACCGAGGGTATTTACAAAATGCCTAGCGACTGTCGCGGCGCATCTCCGTCGCCAGCAAGTCCACGTCTTTCCCTACCTGGACGACTGGCTCATTCAAGCAAGGACAGAACAGCAGTGCGTCGACCACGTGTCACGCACCATTCATCTCCTGCACGATCTGGGATTCTCTCTGAACTACCCAAAGTCCCATCTCCAGCCCGCCCACGTGCGACAGTATCTGGGCGCGACAATCGACACTCTGGCAGCCACTGCGCAGCCGAATTCAGTGAGAATCGCCAGTATCCAGGCGCTAATCCAACGATTCAGGCCCCAACACTCGCTTCCAGCGAAGGTGTTCATGCAGTTGATAGGCATGATGGCCTCCTGCATCTCCATTGTCCCGCACGCGAGACTACATATGCGTCCGCTTCAGGAGTGCCTAGCACGTCAGTGGACTCAGGCTCATGGGCAACTGACAGACCTAGTGTTGGTGAGCGGTCGGGCATACAACTCTCTGCATTGGTGGAATCCACAAAACCTTTGCAAAGGCCGACCATTCCAAGAGCCTGTCCCACAGATTATCCTGACGACGGACGCCTCTCTCCAGGGATGGGGAGCGCATGTACTCCATTACACTGTGCAGGGACTATGGACACTACAGCAAAGGAAGATGCACATCAATGTGTTGGAACTGATGGCAATCTTCATGGCCTTAAAGGCGTTCAAAGTACATCTGTGCAACAAAGTCGTGTTGATCCGGACGGACAACATGACGGCCATGTACTACATTCAGAAGCAGGGAGGCACACACTCTCCACAGCTGTCTCATCTGGCTCAGAGCATGTGGAAGTGGGCCATTCAGAGGAACATCTTCCTCATGGCAGAGCATCTCCCGGGCAAGGACAATCAAATGGCGGATCTGCTCAGCAGGCACAGCCATCAGATGCACGAGTGGGAGATACATCCATCAGTACTCCAACCGTACTTCCAAAGGTGGGGTCATCCAGAGATAGACCTATTCGCCACAAAGGAGAACGCAAAATGCCAAAGCTTCGCCGCCAGGTTCCCACACCCGCAATCACAGGGCAATGCGATGTGGATGAACTGGTCAGGCAGATTTGCGTACGCTTTTCCCCCAGCACCTCTGATACCGCTGGTGGCACGCAAGCTCAGGCAGCACTCGATGACGCTCATCCTGGTTGCTCCAACGTGGGCTCGCCAACCATGGTACACCACGTTTCTGGAACTCTCCGTGGTACCGCATCAAAGGCTTCATCTCACTCCCGGCCTTCTGACGCAGAGCCATGGCGACATTCAGCACCCAGATCCGCAACAGCTCAACCTGGCGATCTGGCTCCTGAAGTCCTAGAGTTTGGCTACCTCAATCTTCCTCCCGATTGCATGGACATCATTCGGGAGGCAAGGAAGCCCACTACTAGAGCTTGTTATGCGGCTAAATGGAAGAGGTTTGTCATCTACTGTGCTAACCACGATATTGACCCGCTAGATGCTTCCATTCAAAACATCATCTGTTACCTTTTTCACCTGTATCGATGCAATCTAGCGTACTCTTCCATCCGCATTCACCTGTCTGCTATGGCAGCATACCTCCAGAATAGGCGGCACCTGTCACTCTTTAAGGTCCCTGCTATCAAGGCCTTTCTGGAAGGACTCAAAAGGGTCATTCCACCAAGGACCCCACCAGCTCCAGAATGGAACCTCAATGTGGTTCTTACGAGGCTGATGGGTCCTCCCTTTGAGCCACTGCACTCTTGTGAGCTTCAGTTTCTGACTTGGAAGGTTGCGTTCTTAGTAGCAATTACATCGCTACGGAGGGTTAGCGAGCTGCAGGCGCTCACCATCCAAGAACCTTTCTTCCAAGTACATGCTAACAGGGTGGTGCTCCGCACTAACCCTAAATTCCTACCCAAAGTGGTATCACAATTCCACATAAACCAGACAATTGAATTGCCGGTGTTTTTCCAAAACCCAGAGACGCTGGCGGAGCGCATGCTCCACACCCTTGATGTTAAGAGGGCCTTGATGTACTATGTAGACAGGACGAAAGATTTCAGCAAAACCAAACAACTTTTTGTTGCTTTTGCCACACACCACAAGGGAAACGCTATCTCCAAAGCGGGGATTGCTAGATGGATAGTAAAGTGCATTCAGATCTGTTACGCTAAAGCTAAGCGCACTCTCACTATCCCACCGAGGGCCCACTCCACCAGGAAGTTGGGGGCCTCTATGGCTTTCCTAGGTAACATTCCCTTAGAACAGTGGTTCCCAAACTTTTGACTCCTGAGGACCCCCACTGAATCACTACTGGAAGCCGGGACCCCCAAGCAGTTTGTACAATATACATAAAAAAAATTAAAACAGTAATTCGCAAAAAATGCACAAAACAGTAGACACCAAGCAAATACTCAAATTACTAAAGCGTTTATTATTTTATATTGAAAACATATGCAAAAATCGAAACATTTCAATGGGACGGATGGTGCTGCATCTCGGCAACTAACCTTTAATGTTTGGTTTTATTTCGGAAAGATGAATCCTCATGTCTAATTTTACGTTTTCCAAACGATTTCTGTATTTATTTTTTAGATTCATAAGATCTGAGAAAGCTTTTTCACATAAATATGTGGTGGAGAAAGGAAGTAAAACCTTAACCTCAATACAGAGATCTGGGCCTAAATCCATTGTTTCTTTGCTCCCCATGCCATTCCAGTTTAGACCTGGCCATATGCAAATCAGTCCTGACTGTGCGCCCAATGGGAACCGTCCAGCTCGAACTGCCAAGCCAGGTCCACCCTGGTCTGGAAACAAGCATCCTAGGACCGGTTTCGTGGTTTCGCCCTTCATAAACTAGGATGAAAGCTTGACAACACATATAATTCACCCAAAGGCTTATGGAAAGTGGGCAAACGGACAACAGCGTGAAAACCCTTCTGCTGATCCCAGCTGCATCTATTTTTACCTGCCTGCCAAGTAACGGTAAATGACACTCTGTACATATGCCTTTCCCCCGCAGAAGCCATAGGCGCAAAAGAAAACATAATTCAGCCCTGATGCGGCTTTTTCTTGCTGTAGGTGAGAAGCCATGCCAGCAATGACGCACCTTCATCTTCTTGAGATCAGACACTGATTTTGTGTAATGCAGCGTATTAAGTTATTTTAAGTGCATTTGTACACCCGTAAGTGAGCAAAATACAAGCAATACAGATTAGTAAACCGGATGACAGTTCTCTAGTCGTCTAAGAACAACAGTGGTCCCCAAGAGTATATAAATTCAAAATCAGATAAACAATAGTCCACAATGGGAGCTATATTGGCCACTGTCCAGCCGGACAGGGTAGTTTATTTTTTACAATGAAACAAATACTGGGGTGTGGAAGGGCACAATCCTGTACCATTTTCAGGAACAAACAAGGGGAGTTTTTAGGCAAGAAGGAGCATGATTGGCCACTTGTAATTCAGTAGACATTGAAAGTAGTGCCAATAAAAGTGCTAGACACAGCGTAAATCAGACATAATAGTAGGGCTGTGACTGCGACTCGGCAGAGCACCCAGGGACCTCAGACACTACGGAGGCACTGCCTCCCACTGACTCGTTTTGAGTATTACCGGACCTAACAGGCCAATCCCCTCCGCAAGAAAATTCTGCCCTAGCGGAAATGAGGTGGACATAACGGAACGACCTGTACCAAACAGGCGAATATCAAAACGAGGACCTATCTCAATTTATTAAAATTCCCTGAAACCCCCCGACCCATAAGGGCGGTTGTGTGTTTAACTTTTTATACCAGGCAAGCAAATGTATGTATTGTTAGTCCTGATGATGGTCCTGCAACATTGAGCATATGGGATCGAAACGTCGACTTGTTTTAAGTGTTTTCACAGCCCTACTATTATGTCTGATTTACGCTGTGTCTAGCACTTTTATTGGCACTACTTTCAATGTCTACTGAATTACAAGTGGCCAATCATGCTCCTTCTTGCCTAAAAACTCCTCTTGTTTGTTCCTGAAAACGGTACAGGATTGTGCCCTTCCACACCCCAGTATTTGTTTCATTGTAAAAAATAAACTACCCTGTCCGGCTGGACAGTGGCCAATATAGCTCCCATTGTGGACTATTGTTTATCTGATTTTGAATTTATATACTCTTGGGGACCACTGTTGTTCTTAGACTATAGCTACCCACGGTCCCCGGATAACCGATTGGGTTCCCTTGTTGTTGCATACAGTTCTCCAGTCGTAACATGAGGGGGCATATTTACAATAAGTGGCGCATCCCTGCAAAACAGCAGGGATGCGCCACTTATTGTGCCGCCATGCCTACGCCAACATGGTTGCGCTGCATTTACAATGCGGCGCACCATGGGGCAAAAACGGCACAGATGCGTCACTCATCTGTGCCGTAAAAGTGTTGCATTGCTGGAGTTGCGTCGCAAGCGCGACGCAGCTCCAGCAAAACTCTGGGGGCCCTATCTTGTTAATGCTGCGTCAATCCTTACGCCTGCTTCAAGCAGGCGCAGGGTTTTGACGCAGCAGGGGCACCAAAATGACTGAATGAAATCTTGTAGATTTCACTCAGCCACTTTCTTTCAGGGGGCATTACTGTGCCGGAACACCCCCCCGCCCCCCCTCCCGCGCAGGAACGCCTCCTTCGTGCGCAGAGCTTTAAACCGTGAGGCATCTTCCAGATGCGTCACGTTGTAAATACCCCGCACCATGGCGCATCTTTTGCGCCGCCGCTGCGTCACAAAAGTGAGACACTGGCTGCGCAAAAGCGGCGCAAGAGGCTTGTAAATATGCCCCAAGGTACTTAATTCATTATGGCAGACAAAGCACTTGGCATTAGTGGCAGGCTTTTAGTTTCTCTCTATTCAAGGAGCAGCATTCATGTTTTTATTTCATGAACTATGAATGACAATTATTCAGGAAAGGCAAATCTACCTCAGTGACTGAGTCACCAATAGCGTTCAAAATAAAAAATATGCGCGCTGCCCTTTTCCAGTCATGGGTTCCATTTAATCGGTGATAGGGCGGGGTGGAGCAGGAGGTAGATCAATAAGACCCTTTTAAGTGTGTTTATTAAGACGCACTTCTAGAAAAAGCAACTTGGATTTTTATATCGTTGTTCACTTTCACTTTGATGAGGCTGATAACATAAAAATGAAACACTTTTTTAATGTGTGCGTTCGCTTTAAACTTATGCATATGTCATCAAGGCAGGTTTGTGTATCCTGCGAGGGAATGTACTTTAGTTTATGAAGGGATGACAATCACGCTGTAACTGCTTTGGGTAAATATGGTTTTCAGAATGGGGTATACACACAAAGATTGTATAATGTGCCATGAATAAACCGTGTTAAAATTCAATAATTTGGACTATACTTCTCGAGTACAGCTACACTTTCCCTGAAACCAACCCTGACGGCAGAAATGAACCTCACATATAACAAGCCGATCGCTCATCACATGTTTAGAATCAAACATATAACAAGGCTGCTGCTAATTCCCCTTGTGTAGCCGTAAAACACTCATGTGTTTATCTTTGATTTCCAGGGTGCCCTCCTGCCGGCCGAGGTGCCTAATGCTGCTCTGCCTTGTACTCTGCATTCAATGCAGAAAGTGGAGAGGGGACTTTGCGCTGCAAAACGCCCGGGGGCTAGTATAAACACAAGGGGACACGCACTGCTGTGTGAGCGCGACTGAAAGGCAGGCAGGCTGAATCAAATAATAAATTAAGGCTAATCACCCTTCAGCTTGCGCCTAAAGCTGAAGGGTGATTGGCCAGATTTTTTTGTGGTCTTGCTGCGTCTGAGCTGTCATTCACAGCTCTTGTGCGTTTTGTTTTTCTATGACCGTATAAGGAAGGCACCCGAGTCCTGCGGACCCCCTGGGAATGTGTCACGGACCCCTGGGGGTCCGCGGACCACAGTTTGGGAAACGCTGCCTTAGAAGATATCTGTAGAGCAGCCACATGGTCTACCACACATACTTTCACTAAGCACTACTGTGTAGACGTGCATTCCAAACAGCAGGCAGCTGTTGGTCAGGCTGTTCTAAAAACGCTTTTTCAGACTGCTGCAGCTGGCACGGGCGGCCGCCGATAATGGAGGGACTGCTATGTATTCTATGCACAGATATGAATTCAGCAGCCCACATGCCTCGAACTGCAAATGCTACTTACCAGTATGCATCTGTTCTTGGCATGTAGGGCTGCTGACATTCATATCGCCCACCCTCCTCCCCGGCGCCTGTAGCAGCTGCAGTATTCATTCATATATACACATATGCTCATAGCATGGTCATCACTCACATTCTTCGCTCCATCTCTGCCAATGGCTAAAAACAATCTGGGGATGGAGGCGATGCCCATGCACACTGTAGTCCAGGGGAGGAGCCACCTATCTCGTGATACTTCGAAGACTCTTCCAGGACAACAATGTGCAATCATCCGGACCCAACACTAGGTGGCGATCTATGCACAGATATGAATGTCAGCAGCCCTACATGCCAAGAACAGATGCATACTGGTAAGTAGCATTTGCATTACAATGTACTTATGGCTTACTATGCACAGTTCTCGAATTACTCCTATCTACTCTGATTCAAGCATGTGAATCTATGAAAGATACCCCAATACTGGAGAAGAACATAAGTTACTTACCTGAAAACTGTGCTTCTCCAGTATTGATATCTTTCATAGATTCACATGTGACTCACCCACCTCCACTCAGAGGCTCCCCTCTTCTCCTTGGCTCTTATGCCACACTTGTGCTAAAAAATTGGAGAGCCTGAGCCTCTGAGGTGAAGGTTCCAGAGGGTGCTGTCGCCTGATTGGCTGGAGTTTGGACCATATCTAATGACTTGGACATGACTGTCGCCCTCACTCTGTCTGTCGCCCTCACTCTGTCTGTCGCCCTCACTCTGTCTGTCGCCCTCCCTCTGTCTGTCTGTCGCATCACCACAGCATCACTCAGGGGCACCACACCATCACTATGCGCTACCACATCATCACTGAACGCGACAGCATCACTCAGCGCCACCAAAACATCACTCAGTACCACCACAGCAGCAATCTGTGCAACAATTCAACAACTAGTTCAAATATGTTCTCTCAATGTTTCAAGCTTTATTACAAATGTCACAAAAAGATGTTAATATTTCACTTCTGTTCTTGGATTTTCGTCACAATAAAATACACTGAACATAATCTTCACAAAAGTTTAAGCAATTGCTATTATAAATTACAATAACTTTTACTTAAGTATTAACTATTTAAAAAAATTAAATGCCATTGTTATTTGTAACATCAATAATCTAAGTCACGTAAATACAACACATATTGCATTACAAATGCTATAGGTGTCACATTTGCGAAAGTTACAACTATTGGCATTGTAAATGACAAAGCTATTAATTTCGCTATTTTCAAAACCAACACATAAATAAAAAATGTGTCATTTACAATACCAATAGCTCAAACGTTCCTATTGCATTACAAATGCTTGTTATAATTACAAGGGTGTGACAACACCACATAACACCGCATAAGTAACAAGTGCAGATTAAACCACAGGGTTCAAATAAACCCCCACACACACCGTAAGATTAAACCTGTACTAAACACACACGCCGCAATAACAGGTACATCATAGAAAGACTGATGGACATAATGAAGCGGACCTAGAGATACATGCATAGCACAGACAAGATAAAGGTCTTGATTTAGAGTTTGGTGAGCAGGGTACTCCTTCACAAGCGTGGTGTAATGTAATGTAATGTATACTTGTATAGCGCACTGTTGCCGAGCGGCGTCATGGCGCTGTATACCGCTGAGGAACCCGTCCTGGCTTTCCCTGTGGGATGGTCCCTCCTGGATATCCCCAAGGTGAAGCCAGGCATCCCCGGCGTTGATGGGGCCATTGTGGAGATGAGGCAAGCTAAAGCCCAGAGTTGCCGAGTGAGACCTCTGGTTAGAGTAGGCACCAAAGCGAGAATTATCGAGTCCGCTGACCCTGGTCCACGACCCTGCCGCGTTGGGAATTGAACCCTGGTCCCGGGCCGTCCTCTGCTTCTGGGTCTGCCGCCTCTAACCAGTGAGCCACATTACTACAAAACATATTGTAGATCAACTTCCTATAGATGGTTGAGATTGCTTTTTCGGTCAGGGGATTAGTTAGCAGCTGGTCCTCCAGTGGGGATGCATCGGGCAACTCCCCCCACCCCCTTCCCAGATGTTACCTTGCAGAGCGTGACCCACCTGCAAATGTCAGAACCGTTTTTAGTCGCCTAATTCATACCAACCGGACCATTGAGTTGCACCTCCACCAGCGAATGGTCTGAGATTCTTCTGCCTGTCAAACCACATGCCATTCACTATTTCATAGTGTTTTTCTGCTTTTATTTACCACTTGTTTTATGCATGTGGTTGGTTGGGGGGGGAGATGGGCGAAGCAGGGGAGGGAAGGGGAAAGATATTTCTAACAGAGAGAAGAATTGTGTGTTTCCCCCAGTTAGTAAAAAAAACAGCATACGTTTTGGCTGCTTCTGCTGCACCCAGAGTCTTGTGGGTCTTTTCAGTCTAATTTTTCTGTCTGGAAAAAAATTGTGTCCTGTTTTTCTGCACAAAAGCCTAACGACTGATAATCAGGTGGAATAAAATGAACACATGAAAGTACTCCTTAATTTCATTGTCCTTGATTCATACTTTGGACCATAGTTGAGAGATAGGTCTAGGCATAGTCCTTGCAACACACAATAGATTTGCGTGCGGCAGAGGCCAGAGCTCAAAAGTCAGGTTACCAGATACAAGTAGGTGGTAACTCAGGGTAGGGCGAAATGCCTGTTGTCCGTGGAGGGGAAATTCCCATCCTAGAAATCTACATTAAAAATTAATTAATAGTATTCTATTTTAAATATCTTTTTGGTGCCAGTCCATATGACTTTAATGTCTGCTTTTGGGATTCTATGTTACAAGTCCATAGGGTACATGTATCCTTTCTGAGCTTAATGAAATGTTGGACATTCTACAATTACTCACTCCTACATCCAAGTACTCTCATGCTACCATTCTACACTCTGCTCTGTCTGAAGAACAGCTCAACACTTTCAAAATTCTGCAATTCTGCTTTGATATGGCTTGTAAATTATTTTTGGGGATATTTACATGTATTAACTATTTAATTTTAATACTATAGGTGATTGAAATTACGGACGAAGAAAGCAAGATTTAGCACCAGCCAACTGAATGTTAGTGCCATGAGAAGGATTATTTTGAAAAACCGAAGGACATCCAGCATTCTAAGTTTAAACAATTTCCAAAATCTAGGTGTGGCGAGGAAGTGGGAGCTGAGGAAAGTACTATACCTGTAAGTGAAGTCTCTAATTTTGCATATCTGTCCACACAGCATCAGAAATAGTGCCAGAAAGACCATTCACAACATCCTCATCTGAAATATTATCAGAAAGACAAATTGCCTCAGCATGACAGAATAACATTCATCTAAAGCACGCATGATCTAAAGCATCATGTAATTCCAGAGAGGAAGCACACACTGCATAAAAGAAAGATATAACAAAAGGTTTCTTCTGCAAACCATCAAAGAAAAGACACTGATAGAAGACTCCGAAGCTGACACGCTAACAACCAAAAGATTGGAAAATCACCTTTGTTCAACAACCGTTTTTAACCAGTTACGCAAGTTTGAGACTATCTGCCTCGGCATAGAACACCTCGACCCACTCTGCTCACTCTGGCGAAAACCTTAAAAATTCACCACTTTATTGTGTTGTTCATGACCATCTCAGATTGTTTCCTTTTTATTGTGTACTGTTCTGTAATTCTATGTAAATCGCCTCAACCTTATCTGTTGTGCAGGAATGATATGTAAAACTGTTAAATATCAAAATGGATTAAATGAGCACTGTTGCGCTATAGCTAATGTAAATAAATCCTCGTCTTCAGAACTACAATCCTTAACCTTACACCAAACACAGAACGGGTAAAAGGAACTGATGTTCTGTGACTGATGAGCCACAATATTACTGTGCATGTTCTAATGTTCTCAGTTACTGCCATTACACCAGTGCAAGGTACTTCTCAGTTTAATCATTAAATATCAGACTAACGCCTTATCACTGCATTGCTAAGAACCTATACAAATAGATTTGAGAAAAACGTTAGTCGCTAAATAAGTTGCTGCCGGAGAGGCTATAACCAAAAGACTATTATCTGCTACAAACATTTCGTGTTACAGGGCTGCATCCAGACATATTTTGCTCAATGCAAGTGTTAAGAAGATTACACACAATATCTTTTAGAGATAAATGCTGAACATTATGTAAACAAGCCCGACTCTAAAATCGGGTTCACTCTTACCGTGGCATATAAGCAAGAGAAAACTAAATGTAGAGATATTAACTCTAGGAATACACCTTTTAAAAACACGGGCTGTTAGAACAATTTCAGTGTTCAAACCTACCTCAATCAAAGCAAAATAACCCACGTTGGGGAAAAAGTTACCTGTGCCAAAAAAGATTAAGCCATAAATCTCATCTCACTGAATTTGAGAGAATGCACACTGGGAAAATCCTCTCTCAGTGCTCTGAATGCCAAAAAAGTTTCAGCAGTAAATCTTATCTCACTGAGCATATGAGAATCCACACTGGGGAAAAACCTTATCAGTGCTCTGAATGCCAGAAAAGGTTTTGTAACAAACAAAGACTTTCTCGACATGTATTAACCCACTCTGTAGAAAAACCTTACCAGTGCTCTGAATGCCAGAAATGTTTCAGTTTAAAAAGTAGGCTCACATATCACATACGAATCCACACTGGGGAAAACCCTTATCAGTGCTCTGAATGCCAGAAAAGGTTTAGTTTCAAACCGCAACTTTATCGACATGCATTAACCCACTCTGTGGAAAACCCTTATCAGTGCTCTGAATGCCAAAAAAGTTTCAGCAGTAAATATTATCTCACTGAACATATAAGAATCCACATTGGGGACAAACCTTATCAGTGCTCTGAATGCCAGGAAAGGTTTTATAACAAACAAAGTCTTTCTCGACATGTAATAACCCACTCTGGCGTAAAACCTTACCAGTGCTCTGAATGCCAGAAAAGGTTTATTTTCAAAGGGAATCTAAATCGACATGTATTAAGCCACTCTGTAGAAAAACCTTACCAGTGCTCTGAATGCCAGAAATATTTCAGTGAAAAAAGAGACCTTACTGTACATACAAGGACCCACACTGGGGATAAACCTTATCAGTGCTCTGAATGCCAGAAAAGGTTTTGTAAAAAACAAAGTCTTTCTCAACATGTATTAACCCACACTGGGGAAAAACTTTACCAGTGCCCTGAATGCCACAAATATTTCAGTACAAAAGACAATCTCATTAATCATATAAGAACCCACACTGGGGAAAAACCTTATCAGTGCTCGGAATGCCAGAAATGTTTCATTGACAAAAACAGTCTCACTCGGCATAGAAGAACCCATACTGGAGAAAAACCTTATCAGTGCTCGGAATGCCAGAAATGTTTCATTGACAAAAACAGTCTCACTCATCATATAAGGACCCACACTAGGGAGAAACCTTTTCAGTGCTCTGAATGCCAGAAATGTTTCAGTGTAAAATTCAGACTCACTGAACATACAAGAATCCACACTGGGGAAAAACCTTATCAGTGCTCTGAATGCCAGAAAAGGTTTTGTAAAAAACAAAGTCTTTCTCAACATGCAATGACCCACACTGGGGAAAAACCTTATCAGTGCTCTGAATGCCAGAAATGTTTCAGTTTAAAAAGTAGTCTCACAAAGCACATAAGAATCCACACTGGGGAAAAACCTTATCAGTGCTCTGAATGCCAGAAATGTTTCAGTTTAAAAAATAGATTCACACAGCACATCAGAATCCACACTGGGGAAAACCCTTATCAGTGCTCTGAATGCCCAAAACATTTCATCCGTAAATCACTTCTAACTGCACATGTGAGATTCCACACTGGGGAAAAACCTTATCAGTGCTCTGAATGCCAGAAATGTTTCAAAAACAAACTCAGTCTCACTCAGCATATACAGACCCACACTGGGGAAAAACCTTATCAGTGCTCTGAAAGCCAGGAAAGGTTTTGTAACCAACAAAGTCTTTCTCAACATTCAGTAACCCATTCTGTGGAACATCCTTATCAGTGCTCTGAATGCCAGAAATGTTTCAGTATAAAAAGTAGTCTCACACGGCACATAAGAATCCACACTGGGGAAAAACCTTATCAGTGCATTGAATGCCAGAAATGTTTCAGTGAAAAAAGAATGCTCACTACACATACAAGAACCCACACTGGGGAAAAACCTTATCAGTGCATTGAATGTCAGAAATGTTTCAGTGAAAAAAGAATACTCACTCGGCATACAAGAACCCACACTGGGTAAAAACCTTATCAGTGCTCCGAATGCCAAAAATGTTTCAGCTGTAGATCTGATCTCACTGCACATGTGAGAATCCACACTGGGGGAAAAACATTATCAGTGCTCTAAATGTCAAAAAAGATTCAGAGGTAGTGATGGTTACATGCACCATAAGAAAACACACCATCAAAAATACTTCAGTGCTCCGAATGCCAGAAAAGCATCAATTTTAAATGCAATCTCACTCTACATGAGCAGACGCACACAGGGAAAAAACATTACCAATGCTGTGAATGCCAGAAATTCCTATTGTTTGATAGGCACAGCCTCATTAACCATAATCAACTCCATACTGATGAAAAACGTATGAGTGCTCTGAATGCCAGAAGAGCTGCATAGAAAAACGCTATCTCACCATGAGAAACTCCACACTGGAGAAAATCCTTATGCCATAAAAGCTTGAATCTGAAAGACAGAGTTATGCTTCATGAGATATCCCACTCTGGGGAAAAACCTTACGAGTGCTCGAAATGCAAGCAATGTTTTGGTCACAAATTACTTCTCACTTGTCAGGAGCAAACTCACAAGGGAGAAAAAAGCCTTATGTGTGTTCGGAATGTCAGATAAGGTTTATTCACGAATGCAATGTCATTTCACATGAGAGAATTCACACTGGACTAAAGCCTTATACAGGAGGGGAAAGCCAGAAACGTTATACTCAGAAATGAGATCTCACTTAACGTGAGAAATGCATCCACACCAGGTGAAAAGTAAGGTGTATCTTGAGTTGCAGAAAAGCTTCTAACAACCTGACTTTACATGAGAGAGCACATATTGTAGTTGCAATAGGATTCATCAAGAAATTCTTGCAGGATAACTTAAGCTGCCCGCATGCAAACTCCAAAGAAATTTCAGGCCTTGAAAATGTTTTAATTGCAACAAAATCCACAATTTGAGTATCAGAAAGTTACAAAACTCTCAAGGTCTTTACTTGACACAGAGAAGTGTTCGTACTTGCAAACATCAACTAATTGACAAAAAATTCACAATATTAATGTCTTAAATTTTCTCCACCCAATAGGTTTCTAATCACACTTGTTTCTTAACATAAGACTGATATCTAGATTTTCATGATAAGATTAGGCCTAGGCGGTGTTCCGCAATGAGGAACTCCGCAAAGTGTCAAAAAAACTCAACCGCTCAACGCTGAGTTCTGCGAGCAGCGGAGTGCGTTTGGGTCATTTTGAAGCGCTTTTTCGGCGAGTAGCACGCTACTCCAGGATCCAAAAATGATTAGTGGTGAATTAGTGTAGGGAAATATAAAATGTATTTGAGAGCTGGACATGTTGGTCTGTTAGTTGGGTTGAAAAAGAGAGTGGAGGGATAGAAGAGGGAAGGTTTGGCATTTATATAGCGCTTGCTACCCCTGATGAAGTGTTGAAGTGCTTTTCAGCGAGTAGCATGCTACTCCAGAACCCAAAAAGATAAATAGATCAATTATTGTGGGTAGGTTGTTTTATTATATAAATACAACTGTACGAAAATTCATTAAATTCTGTTGTAAAGTTGTATCCAAGAGGCAAGTATAGTCTCTGATAATAATGTATACAAAGTTGGCTTGCCATCAAGACTGATGCCCCGTAATGTTGATGCAAATTCATCTGTGCTGGAGTATCCTAGACTCTTGTTGACTTGTACTATCCAACTTGTAGGTACTGCTATTTGTATCAGGTCCATGTTGTAGGCAGACACAAACGCCGAAATTGTGCACTATTTATATTAAGCATAATGTAGGTGAACAGATGACAGTAACCACTGTACAAGCTGTATTAGGTGCTTAGAAGTAGAGTGACATAGAGGGCAAAAAACACTCCACTAACTCTCACTCACTTAGTACAGACGAACGCCAAAGGTCCTCGTACATAAGGAAGCATCGGGCTGCACCCTCTTTCTGTGTCCCATGGGCATTTTGTCTTTTGTTCTACAGAAGAGGCTGCAGACACTTCCATAGCCCTTTATGTAGTGTGGATCACGTAGGAGAGATTCTCAGCGGGCATGCTTTCCTTTTTATTGGGCATGGCCACATTCAAATGTGGGAAAACCTTTTGTCTTGCGACTGCACTGTATTATTGACACGGGCAAAAGGGCAAACAAGCAGTTAGGAGGCGCACTGATTGTATGCCACCACCTGACAGGATGGTGACAGACCCCAACCGCAAGACAAAGGACCTCTGTAATTTAATACAGGGGCCCCGGGGGGATTAAAAAAGGTATATGGAGTACGTCCTCCCAGTGGATACTCTGTAACAAAAAATACTCCAAAAGCACCCTACTGAAGAACTATAAAGTTCAAGGTAGGTTGCGCTCATAGGAAGAGAAAGGGGACCTATGTATGAGGAGGGATTACACACTATACCAATAGGGATGTGTTTGATATGCTAACCATATCTATGTGTATGGAAGGGGGGCAACACTAGTTGTTTTTAGTTACCCTCACACACCCTAGTGGTGTCATGCTTCATCATTGGGTCACCCCGACTCCTACAGGTCAGGGTGGGCTCAACCACAGTGTTGGGAAGCTCTTGTGATAATGAAGGAAAAAGGGGTATATATAAAATACCTCAATCAGACCCCCGGTATCCCTTTATTCATGGGTCTGGTTGGGTTGTTAAAATTAGAATAAAAGTAGGGTTTGTAAGGATTTTTATGGTCCTATGACCATAGTGAAGTGCCGATATGTTTCAGTCCTTGTGAGGCCATAAAGGTCCCGGACTTTCTTCAGGGCAAGATTCAATGACCCCCTTATGTGTGGGGATGCTAAGGAAGGGGAATTCCCTACTCTATTGACGTGGCGAGGGAAGAGTAGCTTCTCCTCTTGTTCGTGTAGTTATGTTACTTCGAAATGCCAGGCTCCATCTGTAGAGAAATATAGCATATAACATCTTTATCAGAGACAGACATTATCTGTGTATTCGTATGATCCCTGTGCATGGCATGTGAGTGAACATGCTCAATTTGTGGAGAACACGAATGGTCTCATTCTATGTCACTTCTATGTAGTATATAGTGGCATTCTCATTGTGTGACACCCAACAGTCCGTGTCAAAACATCACACTCCATTAAACTATAACGGTGTGAGGCTGTGAAGTGAAGTATAAAAACAAGTGATCTAAGTCTCAATTGCAGTCAATGAATCACACAAGACAAACAAACATATATATTCTACATTCATATATCACACACTGAGGACATCTGTTCACATACTTCATGCACTGGTTGGTAATCCGTTTGTTCACTTACCCAAATTATGTTGGGCGTAGGCACCTCAGTGGGCGGGACATTAGGGCATACTCTCCTAGTTAAAGTGTGGCAGAGAGTTAGATATCGCCTATTAATACAAGTGGGTCTAGCGCTAGAATAAGGGCTCCAGCGGGACTATGTTTAGCTTGTAGGACCCCACCGCAATCAAAGGAGAGTCTCCACTTACTTGTTTAGAGGACGTACCCTACCCGAAAGTGATCGGACCCGCTCACCGGCTTGTGGCTGCTGTTCGAGCCGGTGCGGGTGAAAGAACAGTTTATTTCCGCATACGGCGTAATGCGTGTGACGTCATACCCGGAAGTGAGCGCATGCCCAAACTCAAAGGGTCATGGGAAATGTAGTATTTCACCCGAGTTGTCGTTCCAAAGCATCAGAGGTGCCATGGCCGATCTAATGGGCATAGGATATACGGACGATGATGCCTCAGCCATTTTGGCTGGTCCATCCCTGTTATCAGACACAAACATCAATCAGAGTCTGACCCACGCAGAGAATTGGGATGAATTGAAGGAGTTAAAGCCCAACCAAATGCGTATCCTTCTTCATGGAGCAATCATGACGGAGTATATATGTTTGACAAAAAAAATAGGTACATTTCATGACAATATGGAATTGGGAAATAAAATAATAGAAACAAATATTTACACCACATGACAAAAATATTAGAGACTACATTTTAGCAATATATAGGAAAAACTGAGGTTCATGTATTAAAAATCCATTTGGTAAAACTGGTTGCTTGTGGAGTCAGCACACTACTGTGTCTGTGATGGCTTTTAAATAAATGCATTTTTAATGCACCCCATTTTACTTTCAGATTCACAAATGTCCCCTTGGGTTACTACCTCCTGTTACTGTTTTTCAGCCCATGTATGGTTTCAAAGCTTAATACATACCTTAAGGATGTATTACGTATTTAGAAGGGACACTATTAACATTCCCCTTCCAAATTCTTAATTGTTAAATGGGCTTAGTACATTTCAAAAAGTGGTTTAGCATTTGCAAACTCTGTGAATTACCCAACCAGTGGATTTTTGAACAATAAAACTCTTGGTACATGTTGTTGTTGGGACATTTGTAGAGCGCTGTGTTACGCACACCGGTGTGTCCACGCGCTGAATGAGTCAATTGTTCTCAATTCCCTCCAAATTAAGTTTGCTAATAATGTTAGTTGAATGATAACCGGTGCACGTACCTATTTTGTGTTAGTGTTGCTTCAGATCAAATAAAAACCATCACACATAACTCTTACACAATACTTAAAGACAGAATTTCTGACATCCAGCTTTAATGTTTTGTTAAATATATTTGCAAATGTTGTCACTTAAACAGGAAAGCATCTAAACCGGTCTCTGGACATAAAATAGGTTGTAATCATAATATTTCGATACATTTTCTGAGTTCCAGGAACAATGTGTGTTATCTGTGTTTACTCTAAACCACTATAATAAACATTTTCAATGCTTTTAGATTTGATCTCTTTGTACTGGTTTCTATTGCAGCCAATAATCTAGATTTAGACCAAGGATCTATTCCACCCATGGCTTTTAAAACGTATTTATCATTGATCTCTTTTAGTGTTATCGCAAATAAAACTGTAATAGAACTGATCTGAGAGATGGACCTTCAAAGTCAATTTATTGAACTATGGAGTTAAAATCTGAATAGATTAGATCCACAAGCATTGCCTGACCACTGTATTTTACATCAATAGATTACTAATCAGCACATGTTGTCTAAGTACAATTCACTCATCTTCAATTTTTCTCGGAGCTCATGCTGGGTCTGTGTGAATTCTTTTAAAATATGACATTTAAATGTCCAAAAGTTCAGGAATTCTAATTTCAAGCCTGGTCAAACCTTAATGAATGCTATACCTAAAGATGCTCTTCTGTTCCTACATTTTATTGTGCACCATGATTCAGAAAGAGCATGTTTTTGCTTTCGGAGGTAAAATTCTAAACATATTTATTCGTGTTGCCATCTGAAAAATGATCACTAATTGGGAAGATAACAACACGTGGTCCTGTGATGCTTGCTGGAATAGGAAGTGTTTAATCAAAAGGTGGATTGAATTCAAGTTTAGGTGACAATTTTACAAAAGTGTATGGATTTTGTATATATTTAAAATTGTTGATCTCCAAAAAGGCTTAAATCAATAAATCGAATTGAAATTCAAGTTTATCATTTTAATCCTATTGTTAGAAAAGATGTAATTTTGAACCCCATGAGGTGGTTCCTTTCCAGAAAGCATTCAGCTTGTAATCATGAGTCAAATAATTCTGAGAAGGTTAAAATATTCAAATTGAATTCTAATTACACATGAAATCTTCATTGTTCAATATATTTCTCTTAGTATTTTATGTGAGGACTTTATTGCTTAAGGAAAATAATTAGTATTTGTTTTTCTATATGTAGCAAGCATTACATTTACGAAACCACTGTATCCCACCTTCTTTCTTTCCTTTCCTGCTCTTTATGAACGTTTCTATTGTTGAACTTTAAAGACTGCCCGAAATTAAGAATTGTGCTCTCCCTAACTTTGCTAAGTTACAGTTTGTTGATTTTTATGTACAACTTTCGTCTCTTATGTGTATGGCAACTGATGTTCTGTTTTGCTTTAATAATCAGCTTATGTTTATTAGGTTTTATTATTCAATAAAATGTTTCAAACACAACAAATGGTAGTTGATATGTGTTTACAACTGCAGCATTTTTTTTTCTTTGTACCAAGTCTGTTTTATTTTAAACAAATCCCCGGACAGGGGCACAAGAAACACAGCGATAAGCCTACAACCTCTTTTTCGAGGCCGCCAAGTAGGTTATATGACCCGCCTATAGGAACAAATTAACACAGCGCCATGCCTACCACCCCATCAGGGCCAGCCGCGTGGCATAGAAACATCTGTAAGACCTATGTGGTGTGGTTGAAGTCCAGGCGTCAGGACAGTAAGAGCAGGTAGGCGTGTAACAAGGCTAGCACTCACACATGGCCCAACGAGGGCCAACAAACATGAAGGAGAGTTAAAGATGAGTATAGGAAAGAAAGAAATAAAGAGAAAGGGGTAGGAAGCGAAAGACCGGGAGGGTGTCATGCAAGCTGGGCGTGTATGTTGCTCTAGGGTGGGGGGGGGAGGGGCAGGCGCCCAGCAGGGTTGGCGCAGGGGCTCCCGCGTCCTGTAGGATGTCTAAGGGAGCAGTCTGTTGGAGTCAGCGGGAAGGACAGCGTCATCGAAAAGGTGTAAAGTCCGAAGTCTAGTGGGCATGTATCGCGCGTGTTCAAATGAGCAAAGATAACGCACCAAGGGCTTCTAAACTGTCCCAAAGCGAGTGTCGCGCAGTTGTATTCGCGCAGTGAGTAGTTCCATAGCTAAAACATGCCAGAGCCGGATGAACCAAGAGGCTATGGGGGGCGCTTCAGTCTTCTTCCAGTATAGGGCTATAAGCTGCTTGGCCGCCCCCAGCATTTGAAGTGCCAGAACCCAGTCACTGCGGGTAAGTGCCTTAAGGTCTAGGGGCCGGATGCCAAGTATGATTGTGCTTATGGCTTCAGGTAAGGGGAACCCCAACACCCCCCTAACGTGGCTGAGGACCTCCTTCCAAAATACAGTCAAGAGCGGACACGACCACCAAATGTGAACAAAATCCCCCGTTGCAGACCGACCTCTCCAGCACAATGAGGAAACTTTGGGGAACATCTTATGCAGTCGCAGAGGAGTGTAGCACCACTGAGTTAGGAGCTTGTAAGCATTCTCCCTCTGCGGGATGCTCCGATAAACCTTAGGGATATCCCTCCATACTCTATCCCATTGTGTAGGCTCAATGTCGGCAGCGATCATTAGCTGCCATTGGCGCTGGTATGGGTGGGTAAATACATGCGTCGGATGTTGCAGGATGTAGTAGATCTGGGTGACCAATCGTTTTAAACCCCTAAGGGAGCGTGCCAGTTTTTCAAAGGGCGTAAAGGGTTGTGTGGCTGCTTGGTGCATCTCCTTGCTGGAGACCCAGTGTCGCAATTGGGCATATTGCAACCATGCCGTCGGCTGTAAATGAAACTCCTCCCGGCAACGGTCAAACGACATGGGCGCGCCCCCCTCAAAGAGGTCACAGAGCACCCTGCAGGCTCCTTGCGTCCATTGTTCAAACGTTTGCGACTGGTGAGCCGGCGGAAAATGCGGATTCGATGCTATGGGAGTGTGCGGGGATGGGAACGTGGTGATCCCTCTGGACACGGCAACGGTGACCCAAACGTCGAGTACCGTTTTCGTGGGTACCGCCATGTATGCACTCTTAGAACGGGCTGTCCGATGGAGCCACGGCAAATCCCAGATCGTGCGCCCTGCCACTCTCTCGCACCCCCCATTCCACCACAAAACGGAGATGTGCGGCCCAATAGTAATGCACTAGGTTGGGACAGGCGAGACCTCCTCTATCTCGTGGGGCCATAAGAATTTTTGGGGAGAAGCGCGGACGCTTACCACCCCACACAAAGGACGTAAGCTCGCGCTGCAGGCTCCGTATGCAGTGTAGCGGGATTGCGGTGGGGAGGCACTGAAACACGTATAGAATTTTGGGGAGAATCGACATTTTAACCGCATTGAGCCGTCCTAACCAAGATAACATCAGTGGCTTCCAACGTCGTAGATCCTCCAGGACTTCCTTTCGGCAGTCCCGCCAATTCACAGACGACCAGGCGTCCAATGAGGAGGTCAAGGTGAGGCCCAGGTACCGAATATGATTCTCAGCCCACTGATAGGGCACAGCCCTCTGTAAAGCAGGGATCTCCTCTATCGGGATGGTAAGATTAAGAGCCCAGGACTTATCATGGTTGATCTTGAGACCAGAGGCGCTCTCATAAAGGCAAAGCATCTTATGGATAGCTGGCAGAGAGTCGCGCGGGCGTGTGAGGGTAAGAATCAAATCGTCTGCAAACAGTGCCACCTTATTATCCCGGCAGCCATGAGTTATCCCGTGGATGTCCGGCTCGCGCCGTATCATCTGTGCGAAGGGTTCCACTGCAAGGGCAAACAATAGGGATGAGAGGGGGCACCCCTGTCTAGTGCCCCTATATATCGTCAGCGGAGGTGTGAAGCCCCCATTAACCCGGATTCTGGCCTGAGGCCCTAGGTAAGGGGCCATAATCCTGGCAATCATCTTCGGACCCAGCCCGAATTTGTGGAGCACCGCTGTAAGGAAGGCCTAGTCTACCCGATCGAACGCCTTCTCCGCGTCCAGGGATAGAAGGCAGGCCGGGATTTCCCAATGATGCACCTTCCCCACTAGGTGTGCAAGCTTACTCACATTGTCCGCTCCCTGCCGGTCTCGAATAAATCCGGCCTGATCAGGGTCCACAAGCCCCGGCATGTGCGGGTCTAAGTGCTTGACAAGGAGTTTAGTATATATTTTAAGATCTGTGTTTAGTAAGGCTATAGGACGGTAGGAGGCGCATACTGTAGGGTCCTTTCCGGGTTTCGGTATCAGTGCTATTTCCGCCATGCCCATGTCAGGGGGTGGCCCTGTGTCATCTGTAAAAGAGTTAAACAGTCGCAGGAGGTAAGGTCGAAGTTGAGCCTGGAATGTGTGATAGAAGGATAAGGGTAGGCCATCCAGGCCAGGCGTTTTCCCTAAAGGAAGATCTGCGAGTGCCGCCGCTATTTCCTCCTCATTAATGGGGCCTTCCAGGTCCGCCGCGCTCCCCGGGGGGAGCGTCGCCCCCTCGTAGTCCACCAGGACTGTCGCAATCGCATCAGCCGAGGTCAGTTCCCTTCTATACAAGGCAGCATAGTAGTCCACAAATGCAGCCTGTTTAGCCGCCTCCGAGACAGCTCGCGTCCCATCTGGTAGCCGAACACTAGTTATATGGGCCTTGGCGGCACGTGCTCGCAACCTCCCCGCCAGTAGTCTGCCCACCTTGTTGCCTCCCTTTGAAATACCTCTGTTTCAGAGCCAACAAAGCGCCCTCCGCCTTATTAGTACGCAAGAGCCGCAACTGCCCCCTAAGATTAGCTAGCTTCCTCTTAGAGGCCAATGACGGATGTGCCCTATCCTGCACTTCGGCCTTTTTGATGTCTCCCGCCAGAGCAGCCTCCAATTTGCAGGCGGCCCGCCTCCGAGCAATTGCCAGAGAAGTGATGTGTCCCCGGACCGTGGCTTTGAAGGCGTCCCATACCACCGGGAAGGACATCTCCGGGGTGTCATTAGTAGCAAAATAGGAGTTGATGGCCTCTCGGATGCTGTCCACATCCTCAGCATCCCGAAGGATACTTGGCGGTAAGGACCAACGCACCTCACGAGGGGAGCGCACAGCCTGGTCCTGGAGGAGCATCTCGACATGAGCATGATCGGACAGCGATATATCCGAAATGGAGGCTCCCAGTGTATCGCGTAACAGCTCCAGCGAGACAAAGAGGAAGTCGATGCTGGAGTAGGACCTGTGGGCGTGCGAGTAGAACGAGTAGTCCCGCAGATCCGGGTAGTGGTAGCGCCACACATCCATTAACCCTAGGTCCGCGATCTGTTTATGCAGCGCAGAAGACATTGCCCCAGTATCATTAAAAGCAGCATCACTGCGGTCCATAGTCGGGTCCCAGACTAAGTTGAAGTCTCCTCCCAAAATCAAGTTCGGATCACCAGATGGGAGCTGGTCCCGCAAAAGTGTCTGGAGATATCGGTCTTGCAGCTGATTGGGTGCATACACATTACATAGAGTAAGTCGGCCCAGAACTGAAGGGGCTACTTGGGGTGCCCCATTCGGTGCGTGTTTTCCTGCATTAAATGAGTTTCCTGGAGGAATATGACGTCAGGACGGCATTGAAGGAGATAGCGCCAGACCTGTTTTCGCTTATTAGGGGAGTTTAAGCCCTTGACATTGAGTGTCAATAACTTTAGGGTCTGGGGGATAGGCGCAGACATAGCGGGTAACAGTCAGGGTCCGCCCATGATCCCTGCTCCCACCACCACAAGGGGGAACGCGCAGAAGCAACCCTACTCCACTCATCCCACCCAGGGGACAGCAACCAGCTCACCACCACCCCACCACACGCCAAGTCAAAAGGGGGAGATAGAGGAGAGGGCAGAGGGAAACCAGACCAGAAGGAGAAAGGGGAAGAAAGAAGAGGGGAGAGAGACTTCGGAAACGGCCAAGCAGGCCTCACAACGTTCAAGGTAAAAAAAAGGCCAACAGGGCCACATTGGACTGCCCCAGCCGCCGAGCATCCTCTACCCAAGGGTTTCTCCAGCCGCCATGTGGAGCACCGTGACTGCAGGTCCAGAAAGGATCAGCGAGCCCCAGGGAATACCAGGCTGGCACCCAGTAAGGGCGGCAGATCTACGTCTCGCAGCAGCGGCTCATGCCACCCGTCGAAATAGGACAAGAGCAGACAGCTTATCCAGTGGCCAGCGTCCGCACTGAATGGAACGCGAACACCATCGGAGGCAGGAGTCAAAGGCGATGGGAGCCGCAACAAGTCACGAGGGCAGCGCCCCTCCGGGGGCTTTAAGTCACGGAGTCGACGGATGGGATCCCGTCCCCTCGCGATCACCCTCAAGAGAGCGGATGTGCACTATGATGTCTTGCTTAGCCTGCGAGTAGGATCTCTCATCCACCGGGGGGAGCGACGCCAGCGCTGAACTGTAGTCCAGTCAGGTCTAGCCGGAATCCTCCCCTGGGGCTGCGGTTGGGGAGGGCTTCCCGCCGGAGACTCCGGCATCTTGAGCAGCTGCGCCACCTTCCTGTAGGATCGAGTGACTCTATGCTTGCCCTCCCAGTGGAAGATGAGGGCGAAGGGATGCCCTCACTGGTAGGAGATGTTGAGGGACCGCAGCTTCTCCGTCACCGGCCGGAATGCTCTCCGCCTGCGCAGGGTGTTGGGGGCCAGGTCCTGGAAGATTTGGATCTTGTGGAGGTCATAGGTGAGGTCCGGGTTATCTCTCGCCGCCTTGAGGATGGCTTCCTTCTCAGTGAAGTAGTGGACTCTGGTCAGGATGTCCGGGATCAGGCCTCTACGGCCCGCGGGGCCAGCAACCCGATGCGCACGGTCCAGAGTCGGGGGGAGGCATCTTCGTCTCCCCAGACCCCGTGGAGGAGCTGCGCCACGTAGGTCATGATGTCTTTCCCCTCTGCTTCAAGTGGAACGCCCCGAATACGCAGGTTGTTCCGGCGACTTCTGTTTTTGAGATCCTCCTGTTTGACCTGCAGCTCGATGTTTTATTCCTCCAGTGCCGCTACCCTCTGCCAGAGCTGCTCCTGGTCCCCTGTACGCTCATCGACAATTTTCTCAAGGCCATCAACCCTATCCCCCAGCTCAGTAACCTCTTTGCGCAACTCTTTAACACAGGAGTGCACTTCCGAGCGCAGGGAGCCTATCTCTGTCCTGAGTTCAGCCATAAAGGAGGACATAAAGGCCTGGGTCACCGATGGCGACTCTTCAGGGGGTTGGGAGGAGCTCTCGGTCCGTGCCGTTTCCCCTGCTTTGCCCCACATGGCCACCACAGAGTTGGTCTTGGAGGTCGTTGCTGGATCCGCTTTGCCCCCTCTGGAGCGTGTAATTGTCAGGGCCGCAAACAGGGCCTAGCGGCGCGACCAGTGCGTTAGAGTCCAGCTGAAGCGAAGAAAGAAAAGGGGGGGGAGTTCGCCGCAGATCGTGTCTCCCACCCCTCCGGTGGTGCCCCCAAGCAGCAAGCCCAGTGCGGCAAGTGGCAGCAAGATAGAGGCCCCCGCAAAGCAACCCAGTCAACTGCGGCGGGCACACTAGGGAAGCACAGGCACAACCAGCAGTAGAGGCCCAGCGGCCCAGGGCAGCGTCCAGACCTTTATGGGAGGGTGAAAGAGCCAGGGGTGTACAGAGCTGCCCCCCCAGGTGAGCCAGGGGTCGAGGTACCAGGCAACACACTGCACCCCCCAGCTCCCCAGAGGCTGTCGTCCGTGGTCACAATCGGGGAGAGCTCCCCTCCACCGCTAGAGGCTCAGGCAGTAGTGCTCCGCGTATCCAGGGGGCCACAGCACCCCAGGCCCCCCCGCCCCTCGCCCTCAACTCCATCCCAGGGCCTGCTCTCAGAGCCACAGCCCGCAGTTCTTAGGGCCTAGCGCCAACTCCTGGCCCACGTACAGCTCTCGCCCAGGTCTCCCCTCTCTCAGGGGGGCTGTGCAGGGATCTATCACCTCACTCCTCCCGCCTCCAAGTGAGCCTGTAGGGTCCCCGGTTGTCACTGCCACCCTCCAGTGCCGCTCCGTACCTCACCAGGGTCCCACTGAAGCCAGGGTTCGGGGCCAGTCCCCTCAACAAGACCAGCGCTCCACTGCCGGCTCCACCGCTACGGTGCAGGGCGCAAAATGGCGGCCGCACTCTCCACGCCACCCCCGCAGGCCACCTCCAAGTCCCTCGGAGGTCTCCCCACACCAGCAGGACTGCAGAAAATGGGGGGGGGGGTGCTGCACCAGAGCGGCCGCTCGATTCCCAGCAGCTCTGTTCACCACGCCGGGAGGGGGGTCCAGAGGAAGCTCCGAGCCAGGCACAGGCTCTGCTAAGGGCACAAAATGGCGGGCACAGACTGCCCCCGGGTCGCCGGCACTCCTCGGCAGCCCGCAGCGAGACGGAGCGGGCCACGGCCCCCACCACACGCACTATGCCCCCCAGGCAGGTTGCGGCGCACACAGCAGCGTTCCGCCGGGCTCCTCACCACCTCGTCGATCGCTGCGCAGGGGGCGCTCTCCCAGCCCCCTCCGCCGCTCCTGCAAACTGCGCCGAGCCCCTCAGGGCGTACTCAGGCCTCCAACCCTGCCGGACCTCTCCTGCCCCCGTAGGCCCCCCCGACCGGGCCCAGCTTACAGCCCACCGGCGGTGCACACACGGGACCAGGGTGCGGGGATCCGGCTCCAGGAGGCTGTACAAGATGGCGGGCGCGGCCGCCCGCCCAGGCTCACCAGGACACTCGCAGGCCGCCGGAGCACACAGCAGTCCTCCGCGGCGATCCGCCTCTCAGCGCAGGTGCCCCCACTCTCCAGGAACCCCCACATATCAGTTCGGCGCCCCATCTCCGCTAGAGAAGGCTTATACAAGCGGTGGGGCACCGGAGCTCTCGCAAGGTGCGTCTCAGCACATCGCCGTCCAGGCCACGCCCCCAACTGCAGCATTTTTATTGTATGGGCACTTTCAAAGGGGCCAAAAATATTGTCTGCGGGTTGACGGAGTACCGCATTGGCATCAGGAGGGAGAGGTTTGGGCAGGTGATTGGGGATACATGTAAAGTTGGAAGTAGGGGGAACAACGCGTGTACATTGTGTGGACTGAGACTCCTGAAGTTATTGTGAGGGATACTATGCTACCCTGTAAATTAATCCCCTCGTGATTATTATCAACAAACTTTATTCGGGTTTATAAAAGAAAACCATACATAAAATGATAACATTTTCCAAGTTACAGATTGACAAATATAATATGTACAAGTTAATCAAAACACAAGGTAAAAAGTCATGAATTACAGTACAGAAGTTAATCGCAGCTTGACCTGAGTCTAACAGCGAACCGTAAAAAGTAAAGCGTATGCAAAACAGTGTCTTTAGAGAGGAGTTGTAAAAGGATAAGAGCTGGTCTCACCCTCCTAAAACCTGTTTTTTTGAGAATGGGAATAATAAATAACTTTCTAGGGACAGCACAAAAACTACAAAACATTATAAAGTGCATCGTGTCCTGACGAGACTCACTGTTGCAGCTACAGGGCATGAGGCACTGGCCTCTGTGGAAGCCGCAAGGGTGTGCCATGAGGTAATGGTAAAGGTTGAGCCGAAACCAGGTCATTAAAAAATGATTACGGATGCTTTTAGCCCTAGAAGATAAGGTTCGCTGGTTGGTACAGTTTTTAACACGATGTACATACACACACTAGGCTTACACAGCTCATTTCCCTCTCTATCACAGTGGCTCATTCCTAAAAAAACACTTAGACCAGAGAAAAGTCACTCTTACATCTGCGCTCAGTGTTAGCGAATAGTTCCTACCTACCCTGGCGAGGCCAACTTTTATATACTGGAGCCATCGGATGCGTGAGACACTGTCAAGTGAAAGGCATTCCCTTAGGATGTCTTTGCTAAGTGTATTTTCTTGCTTAGCCCAAATATTAAGCCACAAAGCCAGGGGACGGAAAGCCAGTACATTTGAGAAGAAAGGCATTCCCAACTCTTTGTGCACGACAAAAAACGAAGTGCTTTGTGGGACAGAAAGGGCCCTTCGCAGGAAAGAGTTTTCAGTACTTTGCACTGCTCCTACCCCAATGTGGCCCAAAATCTCACTCCCATAACTAACCTTTGAGATATATTTGTCTTCATATGTCTTCAAAAGAGCCCCTATTGGCTTCCCTCCCCCTCTGCTGGCAAAGTTAAAAACAGCTGCAAAAGCTTTCACTAGATCCCCTTTCTTCCAAGTAAGCAAACGGCACCAACTCAAGGAATCGTCAAACACAACTCCCAAATAGGAGAAAACATTGGTCTTCAGTTTTGACGAAAGTCAAAGTTTAAAAGTGAACTGCTTAGCTTTACGAGGTCCCACCTGCATAATGAACGACTTGGCACGATGAAACAATTGTAATTGTGTGTGTCTTGTAAAGCACACTTCTACCCGCACCGCAGGCCTCGTAGCTCTATAGACCGCTGGGGAACCCGTCCTGGCTTTCCCTGTGAGATAGTCCCTCCTGGGAGTCTCCAAGGTGAAACCAGGCATCCCCGGCGTTTGTGAGGGGCCGTTGTGGAGATGAGGCAAGCTAATGCCCAGAGTTGCCGAGTGTGATCTCTGGTTGGAGTAGGCACCGATGCGAGAATTATCGAGTCCGCTGATCCTGGTCCAAGACCCTGCCGCGTCGGGAATCGAACCCTGGTCCCGGGCCGTTCTCTGCTCTCAGGTCTGCCGCCTCTAACCAGTGAGCCACACCACTCCAACAACAGGTCCAAGTCCTCCATTAAAAGGGCAAAAGAATTCAGAAGAAGTTGTAGGCCCCTAGCTGTCCTCTCCAAGAGTCGTCAGCGTATAGAAGGACTGGCAGGCTAGGCTTGCCTACCTGGGGACAATCCACATTTGTGGCCAAAAGGGCCTTCTCTAAGGAATTAATATATAGGTTAAAAAGAAAGGGTGCTAAAATGCACCCCTGATGCACCCCTCTCTTGATGTCAAACTGACAGGACATGTTCAGGTCCTTTGAATAGCGGACAACCGCTGTTTAATCACAGTGAATAAAATGATGTTACTGTCAATGCCAATGGAGGACATCAACTGCCACTTCTTGGACCTATTGACCCAGTGGAATGCTGAGGACAGATTCATGAAGGCTAGGTTTATGGGGCTGGAACGAGCCACAGTGTATTTGTTCAGAACCATGTACAGGTTTAAACACTGTTCCACAGTGGAACGACCTGGGAGAAAGCTGTTTTGGATATCGGATAAAAAGTTGTTTTCCTCAACCCATGATACAAGTGTGTCAAGTACCATGCGGCCCACCACCTTCACCACAGAGTCCAGCAGAGAAATGGGCCTATAACAATAGGTACTGTCCCGTTATCCCTTTATAAATGCCGGGACTATAATCGATAAAGCCCAAGAATTCGTGCGGCCTATCTGGACTGCAGTTTTGATGACAGCTATGAGGACAGGCACCCAGGTTTTTAAGTGGGCGATGTAGAGATCTGGTGGAATCCCATCTGGCGCAAGGCCTTGTTTTTAGATAGACCCAGAATACCGCCTCTCACCTCTTGCATGGTGTAAATAAGTTCCGACTTGCCTTCCACCTTTCCTGCCCCTCAATTGGAGGGGTATCCGACTGGAAGATACCCTCAAATTATGTACCCAATCGTCCTCTGTGATTTGGGCATCCAGTAAATTAGCATTATTTCTAGATATAAATGGGCTGTTAATAATGCCCCAGAACTTTGAGCTATTACGCAGTGCACTAGCCTCCACTAAATTGATCCAGGCCTCCTCCTTCAGGACAGACTAGCAAGCTGCTAGAGCAGCCTTATATGCTCTTCGTAGTCCGTTGACCGCCACCCGGTCTCTGGACTTAACACCCAAGACCTGTCTCAGGATCCTGGAAGCCTGGGAGCACGCCGAGTCAAACCATCGTGGACCTATTTGCTTATGGCACCCTCCCGGGGCCCGTAGAAAGTTCCTTATGACAGTA
Source organism: Lissotriton vulgaris (assembly GCF_964263255.1). Taxonomy (NCBI): domain Eukaryota; kingdom Metazoa; phylum Chordata; class Amphibia; order Caudata; family Salamandridae; genus Lissotriton; species Lissotriton vulgaris. The sequence goes on from NC_141685.1 coordinate 55,379,138, forward strand.
GACATGGATCCAAATGCACCCATGATGTCCGGAGCACTTGCCTCATCATCGAGGCAGGTGGCAAACTCGCTGCGACAGCGAGTTAAAGGGGACTCGTGGAGTAGCTCTGGGACAATAAACCCCCACTTTACGCTCCTTCCCGCTTCCACCTCTTTAAGGGGGACACCAGCCCCCCGCCCACCTTGGTGTGTCTGGGTGTTCAGGTCCAGCCAGGTGAGACACAAATGGGGTTGTGGTCACTGCATTCACTCGCCTGCACAGAAAAATCGTTAACCAGAGAGTAAAAGGGGGTAGATACAAAGGTGAAATCAATAACGGCCTCACACCCTCTCCCAATAAAGGTGGGAGTAATATCTGTTTTCCCCAGAGGCAGCTTATTTATTACAGATGTCAGATCAAATTCAAGCAAGATGGAGTTAAGCTCAACACCCTTGGGAGTATGTTCCATGTGTAAGCCTGCTTGTCGTGCATAGCTTCCACTCCTCCTTTCATGATGTCCCTACACATGAGTGTTAAAATCCCCTGTTAAAAAATGTAGTGATAACTCTGTCCTTTCAAGATGCTACCCTGAAGTACAGACCCCAGCAGAGTTATATTTCCCTCATCCGGGTGTGTAACTCCAGCGTTGAAAAAGTTACCAGAGCAACTTGCTCCTTCCACTGGGCAACACCATCACATGTAAATTGAGAGAGACATACAGTGAGGTATTGTACGAAACTGTCTCTGTATACTGCACCAAAGTGAGGTACAGTGTGTATAGAGTGCAAGGGTCTCCAGAGGTAGGCAGAGGTTAAAGTTAGATAGAACCTTACTCTCTAAAGTGTTAGCTTGGTCGAGCAGTAAGGCAGTATAAGAGGACAGTGTTAAGCATTTGATGTACACACTCAGTCAGCAAATGAATTCACACACTCAAGAACTGAACTCTAGGCCAATTGTTTTTGTATAAAAAAATACTGTTGTTTTATTTCTAGAACCAAGCAAGCCTGGTACAGGTAAGCATAAAAAATGCTTTGCTCTAATCATTTACTTGTATGAACACAGTTCACGTATGCAGTACAAATTGTACTTTGTTTGATTTACAGGGGAGAAGTGGTATGCAACACTTAGCAAATACAGTACATTGATATGAATAGGCTTTTTCCCTAAATTGCAGGTAAGTTACTTTTTGCTTTACTTTTCTAACTCAGTGCTGGATACCTAGATTCAGCACAGGTATATTTCGTAGAAACAGCTAAGTAATTACGTTTTGGTTATTCGCGTGATTTTTAAAGAATATTTTCAGTTTTCAAAACTCCACACTTGGAAACTTTTTGGAGCAGTACATTGAAATGAATGGGCTTCTACAATAAATTGCAGGTAAGTTACTTTTCGTGTTACTTTTCTAACTCAGTGCTGGATACCTAGATTCCGTCCATCATCCCCTTTTGTATCGCTTTCTTTGCCCTAAGCTGTCAGGGTATGCTCCGACGTGAGTCCCTTGCTCACTTTGCCACTTGATTCAAGATAGCCTGGCTGACGAGGGTTATGAACCCGAAACCGGTCCCAGGATACTTGTTTCCGGTCCAGGGAAGACATGGCTTGGCAGTTCGGGCTGGACTGTTCCCATGAGGCACATGGTCAGACTGATTGGCATATGGCCACGTCTGAACTGGGGTAGCGGAGTGAGCTAAAGAATGGTGATGGATTACACCCAGATCAGTTGACTGGGGGTGAGTGTTTGGTTTGCTCTAATGCTCCGTCCATCTTCCCCTTTTGTATCGTGTTGTTCACCCTAAGTTGGCAGGGTATGCTCAGACGTGAATCCCTTGCTCACTTTGCCACTGGATTCAAGATAGCCTGGCTGATGAGGGTTATGAACCCGAAACCGGTCCCAGGATGCTTGTTTCCGGTGCAGGGAAGACATGACTTGGCAGTTCGGGCTGGACTGTTCCCATGAGGCACAGGGTCAGACTGATTTGCATAGGGCCATGTCTGAACTGGGGTGGCGGAGTGAGCTAAAGAATGGTGAGGGTTTAAACCCAGATCAGTTGACTGGGGGTGAGTGTTTGATTTTCTCAAACGCTCTGTCCATCATCCCCTTTTGTATCGCTTTGTATACCTAGATTCAGCACTGGGACATTCCCTTGAAACAGATAAGAAAACACGTTTTGGTTATTTGTGAAATTTAAAAAAATATTTTTAGATTTCAAAACTCCACACTTCGAAACATTTTGGAGAAAAAGTTTCCATGTTATCCTTTGGAAGGAAAACAGGTTAACTGATCTAAGGTAAGTAATTGACTGTGGGAGTTAAGGTTCTGGGGTTAGACTCAGGGGGTCTCCCAGGGTCAATGATGCACTGTTGTTGCACCCTCAGCGGCACTAGGACGGCTGGGTGCAGAGTGTTGAGGCCCAATGTTATCCTATGGAGGATAGGGGGCTTCATTTGGTGGCGGCTGGCAAGCAGGCCACAGGATTGTGGGAACAAAGCTCCTAGGGTTTAGCTCAGGGCAAGTTGGGGACCAAAGGTGCACCCTCAGCGGCACTAGGGCGGCCCTGCGCAGGGGCTGTTTTGAGGTCGGTTGCCCTGTTGATTTCAATGGAGATTCTCCGGGACAAAGAAACACTGCAGGCTTGTGGACGAGGATCTTCCAGGAGCGACCACCACTTCGAGTGGTAAGTTGGGATCTTGTAGGTTGGTTAGGCACCGCTGGGTTGGGCACACAAGGCCATGGGGCGTCGGATGTAGGGGTTCCTTTGGACGTCGGATTTTCTTACCCGCTCCTGTCACGGTAGGGGGAGTCCTCTGGATTGAGGCTACAGAGGTCTTCTGGAGGCTTGAGGTAAGTCATGGGTCGCTGGATCTCGGGTCAGGATCACCGGGGGGACCTCCTTGTGGTGTTTTTCCACTCAAGCTTGGGTCGGGTCGGCGGGTGTGGAGTGGGCTGGATTCTCAGTTTCTGGCTGACACCAGAAGCTGCAGTTCAAACACCTTCGGTGTTCACAGGAGAAACAGTCTTGAAAGTGAAGGCAGACAGGTCCTCTGGGGTTTGTGAGGGTACTGGCTGCTGGAAAGGCTGGGGTTTCGCAGGAGCAAGTTCAAGGGGAGACAGGCATGTAGGGCTGGGGCCAAGTCAGTGGACTTCATCCTCTTGTTAGCCCTGCACGGCTTCTCATCCTTCTCTTCTTTTCTGAGGAAGGAAGGTTCAGGCTGCCACTAAATACTAAATTTAGGGGCGTAACAGGTAAGTAAAGGGCAGGGACCAATAGGTCCCTTCCCTGGGGTGGGTACACCCCTTATTCTGTCACTCTCCAGTGGGAGGGGGGCAGGAGCCTGTCCCTGGTTGGCTGGGTCCCCCAATCCTCAAGATGGCGGGGACTCGAGGTTGTGCTTAACCTCGCCTCCCCCACCTTAGGGGTGGAGTTGGCAGAGGTGGGCACATCTCTCTACCGTACTTGTTTTTCCCGCCTGTTCTCCCGCCCAAAGTGGGGGGTAGAACCACTGGGGACCCATTGTTGAAAGCGGCAAATGGTCTGGAGAGTCTCACAAAGGTGACATGCCTTTGAAGCTCTCCCTTTGTGAACCCTGCCTATCCTGGGGGAGAAAGCTTGGCACCTCTTCCCAGGATGTGCATTGTTTAAGGCCCCCGAGAGCAGCAAGCTCTCGACCCAGGCATCCAGAAACATGTCTGGTGGTGGCAGCCTAAGCAGCCACTCACTCAGGTCACTAGGAGTTGGTCGAGTTTCAGGGGGCATCTCTAAGATGCCCTCTGTTGTGCATTTTACATTAAATACCACACTGGCATCAGTGTGGGTTTAATGTGCTGAGAAGTTTGATACCAAACTTCCCAGTCTTCAGTGTAGCCATTATGGTGCTGATGAGTTCGTAATGACAAGCTCCCAGCACCATATATTCTTAATGGCAGCACTGCACTTACAATGCCCAGGAATAGACTTGGGCACTGTAGGGATATAGGGCTCATGCACCTGTACACTCACCACTGGCATAGGGCACCCAGCTAGAGAGGTGACTGATGTATGCCAGGGCAGTGGTTTGTGGGCATGGCACACAAGGATGTGTGCCTTGTCGACTCTTCACTTTGTTCTGCACCAAGTTACTGCAACAGAAACCCACTGTTCGAGGCATATGAGCTGCAGAATTCACACTCTGTGCATAGATCGCCATCTGGAGTTGGGTTTGGATGCTTGCACCTTGTTGTCTTTGAAGAAGTCTTTTGTAGTCACGAGATAGGTGACTCCTCCCTTGGACGATAGTGTGCATGGGCATCAACTCCATCCTCAGATTGTTTTTTTCTGCTATCGGGTTCAGATGTAACTTCTGCGCTCCGGTTCGGCACCATATCTCCAAACCTTTTCGACGCGCCAACCATCATAAAATTCGACGGTATTGTTTCTCGATCGCGTGACCTTCGACGCGGTCCTCAAATATCCCATTCCGGTCGTCGATACGGGCCGCTGGGCCTATCGACGCCATTCGGGCCTACGGCTCATGGAAAGGACTCCACACAGTGACCACCACAAGGTCTGTAATCTGGGTCTCTCGACAGAGCACGACGAGAATAATTGCCATGCCTGCGCCTCCTTTCGATCCAAAAAGACCATCCATGATTGCCGGGCCCGACGACACATCATGGCGCAGCAAGCAGCTCTGGTGCCAGTGGACATTTTTGATGAAGGCCCGATGTCCTGGAAGAAGATTCGGAGGAACTGGAAATCGTGTCCGAAACAGACGACTCCAACTCAGACCACCCCATCCCTCCAGATGAACGAGTGAGCACCACTGCCGCAACCCCAACCCCACCTGCAAAAAAGAAGGCCCTGGTCAAGACTTTGCCTGTTGACCGAAAACAATATTCAGAAGCCCCGCCCCCAGGCTCAGCTCCAAAGACAAAGGACAAGCCTTCAGGCAGCTCGTGACCGAGCAAGCCGCATGTTAGTGTCCCACAGGCTCCATCGGCACTGAAGTTGGGAGCACAGCCTACTCCCAGAAAGAAATCAGCATCGACCACCCCGACACCGAAAAAAAAGGCATCTGATCCGAAATCAACATATTCGGAACCGAAAAAGATTTCCGCCTCTAAATCGAAGCCAAAGGTTCCAAAAATACTTTCCAAGGCTCCGGAGCAGAAATCCAAACCTCGCTTGGACCCGAAAAGATCGGCACCGAAAGCGTCTACCGAAGAGAAAGAACTTTTTCGACTGGACCCTATCGATCCGAATAAAAAAACACTCCACATAGACCCTAAAACCGGACATGTGTCTACTGTTCCACACAAGAAGAGGAAACTGGATACACCAGGCATTCCTGCAGTGCCTGTTAAGAAAAAAAACGGTGCTACTAAACCTATGCAACCCTCTTCTCCTTTTCTTCCTACCAATCCTATCTCTCCTCCACACTCTCCGATACTTCCACCAAACTCACCATTACCACAGGTCGATGATGATTTAGGGGTTGGGGGAGGCAACAATGACCCTTTTAAAGACTCTGATACCAACAGACGTACGACAGGACGACTGGGACGATTATAATGACTCGGTCGACCCTCCAGACCTCCCTGATCCCCAGGCATACCCAACAAAGCCATCTCCCCCAGATGACAATATTGGTTTTAGTAAGTTGGTAAATAGGGCAGCTACATACCATGGTGTTTCAATGCATTCAGACACTTTTGAGCAGTCACTAAAGACTGTACAAACCCTGCCAATATTAAAAGGTGTCATTAAACATGCCCCTGACATATTTAAAGACCCTGTTAGGGCTAGAATTCTCAATCCGAGAATTAACAAAAAATATAAACCTCCTCTTAATGATCCCACCTACATCAAACGTCAACTCCCTTAAGATTCCCTGGTGGTAGCTAACGCTAGAAAACAGGCTAATTCTCAGACCTCTGGTGAGGCACCATCTCCGGCAAGAAGTATAAATTATTAGATGCTTCCGGCAAACGAGTTGCTACTCAAGCAGCTAATTACTGGCGGATAGCCAACACACAAGCATTACTTGCTAGGTATGATAGGGCTCACTATGACCAACTAGAAACCCTAATGCAACATTTACCAGATCAATACAAGACCAAGGCCAATGATCTCATCCAAGAGGGTAAACTAATAACCCATGCATCAATCAAGTGTGCCCTTGATGCAGCAGAGACCGCCTCTAGGGCCTTTAACACTAGCATGTTACTCAGACAACATGCTTGGCTGCTCATTTCTGGCTACAAACAGGAGGTACAAACAACTATCCTCAACCAGGTGTTCAATCAGCAACACCTTTTTGGACTGGCTGTAGACACCAAAAAATTAAAAAGGACACGGAGACTGCTAAATCCATGGGAGCATTACAGTCTCCATCCACACGTGGTTCCTTTCACCGCTCCTTCTACAGAGGATAATCCAAGAACATTGGTACAGGCACTACTTCCTCTTCATACAAAAACACCACACAAACATCTCCCAGTAGGGGATATTTTAGAGGTGGATACAGGGAAAGTAACAACAAAGGGAGAGGTTGAGGTAACAACAACACTCGCACCTCCCCCGCTAGGAAGCAGTGACTTCCCTCCAGACCATTCCACTCCGGTCGGAGGGAGACTATCACAGTTCCTACCTGTCTGGAAATCCATCACTATGGACAAGTGGGTAAGACATATTATCCAGTATGGCTACTGCCTAGAACTTTCTGCTACTCCCCTCAACTTACCACCCAAACAGCGTCCAATGTCCGGGGAACATCTAACACTCCTCAAACAAGAAGTTCTTTCACTGCTTCAAAAGCACGCAGTAGAACCAGTTCCCATAGAACATCAAGGAACAGGGGTTTACTCCCTGTATTTCACAATCCCCAAAAAAGACGGGACTCTAAGACCAATACTGGACCTCAGACCTCTCAATTTCTACATTCAATCAGATCATATTCACATGATCACTCTTCAGCAGATCCTTCCACTGCTTCAAAGAGGCGACTTCCTTGCCACACTAGATCTCAAGGACTCCTACTTCCAAATTCCCATTTACCCTGTTCACAGGAAATACCTAAGATTCACAGTGGACGGCCAGCATTATCAGTTCAAGGTCCTTCCATTTGGGGTGACCACAGCACTCAGGGTGTTCACAAAGTGACTTGCAGTAGTAGCAGCGCACTTAAGAAGGCAGCAAATCCACGCATTTCCATACCTGGACGACTGGCTCTTAAAAGCCAAGTTATACGTCAGTGTGTTCATCACACTTATCAAATGATCCAGCTATTACACGACTTAGGGATCACACTAAACTACACCACGTCACACCTTCAACCCTCCTACATACATCAGTATCTAAGAGCTACAATAGACACTTGCAAAGCTCTAGCATACCCCAATCCAGCCCGGATAGCCAGCATGCAAACCCTCATCACCAAGTCTCAGCCTCAGCACTCTCTCTAAGCACAAGTGTTTATGCAGCTGATAGGGATGATGGCCTCTTGCATTTTCATTGTACCTCACGCAAGACTTCAGATGCGCCCTTTACAAGCATGTTTGGCATGTCAGTGGAATCAGGCTCAGGGACAACTTGCAGATCTGATGTTGGTAGACAGCCAAACACATCGCTCTCTGCAGTGGTGGAACACACAAAACCTTTCCAAAGGACGGCCGTTCCTAGAGCCAGTTTCACAAATAGCGCTAACAACAGACGCATCACTCACCGGCTGGGGAGCCCATCTCCTAAATCACACAATTCAGGGCAAGTGGACCACTCAACAAAAAGTGCTCCACATCAATCACCTAGAACCACTGGCAATATTTCTATTTCCAAGTACACCTTCTCAACAAGGCTGCCTTAGTCCGGATGGCCAATATGACAGCAATGTACTACATACAAAAGCAAGGAGGAACACATTCTTTGCAGCTGTCTCACCTAGCGCAAAGTATATGGAGGTGGACCATTACACAAAACATATATCTCCTGGCAGAACATCTTCCAGGAGTAAACAATCAGATAGCGGATCTGTTAAGCCGTCAGACTCAACAAATACACGAATGGGAACTTCATCCACAAGTCCTTCAACCTTTCTTCCAAATGTGGGGCCAACCAGACATAGATCTGTTCGCCACACACTCAAACGCAAAATGCCACACCTTCGCTGCCAGGTTCCCAAACCCATTGTCCAAGGGCAATGCAATATGGATGAACTGGTCAGGGAGATTTGCGTACGCTTTTCCGACACTCCCACTCATCCCACTAGTAGTACGCAAGCTCAAACAGCAGTCTCTCAAGTTGATCCTGGTTGCTCCCACATGGGCACGGCAACCATGGTTCACAACACTCCTCAAAGCCTTCATGGAAGGCCTTAAAAGAATAATTCCAACCAGACCATCTCCAGTGTGGAACCTAAACAATGTTCTTACTGGGCTCATGGGTCCCCCGTTTGAGCCTTTACACAAATGCGAATTACAATTCCTTACATGGAAAGTAGCTTTCTTTGTCGCAATCACCTCTCTCAGGAGTGTAAGTGAGATTCCGGCTTTAACCGTACAAGAACCATTTTTACAAATACATCGCAACAAAGTGGTTCTTAGAACAAACCCAACAGTTCTTCCAAAGGTGATTTCTCCATTCCATCTTAATCAATCAGTAGAGTTACCGGTATTTTCCAAAACCCTGATTTTGTAGCGGAAAGAGGTATTCACACGCTTGATGTCAAAAGAGCTTTACTTTATTACATAGACAGAACTAAAGCCTTTAGGAAAACAAAATAACTGTTTGTGGCTTTCTCACCACCTCATAAACGCAACCCAATTTTCAATGCTTGAATTGCCAGGTGGATAGTAAAATGCATTCAAATATGCTATCAGAAAGCAAAATGCATGTTAACAATTCCCCCTAGAGCGCACTCAACACGCCAATTAGGGGCTTCCATGGCATTCTTAGGGAATATTCCCCTAGAAGACATTTGTAAGGCAGCAACATGTTCTACTACATACACCTTCACTAAACACTATTGCATAGATGTATACAGGCAAACACTATTTTAAACCACTACAACAGATACAGGCAACCACCGCTAGGGGAGACACGGTTGTACAGTCCATGCACAGAGTGTGAATTCTGCGACTCATATGCCTCGAACGGAAAATGCTACTTACCAGTATGCATCTGTTCTTGGCATGTATAGCTGCAGAGATTCACACGTCCCCCCCCCCCCCACCTCCCCGGAACCTGTATCTGTTCCAGTGTTATCTTAGATACATTCTCATGGACATCTCTGTTTCTTACAAACTCCATCATTTCCCTTCATGGCGAAAAACAATCTGAGGATGGAGTTGATGCCCATGCGCGCTATCGTCCAAAGGAGAAGTCACCTATCTTGTGACTAAAAAGACTTCTTCCAGGATAACAACAAGGTGCAAGCATCCGAGCCCCACACCAGATGGCGATCTATGCACAGAGTGTGAATCTCTGCAGCTCTACATGCAAAGAACAGATGCACATTGGTAAGTAGCCTTTTCCTTCCTACAGGGAGCGGTGATGCCAAGGACAGCTAGAGAAACAAAGGTGATAAGCTCACTCTTGACTCTCCCTGACCTGGATGGGATAGCTGGAACAAAGAGGGTTTTATAGCCATCCAGGTGCTAATTATTGTCTCCAGCCCATGTTTCCTGGAGGCACATCACATCAAAACTCTGAACGAGGGCCAACCATTCGGTGTTCCCAATCTTACTCTTCAGCCCACGATATTCCAAGAAAGAAATTTACACCCTCCATTCACACTCAATACCTGTTCCGGGGGCGATACATTTCACTGGGATGCGGGTGCCACAGGGTCCGAGAGACCCACACATCGTCAATTGCAATCTTCCTATGAGCTCAGAGGAGTAAACCTATTTGCTGTGCTTACCACTATAATCCCCTTTGTAGACCCCTATGGCCCACCTCTTGGAGCCGCTCGCGCTGGGACCGTAGTTGGTAATAATTGGGTCCGTAGAAGTGTCGAGATTGCTGAGTTCCAACACCTGTAGTTAGACTGGGCAACCGTGCTTAAGGTTCGGTTTACCATGACTGGATTGTTAAAATTGATGATAATGCAGTCCCCCAGCCAGGATTTCTTGGCGCTACCAACCCACTGTGTCTGGCGACTATGAGAATTTAGTTTTCCACCCTAAGCCCAGGGGCAATGTTTTAATTGAGCCAGTGCACCACCTTATTGTTCAGCTGGTAAAAGTCTTCCTTGGTCCCGGGGTTGAGGCATGGTACTCTTGCTAACACCACAACAAGCGTTGTGGACTCTGGTAGGAGATGAATAGAGCCCAAACTAAGATAATAGTTATTCTAGTCCCCAGGGGGCAAGGCTTCCAGCCCTTCCCACCAATCATCGGAACTGTACAATCCGCCCACTTTGAAACCCTGAGATTGCAGAGACTGAAAAGATACTGGGTTAAGGGTGCCCACCGGCCCCCTCCGGTTGGCTGGACAGTACTGAGGGTCAGTCCTGGGCATAATAGGTGGCATTGTATCTCCTACCACATGACTAGGCTGCTTTGTGATAGACACATAATCACCCTTTTGATACGAGTGTCTAATACCAGAGGTTAGCCCCTCAGCAGCGAGTCTACCAAGCCTGCTTTGAAGGAGCTACAGTTCTTCCTCCGCCTTTGAAAACAAGCATCCCTGGTATGTCTTGTTTTCTCTAACTTTGATGTGCTTAGCCCTGTAAATATATTTCAACAATGTGGATTTGTTCCTAATGACCACTACCCCCCCCTTTTATACTAAACAGGTCTGTGTCCCTGTCTCCCGTCCCGATGAAGACCCCAATGCAAGGGATCAATTCTAGCCTGCCGTCTTAAAAGGGGTCGAAACGTCGACTGTTCTTTGTTTTTTCAGCTTCATCCCATCAATTAGGTTATTTAGTACATCTATGAAGCATGTGAATTTGTAGTACCATATCTGAACCTGTGGTCATTGACTATTCAAATTGTTTATGTGTCTTTCATTAATGTGTAGCCTTTTGGCTTTTTATGTCACTTACCCCTTCCTACACTCACTTCACACCTCCTCTCCCCTTCCAGGGCACTACACTAATTTTGTAAGTGTTATCTAATATGGTTGCCTTATTAATAGGCGTAGCTTCATTATGATTAAAAACAGTGTTAGCAGATTGACGTGTTTGTCTTTATAATTTTTCTTGATGTTTTGTAAATAACTTTCTGTGTATACTGGGACCCCTCTTTCTCAGCATCGTGATAGACACTGCTCTGTCTCCTGCCCCTGTGCCACTACCACTGGGACTGGAAATGGTGGTCGAGATAGATCGTAGGCCTTGTAGGAGGGATACTTGTAGAGAGAAGGACACTGTCCCTTTGCAAGTAGCTATTAGTTCAGAAAGGTTACTTTCCAGTGCAGAAAGTCGGAGTAAGATGGGGTCCATTTTAGTTCCAAAGGCTGACAGCAAGGCTGCTTTGAGCATGTCTAGCGAAATAGCATCCAGGTTAGGCACTTCTGGGTGGACTGCTGAAGATGACTGTGAGCCAATGTTCTTTTTGCGTTTACAAGGGCCCCCAACCGAGGGGCGCTTCCTCCTAGCGCCTCCAGGGCCTAACCCATTGCCAGGTGTCATGTCAGGGGCTGACCTAAAAATTGGAGACTGGGCACCGACCCGTGTGACAACAACTGGTGTAAGGGGGACGATACCCCCGGCCTGGTCTTGAGGCATATCTTGAGGTATGTCCACCAAGCCTACTTGAGGGGACTGAGTATGGGAGCAACAGAAGAAACCCCTAGGAAAGGGTGGAAAGGTGAGCGAGATAATCATCTAATAGCCAGTTCAATCTCCTTGTCCAGAACCCCAGCAGCATGCTGCAAAAAAGCATCCTATCTGACTTTTATGTTTTTTTCCATTTATAAAACCGAATAAAGTTTGTTGAATCCCCTAATGTTTAGAAGAAACATAGATTAGACAATACTGGACCTTAAAGTAAGCCTTTTCTGCCTGCTATTGCTGCATTTGGTGAGCCAAGTTTACACAGGCTGTAACTTGATTGGTATGAAATAAAATCTTAGGCATCACTATCTCCTTATTATACCTTTAGGGCCCGATGTAGGTAATCTCAATTTACCAATTCTTAAATACCGAATTTTACTGATTCGGTATTTAAGAATCAGTAAATATGATGTAGGTAAAAAATAGGTAAAATTTACCGATGAGGAATACCTTCCCATTCATTCCTATGGGCCTGGAATGAATAGGAAGCCATTCACTATTACCGATTCTGTAATAGCAGGAGCATATACAAAGGTTGCAGGGTGTCACATTGACACCCTGTTACACCTCTGAATCGTGCTTGTGTGCACATGTGGCGCACATATATGCCCTAAGGCACACATGGCACTTTGAAAAATGCAAATAATTGTTCTATTGAAGGTATTCGGTATTTAGCACCAACTTCTATCCGGGGGCCCCTGGGGCTGAGCTGGGCTCTTCTATCCGGGGGCCCTGGGGCCGAGCTGGGCTCTTCTATCTTTGGGCCCTGGGGCTGAGCTGGGCCCTTATATCTGGTGACCCCTGGGGCTGAGCTGGGCTCTTCTATCCAGGGTCCCTAGGGGGCTTTCCTTCCGGCCCTGGGGTTGTTTGTGGGCATCATTTGTGTTAAAGAGGTAATCTGTGCACTGCACTATGAGGAATCTGTACACACTGCATTGCATCTTACTGCACTGAGGAATCTGTTCACACTGTATCTTAATACACTATGAGGAATCTGTACACACTGCATTGCATCTTACTGCACTGTGAGAAGCCTGTGCATGCTGCACTGTATTTTACTGCACTGAAGAATCTGTTCACACTGTATCTTAATACACTATGAGGAATGTGTGCACACTGGATTGCTGTCACTGCACTATGATGAATCTGCATTGCACTGCATCTTACAAATCTGTGAGAAGTCTGTGCCACTGCACTGCCGTTTACTGCACTGTGAGGTATCTGTGCACGCTGCAGTGGATCATATTGCACTGTGAGGAATCTGTACACACCCTGTGCTCTGCTCTTGCTGTTAATTTGTTGACTCGGCCACCCCTGCCCCAATGTTCGAGGCATGACCGCAGGCAGTTGACGTCAAGGCTGCCCGTGCTCCCCCGCACCCCTTTTCTTCCTTTGTCCTGTTTCCATCTCTCAGACTAGGCAGAAGCTTCAGTTATTGCAATAGTTTCCTGTGCCATAGGTTGGCTTATGGTATTATCCGCTACAGAGGTTGTGTGCCTGCTGCAGGGATTGTGTGTGTGTGTGTGTGTGTGTGCACAGACCTTGGACGTGCCATGAAGGAGGCCTGTCAAGCAGTGGAAGGTATGTGTCTGTGTTTTAAGGTATCCCTGTCAGGGGGTGTGTGTAGTTTGGATGTGTGTGCACGTGAACAGGGTAGGGTTGTCTTTGCAGGCTGTGTGTGTGTATGAGGTGTGTCTGCAGTGCCTCCATCTTTTTGCAGGGTGTCTGTCTTGACAGATGTTTGCGGTCTGTCAGTCACTCTTCCTGTCCTATCCTCTGTACAGAGATTTTTAGGATCACTGGCTGAAAAGAAGATCTGCGCTGTGGAGCATAGACCGTTACTACTCGGAACACAGCAGACGTCTGAGCAACGTCACATGTGAAGTTTTAGTTCTTCCCCATAGTTTGAAGAATTAGGCAGGTTTGAGTGAGACTTCAGTCTAACCTGACATGAGTTCCCCAATACCCAGCGGTACTTGTATAGCAATGCTACAAAGGGTTGCTCCACTGTCATCATGCGTTAATGAGGAGTGTACTATGATACAGGAGCCTATGTGAAGTGTCCAAGAGACTCTTGAAGTCATTCTGCTCTGCTTGTCACTTCACGAGGAAGGGGAGAACAAGATGAGTGAGCAGAAAAAGCAAGACGAGGCAAGAAAAGAGAGAGAGCAGCACAAGGAGTAAAGTAAATAATAGATATAATGCAAAATATGAAAGAAATAGGTCTGAGGGGGAGGGAAAAAGAAGAGCAGGAAAAGAAATGGAATTAACGTTATTTATACATTGTTAAAAGTTGAATTGTATGTTGTGAGCTAAAAATGAGATTTAGGTGTCTTGTGAATGTGATTCTTCAAGAGTTATAGGTGTCATTTGCTGTTGAGTGGTACCAATACTTGAACCACGTTTAGTGATATGAATTTGGGTTTTAATTCAAGTCATCAAACAGTGTAAATGCATCAACTGGAGGGATCCATGTATTTTACTGCGGGTTACCAATTTCAACTCTAGTGAGGTAGCTAAGGGGTCCCAGGTTCCAAACGCCGTCCTGTACAAAAGAGTTAATACTACAGCGCTGAGATGCTTCCGGGTAAACATGCGCTTTACAAATGACAAATACAATACAAATACGATACAATACTGCACAGATCTGTTACCTTTGCATCGCAAGTACCAATACTAATAAATTCCCAATAAAAATTAAATTAAAAAGTACTCCACCAGTTTTGCGCCCAAGCCCCCCTCAAGCTGTCCTAACTCTAGACAAGTATTTACTATTAAAAAATAGCTATAAATGTTTCTTATGGTCCAGCTAATATTTAGGTAGTAAGTTGGACAAGTGGATTTCTTTAAAGGACAAGCTGCTTCCTGTATCAAACTGCCCTTAAAACAAGCAAATTTTAAAAATAATTCCACACCCCTGTAAGGGGTATTTACAGACCTGTACGGTGCACTGATTATCACTCACAGTGAGAGGGTGTTTAGAGTTAAGGAATCTGTGCGCTCGGCGCTGATGTTTGCTCACACTGCGAGAGGCATTTACTTTTTGTGTAAACTTTCACACTCTGTACTACTTATTACTGGCACTCTGAGTGGTTTTAAATAAATGAGGGAGTCTGTGGCCATTGCACTGTGCTGTACTCTTGCTGTATGCAGTGCTAGCAGAAGAGGAAACCTCTACACTGCACTACTGTTTACTTCACTGCAGACTTAATCTGTGCACCTGACAGTGATTTTTACCACAACGGGGGAAAACAAGTAGGCTATGGATAATGTTATGTTATGTGTATTTGTAGAGCACACTATCACCCGGGAGGGTGTCCTGGCGCTGTGCAGGTGTGGCAGTCTAGCCTCGAGGGCAGAGTCATTCAAAGAGCTGGTCTTCAGCTTCGTGCTTAACTCAAGAAGCGAGGAGGAGGCTCTGATGTGTTGAGCGAGGTCGCTCCATGCTTTAGGAGCCATGTATGAGAAGGTGTGGGCGTGGGCTCCGGATCTGTGTCTGTGTATGTCTGTGATGTGTCTGAGTATGAGTCCGGCTGAACGGGGGTTCCTAGGGTGTTGATGGAAGGAGTTGTGGTTGTTAATGTAAGCAGGGCCTTTTTGTGTAGTGTCTTGAGTGTGGGGGTGAGTAGTCTGAACTGTGGGTGCTTATGTATCTGGAGCCAGTGGAGTCCCCTCAGGTGCGGTGTGATATGTGTTCTGAGTGAGAGGTTGAGGATGGGTCTGGCAGCTGCGTTCTGGGTGGTTTGCAGCCTTCTGGTGAGCTGTTTTATGATTTCTGCATAGAGAGGGTTTCCGTTGTCCAGACTACTGGGGATGAGTGCATGGATGATGGGCTTCTGGTGTTGCTTGGGTGTCATTTGGAGATTTTCTTCAGCATTTTCAGTGTGTGAAAGCAGTGACGACGTTGGCCTGGGCGGACGTGTCCAGGCTTTTGTTGATAATGAGCCCTAGGTTACTGGTGTGCAAGCTGGGGGTGGGAGTAGGTCCTAGGGTGGATGGCCATGAGGTGGAGTCCCAGGTGTTGTTTCCAAAGATCAACACATCTGTCTTCTCAGTGTTGAGTCTGAGACGGTTGGATTTCATCCATGTCATGCAGGCGGTAAGCATGTTCCTTGTGTTGGGTTTTATTCATAGAGTGACTGTATTAGTTGCATGTCATTGGTGTAGAAGAGTATGGTGATGTGGTAGGCATGGATGATGTTGGCCAGTTGGGTTATGCAAGTTTTGAAGAGGGTCCGGCTGAGAGATGATCCTTTGGTGCTCCGCAGATGAGATTTCCAGGGACTATGACATCAGGTTGACTGTCTGAGTTCTTTTTGTCAAGAAGGAGCAGATCTATCATAGGCTCATTCACCACTTGCTTTCCAGTTGCTTACAGTGTTCCATCGCCATCCTGAGTTCTTCTATGTGCCACTTGACTTGTGTTCATGAACTTGAATAGTTTTGCTGTGTTTGAGGGGGGCCTGGGTGTTGGTGCAGGTGGTGATCCATTCATTGAAGTTCTTGGTGTCTTCCGTTAGGCTGCTGATATGCTTGGGTACGTGTGTGTAGGGGGCAGAAGCTCAGTCCTTCTCTGAGATGTTCTTCCAGAAGCGGCATGACTTCCCGAGGTGGTGGGCGTCCTGTAGTCCAGAATGGCGACCTTGAACCTCATGAGGGCGTGGTAAGTTCAGGGGATAGGCGTTGTTTTGTTGACCCTGACGTTGCTTATTGTGAAGAAGATAGCGTCCAGGAAGTGTCCGGCAGTGTGTGTGGGTCTAGTAATGTGCTGAGTAAGGTCAAGGTTCCCAAGGCTTTTGAGGACGGCATTTGAGTTGCAGTCATTACTGTCCTCGAGGTGAAAGTCCATGTCTCCACGGAGGATGAAAGTGCTGAAGTCGATGATAATCCCAGATCTAGATTAATTCTGATTTCCAGTCTTTATGTTACACAGACTTATATCTCTGTATTGAAAATTTCAAGAGAAGCCTTTCCCCATCTCTCTTCTTCATTTTACTTTGGGACTGCTGGCTTCTGGTAATTTACCTTATCTTTACCTACAAAGACATAATAAAAACTTTAATCCTTTCAGCTACAACCGGTGTGAACCAATGCTCCAACATCCCAGCTAATGCCATTCCACCAACGACGTGAAATTCTGTTTTATCTCAGTCCATATGAATATATTTAGTAGCCAACAACAAAAATTCTCCAGGCACACACAGATAGAATTGAGGTCATGGTTTCAATATTTCTTTTATTTTTCTTCAAGTTATATGCACACTTTTGTTAACACGTGTTTAGTCTCAGGCTGTTCTTGTTACAGCAGACTTCATCAGGGCCTAATATCTGTAATAAAATCATAGTCCAATTAAGGAGGAGTGTTTGTGTTCAAAAGAATATCCCAAAACCTGGGTCAGGTAACCCTAGACATGCCATGAGATTTTTAGGGAATGAATGGCGTGGTTATTCTGGTTAGTGCGTGGCGAGATGTAGATTGGCTATGGAAAGTGTTATCAATGGTACATTGATGACATCCCTTAGGCACTCAACTTGGTGATTTCCTCCAAATAATTCGCTTAAAGGTGAGTATTTTCAACCATGTTTTATTTCTTTCTCGGATGTATGGTATTCATTTCATATCCATTAATGTGATTCCCAAAAAAGACGATCCAACTTCAAAATGTATATTCAACTTCGGAATACATATTATTACTCCTGCTCCAATGCATTTCGGGCTTCTAGCCCTTCATCGGGGAGCCTCTAGAAACAAAGACGAGCATACTTGTAACAATCATGACAAAAAATATGGCAGAACTATGAAAAGTTCTATAGATCCCACAACCATAACATTCTTGGATGTGCGAATTACTCTAACAAATGACCAAATTATGACAGACATTTTCCGAAAATCGACTGACCGTAACAACATGTTGTAGGAGAGTAGGGTCTGCAATCCTATGATCACCCAGATTTTTTTGCTTTTGTTTCACTGGTTTACGACTTTCTCTGGCTGTGGGCCTGCCAATCAGACCCACAGCCTGGCTGTTCTCTTTCTAAATTACGAGATGTACCCTAGGTGCATTTACCAATTGGTACTGGGCCACCTTATCAGACCCTGTAACCCAGGGCTTAGGTGTACCCAGGGCCACCAGGGGCTGCAGCATGTATTATGCCACCCCTGGCTGGCCTCCTAAATTTGACACAACTGGCTGCATGACAGCTGGGGCGAAGTCGTGTAATCACCCTTTGCTTTAGATATAGTAGCCCTATATCTAACCACACAATGGACACCCGAGTTCCTATCAGTCACTCCTATGGCAGGCCTTGACAATCCTGAAGGCAGAGTGCGTGGGCTCGTGTGAACTGTGCTCTGGCCCGAGCCGAGCCCGGTTGCAGCTTGCGGAATCAAGACCCAATGGCTGTTCCATGATAACGCGGGCCACATCGGTAACTACGGTGGCGCGTTATCAAGACATGTCGAGTAAGGTGTCATACGAATCGGGGTGCTGCCCTCTCACCAATTCTGGCGATGAGGTTAGCATTCCACCCTTCTAGAGGGACACGACATGTACGTAACTGTGAACCCCGGTTAAAGTTAACTAAAGCCTCAGCTCCACAAAATGGATGCTGCCACCACAGACACGAGTCTGACCTCCTGCTGCTGGGAGTCCTTCCAGCGAGGAGCGCTTGGACAAAGGGTTTCCTGTCGAGGGCGGTGTTCGCACCGTCCCAGACAGGGTTTGTGTATTCTGGGTAGGTAGGGCTTTTGCGAGAAGGTGACTGCGGAGTGGCACCCCGGCGCTCACTACGCATCTGCCGGTCAGAACCAGTTCCAGGGGCGACAGCCCTGGCCTGGGGAAAGTCCGGCAGGGGAGAGGGGTGTAACTACCCCCCTTCCTGGTCCCACCCTTAGGGCAGGACCTAGTCATGTACCCACCCCTTTCTTTAGAATAAAGGCCGGAGCGGGGACCCTTCCAAATTAGATCATCTTTGAATCAAGAACTACTTTCTACGAAAGGACACTCAAGACTCTTCTCAAGATTTCTCCCTTGTGACTAAGGAGTAGTCACCCTGCATCAGCGGGCACCACCTAAGAACTCTGCGGTTTGCTGTAAGTCCTTCCTCAAGGAATCCGACGGCCCAGCTCGACGAGAACCGGCTTCCCTGGCACCTCTGACCTCTACCCACGTCATCAGCTCAGCTGTGATCTGTGGGTGCGACGAGACCTCGAGGGACCGGCCATCATCGGAACCTGCACGCTCTTAACCAGCACGACCATCGAGGTAACTCTCTGGTGAGTGCTCTGGGGTCCGAGAAGCCCCGACCCTGAGCCGCTCCAGCACCGAAGTGCAGTCTCCCAGCATCTCCACGATCTGCGTGGGGCCCTTCTGCTCGCTGCTCAGCACGTTGTCTGGTCACTAGCCGCTGGCTTGTGCCCTTCTGTGACGACATCCGAGAATCATCACTGTTGGTCTGGTTGCTCCAGACTGGCCCTTGCTTCCATCTTTGCGAGAAGCACCCCGGACCCTCCTGGTCCACTCAAGACGCCATCTTAGGCCCACCACGTGGCCCTGAGGTCTGCCAAGGCTTGTTGCCCCATCCTGGGCCCAGCGACGCCGACAGCATCATCCTTCGTGGGACAGCTCGCACCTCCACCGTGGTCGCCGACAACGCCTCCTGGTCCGTGAGACTGCAGAGCCTAGCGTCGCCCACTCACCTAGTCGAGGTGACGGCCAACCGGTGCCTTCCTGGTACCCTCTGACTACTGGCTAGTAGTACGAACTTGGTCCCCTCTGCTTTCAGGTTTCATCAATCTCCGATCCAGGCTTGGATCTCTACGAACTATTCATCACTGGTCGCCGGCCAGCAACTCCTTTTTCTTCCGGCTCCTGGCTCGTCAGCGAAGACCCCGACGCCTGTAAGACTTGTGCAGCCGCAGCCCTCGTGGCTAGGTAACTCGGCATTTCGGTGCCCGCATAGCCTCTTTACTCTAGGGTCCCGAGTCCCTCGCTTCCGACTTGCCTTAACCTTTCCGTGTCCTCGGACACTTGTTTTAACTGTGCACTTGAAGTATTTGCTAAAGAGATTTGGTTTGTGCTTAGTACCCTGTCCTCATAAAGAGTACAGGGCTGTTGTGATTCTTAATAAATATACTGTTTATTTTCATAACACTTGTGTGGTGTCCTTTCACTGGGTGTTCAAGGGGTACATGTGTGGTAAACAGCTGGCTTAACGCGCCCTCTCGAGTCTTTAGCCTTAGACTGCTCGTATCCACGCTACTAGGATAGCTGGTCTATAGGTTGACTTACAACCAAACACCATAAGGGTCGTTGGAACGATACATAGCGGTCGCTAGAATAGCGAACGTTGCATATCGGGCCAACTTCTCACATTGGTGAGCAGCGGTTGGGATTTGAGCTTGCTGTTGTTTTACCACACGTATCCTAAGAATATCTTGTTGAAAGATCGCACAAGTACTGTTAGTACATATAATTAAAAGCTTAGAATACTCTGAGTTCTACTGAACCAGCTGTTGTAGCTCCTCAAGGCTTAGCACACCTTGGCTACAACTCTTAGCAAGGGAACAGTAGGTAAACACATAGTGTAGGTAGGTGCATCACTTACACCACACTAGAAACAGTATGTCGGACAAAGGAGGAAACTCTGGGTCTCCCCTTGTGTCAGTTGACCCTCCACAGGTCATCCCTTCAGGATATACTGTGCTGAGCTTCAAGGAGTTAAGACGGCTGTCTCACTCCAGGAAGATCCAGCAGGGGTCTAACCCCACAACGTCCTTTCTGATTGGTCTCTTGGAGACTTATGATGCCAGAAGAGCGGAGAAACTTCGTAGCTCTTCTAATCCAGAAGGAGACATGCCTCCCCTCGAGGGAACCCGAGACGATCCTGACCTCATTCACCTCGCAACTGAGAACGAAGATGGGGAGGAGGATGAGGATGAGGATCTCTCTGGGGATGAGGCAGATAAGGGACAGGTAGAAGTCGTCAGACTAACACGGTCCAACTTAAGCAAACATGATAGTGGTACTGGGGGACCCCCGGCGCTACTGACAGGTCCGCTTAACATTGGGAATGGACGAGCCAGATCTCTGTCAAGAGGCTCTGGCAGATCCCTTCAAACCAATGGCTCTCACAACTCTTCTCAAAGAGGGATGACGTCCCCTCAGAGGAGAGTGTACGAAGCTAAGGAAAGGGCAGCTAATCTGAGGATCGAAAGGGAAGAACTTGCCCTGGCCAAAGAAAGGCTTGCCTTTGCTAGAGAGCAACAGTTAAGTGGGGTAGTCCCCACTGGTGGCAGCAATGTACCTAGTAATAGGGAAAAGAGTTTCGATACGAAACACCTTGGGAAGATAGTGCCCCCCTTTAAACAAGGGGACGACATCCACAAATGGATTACTGCTTTGGAGAGGGCCTGCACTGTGCAGGGTGTTCCCCAGAGTCAGTGGGCAGCTATCTTATGGCTCTCCTTTGAAGGAAAAGGAAGAGACAAGCTCCTCACCACAAGGGTGGAGGATGCTAACAATTACCAAGTCTTGAAGAATACACTCGTTGAAGGGTTCGGCCTAACCACTGAGCAGTACAGGGTGCTGTTCAGGGATACCCAGAAAACGCAGGCTCAAGATTGGTCTGATTTTGTCGATTGTGCCACTAAGGCTTTTGAGGGCTGGTTGCTGGGCAGTAAGGTTACTGATTACAAAGGATTGTATAATTTGATGATGAGAGAACAAATTTTAAACAATTGTCAGAACCAGTTGTTGCATCAGCATCTTGTCGACTCGGATCTGACCTCTCCCCAAGAATTGGGAAAGAAGGCAGACAGATGGGTTCGTACGAGAGTTAAACAGAACCAGGGCCAGAATCAAGGTGGTCAGAAGAAAGCAGACCAGAAGGGTAAAGATTCTAAGGGGGAACAAAATGACCAGAAGTCTTCGACAGGTCCCCAACAACCCAAAGAGGGTGGGGGTCAGGCTCCCCAAAAGAAGAAAGAAGGCCAATCCAAAAGATGGTGCCAGTACTGTAAAAGTAAATCTCACTGGTTTAGTGAGTGCACCAAGAAAGGAGGAGGGCAGACTCCTGCCACTGCAGCCCCTAAGGCACCTGTGCCCCCTAGTACAGTCAGCAGTGGTAGTGCGCCTCCCAAGGGTTTAGTAGGGTTAACCCTGGGTTCTGAGGGGCGTGACAACTTAGTTGGCACACTCACTCAGGCTGTCCTTGTCAGTACAGGGGACGTGGACGTGTCCCCTGACGTAAGCCCCAATACTTTGGGCAAATACCGACAGACGCCTTTCATAAATGGAAAGATGGCTCAGGCCTATAGGGACACTTGTGCCAGCGTCACCATGGTGACGCCTAACTTTGTGGACCCTGGACAGATCATGCCAGGTACAGAATTCCTGGTGACCAATGCAAGCAATGTCACTACCAATCACAGTATGGCAATTGTAGCTTTCTCCTGGGGAGGGGTAACTGGCCAAAAGAAGGTTGTAGTTAGTCCAGACCTCCCGGTGGATTGTTTGTTGGGCAATGATTTGGAGTCATCACAATGGTCAGAAGTGGAGCACCGGACTCACATGGAAATGTTAGGTTTGCCAGCACATGTGTTCGCTGTGACTAGGTCACAGGTCAGGAAATGCCCCACTGAACAGGTGCTGGATCCTGGAACAACGGACCAGACACCTCCCAAGAAAAAGAGCGGTAGGGTTAAGGCTGCGCCTTCCCCCTTGCCCCAGGTCGTGGATCAAGTCTCAGAGGAGGCTGACCTACAGGAATTGAGGGAAACTGAGCCTAGGGAGTTCGAACTTGATCAAGTTGAATTCTTGGGTTCAGGGGGACCCTCAAGGGAGGACCTGGGGAAGGACCAGTTAGACTGCCCTTCTCTTGAACCCCTCAGACAGCAGGCTGCTGCTGAGGCTGCTGGGAACGCCACAGGTACCCACAAGGTATACTGGGAAGATGGACTCCTGTACACTGAGTCAAGAGACCCCAAGCCTGGCATGGCCAGGAGGCTGGTCGTACCCTTGTCTCAGCGTGGTTTCCTACTTACCTTGGCCCACGAGATTCCCTTAGCAGGTCACTTAGGCCAGACAAAAACGTGGGACAGGCTTGTCTCACACTTTCACTGGCCTCACATGAACGAAGATACCAAGGAGTTTTGCCGCTCCTGTGTCACTTGCCAAGCCAGTGGTAAGTCAGGTGGCACGACAAAGGCCCCCCTTATACCCATGCCTGTGGTGGGGGTGCCCTTTGAACGGGTGGGGATCGACATCGTCGGTCCCATGGAACCACCAACAGCATCAGGGCACAAGTTTATACTGGTGGTAGTGGATCATGCCACCAGGTATCCTGAAGCTATTCCCCTTAGGACCACTACAGCCCCTGTGGTGGCAAGGGCCCTAGTTGGAGTGTTCTCCAGAGTGGGCTTCCCTAAGGAGGTCGTCTCCGACAGAGGTGCAAACTTTATGTCGAGCTACTTAACTGCTATGTGGAAGGAATGTGGTGTCAACTACAAGTTCACTACACCCTATCATCCACAATGCAATGGGCTTGTTGAGAGATTCAACAGGACCCTAAAAGGGATGATTCATGGACTACCGGAAAAGCTTCGGCGTAGATGGGACGTCCTGATCCCCTGCCTCTTGTTCGCCTACAGAGAAGTCCCACAGAAGGGGGTTGGCTACAGCCCTTTTGAACTTTTGTACGGGCATCCTGTAAGAGGACCCCTGTGTTTGGTGAAGGAAGGATGGGAGAGACCTCTCAAAAAGCCTGCAGCCAACATAGTGGACTGTGCTTGGCCTCCGCTCGCGGATGGCTGAGTACATGGAAAAGGCATCTGAAAACCTTAAGGCCAGCCAAGAACTCCAAAAAGCTTGGCATGACCAAAAGGCTGTCTTGACTGTTTACCAGCCCGGACAGAAGGTGTGGGTGTTGGAGCCAGTGGCCCCAGCAGCACTCAAGGACAAATGGTCCGGGCCCTACACCATCCTGGAGAAAAAGGGAGAGGTCACCTACCTGGTCGACCTGGGAACTCCCCGGAGCCCCCACAGGGTGCTTCATGTCAACAGGCTAAAAGCATATGTCGACAGGAAGGACATGAGTTTGCTCATGGCCCTAGATGAGGGACAGGAGGAAGAGAGTGACCCTCTCCCCGACCTGCTCACTCAGAATCCTGACGATGGCTCGGTAGATGGTGTTGTCTTTTGTGGCAGCCTCTCCGAACATCAACAGAGCGACTGTAAACAGGTTCTTCAGTCGTTCAGGCATATGTTTTCTCTAACACCCAGTCAGACCGATTGGTGCACCCATGAGGTTGACACTGGTGACAGCTTGCCCGTGAAGAGTAAAATCTACAGGCAGCCTGATCACGTTAGAGACTGCATCAAGAATGAAGTGCAGAAAATGTTGGAGCTGGGAGTCATTGAACCCTCGGATAGCCCTTGGGCTAGTCCCGTAGTTCTAGTGCCGAAACCTCACACCTAGGGTGGTAAGAGAGAGATGAGGTTTTGCGTAGACTACAGGGGTCTCAATGCAGTCACTAAGACTGACGCCCACCCAATACCAAGGGCAGACGAGCTTATCGATAGATTGGCTTCGGCCAACTACTTAAGTACGTTTGACCTGACAGCTGGGTATTGGCAAATCAGGTTAGCTGAGGACGCCAAGCCTAAGACCGCGTTTTCAACCCCTGGTGGGCATTATCAGTTCGTGGTGATGCCCTTTGGTCTGAAAAATGCACCTGCCACCTTCCAATGGTTGGTGAATCAAGTCCTTACCGGGCTGGACGACTTCTGTGCGGCGTATCTAGACGATATTGCTGTCTTTAGCTCCACCTGGGAGGATCACCTGGTCCACCTGCGGAAGACGTTAGAGGCGCTGCAAGCAGCAGGTCTCACTATCAAGGCCACCAAGTGCCAGATAGGGCAGACACAGGTTGTATACCTGGGCCACCTTGTAGGTGGGGGCCAGGTTCAGCCACTGGAGAGCAAGATACAGTCAATCAGGGACTGGGTTCCTCCAACCACCCAGACTCAGGTTCGAGCTTTCTTGGGCCTGACTGGTTACTATAGGAAGTTTGTCAGGAACTATGGTTCAATTGTGACACCATTAAATGAATTGACAAGTAAGAAAATGCCAAAAAAGGTTCAGTGGACAGCGAGCTGTCAAAAAGCATTCGATGACCTAAAGCAGGCCATGTGCACGGCGCCTATCCTCAAGAGTCCGGACTACTCCAAACCATTCATTGTCCAAACAGATGCTTCTGAGTTGGGTGTGGGAGTTGTTCTTTCTCAACTGAATTTTGATGGTCAAGACCAGCCCATTGCTTTTATAAGCAGAAGGCTGACCCCTAGAGAGAAGAATTGGTCAGCTATTGAGAGGGAGGCCTTTGCTGTGGTTTGGGCCCTGAAGAAGCTGAGGCCATACTTGTTTGGCACTCACTTCAAGATTCAGACCGACCATAAGCCCCTCTTGTGGCTAAATCAGATGAAGGGTGAAAACCCCAAACTGCTTAGGTGGTCCATTTCCCTACAGGGGATGGACTTTACAGTGGAACATAGACCTGGTACTGATCATGGCAATGCAGATGGGCTCTCCAGGTATTTCCACTTAGAACAAGAAGACTCACCTGGTCAAGGTTAGCTAATTGTTCCGACGTTTGGGGGGGGGGGGGGTCATGTAGGAGAGTAGGGTCTGCAATCCTATGATCACCCAGATTTTTTTGCTTTTGTTTCACTGGTTTACGACTTTCTCTGGCTGTGGGCCTGCCAATCAGACCCACAGCCTGGCTGTTCTCTTTCTAAATTACGAGATGTACCCTAGGTGCATTTACCAATTGGTACTGGGCCACCTTATCAGACCCTGTAACCCAGGGCTTAGGTGTACCCAGGGCCACCAGGGGCTGCAGCATGTATTATGCCACCCCTGGCTGGCCTCCTAAATTTGACACAACTGGCTGCATGACAGCTGGGGCGAAGTCGTGTAATCACCCTTTGCTTTAGATATAGTAGCCCTATATCTAACCACACAATGGACACCCGAGTTCCTATCAGTCACTCCTATGGCAGGCCTTGACAATCCTGAAGGCAGAGTGCGTGGGCTCGTGTGATCTGTGCTCTGGCCCGAGCCGAGCCCGGTTGCAGCTTGCGGAATCAAGACCCAATGGCTGTTCCATGATAACGCGGGCCACATCGGTAACTACGGTGGCGCGTTATCAAGACATGTCGAGTAAGGTGTCATACGAATCGGGGTGCTGCCCTCTCACCAATTCTGGCGATGAGGTTAGCATTCCACCCTTCTAGAGGGACACGACATGTACGTAACTGTGAACCCCGGTTAAAGTTAACTAAAGCCTCAGCTCCACAAAATGGATGCTGCCACCACAGACACAAGTCTGACCTCCTGCTGCTGGGAGTCCTTCCAGCGAGGAGCGCTTGGACAAAGGGTTTCCTGTCGAGGGCGGTGTTCGCACCGTCCCAGACAGGGTTTGTGTATTCTGGGTAGGTAGGGCTTTTGCGAGAAGGTGACTGCGGAGTGGCACCCCGGCGCTCACTACGCATCTGCCGGTCAGAACCAGTTCCAGGGGCGACAGCCCTTGCCTGGGGAAAGTCCGGCAGGGGAGAGGGGTGTAACTACCCCCCTTCCTGGTCCCACCCTTAGGGCAGGACCTAGTCATGTACCCACCCCTTTCTTTAGAATAAAGGCCGGAGCGGGGACCCTTCCAAATTAGATCATCTTTGAATCAAGAACTACTTTCTACGAAAGGACACTCAAGACTCTTCTCAAGATTTCTCCCTTGTGACTAAGGAGTAGTCACCCTGCATCAGCGGGCACCACCTAAGAGCTCTGCGGTTTGCTGTAAGTCCTTCCTCAAGGAATCCGACGGCCCAGCTCGACGAGAACCGGCTTCCCTGGCACCTCTGACCTCTACCCACGTCATCAGCTCAGCTGTGATCTGTGGGTGTGACGAGACCTCGAGGGACCGGCCATCATCAGAACCTGCACGCTCTTAACCAGCACGACCATCGAGGTAACTCTCTGGTGAGTGCTCTGGGGTCCGAGAAGCCCCGACCCTGAGCCGCTCCAGCACCGAAGTGCAGTCTCCCAGCATCTCCACGATCTGCGTGGGGCCCTTCTGCTCGCTGCTCAGCACGTTGTCTGGTCACTAGCCGCTGGCTTGTGCCCTTCTGTGACGACATCCGAGAATCATCACTGTTGGTCTGGTTGCTCCAGACTGGCCCTTGCTTCCATCTTTGCGAGAAGCACCCCGGACCCTCCTGGTCCACTCAAGACGCCATCTTAGGCCCACCACGTGGCCCTGAGGTCTGCCAAGGCTTGTTGCCCCATCCTGGGCCCAGCGACGCCGACAGCATCATCCTTCGTGGGACAGCTCGCACCTCCACCGTGGTCGCCGACAACGCCTCCTGGTCCGTGAGACTGCAGAGCCTAGCGTCGCCCACTCACCTAGTCGAGGTGACGGCCAACCGGTGCCTTCCTGGTACCCTCTGACTACTGGCTAGTAGTACGAACTTGGTCCCCTCTGCTTTCAGGTTTCATCAATCTCCGATCCAGGCTTGGATCTCTACGAACTATTCATCACTGGTCGCCGGCCAGCAAC
Source organism: Lissotriton vulgaris (assembly GCF_964263255.1). Lineage (NCBI taxonomy): Eukaryota > Metazoa > Chordata > Amphibia > Caudata > Salamandridae > Lissotriton > Lissotriton vulgaris. The sequence continues at coordinate 55,406,484 of NC_141685.1, forward strand.
TCCTTTTTCTTCCGGCTCCTGGCTCGTCAGCGAAGACCCCGACGCCTGTAAGACTTGTGCAGCCGCAGCCCTCGTGGCTAGGTAACTCGGCATTTCGGTGCCCGCATAGCCTCTTTACTCTAGGGTCCCGAGTCCCTCGCTTCCGACTTGCCTTAACCTTTCCGTGTCCTCGGACACTTGTTTTAACTGTGCACTTGAAGTATTTGCTAAAGAGATTTGGTTTGTGCTTAGTACCCTGTCCTCATAAAGAGTACAGGGCTGTTGTGATTCTTAATAAATATACTGTTTATTTTCATAACACTTGTGTGGTGTCCTTTCACTGGGTGTTCAAGGGGTACATGTGTGGTAAACAGCTGGCTTAACGCGCCCTCTCGAGTCTTTAGCCTTAGACTGCTCGTATCCACGCTACTAGGATAGCTGGTCTATAGGTTGACTTACAACCAAACACCATAAGGGTCGTTGGAACGATACATAGCGGTCGCTAGAATAGCGAACGTTGCATATCGGGCCAACTTCTCACACATGTTACACTACTCTAGCTTTCATCAGCCATCGTTAAAAAATCACTTACCTAAATCTCAATTACTAAGAGTAAAGCGCATTACCTCGGATCTCACAGTGTCAAAAGTAAATATGGATGAAATTATAGATCGTTTCAAAGAGAGAAACTACCCGGAAAATCTGCTCAAAAAAGCAAAAAATGAGGTGGAAGATCTTGATAGACATGAACTGTTACAAAAACCCAGTAGGAAAAAGGAGAGTGACCGGATGGTCATTGTATCGAAATATTCTAACGTCAGCTCGGAATATAAAAAGATCATATTGAAACATTGGCCAATGTTAGAGTTAGAGACAGACTTTAAAGACATGTTCAAAGCCAAACCAATATTTGCCCATAACAGGGGGAGAAACTTGGGCGAAATTCTCAAACAACCCACAGAACAACCATTGACCTCTAAAGGGACCAGACCGTGTAACAACTGCAACAACTGCCACAACATAATCCCGGCAACAAACTACCTCACCCAATGAAAGGTTATAACATCAACCTAAAAGTGACTGCCACATGTGACTCTAACAATCTTATTTACTTACTTAAATGTCCATGCGGGAAGGTATACGTTGGCAAAACGGAACGCAAGTTAAAAACCCGTGTTAATGAACACAAATCGAACATTCAAACAAAGAATCTCAAATCATCAGTAGCGTCACATTTCTTGGATATGAACCACAACATAGCCCAGCTTAAATTTATGGCATTAGAAATCATCAAAAAACTAGAAGGAAGAGATAATAACATAATGTTATTACAACGAGAACATTTCTGGATTTATAAACTGAATTCAATGAAGCCTCATGGCTTAAATGAACGAATTGAGTACTGATGTTATCTGTAACTTTATTGTTCATCTTGAATAACAGCACCATAGGTGCCTTACAGTTCTGGACAGGTCTCCGCATTGTGGATAACCATTTATTGTTTACATATATATGTTTTATATATTTCTTTTGAATGTTAGATAGCAGATTAATCATTCATTTATTTACACTTATTTACATTTATGTACCTGAAATAATTATCCGTTTTTGAGTACACGGATCATTTTACCTTTTCGCTTTAGTTGTATCGCACCACACTAACACACCCTCCCTCCCCTTGATCACGCTAGTCTCCTTTCTTCTTCTACACATCGCGATCACGTGACCTACTCACCCGTACGGCTTCTGTTTATGAAGCGCGTATCCGCACTTCCGGGTAAACCTTGCCGGTTGCGGTCGGCGTTTGAAACGCTGTGAACTTCGATAATCGTAAGTTATTATGACCCCCGAGCACCGCTTTTTAAGCGCGCTTTCACTTCTGTTTACGCGTAGTAGATATATTGTTTTATAACCACGATTTTATTTCGTAGCATGTTTATTCTACCACGATTTCCCACCTACCTTAATTTCTCCTTTAGTCTGTACTCACTTAGATCTTTAGGCCACTCCGTGTCACCTCACAGTAATCGAACCCTTATCACGATAAACCGTCTTTCTCACAAACCCTTTGGTGACTTACTGGGTTAAGGTATTCTTTCAACTTTTCATAGTTTTGCCATATTTTTTGTCATGATTGTTACAAGTATGCTTGTCTTTGTTTCTAGAGGCTCCCCGATGAAGGGCTAGGAGTAATAATATGTATTCCGAAGTTGAATATACATTTTGAAGTTGGATCGTCTTTTTTGGGAATCACATTAATGGATATGAAATGAATACCATACATCCGAGAAAGAAATAAAACATGGTTGAAAATACTCACCTTTAAGCGAATTATTTGGAGGAATACACCAAGTTGAGTGCCTAAGGGATGTCATCAATGTACCATTGATAACACTTTCCATAGACTGTCTAATTATCGTCCTAGGGTGTTGGGCGACACCTTAGAGCACCTACAAAAACGTTACCTTTGGTTGAAAACTTCATCAACAGCAGTGCACGAGTTTATCTTACTTTTAACCTATACATTTGAGATGTAGATTGGGTCACCACGTGTCATAGTTGAGAAATTCAAAAAACAGTGTCTTTTATATTGTGATAGGTCCCTTTATATTGAGTGTCCTAGTTATGAGAGTGATGTTATAGGCTAGATATAGATGTGTTATTCACTCAGACTCTGTTCCTGAGTGTTCCAGGTGAAACAGCAAATAGATTCTGGATAGGAACACAAGCTACAATATATTCATATTTAATACCTAACCACCCGACAGACAATTGCTGTGACTTACAACATGAAGAAAAATAAAATAACTATTGAAACTACAACCTCAATTCTATCTCTGTAGGCCTGGAGAATATTGTTGATTCCTGGACCTCTCCAGCCGAGGAAGAACGGATGGTTCTTCCTTCTCTTAGGCACCAGAAAATACTTGGACACTGAATGAATAGAACTTTGAACCTTTTAGACTTATGTGCCAGAGTGCGCTAATGATCCCAGCCATCGCACCTTTCTTATTTTCATATATTTAGTAGTCATCGGGGCATGAACGGCTGTCAAGCAGACCCCTCTACATGTGAGGTGGAAATATTGTGTTACATTTTAGTAACATGACATTTTCCCAGTCTGTATTGTCATTTCCCCAGTTTCACTTAGGGAAACTCTTGTACACACCACCATGTTTGGTGGGGGATCCATTTCCTTTCCCACCTTAGTAGTAGAGCTACCTCGGCATCCTGCTGAAGAGGAATCCAACGTTCTCCAAGTTGTGAAAGCTTCAAATTGGAATTTGTAAACTTACAAATTGACAAAGCAAACCGTGCCTGTGTAATTCTACGCAGATGTGACTGAAAATTATACAGAGTCAAAACATTCACACCTGGCAGGTGTTCTTTTGTGGGTCGCTGTCAGGCATCAAAGGAGCCATCAGTGACTTTCTGACTGGACACTGAGAGGCTTCGTGCCATAAAACCCACTCGGATCACTTGAATGTTCATAACTTGAAACGCAGTAGCCGGGACTCAGACTCCATAAGTAGTCCAGCTTACATTTGGCTCCACTTTCCAATAGACTAGTTTTGTTTGCAAACGTCGGATGAGCTGCTGTTTCCTAAAGACATCTGATAACACCAAAGAGCTGTCCCCGAGGTTAACATTGGACATGGGACTCTGTTAGAGAGAAAATATTCTCATTGTTGGGTTACCATCACTGCCTGATACAGGAACTCTAAAGCAGATAAGACTCTACCACAGAGCGAGGAATTACAACTGCATTTATTGTAAACACACTCGAGTGGAGAGAACGCACAGCATGGTTTCGCAGAAAGTTCTCTGCCTGGTATTGGGTCAAACAGATATGTATACATCTATTAGCAGGTACAAAGGGCAAGACACCTCTGCAAAGTTACATGTAAGCATGGAACATTCCTAAGAGCATACCGTTAGTCACATTCATATGTTATCAGATGGCACATATTGGATACGGCAGGAAGAGAGCTGGGTACATAATCATACGTTAATTACTATTTGTCTGGTTTACTTACAGACTCGCACAAGGCTATTTGTAGCTGGAAAACAGCATGTGTGGTTGAAGACCTTCAGCACAGACTCGTGTTTCTTGTGATCAGCAAAGGAAAGGGGATGTGAGCAAACAGCACGTAGGAGCAAGAAATGACAGAATGGCTATATAGTGTGGGCCATAGGTCAAATGTTTAGCTGATGTTCATAATGTAGGTTACAGGTTAACAACTCAATGTTAATTGAGACCTCAGCTTGTGCAGCTAAACATAATTAATGTTTTTGTCTTTGTATCTCTCCCCAAGAGGGTATCAGCATCTTCTGTATATTTTAGCTGCTCCTTTTTGTACCTCTTGGTGAAAGTCCAATCCTTATTTTTCGTTGTAGCTCTGGTTGGACATTGACCTTATTGTGTCTTTTACTGTGTTGTGCTGTGTGTGATTTCTAACCTGTTCCAGCTCATGCCGTGACTGCTTGGCCTTACTACTTCAAGAGTCATTTACTCGGAAGAAGCAGCCTGGTCATTCAGTTGAAGTGCTGTGGTGTCCCTGCAAAACACTGTGCCTGCCAGTAATACTGCCCCATCACCACTGACTGATCACGGTACCTCAAGAAGAGGCATCTCCAGCCCCTGTTTCCGATGGCTCCTGCCTGAGAGTACCCGGTGGAGTGTCCTGGAGAGTGTTTCCAGCTGCTCTGGTCAGCACTTCCTTCTGTGAGAGCTGATGCGCCATATGATATATTTCCATCTTTGGGAGTCTCAGACCCCCTGAAGTAGCGGCATGGATTGTGGACATGGTCAGTCCTGGTGTCCCACTTTGCCACAAGTATGTTTTAATGGCTGCGTCTATTAGGCATAGTTCTAATGCCGGGACCAGTATAGGCACCATGCTGAAAATGTAGTTAAACCTCGGGCTACCACCATGTTCACAGTTTGGAGTCGTCCCCCACAGCGAGAATTGCGGCTGCTCCATTTAGTGAACTCCCTGGGCATTCGATCAGTCAGTGCAGTCATATTGTCTTTGATCATCGTTGGAAAATCGTCAGTAGTCAATATTCATATTTAATTTTGGTGGGGATTTACTGACATGGATGTGCCCGGAGGGCTTCCCTCGTGGTATAGATATAGATCCTCAAGGGTAAGGCTTCACTTTTGGTCCAGTTCATTTTGTATCTGGAAAATGTTCTTAAGTCTGATATGGTGAACATCGGTGCTGGCAGTTGTCCACATACAGCTTAATTTCCAGGTTGCCGGCTATGATTTCAGTTTCCCAAAGGTCTTCAGAGGAGCTTATGGTGAATGTGAGGGGCTCTAGGGCGATCAGAAAGAGTATGGTGAATGAGGACATCCCAGCTCATGCTTTGACTAATGGGTTTCTTTCCCTCCCTTTCCCTTTTGCTCTTCTGCACTTCTTTTCTTGCCTGCCATCTCTTTGTTCTCATCCATGTGCACACTTCACTTTATGTGTTGTATGCATGCTCAGAATTTAGATTTTCTTAAGTGTAGAGTCAAAGTCTTAAGTATTATGCATTACATCCCTAGCTTTATCAGCATCCACATTTATTTTAATAAATAGTGTTTATTAATTATTCCTTAAACATTCCTGGCCTGTTAGGCAGTGGCAGGTATACATAAAATGCCACGACAGCTTAGACAGCAGTACATTTTCCACATCTGTTACAAATATGAAGCTGCTGACAGTTCTGTCGCATTCTATTGTACCACTATTAAACAAAGCAAACTTTACAAACTTGAGTTTGAACTTGCTTACAGTCATGAAGTGCCATGTGGGTTTGTTGAATGGGCTTATGGGGCAGGTTATGTCTATGTATTCAGCGTGTTGTGGTTTGTCGGGTAGTGGGCTCTGTCTCCGAGTCATTGATATTTATGCGTGAGAGGGATTAGTTGACGGTGTAGTCATTTCGGTGCACGGGTATATCAAGACTGCTTTTTGCCCTGTTTTGGAGGAGGGAGAGGCGTGAGGGTGAAGCAGGGGAAGATGTAAAGTGCCGAACCGGGTCAGTCCCGGTTAGGGGGGCGGCTGGGGGAGAGATATCGGCAGATTTGAGGAGTTGAATTAATCTTGTATGGGGTTGGTGCTGTGTTTGTCGTGGTGAAGTTTTGATTCTACGTATGTTAAATACATTTGCCAGCCTGGAGAGTTAGTACTTGTGAGGTTCTTTTGTGTGTCGTCTTGCAGCAGCATGTGTTCTGCAATCAGTGCCCTATTGAGGTCTACAATCCATATGAGCGTGTGTTGCTGTAAATTTGATTTCCATGACATGGCTAACCTGCGTTTGGCTAGGCCAAGTGCCAGGTCCAGTTACTGTCTAGTGTTGCGCTTGGTTATGCTCAATAGGAAGTGTGGTCCTTGCGCTACAACTAAGGTCTCTGTGGCCTCTGAAAGGATGGTTGCTACCTCATTCCAATATGATGTTATTTGTGAGCAATCCCAAACTATATGAATAAACGTGGATTCAGGGTTGTGGCAGCAGGGGCAGATGTCAAGGGAAGCCCTCGTACATTCGCACTAGTCTGTGTGGGGTTAGGTATGTATGATGAAGGCAACTAAATTGTGTTACAATTGCAGCGTACCAGTATTCACTAAGCGGTGCAATGAGGGTTCTGGTGTCCGGGCTTAAAGAGTTATATAGCATAGTAATTGCCCTCCTGCCCGTTCCACGTGTTAGTAGCGTTTGGAATGTGTCAAAGGTTTTATGCTATTTCTCCGATGTTGCGTGCCCAGTCTAATAGCTGGAAGAGTCGCCTCAAGCTTAGGCTGGTGTTTCTACCAGGGATGAATCAGTTTTGGCCCAAGTGCACCAGTAGCTGTGTGACCTCTGTCAGTCTAATAGCCTAAACCCTGCCCAGTATCTTATAATCTGTGCTTAAAACAGATGGGGGGGCGGTCGGATCCCATTCTCAATGGGTCCCTGCCCGGCTTTGGAAGCGCCACCAGAATGGCCTCTCATAATGAGGCCTTTAGTGTGCCCCGATCGTATGCATCCATATCATCTCAGTGGAGGCGTGGAACCAGTTGTGTACGAAATGAGGCATATATTTGTAGGGGCCAGACGTCTGCCCCTGGTGTTTCCCCCCTTGCCAGTTGCTGTATAGCCTCTGTTATCTCTGATTCCAAAATGGGAGATTCTACAATTTTGTAATGGCGGAGTGGAATCTGAGGGAGTGCTATTTGTTCTAAAAGGACTGTAGCTCTGTCCCATCGTGAGTCGAGGGGGTGCGCTGTATAGGGATGTGTAATACTGCCGAAAAGCTACATTGAGCTTGGTCTGTGTGTTGACCAAAAGTCCTTTCAAGTTATGTATGGTTGTGATAGGTGTGTGAGATGAGTCCGTCTTTAGTAGCCAGGCTAGTTTCCTACCTGCCTTGTTCCTTGGCTAGATATCTTTTGTAGTTTAAGGCACATAGCCTGTCTAGCGTCTCCTTGTGTGACAGTCAGGTCTGTGGGTTAGTGGGTAGCTGGCATTTGTGTCTCCACATCTCATCCTCTAGACCTTCTTATTCCCTGATACGTATCATGCAGGCCCCATATACCATTATTATCATATGCATATGCATGACCACTTTGAAAGCATTTCATTCTAACCCGACGTTGGATGCTGTATCCTCGTTATCCAGAAAATATGATGTGATAGTTTGTGTTAGTGAGGGAGGCAGTGGGTCATCTTTTAGCGCTTCCAAGTGAAGGCGCCAGGTCGGGATGCTGGATCTGATTGCCCCTCAAGACTGCCTTGTTTGCTGGGGGTTGTGATCCAAAAATGTGCGGAGGAGGTATTCAGTAAGGGATACTGCTGGGAGGGCCTGATGAGAGAAGTACACCAGATCTATTCTGTGTGTAGATGGTAAAGCCCAGAATAGTGGGTCTACTCTCTATGGGTAGGATGCAGGTCACGCTATGTATCCTGTAGGTGTGACATAGTAGCCCATACCTGTAGGTGTAGGGAGATGCTAATAGACTGAGTGACCTGTATTGGTGGGCGTGAGCAATCCAGTGCTCTGTCCGGAATGCAATTAAAGTCCCCTCCCCAGTATGTTGGTGCCGAGGGGTAGTAAGGCTGGTGTCAATGACTGCAGAAACTGGGCTTGGCCAAAATTAGGGGCATATAATGAGATCAGTGCTATTGGCTTGCCGTCCTGTATCCCCTCTAGAATCATATAGTGTCTGTTTGGGTCAGTGCAGGTGTGTTGTACCTCCATTGGAGCTCCGTGTGCCACCCATGTCAAGGCCCTTCTTGTGTATCCGGAGTGTGTGGTCCCCACTATCATGCCTCTCTATCTCTTGTGCATGGAGGTGAGTGTTTGTGTGGTCAGATGATGCAATAGCAATCCCTCTCCTCCATAGGTATTGGTTTACCCGTTGGCGCTTAGTACATCCCACCAGCACACGTACATTCCATATATACATATTCTGTGTGATAGGGGTGTGCTGTGCATCCATTTATGTAAGGTTGGTGTGGAGTAAGGGTCCGTGTCCCACTGCATCGATGCTACACCCACCGTCCACCCGTGAGTGTGTGTGCTCTTCCTAATGTAGGGGTGATAGTGTTCGTTTGTAGTAATAGGCATCGTCGTAACTGATAATATTCCCCTATTCCCACTCCCAGGCTTCAGCGCCAACGAGCAGTCGGCCATTTGCACTTAGCTCCAACACAGTTAAACTTTAACTTGAATGAATATAAGCAATACAGGGAGAAATACAGTGAAAAACTACAGATAATAGCTCTGTAACAGACACACAGTGTGAGTGGGAGGGCAAGGACTGCCAGATAGTCTCGGTGTGCCTGCCTGTATAGATTGTTTGTGGCCCTGGTGTGATATATATGATAGCTTTCAGGCAGGGACGGTGTGTCTACCCTGGGTGACCTTCACATGGCTGTATGCATCATGTAGCAAACCTGTATGTAGCATTTCGCAGGAGGTTGTCAGACATCTGAGGGGTGTGACATCCGGTCCTCCATACCCAACCGCTGCCCGCTGGGAGTCCGTCAGAGAAGGGGTGTCTTCTGCCGGGTTTTTGACTTTGGACCTGGATGATGAGAGAGAGTGAGGCGTCATGTATCTTTCGGCATTCCTCACTGCCCAGGGTCTTTCCTTCGCTACTTGGGCCTTGGTAAGTCCCTGCAGTTGCCGTTTGGGCAATTGTAGTTGTCTCTGCGTTTGCCACCATTGTTGCGGTACAGACACTGATTCCCTGCTGGTGGCCAAAAAGTTTTGTTATATCCAGTCCTATGCGGCCTCCGGGTGGTGCAGAAATTAGTTTTACCAATGTGCTGAATTCTTAAGGTGGCTGGAAATCGCAGAGCATATTTCATATTATATTCTCTCAGGATCTTCTTTACTGCAAGGAACGAGGACCTGCGTTGTTGTACTACTAAGGTATAGTCCGGGTTTTTGTGGAACGTGACATTTTCTATTGTCCATGGTACCTGCAGTATGTGGTCCCTGTCACTGTAGTTGACGAGTCATGCTACCACGGCCTCGGCAGAGCTCCGGGGCAGAGAGGGACCAACAGGTACACTAGGAGCCCTTTCCACTGAGAAGAACTTGGATTACATGCCTTGTAGGAACGTGTCGGCAAACCATGTCTCCAGGTATAGTTCCATGCTTTGCGCGTCCGCACGTTCCGGTAGATCCTCTATGCGAATGTTATTCCTCCGAGAACTATCTTCCTGGTCTTCCACTCGATCCAGTAGATATTCAACTTCTTTTTGTAGGATTCTGAGTTGTTTGTCCGTTTCCTTTACCGTGGGCCTCAGAACGGCTAGGGTTAACTCAGAGTTCTCCATCCTGTCTTTTAGGCGCTTGTGATCTTCACACAGGAGGCCCATCTCAATGCAGAGTGAGTCAATTTTGGGTCCTATGGTAGATTTGATGTCCAGGATGGCTCCCATAAGTTAGAAAAGCGGTGTGCGTAATCAAGTGACGCTTCCGTCATGTGTCCTGCTGTTTGGGCTGTGTCCGATGACCTTTCTGCAAGGTCAGAAAAGCCCCCTGTTAGCACCTGTGGTCTCTCCAATTTATTCCTGCCCATATTGGCAGAGGGTTGGGTGTTTTATTTTGTGTCTGTGGAGGCCAGTGGTGCGTGCTTGGGCTAAGATACCGGTTGTCTTGGCGTGGTCTCCTTTTTAAAATGTCCTCCCCTGTGGTGTCCGGCCGGATTAGCTGGCTACTTTTACCGCTTCCAGAATGTGGAGAGGGCACATCCTACGCACTTTCCTGGTTGTGCAGAGTTTTCGGGACCTTTTGCTGCCTGGTTCAGGCCTCCTCTCAGCCCTTTTCGGCAGTATCCTGGGGTGTTGGGTATTCGGCGTCCCTGTGTGTCGTGACTTGTGCTTAGGAGGGATGCTGGCATATATGTTTCTTCTGGTTACCTTTACCAATTATTAAATATTGGTGAGGGTACATACAGTTTAGCATGCGGTGGCTCAGGTCTGTGCATGCCCATGCTGGCGCAGTTCATGAGCTATGTTCAGGTAGCTGTCTCCAGTATTGGTGCCCCAGTGTAGATATGGTAGGTTGTGTTCTTGTTATTTGGCGCTAGTTATGTTGGACTGGTGGTGTGTCTCCCTCTGCGGGCCTCCAGCTTGCTCCACAGCTGCTTTGCCCGCATATAATGTGCAGAGGATAAGGGGGGAATTAGTTTGTTTCTCTCCCGAGTGCGCAGTTGTTTCTCGCATCGGGTATTGTCTGAGTATCCCCCCCTCCCTCTGTGAGGGGGGCTGTCTAACAGTATGGAAGTGGTGGGAAGGGATTTGGCAGTGTTGCAGGGCCGGGACTTGGGCCTATTCCGGTATTTTGTTGGGCCTCACCCAAGGCCTTGTCTGGTAGGCCATTGAGATTGGCGGCCCATCCCCCGCGGTAGCTGTTTTCCTCCTTGCCGGGGTTTTGCCGTGTTTTTGCTGCAGGAGCAGTTGTGTCGAGGAGCCCCTGTTCCTGTATTTCGGATCGTGGTCCCTCCGTTGAAGGCAGCCTTAGATGCCTGAGTCCTGGGTCCCAGCGCGAGGCACCTCCCGGCCAGGCCCCGCTGCTGGATCCAGATGCGGCAGCTCAGGCACCTCGAAAAGCTTTGACCAGGATCTCAGGGTCCCCAACGATGGTCATAGCGCCGTTGCTGGAGCGAATCGCTCCTGTACATCTCGAAATTTCAGCATCTTGTGGTTTGTCACGACGGAGCAGCTTAATACACATCTGCTCCGGACGCCATTTTGGCCACACCCCTCAGCATCCACGTTAAACGCAGTTACAAAAAGACTGTACTTCCCAGGACCCATTGGAATGCAGAGTACAGAAAACTACACCGGGTGCACTATCATGGCACACTAGATCTCAATCTCATAATTAGTCCTCTATCTCTGAAAATGCACATTTAAAACAAGGTGCATAGGCTTTTCTGTTTTCAGTTTCTATGAGTTCTAATTTGTGGTGTTATTTTTCAGTTTTTTACAAAATTTAAAAAAAACGTTATCTTTTTTTGCTCTGTAAAAATTCACAGAATGTTGAGTTTATTTCCTTCTCCTGTTTGTCCCTATTGCCATTTCTAATATCCATCTATCTTCTCCTAACTTTCTTTTTTGAATTTGCTCTTTCAGGTAATGTTTCAGTGTTTTGCTCACCTCAAAACCTGTCTCATTTCCCATTAATCGCTTTCCAACAGTCTAGTCCCAGGATGTGCAGGATGGAGGTACGTTTGCATGTCATTATCTCATAAATATTTCATTGCAGCTGGCGAAAGGTTAATGGTCTACATTTAACACACATTTCCCTATTGATTTATTCTTCAAACATACATTAAAGATTGTCTGAAATGGTGTTCAGTGATGTGTTATTGGAAGCCAGTGTCCTACTACTCTGTTCTTTATCTCAAAATACTCCTGGGCATTAATTGTATTATTACTGTCTGTTCCCGGTCTGTACGTGCTCTACCTGGTCGTAGAAGAGAAGCTGCTGAGGGATTAGCACACATGCTATTACAGACTCTTCGGACACAATGCAGTAACAATCCACTATCCAGCCACCTCACCTATCACTCGTTGACTCTCGCACCTTTTAAAAGAAAGAACACTTTGGTGCCAGTAAGCTGTGCTGCTGTCGGAAGGACCAGCTGAAATAGCCAAGAAATGTGGTGGCCTGCAGCACGCTTCAGATCATTTGACGGTGCGTTTCACTCCATGAATTAATTTTATTCTACATTGTTGAGCTGTGCCTTTGGGATTTTGTGTGTATTTGAAAAGCAGTGCTAAGCATGTGGGCCTTTGCAAAAGCTGTGTAGAGACTGTGTACTTGTCGGGCATGTGTGAGTGTTGCAGAAGGCATTTTATCTTCGTGCACTGTTGTGGTGCATTCTCCATCTCGTGTAATCAATGAGCACACCTCAGTATTGTTCCATTAAATGTGGCCACGCTGGTTTGTACAGGTGATGTTGCAAAGCGTGAGTAGGAGGAGAGACCTATGGAAAGTCATGGGAAATTGTGGTTCGAAAATCTTGTTCACAGGCTTTGGGCTGGAAAAGGAATGTTGACAGCAGGGCTTTGCATGTGAGGAGCAGGTGAATAAATGTAAGAACCGGGCCTATCTTTATGGATGAAAGAGCGGAGGGCAGCCGAGTTGTAGGGCTTCTGGACAGAGCCATTTGACTTAAGAGATGCTTTTAGGAGAGTGTTTCACGTGCTGGGCATGGTCCAGGAGTGAAAGGATGCTAACAGGCTTTGGCGCACCATCCGTGCACTCGCTACACAGACGCACCACAGCTTTCAGCTAGTAGGCAGCCAGGCTGTTGTGCTATCTCACAAAGCACTAAAGTTAGAGGTGGGACAAGTCAACAACAGACCAGCTCAGCTCAGTCTCCTAGTCCAGCCGATAATCTCCCACTCCAGTGGATAATACTGGCAAACTAAAAAAGCTAAAAAGAAATTGAGAAAAGTAAAACCACAAAGTAAATAAAATAAATAAACTGCTGCTCTACAGCATAATTTGGGAGTCATTTATCTTTTTATTTAAAGATTTACATAGGAGAACATGACTTGAGAGGGTATCGGAGCGCTTTACAAATTATCAGGGTGCGAGAAAGAGGCAAGGCCGACAATCATAAACAATAGTAGCAATCACAGGAACCATACAGGAAGTAGCAATATCCCAGCAGGGAGAACTCCTATTAGGCCAAAATAGCGGAACATAAACAATTAGGGTGAGAGAAACCGGTGGTGGGTGGCAAGGTTACCGATTGGAGCGGCGGGCAAATGGGTGGGGCATAAAATATATACAAAACATTAATGCATTAAATACATTGTTGAAAAAAACACCTGCTTGCGCAGGCAGGTCCTCCTCACACCATTCCTCTTCTTTTCCAACATCACATCCGGGGCCCCAGCTAACCTATCCAGGCACTTCTTTCAGCATGAGAGAAGCTCCATGATTGGAGGGAGAAGCGTCTCTTGGAGTTTTCGAGGACACTAGAGGCACGTGCAGGCTCGCAATCTGTCTAAGATGGCTGAGTTGAGAGGTTTATAGTGCTCATTTCAGGCTGCCAGTCGGAGGACGGCCGGCCAATGGGACATGCACACTATAAACTAGTGCACAGGAAGCCCACCACTGCTGCCACTCACCAGGCCCGCCCCTTCCTGAGTCAGGCCGGGTAGATGAAAAATTAACTGGTAATTAATTATCTTCATTATCGTGGTATTTTTTGTCTCTGGGGTTTTTCATGGGCATTTAAGTGGGGTGACGCTCCTTCCCTCCAATGGAGGAGCTGCCCGCAGAAACACAGGTAAGACAGGCAATAATAAACAATAATAACCATCGCAACAACAGTATCAAGGGAGCTTAAGCAAGAATTTTTTCATCAGTACCACATTCTCTTATTTTTTTAAAGATGCAGGTGAAGAGTTAATTTGAATTTCAGATGGTAGCGAATAACAGAGTCTCTGGGCAATGCCGGAGAAGGCTCGATTGTACGTTTTCTTCTTGAATTTCTGCAGTTTCAAAAGTAAAGACAACGTGTTTATTTTTTATTTTTATTTTTATTTTATATTCTTCTATAGCGCAAGACTAGACCCCCGGAGGGGTATCTCCGCGGTTTGTGCAATGTACATCGGGTGTTGGAGTGTGTGGCTTTGTGTGTCATGCAGGTTTACTGATTTCACATAAGGTGTGGTGTGGTTATTACATTTAAATCCAGTAATAAGCCTTCCAGCTGAGTTAATGGAGGAGCTTTGAAAGAGTTGGGATGCTAGAGACAGGGCGGAAGTTATTTAGAGCAGTGTGGTATGCTGTGTTTTTTTTTAAGAAAGGCAGTTATCTGTCTAGACTTGAGGCAGTCTGCTATACTGCCTTGAAATAATGAATCATTTACTATTTTGATTTAGAGTGGGAGAAGAGGGGTTTTAATCTCACTGAAGAGATTTTAAGGAAGCGGATCTCTGAAGTGGTGTGACAGGATTTTTAATACGGTCATTTCATCAAAGGATTTGAATGAACTCCACACAGCAATATTTTTGGGTGTATGTGCTGGACGCTCAGGCCACATGGGTCGGTGGGGGCTGGCATGTGAAGGCGTTGGGGGGGAGATCCAATGCAGTTTGTAAATCACTTTCAATGTTTTTGTATTTCCCAGGAAGAAGGCGGCAAGTTCTTAGCGGTTAGGCTGCAGATTAGACCCGGAAAGCAGGTTGGGTTTCCTGTTAGATTGCAATTTAACGAGCTCAAACTGTTTTTTAGGTCGAGTCCTGGCATTGTTTAGCTGTTTCCTAAAGACGTTGGCTTTTGAGCTATGTATGTGTTTGTGGTAAATGATTCTTAGGGATTTCAGGTGCTGGAGGCGTTAGAGCGAGGAGGAGAATCTCCATGGCCCTTCACTCAATCTTAGATTGCATCTTTCAGTGTTTAGACTACCATTGTACCAAGGCTCAGAGTCTTTGGTGGAAACTCTTTTTAGTTGAAGGGGTGCCATAGAGTCTAGAATGTTTATCATTGAACTAGTGTAATGATCAGTAAGGTCCTGGACATCTGACATGTCCTCTGGAGGGGGAAGGATTTAATTGCTGATAGATGTCAGTAGCTCGGCGGTGCTAGAATGTCGAGCGTTGGTGTGGAGGAGTAATTTAGCCAAGTTTCAGTCAGGACTATCAGGTCAAGATCATGAGTAAGGAAAAGGTCAGCAATATCCACCGCGTGTTTAGATGCCGATCTGCAATTGAGTAGCGTACATTTCAGGTGGGGTATGGCGACAGCGGAGGCACCCTGCGTGATGGGAATTTGCTTGAACTTGGAATTGTTACCTGCTCTGGGATTGGGCCAAGGATCTCTATGTGGATTCGACTAAATGAGGAGGGAGTAAATATTGTTATCCGATTGAGAATATTTCATCCTGATATGTCGGGTGGAGGCGTGGGGCTAGGGAATTGTCTTCCAGGTCAAATGAGGAGACACGATTGCTGTGATCCCACTGGGTGTGCGGGTTGACATCCATTTAACGTGATTGCTATTGGATTGCTAAAGAGAGTGTCTATTCTTACCCATCGGCCTGGTGGGACACCAACAATTAGCGAGCTCAGAGGTGAGGGATATTAGGCTTTAAACCTCAGCCTTAAGTTGATGAAGCTCTTGAGAGATCTAAGTGAGTTTGGCGTCGTTAGTAATGTGGGAACAGGAGGTCGTGATGTGGGTCAAGGGACCAGGAGAGGGGGTGCTCTGGTTTATGGTGTTACGGAGAAGCTGAGTTGGGAGAACCAGGGCAAGGGGGAATAGAGATGGAGTCATGATTGAGGAGTGGGGGTGTGGGGCTCATAAACTGATTGATGAGTAGATAGGCACCATGATATTAATCATGTTAGGGGGTACCGAGATAGCAAGTGTCATGGTTTGGTCCAGAAAGGGTGTCACAGATGCATCAGTGCTGACAGCGGGGACATGTTCAGAGGTCAGGGGCGGAGATGAGGTAAAGGTGTTAGTATAGAGTCAGTGTATTTCAGTGGTCGCTGCTCTAGGGGTGTGATGAAGGCTCAGGCTATTATGACAAAAAATGCGGTTGAAACAAGCTGCAAGGGTAGTGGTAAATGAATGCTGTTGGGTAATCTGATGAAGGTGGATAGGGAGGTGGGGAAAGGGATGGAGCAATACAAGTAGTGGAGAGAGGGGTAGGTACAGAACGAGGTACCTGTGGGATGACTGTAGATCTAGGATGAGCTTGGGTCAGGGAGGAAACCTACTTCATCACAGAGAGTTTGAGAGGAAAATTGCACCAAGTAATTCTAGGTTGCATTCAGATGTTTGGATGAGGATAATCCCATTGATATAAAGGGAGATGGTTGTCTCTGCTCGGCAAACGATAGAGGGAGTTACCGAGAGTCTGAGACCATGGGAGGCTTTAGTGGATGCAGTGATCCGGAGCAGAAAGCAAAGGGCTTTCCTTCATTGTGCTGGTCTTTTAGTGCAAAAAATAAGGGCACTTATGGTAGCTCCTGCATTTGTGCAGACATAGAGGGTGGAAAAAAAGGTGTCCTGGTGAAATTTGAGAAGCCTGTGTTTGAAGTTCTTGAACACGCTTTTAGATAGTTTAGGGGGTATATGACAGTGTAGGAATTACAGCCTTCTGGAACCAGTTTGGAGACAAGTGATCTTCGAGAAAGGGATTCCGTGGCCAAGGACACCAAATTTCCAGAGTGGAAAGAGGGGAGGGACTGGAGTACTACATGCTCACATGTGGGGAAGCTGAGGGGAGTTGAGGAGAAGGGGGTATGGTCAGATGAAGGAGGAAAGGTATGGAGCAGATCATGCGGTGGCTGGAGGAAAGTTCGATGACTCCGTTCTGCAAAGACAGCCCATTAAACAGCAGCATCATGACAGAAGATGTCCAGAGAGAAGTTGGTACTCTTTCTGTTTTCCCAGCATTATATGCATACGATTTCTAGGTGGAAATCAGCAAATCCTGAAGAGAGGGCCCAGCTGCGAATATAAAAAAGGGAAGTTAGGTCAAACTAGATTTTGCAATTAGGAAGATAGAATCCCGATTAGAGGGATAGGGGGGATGGGATGAACAGTGGCCTAGGATGAACTTGGAAATTCGATAGACCGAGCCAGTCTGGAAACCTAACCAGAATTAGTAAACAACCTCCTTCTAAGATGGCCGCCACCTTGGAAATACTTATAAGCTATAGAACATGATACTCCTTCTTTCACGTCCATAAGAAGGGCATGCTAAATCCTATGTCAATATCTTGATTCCGAGAGGCCCCACTATTTTAAATTGGTCAGGGACATTATATGGGGAGAGGATCGATACATGATGCAGGGCCTACAATACCCAGATAGAGCCCCTTTACGCCACAAGGGTCCCAAACACAATCAGCACACAAAAGGCCCACTTAATCAGGCTTTGAAACAACAGGGAAGGTAATCCTCTTGAAAACAGAGTTAGTAGTGAATGAAACCAGTCACCTCTAAGAACAATAAGATTTGATGTATGGCACAACATCCTGGTGTCCGCCTTGCTGTCTTGAGTCTTCCTGATCCAACTCTTACTCCAAGAGCTGTAATTGTTTTAACAAAACCTTGACCATATGCATCTACCTAAAGCTGAAACTAGTATATGAGTGCTATGCGAGTGCCCTTTTTTTTTGCTAAGTTACTCTATGAACACCTTTGCTGAAATAAATAAGATTGTGGCATGTTCAAAGGAACTTTTATGTAAATATCTCTCTATTGTTAAATATGTCTTAAAATGTCTTCATAAGTTTCAACAATAGTAATAAATGAGATGCTTTTACAATCGTTACAAACGTTATTTTCCATTTAAGTAATTTAAATCTCTTTACATCCGACAGAAAACAATCCTTGATTGCACAAAATGTTTAAGAATAATGAAGATAATACTGTAAATCTGCAAAAGCAAAGTCTGAAACATTGAGTTCCAGTATTCAGGAAAACATAAGTGCCGACAGAGACAGCCAAACCTGAACATAAACTGACAGATCTTGGAAGTACCGTCAAGGGCAATTCAATCATTATACGAGTCTCAGCTATGCACCTCTGTGTCTCAAGATGAAGAAATGACCTCTAGAAAATTATGACAACACTGATCAACCACTTCTTGTGTAAACATGTCCTGTACCAGCTTTGATCATGAGGTGTTACAGCAGAGCTCTGCTTCGTAACGTGATATCAGACCACTATTCAGTGCTAGAGGTGTATTGTAAACTCTTTCAAGCGATTCCAAAGCAATCAGCGAAAAGCAGAGTTAACTGAAAGTTAAAAGAAATGGGGGTCTGCTATATAAAATACAGAGTACTGTCCCAGTGGGCACCGACCGGAAGGACAATGGATCTTTACTCACAAGCTTGCAGAACTATTATCCATTCTAAAGACACAAGTGCCCACAAAGAAGCCTTACACACGTTATAAGTGTGGCAAGTATTTTGTGACCTTTGCACTTTAGGAAAGCAAACGTGCAAATACCACACACATACATGAGAATAACACAAGTGCTTTATCTGTCATGTTGGCTGCTCAGAAAGCACAGTCAGGAGATGTAGAAAAATACATACCTGACTCAGAGACACCAACCAAGAAAGAAAAAACATACACTTGCAGTGAATGTGGAAGTAGTTTTACGGAATCATCTAAACTCAGGAGTCATCAGCGAACACACACAGGGGAACAGCCATTCACGTGCAGTGAATGTGGGAAGAGCTTTATATATTTACAGAGTCTAAAAAGGCATCAGCGAACACACACTGGAGAAAAACAATATCATGGCAGTGAATGTCTGAAGAGCTGTAGTCAATTATCATACCCTAAAAATCATCTGAGAACACACACAGCGGAAAAACCATATCATTGCAGTGAATGTCTGAAGATCTTTAGTCAATCATCATACCTAAAAAAGCATCAGAGAACACACACAGGAGAAACACCATATCACTGCAGTGAATGTGGAAGTCGTTTTAGGAATTCCTCAACATTAAGGAATCATCAGCGAACACACACAGGGGAAAAACCATACCATTGCAGGGAATGTGGAAGTAGTTTTAGGAATTCGTCAACATTAAGGTATCATCAGCAAACACACACAGGGGAAAAAACGTTTAAGTGCAGTGAATGTGTGAAGAGCTTTAGTCGATTAACAGACTTAAAATACCATCAGAGAAATCACACAGGGGAAAAACCATACAAGTGCAGTGAATGTGTGAAGAGCTTTTGTCGATTAACACACCTCAAACAGCATCAGAAAACACACACTGGGGAAAAACCACATCATTGCAGTGAATGTGGAAGTAGTTTTAGTGAATTTTCAAGATTGAGGATTCATCAGAGAACACACACTGGAGAAAAAGTGCAGTGAATGTGGAAGGAGTTTTAGTTCCTCTTCAGGATTAATGTATCATCAACGAACACACACAGGGGAAAAACCATTTAAGTGCAATGAATGTGGGAAGAGCTTTAGTCAATCTGCACACCAAAAACAGCATCAGAGAACAAACACGGGGGAAAAACCGTTCAAGTGCAGCAATTGTGGGAAGAGCTTTATATATTTATCAGCCCTAAAACACCATCAGAGAATACACACGGGAGAAAAACCATATCATTGCAGCGAATGTGTGAAGAGGTTTGGTCATTTATCAAGCCTAAAAGTGCATCAGCGAACACACACAGGGGAAAAACCATTCAAGTGCAATGAATGTGGGAAGAGCTTTATGTATATATCCGCCCTAAAACTCCATCAGAGAACACACACAGGAGAAAAACCATATCATTGCAGTGAATGTGTGAAGAGGTTTAGTCAATTATCAAGCCTTAAACTGCATCTGCGAACACACACTGGGGAAAAACCATTCGAGTGCAGTGAATGTTTGAAGAGGTTTAATCGATTATCAATCCTAAAACAGCATCAGAGAACACACACTGGCGAAAAACAATTCAAGTGCAATGAATGTGGGAAGAGCTTTATGAAGTTATTCAACCTAAAACTCCATCAGAGAACACACACAGGAGAAAAACCATATCATTGCAGTGAATGTGTGAAGAGGTTTAGTCAATTATCAAACCTAAAACAGCATCAGAGAACACACATAGAGGATAAACCTTTCAAGTGTAATGAATGTGGGAAGAGCTATATGTATTTATCCGACCTAAAACTCCATCAGAGAACACACACAGAAGAAAAACCATATCATTGCAGTGAATGTGTGAAGAGGTTTAGTCGATTATTAAGCCTTAAACTGCATCAGCGAACACACACTGGGGAAAAACCATTCCAGTGCAGTGAATGTGTGAAGAGGTTTAATCGATTATCAAACCTAAAACAGCATCAGAGAACACACACTGGGGAAAAACCATTCCAGTGCAATGAATGTGTGAAGAGGTTTAATCAATTATCACACCTAAAACTGCATCAGCGAACACACAAGGGAAAAGCCATTCCAGTGCAGTGAATGTGTGAAGAGCTTCAGTCAATCTTCAAACCTACTAAGACATCAGTGAGTACTCCACCATCACTGAACACACAAAGAAATAAGCATAGAGCTGCAGTGAATTTGGTACTAATTTAAGTACATCAACAACAAAACTGACCCATCTGTGGATGTACACTGAAGGAAAAAAAGTGCAGTTATTGTGAGATTAAGGAATTACAGAAAATTATGAAATTACAATAATGCGGGACATTCAAATACCAGCTTATAAAAAGCAGTTGATAGAAGACAAACCTAGTATGAAAGAAGAAAAACCTATATATTTGAAAAATATCAAATTGTCTATTTACTGCTTTCGTTTATTTCCCTACATTTAGGAAAAACATGAAATATCTGGAAACCCTTTGAGAATCTAGCACTGTAGTGTAGTTCCTATATTCCCAATATGCTCTGCGCATTGGAATAATATATCCTATAGGTTAGACGTAGGACTGAGGTCGACTAGGTCTCTATTGAATATTAAACTTTATTGTGATTGCCAGCTAGCTCAGAGTTCACTATAAACTTTCTCGAATAAACAAGAAGGGATTAGTTTCTGACAACCGCTTAAAACATGACAACTTTGTTTCTAAATAATAAGAAATGTATCTCTAGAGTTGCGGAAACAATTGATAGTTATTTCACTCAGTCAATCGTGCATGCTTCGTTTCACCAGAGGTGCAGAGAAATAGAGAGACGGGCGTTTTCAATAAAAAGGTATTTATTGAACAGTCTTCTTTCTCAAGCAGAAGAAATTAACTGCTACAATCGTAAGACTGGTTGCAAAGTACAATGCGTACAGTACGAAGAGTATTACTGTAGAAGCATGGTATGGTTTCTAAGCCATAAAATACATACATTAATAAATAAAGACTAAAGGTTCTCAACTGGTGCTTCTAAAATACGCCTACCCTGTGTACCTAACTTAGGTCTAGTACAAGGGAAGAAGTAAGTGAGGTGTAGCCTAAGTTTTAGTATTCTCTGCCAAGAATCTATCCAAGAATTCTCTAAGGGTCTAATCAGCTCCGTACCTTGGTTTAGAATGTAGGAGATCGGGTATCTCTCTCTCTCAGGACTCGATTTACCAGCAACAAGCAAGAGTAGCCTGGAAACACTGGAGCTGGATTTCTCGGCAGGAGAAAAGACAGAGTGTCTCAGTGCGTCAGCTGGAGGGTCGACTTCCTTCGGCACTTGCTGTAGCGAGCTGCGTCGGGCAAGTAGATAGTCAAACTGCTCCGTGTGTTTGCTAAGGCAAATGTGGGAATATTTATACCTTGAAGGTGCTGAGCTTTGACGTAAGGTTGGACATAATAACGTCATCAAAGACTCGGTTCTTTGAAAACTCCATGATTTCTAGGATAAATTAATATTCAAGCAAGGTGAAGTCCCTGACTGCTGAAGGTGGGTTTCTCCAGGAAATCGTTGTGGATTTTCACAACTAGTGGAAGTAGCCTTGCCGTATTTGGACTGCATGAGCTATGTCTAAATATGGTTAGTATTTCTATGCCTATATAAGGATAGGGTGATTTAAACCTATATAATTACGCTAGGGTCCTAAAATGCTCCACAACAGCACAAAGTGGACTAAAAGTAAAGAAACATTGTTGGTTTTTATTCTGTGAGAGAGTTTTAACTAAAGAAATGCAAGCACACCTGACCATGCTACCTGTAAAATCAACACCATGAACAATGCTTGGACTAACAAGGGTATTTTCAGGCAATTCTGGAGATTAGTGAGAACACATATAAACCCAACACATTCAAAACAATTTAACAAGCACAGAATGAATATTCTTCAGAGCTGGCTGTGGTTTTGGTCATTTTATGCATCATTAATGGTTCTGGGACAGTGGCCAGAGAACTGTGCAGAAAAGAAGAAGTGAAAGCAGGAGAATGTGAGCTGCAGCTCTCTGGGTTAACCCTTGCAGTGCTGACATTTACCTCTGAAGCAGGAGAATGTGAGCGCAGCTCTCTGGGTTAACCCTTGCAGTGCATGACATTTACCTCTGAAGCAGGAGAATGTGAGCTGCAGCTCTCTGGGTTAACCCTCGCAGTGCATGACATGTACCTCTGAAGCAGGAGAATGTGAGCTGCAGCTCTCACAATTAACCCCTCGCAGTGCATGACACTTACCTCTGAAGCAGGAGAATGTGAGCCGCAGCTCTCTGGGTTAACCCTCGCAGTGCATGACATTTACCTCTGAAGCTCTGATGTGGAACAAATGATGATCATTTCCATCATCATTCAACCAAATCCGAGGAGACAGAGAAGTTGAAACATTTAAGGTCTGATTTATATCTCGGCAGACGTGTTACTCCATCACAACGGTGACAGGTATTCCATCCGCCGAAATATGAATTCCATTATATCCAATCATAATGAAGGTCACAGACCTGCTGCAGCTGTTCACCATAGATGTATTATTAACAAAGTCTCCGGCCCACATGCTGTGTGATTACCGGGCTGAGCACAGGGCTTCTTTGCAGTAAAGTGACGGATCATTAACAAAAGTCCCAGAGCCTCCCAATGTCTGATAGCAAGGCCGAGCACAAAGTGAACAAAATCACCATTTTACATTCATGGATGACAGTTTTAGATGGGTGATGGAGCTGCATTTTGAAATGATTGTTCTACAAAGGAAATAAAAAAAGAGACAGATTGCACCATACTATTATATAGTTGGAACTAATCATGACACTATAGAATGTACATAATAATTACTAGATTTTACATGGTAACAAAATTGTATGTTTTTGGTTATGTAATAAAACAAAAAATAATTTGGATTTATAGTATTTGACTGCTGATTGTAAAGAATGAGATTCTCCCCTACACTATCAAGATACTTTATGCTGCCTGCAGGGAGTCTACAGACAACCCACAAATGATGGAAGGAATGCAGAACAAATCAAACATTCATCCACAGTCAGGAGATCTGATTTAAATCCATCGTTCTTTTGCTCATCATGCCATCCCAGTTTAGAACCAGCCATATGCAAATCCGTCTTGACCCTACTCTCCATTGGGAACAGTCTAGCTCGAACTGCCAAACCAGGTCCTCCCTGGACCAGAAACAAGCATCCTGAGAACGGTTTTGGTGTATCCCCACTTATCAGCCAGGTCAGGTTCAATTGAGTGGCACAGTGAGCCCGGAACTCATGTCTGGCCATACCAGGAGCACTTAGGGCAAAAAAGCAAAAGACACACAAATGATGGACGGAATGAGGAACAAATCAAACATTCACCCCCAGTCAAGAGATCTGGGTTCAATTCATCCTTCTTTAGCTCACCGTGTTATCCAATATTAGACCCATGCATATGCAAGTTAGTCTTGACCCTGCTCCTCATGGGAACAGTCCATCTGGAACTGCCAAGCAAGGTCGGTCATCCCTGGACTAGAAACAAACATCCTAGGACCAGTTTTAGGGTATCGCCCAAAATCAACCAGTTAGCTTGAAACAGTGGCACAGTGAGCCCGGGACCCAAGTCTGGGCATACCCAGCGCACCTAGGGCGAGAAAACAAGACATACAATTGCTGGATGGAATGAGGAACAAATCAGACATTGACCCCCAGTCAAGAGATCTGGGTTTAATCCATTGTTCTTTTTCTCACCATGCCACCCCAATTTAGAGGCAGCCATATGCAAATCAGTCTTGACCCTGCTCCTCATGGAAACAATCCAGCCCTAGCTGCCAAGGCAGGGCCTCCATGGACTAGAAACAAGCATCCTAGGATCAGTTTCAAGGAATCACGCCTCATCAGCCAGGCTAGCTTGAATACCGTGGGACAGTGAGCCCGGGACCCACATCTGTGCATACCCGGGATAATTAGGGTGAGTCTTGCACAGATGGCAGTTCAGGGGGGTCCAACTTGACAGTGTGTCCCTGGACTGACAAGGTTTCTTTGGTTGGGATGGTACTAGCTCTCCTGTGTTGCTGGAAAGAGAAGTGCTACTGGTAATACAGAGATCTGTACTACACTACTTTTAATTCAGTCATTGTTACCCAACCAATGCATTATTTTTTTGGAACGATAACAATATGTTTGTCGACGGCACTCCCCTTGTTAATAATCCATATAAATGACACAAAATATTCAAAATGTATTTTGCTACAAGATGGATATAAATATTCAAAAAATACTTTTTTTAAAGTTTCTTATTTAGTGCAGCTTTATATACTGGGTGTTTGTCGATTGTGATACAGCTAGACCAACGATACTGTGATGGATGTGGAATGAAGGAGCCGAGTACAAAGAGTTTCTCTGAAAGCTATGAGCACCTTGGAAGGGTGAACAGTAATAAAGCTAAGGTTATTTAAGGATTTAGTTTCATATCTAGAATGTTGGTCTACCCATGTCCCGGACTAACAGGGCATTTTAAACATTTTTCATAGTATGTAAGGCTGTTTTTCAAAGCCCTAGTCTAGCAAAATCTATCCATGGCGCCCTGCACTGGTGTTTCTGAGTAGGACTGCTTGAGCTTCTGTTGTATAGAAAATTCTGTGGGTTGCTCTGGGGGATAATAATTCCATAGTCATATGGGAGCTTAACTTTAAATGTTTATTGACTGGAATGGAACTAAATGCCCTCCTGAACCTGGCCAAGATATGGGTAAGTAGGTAGTCCATACTGAAGTAAGTCTTTGGTATTGATGAGATCTGCTGAGATTCCAAGGAGAAAGTTCACTGAATCATTTTGATGTTCTTGTTGTCACTGAGTGTGGATGATTAGAACATGGATTACTGTCATCTCACTGTTTATTCGGCTCAAATATGTGTATGGAATTGTGTTAAAATGGCCTCATTTCGTGTGCATTTTCACACCAATACTTCTGAAGTTAGTGGACCATATCTATAAATTAATACAGTTGAATACAATTACTAGAGTGAGGCTGAGTCATTTGGTAATTTTAGAGGATCAAAACATTTGCCACCAATAATTGGGAAAGTAAAATGATTATATATATATATATATTTTTTTGTATTCTTTTTTTTTAACAAAACGGCAAAGAACATCAGGTGACATTAGCAGATCTTGATAGTTACATGAGTACATTTCTATACATTCAAAATAATAGACACAGAATATAGGTAAAGGATCAAGGGGACACCTGCACTTCCACTTCCTCGGAACACATCGGGGGACACACAAATGTCTCAGCTGTAGTGATCCCAAGCCTCCCATACCTTCCCCCACTTCGCCGGACACCCCCTAGCCACATACACCGACCTCTCACTGAACATGCACCAATCCAGGTCCTCCTCCCACCTCTCGGCCCAAGGCGGCTGGCTGGCTCCCCACAACTGGGCAATATTCCGCTCAGCTACCATGCAGGCCAGCGTGACCCATTGCTTCCTATATGCAGTCAGATCCATGGGTTCCCAAACGTTAAGAATACACCTGCGCGCATCTGGCCGTATCTCCACCCCCAGGACGTCTTGTAGCCTATCGTGAATCTTCTCCTTCTCCCAATATGTTTGCACATCAGAACAATGCCACAGTATATGCTTGAACGTTCCAAGTTCCCCGCACCCCCTCCTACACTCCCCGCCCTCCAAGTGACCCATACGGACCAGAAGAGGCCTGTGACATATGACCTATGGAGAATCTTTATTGTACTAATCAAAGCCTCATCTGTATCCCCACTATCCGTGGAGAGGAAACCACCTACCGCCAATCCTCATCATCCAACTCTATTCCATCCTCACCCCAGCGCGTTCTCAAGAGGACCAGCGGATCTTCCATATGGCTAATAAGTTTCTTATATATTAATGAAATTGTTTTCTCAGGGAGGTAGCTGTCCAGCACTCGGTCCTCGAGAGGGGAGGCGTCGGGAAGCGACGTATCCTTGGAGATATTCGCAAGTAGGGCATGTCCGATCTGGAGGTAGTGGTAATGTTCACGATCGTGAAGATGGTATTGTTCCTTGTTAGACCCGGCCGCCTAGCGTGGCCCTCCGAAGCCCAGCACACACCCTGACCCATGCACATCCCTCACATCCCACGTACCCGGCCTAGCCAACCCTTCCGTTTTAGGGCACACACATGCATGAACCCAGACATCCCCGTCCGTGCCCTCCATTTTCACGGCTTAGCCGACCCTTCCCTCTAGGGCACACACGCACGACCCCCGACAATCCCGTCCGTGCCCTCCATTTTCCCCAGCACCACGAGGCCCGCGTGCCCACCTTCGAGCACCTAAGATGGCCGCCCAGCCCCAGCGCGGCCCAGGCCTAGCGGCGCCACCCAGTCTGGAAAACAACGCACTTCATCGAGTGAGAGAGGGAGGAGCAGTATCTCTCACACCTTCGACCTCCCACTGGGAGATGGGTTTTGATCGCCCCTCCGGCCTCCCTGAGGGCCGGCTCCACGCCTGCTGTGTGTCTGGGACTCCTCCCGAACCGGTCCTGAAAGGATCAAAGGACAACATGGCAGGAAACCCCAACCAGCAACCCCCAGGTGTCAAGACCCCTGTTGCACAGACTCCAGACATCAAAGCGGAGGTGGACAATAACGAGGGGTGCTCTGGGCCTATCTGGCAGATTCGATTCTGGAACAACGAGAGCCCTGCTGACGTGGTCGCGGCTCCCCTGGTAGAGAAGGTCTTCTGCCGAACCCTCTGAGCCTTGCTGAGTGACTCGCGGCTCCCCTGCAACCTTGGAACATCTGAGCCCTGCTGAGTGACTCGCGGCTCCCCTGCAACTTTGGAACACCTGAGCCCTGCTGAGTGACTCGCGTCTCCCCTGAACTCGTAAGAACTCCGACCTTTTGCTTGAGCCCTGCTGAGTGACTCGCGGCTCCTACGACACTCCCGGTCCGGCTGGACCCTAACGATCGCATCGTATCCCACGGCTCGAGGATTGTGAGCTGTGCGCCGGATACGCAACTACAGGTGACCCTGATCCACAAAGACTGTCCCGCTACCCTTTACCCTACTCTTGAGCCCTCGGGCTCCCTTGTATATATTGCAACCTGCCTGATCATAAAGATCCTTCGATATTTAGATAAAGCTCTATTCTTAAGAATCTACGGTGTGGTGTCTCTTTGTCGTGTGGTGCTTGTGCAGCGTGTACGATCCTAGATTTGAGGCTCTTCCTCCTGAGGAGTCTCTCGCCAGTGCTCGGCTACGATACTTCGAGGGTAGATCCTAGGGTGACCGGGTCCACTTCCTGGCTCCCCTGAGGTCGCCTTCTAACATGGGTGGCAAGCATCGGGATTACAACCCATAATCTAGAGATCGTACCGTAACGGCTGACACACTACCGACAGGGACGACGGAAGAAACCACCATGAGTCTCACGGAAAATGA
The DNA here is from genome assembly GCF_964263255.1 of Lissotriton vulgaris. Classification (NCBI taxonomy): domain Eukaryota; kingdom Metazoa; phylum Chordata; class Amphibia; order Caudata; family Salamandridae; genus Lissotriton; species Lissotriton vulgaris. The sequence goes on from NC_141685.1 coordinate 55,434,248, forward strand.
TGCGGGTACTGCATTCCTGGTGGAACAATTGGAAGAGTACACGCACAAACAACTAAAAGAATTCTGCAAAGAATTAAGAATCGCTACCACCGGTCTCAACACAAAAGAGGACATGCAAAAGGCACTAAAGGCTTGGGTGGACTCCGGAGCACCCCGCACAGGAGGAGCGACGGAGCCGCACGACGAAGCCGGACTCCCCCAAAGAGAGAGCAGCGGCACCCCGGTACCGAGCTCTGTACCAGACGGGAGCCTATCCCCGGAAGAACTTGCAGATCGGGAAAGAAGTCGCCATCACGAACTGGAACTGGCGAGTTTGAAAATCGAAGGCGAACTAAGACTAGCTGAAAAGAAGCTAGCCGTAGAGCAGTTACGGGTTCAAGGAGAACTCGAGGAGAAGAAGCTCCAACGGGAGCAGGAAGCCCGACGACTCCAGCTGGAGCACGAGCAAAGCCTGAAAGAACTGGAACTCAAGGACCGGAGAGAAGAGACCCGACCCCCGGGGCCCGGAGAGGCCGCGCCCCTGATGGAACGAAAGGTCCACATCCCCAAGGATGTGGTCAAAGAATATTACAAGAATGATGACATTCAACAATGGTTCAAGGCCTACGAGGTCACCATGACCTCCCACCGAGTCCCGCAGAAGGATTGGGGGGCCAGGTTGTGGGGCCGATTCTTGAGCGAGGAGAGAGATACCCTGCTCGACCTACCATCCTCAATGCAGACCTCATACAGCCACATGAAGGAGGCCCTCCTCACAAGGTACGGCCTCACCCCAGAGATGTACCGCCAACGGTTCCGGGACTGTGTGAAGATTCCTGGCACCACGTGGGTGGAATATGTGAACTTTTTTAGTTGTGCGTTTGATGGGTGGATCAAGGGCAGCAAGGTCACCACCCTAGACGAACTAGCTGACCTCATGTTGTGAGAACACCTGGCTTCGAACTGCTTTGTAGAGCTACGCCAGCACCTGCTCGACAGCAAGCTCACGGATCCGAGGAAGCTGGCTGTCGAGGCAGATCGCTGGGTGAACACCTGGGTCTCCCGGGGCCCCGTAGGAGAACACTCCCGCTCTAGTCAGGGTCCCCAGCGCCAGCGAGGGGGGGGAACCAGGGGGGACAGAAGAATCCCAGTCCAGTACGCCCAAGGTCCAACCCCCGAACTTCCCAGCACCCCCGCCAGCTGTATCCGGTCCCCCGGTTAGACGAGCGCACCGGTTGACCATTACCTGTTTCCGTTGCCAGAAGCCTGCCCATTATGCCGATGACCCTGAGTGCCCCATGGCCCCGCGCGTCCCCGCTGCAGCGCCCCCAGCCCGACAGACGGCCAATGTCGCCCTAGGGGAGGAAATCGAGGAAGAAGGAAAATGGGAGCAGGAGCCCGTAGCCATGGCCTTAGTTTCCCTGGGAGATAGAGAGATGGTCCCCGGGAATCCCCTACCCCCCAACACGAAGAAGTATAGGCAGATTGTCACGATCAATGGCCAGCAGGCCGAAGCCATTCGAGACACCGGGGCGAGTATTACCGGTGTCCTCAGCCACTTAGTCCGGGAGGATCAGATCCTCCCCCATGTCTTTTGCCCAGTCCTTTCCGCAGACAACGTTGAGAGCCTATGTCGAGTGGCCCTGGTACCCTTCGAATGGGAAGGAGTAGAAGGCAAGTTGAAGGTCGCAGTACGAACCGCCCAGCCGGTTGACTGCCTCCTGGGGAATGATTTTGAGAGTTCCCCATGGCAACAAGTTGAACGCCATACACACTTAGGAATGATGGGCCTCCCCGAGTGGGTGTGCGCCACCACCCGATCCATGACAGCCCGACTGCCCCCTCCCGGGGAAGCCGAGGACACCCCACCTGAAGAGACCCGGATCGACCCCGTCGAGGTCCCAGATGTCTCCCCACAAGGAGAATCTGTCCCCACCGACGAACCCCTACCTTCTGACCCCCCACAAGATGTGTTCCGCTACATCTTGGCCCTCCAGAACCAAACGAGGAAGTTCCGAGAGCTAGCCGAAGCCAACCTGGAGGCGAGCCAGGAAGAAATGAAGCGCTGGTACGACCAGAATGCCACTCTGGTCGAGTTCCAGACGGGCCAGGAGGTATGGGTCATGGCCCCAGTAAAACCGTGCGCCCTCCAGGACAAGTGGACAGGTCCCTTCAAAGTCATTGAGAGAAAGAGTCAGGTCACATACTTGGTGGACGTCCAGTCCCCCCTTGGACCCCCTTTGGGTCCTGCACGTGAACCGCCTCAAGCCTCACTTCGTGCGGACGGAGTTGAGTTTTCTGTTGGCCACAGATGACGGGGCAGAGGAGGAGTCCGATCCTCTCCCCGACCTCCTGTATACCAAGGAGAAGGATGGCTCCGTGGAAGGAGTGCACCTCTCTCCGGCCCTCACGCCCCAGCAGCGCAAAGACTGCCGCCAGCTCCTGGGGCAGTTCTCTGATTTGTTCTCCCTTGTCCCCAACGTCACCGACTGGTGTGTCCACGGCGTGGACACCGGAGACAGCCCGCCGGTGAAGCACAGAGCCTACCGAGTCCCTGATCGAGTACGGTCCTGCATCCAGGCCGAGGTCTCAAAGATGTTGACCTTGGGGGTGATCGAACCCTCAGACAGCCCCTGGGCCAGCCCAGTGGTGCTGGTCCCGAAAGCAGCCGCCCCCGGTGTAGCCCCGGAACTACGATTCTGCGTGGACTACAGGGGCCTCAATGAAGTCACCCGAGCAGACGCTCACCCCATTCCCCGAGCAGACAAGCTCATTGACCGTCTCGGGGCTGCTCGTTTTCTCACCACCTTCGATTTGACCTGCGGGTACTGGCAAATTGCGCTCACAGAGGGAGCCAAGGAGCACTCTGCCTTCTCAACGCCGGATGGGCACTATCGCTTTCGCGTAATGCCCTTCGGGATGAAAAATGCCCCGGCCACTTTTCAGCAACTGGTAAACAGAGTCCTGGCCGGGCTGGAAGAGTTCAGCACCGCATATCTGGACGATATTCCGGTTTTCAGTACCGAATGGAGTGAGCACCTCCGGAAGGTGTTGACGGCCCTGCGCCAGGCAGACCTCACAGTGAAAGCGAGTAAATGCCAAATTGGCCAAGGTTCGGTGGTTTACCTGGGGCACCAGGTCGGAAGTGGGCAGGTCGCCCCTCTGCAGTCTAAGATCGACGCCATCTTAGCCTGGGAACCACCCACCACTCAGACCGAGGTCCGGCCCTTCCTGGGCCTCACCGGCTACTACCGGAGATTTATCCGAGAGTACGGCAGCATCGTAGGCCCCCTCACCGAACCCACCTCCAAGAAGCACCCCAAGCGTGTGCAATGGAACCCCGTCTGCCAGGAGGCGTTTGACGCCCTGAAAAGAGCCATGTGCACCGCTCCGGTGCTCCAAGCCCCCGGCTACTCCCAGGAGTTCGTGGTACAGACCGATGTCTCCGAGCACGGGATCGGAGAGGTACTCTCCCAGGTCAATGCCCAAGGCCTAGACCAGCGCGTGGCTTTCCTCAGCCGACGGCTGACGCCCAGAGAACAGAGGTGGAGCACCATCGAGCGTGAGGCGTTTGCCGTAGTCTGGGCTCTCAAGAAATTACGACCTTACCTGTTCGGTACCCATTTCAGGGTCCAAACAGACCATCGCCCCCTGCGCTGGCTCATGCAGATGCGTGGAGAAAACCCCAAACTACTGCGGTGGTCAATCTCCCTCCAGGGGATGGATTTCACAGTAGAACATCGCCCAGGTGCAGACCACGCCAACGCTGATGGCCTCTCTAGGTTCTTCCGCCTCAGCGAAGAGAACCCCCAAGAGGATGGGTAGTTCTCTCCGGCTTTCAGCTGGGGGGACGCGTGTTAGACCCGGCCGCCTAGCGTGTCCCTCCGAAGCCCAGCACACACCCTGACCCGTTCACATCCCTCACATCCCACGTACCCGGCCTAGCCAACCCTTCCCTTTTAGGGCACACACGCACGACCCCGGACATTCCCGTCCGTGCCCTCCATTTTCCCCAGCACCACGAGGCCCGTGTGCCCACCTTCGAGCACCTAAGATGGCCGCCCAGACCCAGCGCGGCCCAGGCCTAGCGGCGCCACCCAGTCTGGAAAACAACACGCTTCATCAAGTGAGAGAGGGAGGAGCAGTATCTCTCACACCTTCGACCTCCACCTGGGAGATGGGTTTCGATCCCCCCTCCGCCCTCCCTGAGGGCCGGCTCCACGCCTGCTGTGTGTCTGGGACTCCTCCCGAACCGGTCCTGAAAGGATCAAAGGACGACATGGCAGGAAACCCCAACCAGCAACCCCCAGGTGTCAAGACCCCTTCTGGACAGACTCCGGACATCAAAGCGGAGGTGGACTATAACCAGGGGTGCTCTGGGCCTATCTGGCAGATTCGATTCTGGAACGACGAGAGCCCTGCTGACATGGTTGCGGCTCCCCTGGTAGAGAAGGACTTCTGCCGAACCCTCTGAGCCCTGCTGAGTGACTCGCGGCTCCCCTGCAACCTTGGAACATCTGAGCCCTGCTGAGTGACTCGCGGCTCCCCTGCAACTTTGGAACACCTGAGCCCTGCTGAGTGACTCGCGGCTCCCCTGAACTCGTAAGAACTCCGACCTTTTGCTTGAGCCCTGCTGAGTGACTCGCGGCTCCTACAACACTCCCGGTCCGGCTGGACCGTAACGATCGCATTGTATCCCCCAGCTCGAGGATTGTGAGCTGTGCGCCGGATACGCAACTACAGGTGACCCTGATCCACAAAGACTGTCCCGCTACCCTTTACCTTACCGAGACTCTTGAGCCCTCGTGCTCCCTTGTATATATTGCAACCTGCCTGATCATAAAGATCCTTCGATATTTAGATAAAGCTCTATTCTTAAGAATCTACGGTGTGGTGTCTCTTTTTCGTGTGGTGCTTGTGCAGCGTGTACGATCCTAGATTTGAGGCTCTTCCTCCTGAGGAGTCTCTCGCCAGTGCTCGGCTACGATACTTCGAGGGTAGATCCTAGGGTGACCGGGTCCACTTCCTGGCTCCCCTGAGGTCGCCTTCTAACATTCCTGAAGTGAATTGAATGTGAGGACTGTGCCTTTCTCCCAGATATCTTTAATCTACGTAATCCCGATGAGGTCCCACTTGTCGAACCCCCTAGATTTCCATAGGCTCCCCAACTTCTCCAAACTCCACAACGGGGTGGACAGTGTGAGTCTCTCCTCCCACCTGAGGTGCCTATTCGTCTCATGCCACACCTGAACGGCGTGTGCTGTTGCTCCCGCGAGGGGAAACCGACGAGGTCCAGCATAGAGCGCTATAGTGAAATCGCCGCCCAGGACTTGCCAGCGGTCCATATCATACCCTGGGCCCCCGGGGGGGCCCGTATATTGCATGATTCACCCCGGCCAATAGGGAGGCCCAGTAGTATTTCTGTAGGTCCGGCAGGCCTATCCCCCTGTCATACCAGGGGAGAGTGAGTTGGGAGAACGCTATACGTGGCCTGGAGGACCTCTATCTCCCTAAAGTAGGATGCAGGTACCAAATCCATCGAGTTCTGGAGCGCGTATAAAAACCGGGAAGGGCAAACATCCTAAAAAGCATTGCTCTGCCCAGAAGTGAGAGCGGAAGCGCCTTCCAGCGCGCCACATCCCTCCTTAACCTAATCAAGGGGGCGCCAAGATTATTACCATTTTTTTTTTTTTTGAAGACGTTTATTATTGTTAAAAAAGTGCAGTACATATAGCAAAGCCTACAACCCTGCGGGCCGGCTGCGAGAAGTCCGTGTATTGTTGGGACATCGGGTTACAGGGGAAGGCGTTATGCAGCGGCTGGTTCGCTGTCTGGCGTGCCTTGTCACTAGTAAATTATGCATATTCTTCGCATTTTGCACACGATCATATCTATAATTGACGTCTCATTTTACATTTTTCTATAATTCAACCATTAACTCTTCAACATAGAACAGGGCTGTTCACATCGGTATGTCCCAGTGTGTCTGTGGTGCCAATGCTGCGCCACGTACAACCGGCGCGCACGGCACCAATGTCCCATCAACGTGTTAGGCGCGTCAGTGAAATGTGGGATCTATGGCTCGCTTGTATGGTTAGCTGTAAAGCTGGTGGGGAACAGGTTCGGTGAGCGGTGGTGTCCCCCCAACTGTCGGTTCAGTGTACGGCGTGTGTGGCAGACATATGTGTCGCCCCTGTTGCACTTTCGGTGGGTGTCACCCGCTCCCGTGTTCTCTGCCGAGTGTTCAGTCAGCGGCACCTGTCTGTCGCTGTGTGATGGTGGGTATACGCGCAGCTAGGAAGAACAGGAGTGCGAAACCTTTAACATGGGAGTGTGTAGGGGGCGTCGGAAATAGGGGGGGGGGAGTGTACTCGTGGGGGCTGTGTCAAGGCTATGGTGCTAAGAGCAGTGGTCGGGCCATTGTGTGGTGGAGAGCCCTCGTGTGCGTGGCTGATTGTGGTCGCGGCTTGTGTGTCGGGGGTCGGTGTTGCTCTCATGGAGGGGGGGGGGGGGGTGAGCGCGGCGAGCAGCCCTGTCTGTGGTGTCGCCGCTCGCAGGGCGCCTACCCTTCTCAGCTGTCTCTGCGTGAGCCCCCTGGCCTCGCCCTCCCCCCCGCAGGGACCCCAGGATGTCATCCCAGACGTGTGCGATCGGGAACTGCCTCAAACCTGCTATCTCCTCTCCGCGTAGTGCCGTGCCCTCTGCTCTGGCCCAGTTAATAAAGGATGTATACCAGTGTGCGGGAGTTGGCGGTTCTCTTCTTTTCCAGTGCCTAGTGAGCAGGCGTTTGGCCGTGATAAGGCCTAGGTCCCAGAACCGGGCTTGTGTTTTATTTTGTTTAGTCCTCTTGTATACCCCAAGAACGCATGCCTCCCACGTGTTAGGTAGCCCCGGGCCTGTGCTGTGTGTCAGGAGCGATGTCACCTCCCCCCAGTATGTGGACAGAGTCGGGCAGCTCCAAAGCATATGCAGGATGTCAGCATCCAGCAGGTCGCATCTGGGACAGGCTGCGGTATCAGTCGCAAAGTATTTATTTATTCTGTCTGGCGACAGATATGCCTGGTGCAGTATGTACAGCTGAATAGTGCGGAAGCGGGAGTTACGTGGGACGTTCACAGGGCTGGCCAGGACCAGTTTCCATTCTTTGTCTGTCCAATCCCTCCCTCGGTGGGTCGCCCATTTGTCCCTAATCGGCTGTGTGGGCCTCTGGGTGTGTATGAGGAGCGCCTGTGCCAGCCAGTGTGTAATGTGTGAGCCTCTGCCCATAACATGTAGGTATTGGATCAAGTGATGGAGCGGTGGCTCCTCCTGGATATCCCCCCAGGACTCCGTGTATGTCCTCACCACTGACGCGTGGAGCAGGAATTGCCCCGCCGACAGGCCAGTGCTCTCCGATAGTTCCGCGAAAGGCCCCGTCCGCGTAGAGGTCTCCCATTGTCTCCACTCCGGCGGCAACCCAGGGTTCCATGTTGCGTAGCGACACCAGCCCATTCCTCCGGGGTGTACCCAGCAGGGGAAGGGCGGGGGCATACGGCCTGACATTCTTTGTCAGCTTCAAGCAGCGAAGGAAGCATTTGCGGGCTACGGCCATGTGCAGGGGCAGAGGGCGAGGTCCCTTGGTCAGTGGGTGAAACAGGGCACACACCTGCGGGTGCGTCCATTGGTAGTCCACGTTGGCGGTGTCGTCGAGGTGTGAGTCGCTGAGCCAGTACGTAACCCATTGCAGCTGTGCTGCCAGGTAGTACAACTCCATATTGGGGACCGCCAGCCCTCCCTCCGCCGTCGGGGAGTACAACTTCGCCAGGGCTACTCGTGGGCGCCCCGTGTTCCAGATTAAGCCGCGGAGCATCGACTCCAGTTCGCGGAAGATCCTCGTGGGGACATACAGTGGGACATTTGCAAAGTGGTAGAGTAGTCTCGGTAGCGCAATCATTTTAGACAGAGCGATCTGGCTGGGCACATTCAATGGCAAGGTCTTCCAGAAGTTCATCTGGGCCCTCAGCGAGGACACGGCGCGCACCAGGTTGCCCTCCAGTATATTCTGCGGGTCTCTGTAAATGTGTAGCCCGAGGTACTTGAACGTAGTCGGGTACCAGGTAAGCCGGGCGCCACCAAGGTGTACCTCGCATTCCTCCAGGTCCGGGCTGAAGGCGTATACTCCGGACTTGGTCCAATTGACCCTGAGGCCCGACACCCCTTCAAAGGTCCGGAATATGTCCGACAGTGTTGCAGGCACCGCAGTGAGGTCTCGCACATAGAGTAATAGGTCGTCCGCGTATAGCGAGACCGTGTGCACCCCGTCAGCCAGCGGGATCCCCCATTCCACTCCCTTGTCCCGCAGTAGAGCTGCCAGGGGTTCGATGGCCAGGGAGAAGAGAAGGGGCGACAGGGGGCAGCCTTGTCTGGTGCCCCTGCGTACCCGCACCGTCTCCGACAGCAGCTTGCCCGTCCGCACGCGGACGTGAGGTCTCTGGTATAGCAGCCCGACCATGTCCATGAAGGCATCCCCTACACCAAGTTTGTCCAGCACCGCTCCTAAGAACGGCCACTCCACCGAGTCGAAGGCCTTCTCCAGGTCTAAGACGAGGCACCCCGACCTCGGCCAGTGTATTGTGGCCGCTTCCTGGACTCGGAAGAGGTGTCGCAAGTTACGGGAAGTGCTCCTCGCCGGCATGAACCCGTTTTGGTCTGTATGTACCAGGGCCGGGACCTCCAGGGTCAGGCGGCGGGCCAGCAGGGAGGTGAATACTTTGTAGTCCGTGTTCAACATGGCTAACGGCCTGTAGGACCCCATGCACGTGCCATCCCTGCCTGGCTTCAACAGCGAAACCAGGTTCGCCTCGTTTAGTGAGTTTGGGAGCGCCGAGTCCTCGATCGCATGTGTATATAGCTTGAGCATCTCCGGGACCAGTACGTCCGAGCAGGCCTTGAAGAACTCGGCAGGCAGGCCATCGGGGCCGGGAGACTTGCCGTTGGACAATGCGAAGATGGCCTCTCGCATTTCCTCTTGGGTGAGTGGGCCCCCTAAGTCTTCCTGTTGCGCGTTCGTCAGGGAAGGCAGTTGGATGTCAGCAAGGAAATCCGCAATGGTGGCCTCGGAGACCCTCAGCTGTGACTTGTATAGGGCCTGGTAGTGCCCCACAAATGCCTGGTGTATCTTGCTTTGTGTGTACGCGATCTCCCCTCCAGCTGTCCGAATAGCGGATACCGGTTCCGTGCGGGACTCCTGTTTGACCAGCCAAGCCAGCAATCTCCCCGGCTTGTCGCCGTGTTGGTGCACCCGCGCGGAGTGGGCCGCGAAATTGACGTGCCTCAGTCTTTCTAGTAGCGCCGCATGTTCCTCACGGGCCTCCCGTAGCCGGTCACCCGCGCCGATCACCGCCTCCCGCTCCCAACGGAGTAAGTCCGCCTCCACCCTGCATAGGTCCGCTTCTAACTTCTTCTGTATGCTCCCTTGTGTGCCCAGGCAGTGACCCCGTATCACCACTTTGAAGGCGTCCCATTCCACACTCGGGGAGGACGCCGTGCCCGAGTTGTCGGTGAAGTACTGTGCTACTCGGGCCTGCAGGGCGTCTCTGAAGGGGGCGTCAAGTAGCAGAGCGGGTTGTAGCCGCCACGTGGGGATGGGTGGGTGTGGGTGTTCCCATGCTATTGCCAGCGTGTGTGGGTTGTGGTCTGAATGTGTCCGGCCGAGGTATTGTGACTCAGTAATGTGCGGCAGCATTTCCGTTGTCACCATGAATCTGTCCAGGCGGACATGTAGCGTGTGTGCCCCCGAGTAATATGAGTATACCCTGGTGTCTGGGTTGTGCGCGCGCCATGCATCCTTGAGGTCCCACTGTGTCGCCCATCTCGTGAACGCCTTCGCAGCCCCTAAAGATGTAGCATCTGGCCTGGGCGGGGTCGAGCGGTCCAGTACAGGGTCTAGCACTGTGTTGTAGTCACCTCCCAGTACCCAGGGGACTCCGTGCCAGGGCGCCAATTTTTCCGATAGGTGTGTCAGGAAGCTTCCCTGGTCTGTGTACGGAGAGTAAACGGACGCCAGGACTACTGGCTGCCCGTCCATCCGACCCTTCACTAGTACATATCTCCCCCCCTGGTCCGTGAGCACTTCCGACATCGTGACGGGGGTGCCCGGCCTAACCCACAGTAGTGTCCCACGGGCAAACGAGGAGTATTCTGTGGCGTACAATTGACCCCTCCACCTGCGCCGTAGTGCAGCCACTTCCGCCCCGCATAGGTGTGTCTCCTGCAGTTGTGCGATCTGTACTTGCTGCCTTTTCAGGTAGGAATATATCTGGTATCTGCGTGCGGGTGTGTGCATTCCCCTGATATTCCAAGTGCATATCTTAATCGAAGTCATATTAGCGGTGCGTACTCCTCCCCATCCCTCGTACAAACAGCAGCTCCACCAGGGGCTCTCCCATCGCCATCCTCAGCATGCCCATCTCCACCCCCCGTAGTACACTTGACATTGTTCAGGTAGACATTAGGTAGGGGAAAAACAATAAACAACATTAACCAACTGTGGGTGAGACCCACTGAAATACCAAAGGGGCAGTGGCGAAACAGTCCACCGTCCATAATCTCAATTGAGAGGGACAACAGTTCCAGTCTAAGGGGCAGTGCGCATAAGCACGGTTGAGGCTAAGAGGAAGTTAAGTCAGTAAAAGGGATTCCAGTTCCATCCCCGAGCCTCAAGTTGCAGGCCGTTTGCTGGCCACCGGCTGTGGACTGCCACACTGCGCCGCTCTGGTCCTGTGGGGCCCCGCTTGTGTGGGCCCCGGCCATTGGGGGGGAAGGGTCGCGGTTCTGTGCGAGCTCTCGGCCCCAGTCAGGGAGGGCACCCCTCCCCTTCCAGGCCGCATCTGCAGACGGCCAAGGATGAGCACGGGTCAAGGGGCAACCCCACCATCACCAACCCCGTCAACCACCAACGCCATTTAGGCAGTACTCACTGTTTCTGTGGTCCGCTGTCCATTCGGTAGGCAGGGGGGGAGAGGAGCGCACCCCCGGTTGCACCTGGCGCTGGCTGCGCCTCAGCGTCCCGTCGGCCATTGCCGCTCCCCCCCCCGCCTGGACGGTCATTTTCCAAACTTCTCCTGTCGGGCTAGTGGATCAAGTCTGAGGTTTGCGGCGTGACCACCGGCAATTCCACAGAGATCTGTGAGTTCGGGATCCCGTAGATGGCTTTGTCGTCGTCGCTGGGCGCTGTCTGCTGTCCGTCCTCGAGGTGTGATTCCTGGGAGGGTGGGTTGCTGAGCTGGGAAACTTTCCGCATCGCATCGCGTTGTTCCTGGAGCATCTGATCCAACGGGGGAGAGTGTCGCGACCCTTCCTCTGCCCGCTGGGACTGTTGAGTTCCGTGTCTCCGGCGGTGCCGTGGGCCGCGCCGCCTGGGCCTCGCCTCGCCCCCACAATGGTGCTTGGGTGCCGCGTCTGTGCCTCCGTCCAGCCACTCGCTGACCTCCCCGGGGGTCCCGAAGAAGTACGTGTTGTCCCCCGCCACCACTCTCAGCTTTGCGGGGAAGAGCAGGGAGTATTTGAGGCCTGCACTGCGTAACCTCCTCTTAACTTCCAGGAAATCGTGTCTCTGGCGTTGCACCTGGATGGTGTAGTCGGGGACAAACATGATCGACGCATTGTCTATGCGGATTTCACCCATTCGCCTCGTTTCCCGCAGCACTGTGTCACGGTCCCTGTAGTTCAGTATCCTGAAGAGTAGTGGTCTTGGGTTGGCGCCGGTCGCGTAGGGCCTGGTCGGTACTCGGTGTGCGCGTTCCACGACAAAGTGGGGCGATAGCGTGCCCTCAGGCAACAGGGTCCGTAGCCAGTCTTCCACATGTTGCGCGGGGTGGTTCCCATCCCATTTTTCCGGGACACCTACGAGCCTGATGTTGTTGCGTCTCGCCCTCCCTTCCGCATCTTCGGCCCTGTCTTCCAGGAACTCTACAGTCCTGCACGTGCCTGCCCGTTTGGGTGACTTTGGGCTCGATCTCCTTCACCGCACCCTCCAGGACCTTGGTTCGGTCGGACAACTTCCTGTGGTCGTCCCGCAGGAGGGTCAGGTCCACAGCCACGCCGTCTATCTTGGACTCTAGGGAGGTCCTGGTCTGCTGGAGCGATTGTTCCATTCGCTCGACGGCTGCCAGCACGCTGTCTAGTCTCGTGGCCAATTGTTCGGCAGCCATTTTGTCGAGCTGCTTGTTCGTTTTCCCTTTCGGCGGGGCCCCACCAGTCCCGGTGCGGGTCCGCACCCCTCCTGACATGTGCGGGGGTGCACTTCCAGCAGAGTCGTTGTCTCCGCCACTCTGGTGGCACCTCTGGGATCACCCCCCGCCTGGGTTGGGGGTCCGTTGGTCCGAGGTTCCCCCCTCGACCGTGGCCGGCGTCTTCGCAGGGGGTGTGGGGGGTCCGGTGGGTCTCCTCCCCTCCGCGGCCCAGCTCCACCACGCAGCCCCCAGTGCAGCGGACGTCCCAAGGGTCCGGGTGTCTCGCGTGTGGTCGGCCACTCCTTCCTGGCCTCTTTTCCCCTGCACGTGTGCCTGTGCGGAGGGGGGGGAGTCCGCAAGTGCCTCTCCAGGTGTCCTCACTGCGGGGGGGGTGGGGGGGATGTCCGCTGTGCCACCAGCTGTTGATTGCAGGCCTGACCGGGGCGCCGGCCCGTGGTGGCGAGTTGTGGGTGGCCTCTCCGCCCCGGTCTCTCCGTACCTGTTCTCGTGTCCGTGACTCCCGGGTGGCGCCTGGTGTTGTGCGGCGCCCCAGGGGCCGCCCGACTCTCCCCCTCCTCACCGGGTCAGTTCGCGCTCCTTGGTCGCCTCAGGCGCGCCGGTGGCAGTCTTACTGGATTTGCGACGTGGGTGCTGGGCCCTCGTCGACCTCTGTTCAGGGCAGTGGCGGCAGGGCTGGGCCTCCGCCGAGCCCTCGACGGTCGCCCTCAGAGCGGTAGCAGTCCGCTGGCGGCCCTCGGGGAGTGTGGGCCGGGCGCGGTGGCGAGTTGTGGGCGGCCTCTCCGCCCCGGTCCCTCCGTGCCTGCCTGCGTGTCCGTGACTCCCCGGGTGGCGCCTGGTGTTGTGCGGCGCCCCAGGGGCCGCCCGACTCTCCCCCTCCTCACCGGGTCAGGTCGCGCTCCTAGGTTGCTTCAGGCTCGCCGGTAGCAGTCTTACAGGGGCTGCGGCGCGGATGCTGGGCCGTCGTGGTCCACTGGTCGGGGCAGTAGTGGCGAGGCTGGCCTCCGCCGAACCCCCGGTGGTCGCTCTCAGTGTGGCAGCAGTCCGCTGGCAGCCCTCGGGGAGTGTGGGCCGGGGCCTATACGCTGGGCCCAAGCCCCGGTCTCTCGTGGCTTCACTGCTGGCCGGGAGGCCTCTGGGTCCGCAGGAGGGTCGTGGGACAGGCCGGGGTTCGGCCCGATGGAGCCTCGGGTCAAAAGTCGGCCAGGCTGCTGAGATGACCTCCGTGGGTGTCCGCCTGCAATTTCCGGCGGCCTCGGTGTATTTTGGCGGATAATTGGCTCGGGGAAGGGGAGCTTTTCACGGAGCTCTACCCAAGCACGTCCTCCGCCATTGCGTGCTTAGCCACGCCCCCGCCAAGATTATTACCATATCGTAGTTCTATTTTTTTTTTTTTTATAGGTAAACCGTTTTCTGCTCCTGGTTCTCTTTAAAACAGATGCTAGCCGATATGCCTATTACGCTGGTTTGATATACAGCCTAGCACACTAGGTCAATGTCTGGAAGCATAGGACAAGGTCACTTTCAGAACTTGGAATTGAAACATTTAGTTGGTGTTAAATGCTAGAAAGAGCATTGCCCATCCATGGAGCCAGAGTTCCGTCCGCCATGGCATGTTTACTGTGGAAGGCTTTGGGAACCAATGACATTCAAGTAAAAAAAAATACAACTTCTTATCAACTTGGCTGCCTGTCCTGTATGACATGGTGGGTGTTCATAGAAAACTGGCTTCTCAAGCTAGACAGGGGGCACTGGGGATGTTTCTACTAATTTAAGAGATAGTTTGGTTGATAAACAAGACATCTGTCCCTATCTTTCATTGCAGTGTACAGAATAAGGAGTTTGTCAATTTCTGAAACACCTAGTAGCTGACATCGAGGCGACAGATAAAATTATAACAGAGCAGCAATTTGCCAACAGTTATGTGTTTAGGTACATTTTCACTGTATTAGGGCCCTTAAAATGAAAACAAGTTTTTTAAGAAAGCTAACGTGAGGGTGTAACTTCCCTCAGATGATCTGGACGTTCTGTAGTCATTAGCCAAAGGAATGAAACAAAGTGAAACTACAGAGTTTTAGGTCAAAAAGTGACTGAATTAGCTAAAGAATGCCCATCACCCATAGATTGAAGGATGCGGCTGGTAACATATCTGTGCAGATTTCATTTAGCGATCGGTGGATTTAATTATTTTAGTTAGTCTGTTTGTGTATCTTTAAATGTTTAATCAAACGTATAATCATTTTTAGACCTGGATGTGTGTAATCCTTTTGACGCACCAGTGCCTTGTTCCCTACCACTGTTTATAAATTGATTAATTGATGTTAAAATACATTTTAGTCATTGATGTTTTCTTCTGTGCTATTGTTGTATCAATTTCATGGAATATTCATTAATTCCGAAATAAATATGGTTTGATTCATTCACTCAAATTCTGTCAGCTCTTCTGTGATTTTTTTTATTTAGGACAATGAATGGTTAAAATGTATGTCTAGGGTGGAGGTGTTCAAACTGGGGTTGTGCCCCCTTTGGGGGTTCTCTGGTGATCCCAGATGGGGCGCCAGGCTCTGGCCAAAAAAACATTATACTGATAACAGTGCTTTATTTTTAGCTGAAAATACTGAGCAGCAGTAAGCTGCTCTCCAATGGGCCGTCACTAACATGTTTTGTCGTTTATATCCTAGCTGGGAGTATGTGTCAAAAGGGACGGGACTCCAAATGTTCTTCAAAACCCCCACCCCCACTTCAAATAAACTCACTGGGCACTTGTACACGTTACTAGAACATTGGAATGTTGGGAGCTCCATTGAAGACAACCGAGTAGCTCCGGGCTTGTAATGGCTGGTATAAGTCCGGAGCTCCAACATTCCAATGTTTGTCTTCATGTTTCTCACTTTTTAATTTAGAACATTCTACCCTCAGTGGTTGGAATGTTCTAATAGCCTTTAGCCTTTCTGCCTCAGGGTATGTCGGTTGTTAAAGGCCCTGAACCTGAGTTTTAGGCCCGAGCCGCAGGCCCTCGGCAGCGGGCTATTAAGCTATAGTAAGGCCTGCCTGACTAGAACAGTAAGTTGGGAAATCATGGATTTGATTGTATTTTTAAAACAGAATGTGAGAAGTTGGCCTGATATATGATGCTCACTAGTTCTATTGATCACCTTGTATCCTGCCAAGCAACCCTTATGGTGTTGGTTGTAAGTCAACCTTATAGACCAGCTATCCTAGAGGTAGCATGGACAGAGCAGTCTTAGGCTAAACTCGAGAGGGCATGTGGAGCCAGCTGTTTTACCATATGCAACCCCTTTTAATATCAATTGAAAGGACACCACACAGGATATATATCGAAAATATATGTGTCTTTATTTCTAAAACAATCCCCTATACTCTTTATGAGCACAGAAGCACATACATGAAACAAGTTACTTGATTGAATAAATAAATGTTGCACAAATATGGATGGGCCCGGGTGGCCCACTAAACCATATACTAAACAAGTGGTGTTAGAACCACGAATCGAACAGTGGTAAGGCCTAGGGTCTTGGGAATCGCTGGGGCTACACTGAGCTAACAATGGTTAGTGAACAGGAGGCCCACGGGATGCGTGTGCAGTGATGAAAATTACACGCGTGCACTCATTGGAAACAATGGGTGCGTAAAAGTCACAAAGTTAAAGATTGGGAGTCTTCCGGATGGTCTAGAACCTAACTATTTGAAACTTAGACACTAGTAGTGTTACACTACACAAGGAGCACCAGAGTGCCAGCGTTACCTCATCCACAGGAAGTGGGTGCATAGGTGCCAAAGTGTGTCAGGTTTCTTCGTGGAGTTCTATGGAGCCTTGGATAAAAGAGGCTGCAGGCGACCAGGCGAGAAGAGTTCCGGTGGATCCAAGGGTGGATCGAAGATGTTGAAGACCTGAAAGCAGAGGGGACAGAGTCTGGGTCACTAGCCAGTGACCAGGAAGGAACCAGGAAGGAACCAGGCGATGTCGGGATGCAAGCAGGTGATGTTGAGAAGCTTGTCTCTTCAGCCACATGGACCAGGAGGCGTCGACGACGACCAAAAGTCAGGTACGGACTGTCCCACGAAGGCTCTCGCTGTCGGCGGTGTCGGCTTCAAGATCAGAGCAAATAGGCCTTGGCAAATACAAGCCACGCAGGAAACGAAGTTGGCTTCTAATCAGACCAGCAAGGTCTGAGGGGCTGCTTCTTTTCACAGAAGCAAGGGCCAGTTTGGAGCAACAAGCCCAGCGGTGGAAAATCATAGTTTACTCGCCAAAATGGCCACTAGCCAGCGGGCAAGTGACCGGGTAGGCGCGTTGAGCAGGAAATCGCAAAAGGGCCACACGCAGAACTCTTGGATGGTGCAGGGCTGATCTTTGCTGCAAAAGCTGCTCCGGGCTGGGGCTTCTCAAACCCCAAAGCACAGCGTCGAGGAGGCCTCGGGTGTTGCACAGAAAGAGCTTGCCCATCCATGGAGCCAGAGTTCCGTCCGCCATGGCATGTTTACTGTGGAAGGCTTTGTGAACCAATGACATTCAAGTAAAAAAATACAACTTCTTATCAACTTGGCTGCCTGTCCTGTATGACATGGTGGGTGTTCATAGAGAACTGGCTGGCCATCTTGAAAAGTCCACGACCTGCTAACTGCAGGTCGTTGACTTTTCAAGATGACCAGTCCCATGTCTCTCGTCGCCTCAACTTGTTCTCAGCTTTGCAGGGACTGTGGATCGGGCTGTTGGATATCTGGGAATCTGGTTCTTGTCAGGCTCTGGGCTCCGGCGGCGGCAAAGCAAATCGTTGATCGCTGGATGGTGCCTGCGGCTGCAGGGTGGTCACTCCTTGACCACAATGGAGATTCTTCAGTCTTCTTCTTTGGAAGTCGAGTGGTGAAGGTCCAGAGTTTCGTATCAGAGTTTCAGTCAGGATAATCTAAAGTCTTGGGACACAGCTCCTACCTATATACCAAATCTAGGGGCTGGATTACCTACTAGGTCCCTCCTATGGGTGGAATCAGGAACGGGGGTGGTTACACCCCTTTTCCTTTGTCCAGTTTCGCTCCAGATCTGGGGCTGGAGAGCCCCAGCACCGGTCTGAACTGGCATATGCACAGGACACCTTGTGTGCCCCAGGCAATGTCTAATTCTTTTCAGCCCTCCCCATCCCACTACACAAAGTCCTGTCTGGGGTGGTGCTAGCACCTCCCAAGGCAGGAAACCCTTTGTCCAAGCCTCCCTCGCTGGAAGGACTCCCAGCAGCAGGAGGTCAGACTTGTGTCTGTGGTGGCAGCATCCATTTTGTAATGCTGAGGCTCTGTTTAACTTTAACCGGGGTTCGTGTTAGGTGCATGTTGTGTCCCTCTATAAGGGTGGAATGATACCCCCGTCGCCAGAAATGGCGAGGGGGTAGTATTCCAAATCGTATGACACCTTACTTGACATGTTTTGATAAAGCCAATCCAAAGTTAGCAATAACCACGAGGATTATAATGCACTTAAGAGTAAATGGTATGGCTATATCCTTGAACAGCTATAAAGACATGGTTCCGAAAGCTGCAGACAAGCTCAGCTCATGCTAGAGCACCATCTCACATAAAACCAAGCACTCTGCCTCCAGGATTATTAAGGCCTGCCAAATCATGGGGACAGAGAGTCTCTTCTGTCGTCTCCCTCAGGGATTCAAGAATAGTCCTGGATTATTTTAAGCGAGGGTAACAGAGTTACTACAAACTTATGATGACGAAGCATTGTTATATGTCGATGCCATCTATCTGACAGATGATGACTTGGATAGGCACTTGAACAGGGTGAACACCATTATATTGGGCTTCGCCTGTGAAGGGTATAAATTAAATTTTAAGAAATCAAATATTGCCCACCTCAATGTCCTTTTGCTAGGATACAAACTTTCAAGTGAAGGCAAAAGACTGGCAGCAAACTTTCTAGAGAAATGAGCGATGCTCCAACCTCCAAAAATGCTGAACATCTTACAGTTGATTCTAGGTTTCCTGAATTTCGGAAGAACTTACATTCTAAATTAAGCAGAAAGGGTAAAACCTCTCTATGCATTAATCAAACCTAATTTTAAAACAGTTAATTGGACACAAAAACACACTGAAATTTTGCGTTCATTGCAAACAGACATGTTAGCGACAGAACATTTGCAAACACGCGTAAACATACGCAACTTAGTGATTCAAATCATTCCAGGACAATGCGGATTCACGTACTTAACTTTTAACGAAGGTGAAAAAGTACCAATAGCTTACAAATCACATTTGTACACACAAGCAGAAATGAAATTCACTTCTACAGAAAAAATTCTGGCAGCTGTTTAAACTGCTGTAGCGAAAGAGAGAGCCCTCGCACAGGGTAAGCGCATTATGGTCATTACACCTGCACCTGCCCTAGAGGCAGTGACAAAAGCGAGCATTCCTAATGCTAAAGCTTTACATCCGAGATGGATACAATGTGTTAATTCTCTTGCTGCGACAGACGTTGACAAGGACTATGTTTTTGAGCCTTATTTGAAAACACAAGCATTTTTACAATATGAACAATAATGTCCTCTGCCTACTGAAATTCTGCCTCTAGAACAGTATGAATGTATCATTTATAGTGACGGATCAGCTCAACCTGCTACGGAGGGTAAACAAGCCTATAGTGCAGCCTGCGCGACCGTTAAAGGTTGTTGGCGTGATGGCAAATTCCGACCAATGGTCTCTAAAACTCAATCTCTAAGAGATTGTACAGCTCGGCGAGCTAAACTACAAGCATTCAAGATGGCGCTTGGGAATACGGACCGCGAATTCCCTACACTCATAGTGTGCGATTTGCATTATTGTGTTCAATCTTACAATGAATACTTCCAAAACTGTATTCAAAATGGTTACTAAGATGCAAAGGGTGGCACAATTAAGCAGAAGTTGCTTTGGGAACAAATAGTTCAGTTACAACAAGAACTACAAAACACTCATTTGATACATAGGCTGAGTCATCAACGTGATGGTGTTCACCTTGCAGGGAAATCATTGTGAAAACGGCTTCCGTAGCTGCAATCACTCATTCAAAAACAAAAATAAACGGCAAAATAATGTTGCCTGTCAATGCTTCAAGCAAAGGCAGTGGAAAACATTACCAAAAGGGTTTCCACTCAAATACTCATACATAACTGATGCGAACAATGTTCCGTTTGCTCATATCCCTGGAGTGGGGGATAGAGTAATTTCAAAAGTGAAACATAGATTAGGTCTAATCTGCAGCAGCACATGAAGGGTTCGCCTCTGCACATGCACGTGTTTCCGCCACAGTGTCATTATTAAAGCAGATTCAGAAAAGGGGGTGGTGATGAACAGAGTGTCTGAATTAAGCAGACCACTCTTACCCAGTCCAAAGATCAGGGCTTGATCCATCACCGTTATTTATCTCACTGCCCCATCCCAGCTCAGAACCTGGCTATATGCAAATCAGTCTGTCCCTGGCCCAGTGCATCATGGGAACAGGGCAGACTAAACTACCAAGCCAATTCTTCACCAGAAAGGAGACAAGCTACCGGGGACCGGTTTCTGGCATTTCAGCCGTCTTCGGCCCAGCTTGCTTGAATCCTGATGAAGCAGTGAGAAAGGGACTCATGTCTGAGTATACCCTGCCACACCTATAGTGGCCAAAAACGATTCAGAAAAGGGGGTGGTGATGAACAGAGTGTCTGAATTAAGCAGACCACTCTTACCCAGTTCAAAGATCAGGGCTTGATCCATCACCGTTATTTATCTCACTGCCCCATCCCAGCTCAGAACCTGGCTATATGCAAATCAGTCTGTCCCTGGCCCAGTGCATCATGGGAACAGGGCAGACTAAACTACCAAGCCAATTCTTCACCAGAAAGGAGACAAGCTACCGGGGACCGGTTTCTGGCATTTCAGCTGTCTTCGGCCCGGCTTGGTTGAATCCTGATGGAGCAGTGAGAAAGGGACTCATGTCTGAGTATACCCTGCCACACCTATAGTGGCCAAAAACGATTCAGAAAAGGGGGTGGTGATGAACAGAGTGTCTGAATTAAGCAGACCACTCTTACCCAGTCCAAAGATCAGGGCTTGATCCATCACCGTTATTTATCTCACTGCCCCATCCCAGCTCAGAACCTGGCTATATGCAAATCAGTCTGTCCCTGGCCCAGTGCATCATGGGAACAGGGCAGACTAAACTACCAAGCCAATTCTTCACCAGAAAGGAGACAAGCTACCGGGGACCGGTTTCTGGCATTTCAGCCGTCTTCGGCCCGGCTTGCTTGAATCCTGATGGAGCAGTGAGAAAGGGACTCATGTCTGAGTATACCCTGCCACACCTATAGTGGCCAAAAACAATTCAGAAAAGGGGGTGGTGATGAACAGAGTGTCTGAATTAAGCAGACCACTCTTACCCAGTCCAAAGATCAGGGCTTGATCCATCACCGTTATTTATCTCACTGCCCCATCCCAGCTCAGAACCTGGCTATATGCAAATCAGTCTGTCCCTGGCCCAGTGCATCATGGGAACAGGGCAGACTAAACTACCAAGCCAATTCTTCACCAGAAAGGAGACAAGCTACCGGGGACCGGTTTCTGGCATTTCAGCCGTCTTCGGCCCGGCTTGCTTGAATCCTGATGGAGCAGTGAGAAAGGGACTCATGTCTGAGTATACCCTGCCACACCTATAGTGGCCAAAAACGATTCAGAAAAGGGGGTGGTGATGAACACCCCGGTAGCTTGTTTCCTTCCCAGTATAAGAATTGGCTTGGTAGTTTGGTAAGAGTGGTCTGCTTAATTCAGACACTCTGTTCATCACCACCCCCTTTTCTGAATCATTTTTGTCCACCATAATCGTCGAAGGGTATACTCAGATGTGACTCCCTTGCTCATTGCACCATCAGGATTCAAGCAAGCCGGGCCGAAGACGGCTGAAATGCCAGAAACCGGTCCCCGGTAGCTTGTTTCCTTCCCAGTATAAGAATTGGCTTGGTAGTTTGGTCTGCCCTGTTCCCATGATGCACTGGGCCAGGGTCAGACTAATTTGCATATAGCCAAGTTCTGAGCTGGGATGGTGCAGTGAGCTAAAAAACGGTGATGGATCAAGCCCTGATCTTTGGACTGGGTAAGAGTGGTCTGCTTAACTCAGACACTCTGTTCATCACCACCCCCTTTTCTGAATCATTTTTGTCCACCATAAGCGTGGAAGGGTATACTCAGATGTGAGTCCCTTGCTCATTGCACCATCAGGATTCAAGCAAGCCGGGCCGAAGACGGCTGGAATGCCAGAAACCGGTCCCCGGTAGCTTGTTTCCTTCCCAGTAAAAGAATTGGCTTGGTAGTTTGGTCTGCCCTGTTCCCATGATGCACTGGGCCAGGGTCAGACTAATTTGCATATAGCCAAGTTCTGAGCTGGGATGGTGCAGTGAGCTAAAAAACGGTGATGGATCAAGCCCTGATCTTTGGACTGCTTAATTCAGACACTCTGTTCATCACCACCCCCTTTTCTGAATCATTTTTGTCCAGCATAAGCGTGGAAGGGTATACTCAGATGTGAGTCCCTTGCTCATTGCACCATCAGGATTCAAGCCAGCCGGGCCGAAGACAGCTGAAATGCCAGAAACCGGTCCCCGGTAGCTTGTTTCCTTCCCAGTATAAGAATTGGCTTGGTAGTTTGGTCTGCCCTGTTCCCATGATGCACTGGGCCAGGGTCAGACTAATTTGCATATAGCCAAGTTCTGAGCTGGGATGGTGCAGTGACCTAAAAAACGGTGATGGATCAAGCCCTGATCTTTGAACTGGGTAAGAGTGGTCTGCTTAATTCAGACACTCTGTTCATCACCACCCCCTTTTCTGAATCATTTTTGTCCACCATAAGCGTGGAAGGGTATACTCAGATGTGAGTCCCTTGCTCATTGCACCATCAGGATTCAAGCAAGCCGGGCCGAAGACGGCTGAAATGCCAGAAACCGGTCCCCGGTAGCTTGTTTCCTTCCCAGTATAAGAATTGGCTTGGTAGTTTGGTCTGCCCTGTTCCCATGATTCACTGGGCCAGGGTCAGACTAATTTGCATATAGCCAAGTTCTGAGCTGGGATGGTGCAGTGAGCTAAAAAACGGTGATGGATCACGCCCTGATCTTTGGACTGGGTACGAGTGGTCTGCTTAATTCAGACACTCTGTTCATCACCACCCCCTTTTCTGAATCATTTTTGTCCACCATAAGCGTGGAAGGGTATACTCATATGTGAGTCCCTTGCTCATTGCACCATCAGGATTCAAGCAAGCCGGGCCGAAGACGGCTGAAATGCCAGAAACCGGTCCCCGGTAGCTTTTTTCCTTCCCAGTATAAGAATTGGCTTGGTAGTTTGGTCTGCCCTGTTCCCATGATGCACTGGGCCAGGGTCAGACTAATTTGCATATAGCCAAGTTCTGAGCTGGGATGGTGCAGTGAGCTAAAAAACGGTGATGGATCAAGCCCTGATCTTTGGACTGGGTAAGAGTGGTCTGCTTAATTCAGACACTCTGTTCATCACCACCCCCTTTTCTGAATCATTATTAAAGCAGAGACACTGGTGGCCATGCATGAGGAAACAAACCAGAAGGAAAATGCTACTTACCAGTATGCATCTGTTCTTGGCATGTAGAGCTGCAGATTACCACACTGTGCATTAGATCACCACCTGATGTTGGGCTCGGATGATTGCATGTTGTTGTCGTATTGGAAGAAGTATTTTGTAGTCACGAGATAGGTGATTCCTTCCTTGGACGATAGTGCGCATGGGCATCGGCTCCATCCTTAGATTGTTTTTCGCCATGATGGGAAATGATGGAGTTATAGAAGTAAATAGAAAGATGTCCATGCATGTGCATCTAAGTAAGATGAAAACTGGTGCAGATACAGGTCCCGGGGAGGCGGGAGGGCGTGTAGTAATCTGAAGCTCTACATGCCAAGAACAGATGCATACCGTTCGAGGCATATGAGCTGCAGATACTACACTGTGCATCGATTTTGCAGCAGTGTGTCCCTAGCGGTGGTCACCTGTATCTGTTGCAGTAGTTTGAAAGAGTTTTAAGGACAGCTTGGCCTACTGCAGCTTGCTGCTTGGCTTGCACATCAACACAGTAGTGTTTAGTGCTGCCTTGCATATGCCTTCTAGGGGGATGTTCCCTAAGAAAGCCATAGAGGTTCCTATTTTGTGTGTGGAGTGCACTTTAGGAGGAACTGTTAATGTACATTTTGCTTTTTGATAGCATATTTGTATACATTTGACAATCCACCTTGCAATTCCACTCTTAGAGATGGGGATGCCTTTATGTGGTGGAGAGAAAGATAGAAAAATTGTTTTTTTAATTAAGATTTAGTCCTATCTATATAGTAGAGAAGAGCTCTTTTGACATCTAGTGTGTGTAGAGCTCTTTCTGCTACAGAGTCAGGGTTTTGGAAAAACACAGGTAACTCTACAGATTGGTTTAAATGAAAAGGAGTAATGACTTTGGAAGGAATTTAGGATTAGTTCTCAGAACCATTTTGTTACGATGTAGCTGTAAAAAAGGTTCTTGTATTGTGAAAGCTTGTATCACACTAACTCTCCTAAGAGAGGTAATAGCAATAAGGAAAGCTGTTTTCCATGTGAGGAATTGCAGTCCACATTTGTGTAAAGGTTCAAAAGGTGGTCCCATGAGTCTTGTAAGAACAACATTTAGGTTCCACACTGGAGAAGGTGGTAACCGGGGGAATGATTCTTTTTAATCCTTCCATAAATGCTTTAATAGCGGGTACTCTAAAAATAGACTGATGTTGTCTGTTTTGTAAATATGCTGCAATTGCTGCAAGGTGCAGGCGTATGGATAAGTATGCCAAGTTACATCTTTGTAAATGTAAAAGGTAGCAAATGATATCCTGGATAGAAGCATCCAGGGAATCTATTTGGTTATTGTTGTAACAAATGGCAAATCTCTTCCATTTAGCAGCATAACAAGCTCTTGTAGTAGGTCTCCTGGCCTCTTTAATAATGTTCATACAGTCTGGTGGTAGGTTAAGATAACCAGACTCTAAGACTTCAGGAGTCAAATATCGCCAGATTCAGTTGATTTGGATCTGGATGTCTGATGTTTCCATGGTTCTGCGTTAGCAGAGATGGTGTTAGGCGTAACTTTTGGTGTGGAGCTAGAGAGAGTCCTAACAGTGTGGTGAACCACAGTTGGCGGGGCCATGTGGGAGCTACCAGGATTAATTTGAGAGACTGTTGTGTGAGCTTGCGTACTAATAGTGGTATTAGTGGTATTGGCGGAAAAGCATACGCAAATCTGCCCGACCAGTTCATCCATATCGAATTGCCCTTGGACAGCGGGTGTGGAAACCTGGCGGCGAAGGTTGGGCATTTTGCGTTTTCGTGTGTGGCGTACATATCTATGTCTGGATGCCCCCACTTGTGAAAGAATGGTTGAAGAACTTGTGGATGTAGTTCCCATTTGTGAATTTGTTGTGTCTGCCGACTCAACAGATCGGCTATCTGATTGTAAACTCCTGGAAGGTGCTCTGCCAACAGATATATGTTTTGTGGAATGGCCCATCTCCAAATGTTCTGTGCGAGCTGGGACAGTTGTAGAGATTGTGTCCCCCCCCCTGTTTTTGTATATAATACATGGCTGTCATGTTGTCCGTCCGGATTAAGACAGCTTTGTTTTGTACTTGCAGTTGGAATGTTTTGAGTGCTAGGAATATTGCTAGCAGCTCTAGATGGTTGATATGGAGCAGTCTTTGTTGAGTGGTCCATTGCCCTTGAGTTGTATGATGTAGGAGATGGGCTCCCCATCCTGTGAGAGATGCGTCTGCTGTGAGTACTATTTGTGGAACTGGTTCGAGGAACGGCCGCCCCGTGTCAAGATTTTGGTGTTCCACCACTGCAGAGAGCGATGTGTGCGGCTGTCTACCAACACCAGGTCTGTTAGTTGCCCTTGAGCCTGGTTCCATTGTTGTGCTAGACATTCCTGTAACGGATGCATCTGCAGTCTTGCATATGGTACTATGAAAATGCAAGATGCCATCATGCCTATCAGTCTCATGAACACTCTGGATGCAGAGATTGTTGATGTTGGAAGACGATGACTAAGGGCTGAATGTTCTGTATTCTTGCTGGACTGGGATACGCTAAAGCTGTAGGCGTGTTTATTGTATCCCTTAGACACTGATGTATATGAGAGGGTTGCAGGTGTGACTTGGTGTAGTTGATTGTGAACCCTAAGTCGTGCAATGTTTGAATTGTTTGATGTGTATGTTGAACACACTGATTGAATGACTTGGCTTTTATGAGCCAATCGCCTAGATAAGGGAAGACATGTATATGTTGTCTCCTTAGATGTGCTGCTACTACTGCTAGGCACTTTGTAAATACTATTGGTGCTGTTGTAACTCCGAATCGAAGGACTTTGAATTGATAATGTTGTAATGTAATGTAATGTAAGATACATTTCTATAGCGCTGCTACCACTCCAAGGAGCATCTTGGCGCTTGGTACCAACCCAGATGGAGTAGGTCGGTTAACTGGTTGTCCTTCTAGTACAAACCTTAGATACTTCCTGTGAGCAGGATACATAGGAATGTGAAAGTAGGCGTTGTTTAGATCTAGTGTTGTAAGGAAATCGCCTTGTTGCAGCAGTGGGAGCACTTGTTGTAAAGTGATCATGTGAAAATTATCTGATTTTATGTAAGGATTGAGGGGCCTGATGTCTAGAATTGGTCTTAGTGTCCCATCTTTCTTGGGTATTAGAAAATACAGCGAGTAAACCCCTGTTCCTTGGTGTTGTAAAGGAACTATTTCTATTGCGTCCCTTTTTCTTAAAAATGTGTTTATTAACAGTTTGCATAAGGGAAAAAGAAGAAAAAAGAAAAGTAGCGACAATCCCGCACAATATCCCACACAGGGGCTAAAATGAATCGGCGCGAGAGACAATAATTAGCAAGGGGGGCGCTTGTTCGCTCCCATATTAGCCAGTCGAACAGTAAAAGTATACTGGGCAAAGTCTCTTGCTGTGAGGAAGTTCAAAAAAATGCACAAAAATGGAGGGAAAAAGGAGGTACTAAAGAACAGGCCGTCCTTCTAAAAGTATACATATAAAGATAGAGCCCAATGTCTGGGTTCAGAGACCTGTCTCGTGTGGTGGCTGACTTTACAGAAAATATCTAAGTGTAGCCAAAAAGAAAGAAAAAAAAAATGTCTTTCTTATAGTCCCTTCACTCACCGGAGTTTCCTCACGGTGACATGCTTCATCATTGGGGTCCTCCCAGTTCTCTACGAAAGGGGCGTGCTACGACTTGCGAAACTACGTAGGAGCACTGTAGTAGTGAAGGACTATGTGTGGTGTAGGGAAAGTGGAGTGGAGTGGATGGGTGTATGTGAGTTTAAAAATACCGTGCTAGTGGGCCTCAATGTTTTATTCTGCTCCTAGACCGGTATGTTAAAAAAGGGGGGGGGGGTTATACTGTGCACCAACCTATAATGTAGCTGGATCAGTATATGGTCAACATGTTTCACGCTACCCCAAGCGTTTCGTCAGGACCATACAGGGACCAGCCCTGTATTGTGCCACTCCTAAAAAACCTAGAATTAGGATTAGGAATCTGTTAGTGAAAAAAATTATTTACAGTGGTTAACGTTGTTCCTATTTGGTACACGTGTAGTTCAACATACATACGCTTGGTTTTGGGCAAATGTATTGCTCACTGGTGAACTTTTGTAGGTGCTTAATAGCACATCATGGTCTCTTAGGGGGGCGGTATTGCCTCGTTGGAAACACTGTTCCGAATCAGCAATGCCGCGCTGTGTTACCTAGCTGCTTCCCCTCGGACCGCATCTTACATGATTCGGAGTGGAAGCTGGTCTCGTCGGCTTCGAGGCGTCGGATGCTGGCTTTGCACGTTTGTCTTTAGAAGTCAACGGAGTAGAGACTTCTTTTGGTTTCGGTGCCGATGGAGCTGGTGGGATCGGCATGTGCGGCTTGCTCGGTAAGGAGCTTCAGGAAGGCTTACTTCTTTTCTTCGGAGCCGGGATCGATGGCGGGGCTTTCGAAGTGATTTTTCGGTCTTGACTGGGCCCAGGAGTCGGAGTGTTGACCTTCGCCTTCGGTATGGGTGCTGTGTGTGGTCCAGGAGCAGTAGTACTCACGCACTGACCCTATGGTATGGAGTCATCTGAGTCGTCTGCCTCCGATACGACGATTTAGAGATCATCGGAATCCTCTTCGAGAACGAGAGGAACCTCCTCGTCGAAGATATCCACCAGTTCCGGAGCTGGTCTCTGCATGTCGTGTCGATGGGCCCTCCGATCTCGGATGGTTTTCTTGGATCGAAAGGACGCGCAGGCTGCACTGCTGGGTTCGTCGTGTTCTGGCGATAAGCACAGGTTACAGACCACGTGGTGGTCACTGCATGGAAACTTTGCTCCACACACGGGGCATTTCTTGAATGCCGTCCTTTCCATGAGGTGTAGGCCTCACGGCGTGGATAGGCCCAACGGCCCGCGTCGATGACCGGAATCGAGCTGATGGAGTCAAAAACGATGTTAGTCGATATCAAAGGTAGTTAGGTGATGTTTAAATAAGTTTTTGCTCTTCGAAGTACTTGAAAAGTAGATGTCGAGCCGGGCCGGAAAAATTCATCCGAACCCAGTGGCCGAAAAAAACAATCTAAAGATGGAGCCGATGCCCATGCGCACTATCGTCCAAGGGAGGAGTCACCTATCTCGTGACTACAAAAGACTTCTTCCAAGACGGCAACAACATGCAATCATCCGAGCTCAACACCAGGTGGCGATCTAATGCACAGTGTAGTATCTGCAGCTCATATGACTCGAACACTTTGTTTTGGAATGTGAAATATGCCAAAAGATGAAAGTCTCTACTTAAAGATCAATCAAACAAGACGGCCAAAATGGCTCCAGTCATTTCCAAACTAACTTAATCAGCGAAGACTTCTCGATCTTATTTACAAACAAAGCCAACTCTTTGGAGAGGGAACTAAAAAAGGCTGCGGATGACATGGAAATGAAGAAGGGCCAGGGAGGTAAGGTGCTGGATGATCTAGAATCAGCTGAACTCAAAAACAATGCCAGATGGTCAGATTTTACACAGGTTAGTGATTTAGACATTTCAAAGATCATGGCGACCTCGAAACCTAACAATCATTACAATGATCCCCTACCGGCGAAATGCTGGTCCTCCATAAATCACCTGCTAATCCCGGCTTGGGCAAAGATTAATGCATCGTTGTCACAAGGTCAAATACCGGCCTGCTTAAAAACAGGACAAGTCATCCCGCTACTAAAAAAAACATCTGAGAACCCCTTAGATGCAAACAATTTTAGACCGGTAACAAATATTCCCATGTTGGCCAAAATTATGGAAAAATTTGTCCAACAACAATTGAGCCTACACATCTCTGACTTCAAGCTTCTAAACGATTGCCAATCCGGTTTCCGTCCAAACCACAGTACAGAAACTGCGATTCTGCACATAGTAGATGACGCTTTACTGGCTCTTGATCATAATGAAACATGCCTACTAATCTTACTGGACTTGTCATCAGCTTTCGACACAGTGAACCATGCCTATATACTCGATCGACTGAAAAACAGGATGGGATTTGAGGGTACAGTGCTATCCTGGTTCCGCTCCTTTCGGGAGAATAGATCACAAAAATTCATTGTCAACCAGACCCTTTCAAGCGCAACCGACAATACTATAGGAGTCCCACAAGGTTCAACGCTATCTTCATCACTCTTTAATCTATACGTAGAACCTCTTACGGAAATACTTTGAAAAGATAACATTGCTTTCCATATGTATGCTGATGACACTCAGCTATACATTAAGATTGCCTCGACTGATGATATAAAGACAATGAACCTAGCTCTAACAAGAACACTTCAATGGCTAACCAAGAACCACCTAAAACTAAATGCTCAAAAAACGGAATTCCTTCTGATTAACCCTAAAAAAAGCAAAACATTGAGGGCAGGATGGTCCAACCTCGTCAGTGCTCTAAAGTGCAGGGGGCGTGGTTTGAGCGCCGACCGGGATGGCTGTGTGAGCGTGCAGCTCCGCGCCGAGTCCCGACAGTTATCCTGGTATCCTTGCCTTTGATGTCCCCGGAGGTGCGGATTTAAAACACGAGGTGTTGCTCGAGCGGAGGGGAGAGTTTGGACGCCAGCGGGACCTCGGAAACCGTGCGGAGATCCGGTCCCGGAGTTCGGAGGAGCCGGGCCGAGCACAAAGGGAAAATGGCGGTGTGAGAGACCTGCAAGACCCAGGGACGGAGCGCGCCCGAACTGAGCCAGTGTGCCGGCGGATGCCAAGCAGAGCGAGCGGAGCGGGAGTTCGACGGAGGGTATATTCGGCGCCGAACCAGAGAACCGAAGACATCGTTACCCCAGGGTTCGGTGAGTGCGGCGCCCCTCCCCCCCCCGCTCCCCGACATAGAGGCCAGTGGACAGCGGGCTGCTCCTGGGCGGCGACGCCTGCAACCGGCAGCGGTCGCATACCCGGGGCACTGACCGAGATCCTTTGGAGGGGGCCGCAAGGGAAAGCAGATTCAGCCGCCTACGGGAGGAACAGTGCAGGCGGGCAGCGAGCTCCAACACAGCAGCGGGAGCGGACCCAGAACGTGAACATTTCAGGGCCCTGAATACCGAGGGGCGCTGCAAATCCCGAGAGTGGCTGGGACCAGGTTGGGACGTACCCTGCACACCAGTGGGGACGGCGGAGAGCTATTTTCAGCGGCGAATGCCACCCATCTGGACAGCTCATAGTGTGGTGGTGGGAAGAACGAGGAGCGAGGGCTGGGACAGCAACTTCAGCCTACTACAGTGCACTATTTTGGGCGGCCGGCGCGATCGGCTCTGGAAGGCGCCCGCCTGCTCTTTCGGGGGTGTGCTGCTGGCTCGCTGCAGCTGGTTTGGGAAGCGCCCTGGGTCTCTGTTGGAGCTCTGGTGGACCCACACAGCACACGGCCATAAACCGTCTGTAGTAGCCCGTGGATAAAAGTGTGCTCTGGGGGTGCAGAGGACAAGAGGAAGGGGCATGGATGGTCCCTGTTTGTGAGTCCGGAGCCCTTGCATTCAGGGACACTGGTCCCCACTGGGAGGTGGCAGTGGGCGGTGTGCCTGTGCTGGGAACACTGTGAACTAGCGTGGTCATTGGCGGTGGCCCGGGAGGAGCACCTAACGCGGTCAAGATGGCCGCTCTTGGCGGTGTTTTGAACAAGCCACAAGGGGGAGATAACGCGACCGCCTTGGTCCAAGATGGCGGAACCCAAGCCCCATTGGAGGCGTCGACGCCAGAACAGAGGCTGAACCTGCGTCTAGACACCATCCTGGAAGCGATCACTGCGACGAAGGAATCGCTGCATCAAGACATAGCGCAGGTCGCAACGGGGCTGGGCCTCCTGAGAGCAGACCATGCCAAGCTCTCGGACAGAGTGAAAGAGAATGAACAATTGCTCCAGGAGCTGAAACCAGCGGTGGTGACCGCGGAACACAAATTGACGGATATTCTTGGCCGCTTGGCGACTCTGGAACGATGGGCGGAGGATGCTGAAAGTCGTAACCAGAGGAATAACGTGAGGGTGGTGGGCCTTCCGGAAAAAATTGAAGGAGATGACGCTGTGTCCTAAATGGAGAACTGGTTTAAAACGGTTGTGGCACCGGAGGGTCTATCTCCCTTCTTCTCCCTGGAGAGAGCGCATAGGGTTCCGGCCAGACCGCCCCTGGAGGGCCGACCACCTCGGCCGATGGTGGTAAAACTACTGCACTATAAAGACCGCGATCTGCTGATACAGAGGGCACGGTCTCAGGGCCCCTTCCAAGTGGACAATAACAAAGTTACGGTCTTTCCGGATTACACGCAGGAAGTTCAGAAAAGCAGAGCGTCCTTCTTGTCCGTGAAAAAGGAACTGAGGGGTGAGGGGATTCAATACTCCTTGCTCTTCCCTGCCAAATTAAGGGTGATCCTTGATAGCAAGACCCACTTCTTCCAGACTCCGGACGAGGTATGGTCGTGGCTTGAACTGTACCGTGCTGGAACGGATCGCACAAACAAAAGCGGAGGGGACAGGCAGAAGCCGGTCCGGACTAGGAAGTCGCAGCGCATTCGCACACGGAACAAACTCAAGAGGGCCGGGCGAGAAGCTCAGATGGCGGCTGACAGGAAGGGAGCATTGGCTGCAACGGCGATCATCACGGGTCACAGCAGGAGAGAACGTCGGGGGGTCGGACTCGGAGGAGGAGGGAGAGAAATCTGGAGGAGACGAATCGGAAACAGGGAGTGCAAAGGGACCAGCGGTCACCCCGCAGACTTCGGATGGACTGTTTAACGAATGACGTCTCGGAGAACTGAGCAACTCTGAGGTACCTGTTGGGACAGACTCTCCAGATTTTTGGTGGACTATCAGGTATGGGGCTGTGAAAGCAGCATGGGACCGAGGGCGCGGGGTGGGAGCTCTGCCTATCCTGGATCGGCGCTCTATCACCCTCTGGTGGCCCTTAAGGCTTCTGTGGTGACGACCACAGATTAGTGTACAGTGTGTGGTATTGATGGTTTGGAACGGGGCTGAAGCTGGGTTATTAGGTCCTGTCCTGGGGAGAGGGGTTTGGGAAGTTTTGTGGGGTGTTTTGAAGGGGGGATACAACTGCTGCGATGCGGGGAACAACTGTTTGTTGGTGATACTGTGCAGAAACATATATTATGGGGACGTTACCTAATTTAAAATGCATTACATGGAATGTTCGTGGACTTCGAACGATGGTGAGACGTCATAAGGTGCATGCTTATTTGGTGAGGCGGGGCGTGCAGATAGCAATGCTTCAAGAAACTCATTTGACCAAGAAGGAATGAGGTGCCCTACAGAGGAGATGGCGGGGTCAGGTGTTTGGCACAACATACTCAGCATTTGCCAGAGGGGTACTAATATGGATAAGAGCGGGGACGCCATTCCAGGTCATGAACCAGCGGGTTGATCCTGAGGGTAGATATGTGGCGGTCGAGGGACGACTTTACGGTAGGGAGGTGGTCCTGTGCAGAATATATGCCCACAAATCCGATCAGGCCAGCTTTTTTGATGGTTTAACGAGTTTGCTGGCCTATTTCCTGGCTGGCCCTGTCTTATTGGGGGGCGACTTTAACTCGATCACTGATGTGGTGCTGGATAGGTCGCATCCACCATTAGCCGACTCCCCAGTGCGCAGGCTGGCAGCTCACAGGAAGGATTGGCAGGAGAGGTGGGGACTGGTAGATGTGTGGAGGGAGCAGCATCCTGAGATTAGGGATTACTCCTACTTTTCCACAATACACGAATTGCATGTTAGACTAGACTCGGTGCTGTGTAGTGGCCCCTTGGCGGCTATGGTGTCTCATACTGAATATCTGGCCAGGACCATTTCGGATCATAACCCCTTATTGGTGTCAGTGCAGTGGCGGCAGGCGAAGTCGGCGGTTCCATCATGGCGGCTGCGGCCGGAAACGCTAGAAGATCTGGTGTTTAGTGACACGGTTCGACAGGGCATTGACCGCTACTTTGAGGAGAATGAAGGCTCAGCCACGTCGAGATCAGTGGAATGGGATGCGATGAAAGTGGTGGTGAGAGGTGTGTGCATGGGTGGATTTTCGAATGCGAGGACGGCAGTCTTGAATGATCTGACGAAAGCGGAAGAGGTATTAAGGGGGCTGGAACGGCAAAGGCCTGAGCGACCGGATATACAGGAGCGACTGATGGAGGCTAAGGAGGTGGTGGCGACTGAGACTGAACGGCTGCGGTGCTATGATTATAAGTTGTACACCATTAAGGTGCATGAGGAACGAGATAAAGAGGGTACACTCCTTGCCAAGCTTGCCGATCCGGAGTTTAGGGGGTGTCCAGTAATGAGTATAAGAACGGAGGAGGGGGACGTAGTCTACTCGCAATCAGCAGTCCTGGCGCGCTTTCAGTCCTATTACACGGGATTATATGAATGCCAACTGGAGGCGGAGGTCACTGAGATAGGCGAATACTTGGACTTGGTCCCACTGACGGTGCTGGAGGGCGAGGAGGCAAAGGAACTGGGGGGTCCCATAACATTAGCAGAGATTAGAGTGGCTATTAAATGTAAATGTAAATGTAAATGTGTTTCGATTTATATAGCGCACTTTAACCCAGGGGTCCCAAGGCGCTTGCTTAGGGAACCCGTCCTGGTATTCCACTGTGAGATATCCCGGCCAGGTATCCACAAGGTGAAAGCCAGGCATCCCGCCGCGAGGGGCCATAGTGGAGATTAAGCAAGCTATTGCCCAGAGTCGCAGAGCGTGACCCCGTGAGTTGAGTAGGCACCGGAGCGAGAATTGTTGACTCCGTGGAATTTTTTTTTTGAGCCCGAGACCCGCCGAGGCGGGGAATCGAACCCTGGCCACGGCCGATCTCAGCTTCCGGGTCTGCCGCCTCTAACCACTGAGCCACGCTTCTCCAGATGGCTCGAAATAAAACCCCAGGGGTGGACGGCTTACCGATAGAATTCTATGCCAAATTTGTTGATATCCTAGCGCCCAAACTACTGGTGGTGTACTCGGAGGCAAAGCGGTTGGGATGCTTGCCTGAGTCAATGAGGGAGGCGCTAGTAGTGCCGCTGTTGAAACCGTGCAGGGATGCGTTGGTTATGACATCCTACCGACCCTTATCTATGCTGACGGTGGATTATAAGATCTTGAGTCGCATCCTGGCCACCAGGTTACTGCCGCACATGACCACATTAGTACATAGAGACCAAGCGGGATTTATCCCGACTAGGAACACTTCGATGAATATATGTCGTCTGGTCCGAATTTTGGATGATGCTGGGGCCTCGGCTCTTGACCCAGTGGTGTTGGCAGTTGATGTCGAAAAAGCTTTCGACAGCCTCGAGTGGGAGTACCTGGATGAGGTGTTGCTGAAATTCGGAGTCGGGGAAGGATTTCGGAGGTGGACAAAGGTGCTTTACTCATCGGCGAGGGCAAGGGTACGCCTGGGGCCGATTGTCTCTTCGGCTTACCCTGTTTGTAGGGGAACGAGACAGGGCTGCTCACTGTCCCCCCTGTTGTTCGCATTGGCGATGGAGCGACTGGCGGCACAGGCAAGGTCAGGTGCCATGTACAGTGGGATCGTGCAAGGGTCAGAGTCGCATTATATATCATTATACGCTGATGATCTGCTATTGTACCTAGCGGACACTGGGCGATCCCTAGAGGGAGCAGTGGATATGCTGGCTAGATTCGGGCAGCTGTCAGGCCTTAGGGTGAATTGGACCAAAACCTGTGTATTCTCATTGCGGGCGGATAAACCCTGTCCCCCACTAGCGAGAAAGGTGGTATGGGAGCCCTCCTGCTTCACCTACTTGGGCGTGCGCATTTACCATGAGGCCGCGGACCTCTCAGAGGGGAACGTGGGGCGTTGCATTCGCGTGCTGAAGAGTTGCATGGATTTTTGGGCCTCCCTCCCTCTGTCGGTGCTGGGGCGAGTAGCATTATTGAAAATGGTAGCGCTTCCGCGGCTGCTTTATTATTTCCGAACACTGCCCATATGGATCCCACAGCGGGTCTTTAAAGAACTGAGGATGCTGGTGACTGGCTTCCTTTGGGGTCATGGATGGCGTAGGGTGGCGTTGGGTACCCTGACTAGACCCAAGGTTGAAGGGGGGATGGCAGTCCCCGACTTTGAACTATACTACCTGGCGGCACAACTACAGATATTAACGCAAAATATTGCTAGAGAATTCAGGGGTCCTGAACGGGAACGTGGGACTGGTATCCAGAGGTGTGTCTTGTCATATATAGTCATGCAACAGAAACTGGATACGAGGGACCTTACGGTAGAGGAAAAGACGCTTAAATTATGTTGGCATAGGAGTCTGAAAAGAGCGAAAAGAGACCGGCCATATGCACCGGAGATACCGCTGGGGATGCTGACCGCGCTGCCGCATGGGGGCGATTGGTCCCAGCTGTTGGAATGGGAGGAGTTGGGCCTGCAGATGGTGGGGGATCTGTACATGGATGGGGTGTTGGTCCCCTATCAGACGTTACAGGAGCAATTTGGCCTGCCAGACGGGACTTTTCTACTGCACGCAGCAGTGGTGGCGGCGATGCAGAGGCATTGGAAGGGAGGGCTGGCCGAGCCGGAAGTGACCATGGCATGTCAATACGTGGTGATGGCCGCGGGCACTGTTAAAGCAGTAACTTGCCTCCACACTAGAATGTTGAATGAGGGACTGGTACCACTGCTAGCACTGAAGTCGCGATGGGAGGACAGTATAGGCAGGCCCATACCGGACACTGTCTGGAGCCAGGTGTTGCGACGGACGTGGAAGGGTACAAGGAATGCACGATTTCAGCAGGTGCATTTCTTCATCGTACATAGGGCATACCTGACCCCGGAGAGGATAAAGCGGTACTTTCAAGTGCTTGAAGCAATGTGCCCGAGATGCTTGGCGCCCGAGGTTGATCTGGATCACCTGTTGTGGGGATGTCCGAAACTAGGGGCGTTCTGGCCGGAAGTGGGGGAACTCCTGAATGTGGTAACGGATAGGGAGGTGGACTTTGACATGGCAGCATGTCTACTGCTCTGGTTCCCTCATACTAAGAAGACGAAAATCACGAGTAAATTTATTGACCTGGGACTCATGTTAGCTCAGAGAGAGATAACTTGGCACTGGAAGTCTAGAGAAGGCCCATCAGTGAGGAGATGGATGACTGAGCTGTTGAAATGGTCAGGCTGTGAAAGTATTATTAGAATACGACAAGCTAATAGGACTGGCAATGAGAAATGCTTGGAAATGGCGAGAGCCTGGGAGATGGTGGTCCAGGCATTGCGTGACTACATGATAGAGGATGAAGGGGAGGAGCAATGATTGAACAGGACTCCATGTAGATTAAGTGATTGCAAGTAACTCCTGATAAGTAGCGTGCTCCAGTGTTAGTACGGATTATGTGCACCCGCGTCAGCAGCAGTTGAGGGGGGGTTGGGGGGGCGTTTTAAGGGAGGTAGTTAAGCACTGCAACACAATTTAG
Organism: Lissotriton vulgaris; assembly: GCF_964263255.1. Lineage (NCBI taxonomy): Eukaryota > Metazoa > Chordata > Amphibia > Caudata > Salamandridae > Lissotriton > Lissotriton vulgaris. The sequence continues at coordinate 55,470,518 of NC_141685.1, forward strand.
GAGGAACCGGCGGATGGGACTTAGGACTGGTCCACGATGAGGGGGGCTCCCGAGGAATGCAGGCAGGCACCCGGGAGGTATTACTAGGGGGATCCAGGAGGGGGTCTCTGGAGCGATATGGGTGGACCTGCATTGGAGCGGGTACGAGCTGTTGACGGTGTCCCCATGAGGAAGTTGTGTCTGCTTGATGGTGCATGGAGGGTGGGATCTTAGGGGGGTAAAAGCAGATACTATTATTATTATTATTATTATTATTATTATTGTTTTTGTAGAGCGCATAGTCACCCGTAAGTATCCCAGCGCTAAGATCCTCACAACAAGAGGGTTACAGGGAAAGTGGCAGGGAAGAGCAAGAGAAAGACTCAAGGGAACAGGTGCATTTTTAACTGTTTCCTGAATCGGAGATAGTCTGGTTCAGTCCTGAGAACGAGAGGGAGGGAGTTCCATAGGCGGGCTGTGTTGACAGAGAAGCGCCTTCCACTCGTACGGGCCTTCTTCACTCTGGGAATGGTGATGAGGCGTTCATGGTCGGATCGGAGAGATCTTGCGGCTTTATACGGCATTATGAATTTTTTTAGGATGGGGGGGCCTTTATCCTGAAGAAGTTTGTGTGCCAGACAGAGAGCTTTAAACTTGACTCGTTCTTTCACTGGGAGCCAATGTAAAGATTTCAGAGCTGGTTTAGCCGAGGATCTCAACGGAGTGTTAGTGAGAATCTGGGCAGCAGCATTCTGAATTCTTTGAAGTTTGTTAAAGGTTGCTTCGGGGGCACCCAGATAGATGGTGTTACTGTAATCCAGCCTTGATATAATAAGTCCTTGGATTAACAGTTTCTGGGAGACAGGAGGAAGTAATGGCAAAATCTTCCTGATGGATTTAAGAAGCCCGAAGCAATTGCCGGCAACTTTCTTGGCTTGTGTCTTAAAAGAAAGATCTTTTTCAAGCCAGATACCTAGGCTCTTAATCTCCGGCTTGGGGGCCGGAGGCTCACCCAAGCAGGGTGGCCAAAGATTATGCGCGAGGGAAAGCCCTTTCTGGCCAAGGAGGAGGATATCCGTCTTTGAGCCATTGAGCTTTAGTGCCGAACTGTTCATCCATCCTTGGATATCCGTAAGGCAGTTGTACAGGTCTGAGGGTTTTTGGTTCGGGTGAGATAGAGACACTACTAATTGTGTGTCATCAGCATAGCTGATGATTTTCACTCCGAACGGGTTGACCACCTCCTCCAGTGGGGACATGTAGACATTAAATAATGTCGGGCTTAACGATGAGCCCTGTGGCACACCACACTGGAGGAGGGTGTCGGGGGACCGGATGTCATTTTCCCAGACCTGAAAGGAGCGGCGGTCAAGGAAGGATTTAAACCACGTAAGAGCTGTGCCCTTGACACCAATGTTCTTGAGCCGTTGGATTAAGACCCGGTGGTTAACGGTGTCAAAGGCCGCACTGAGGTCCAGGAGGTTGACTGCCACTGATCCTCCTGTATCCAGTAGGGCTCTAGTCTCCTCCACTGCTGCAAGAAGGGCGATGTCGGTGCCCTGCCCTGGCCGGAATCCAGTTTGCGAAAATCTGAGCAGATTATTGGTCTCCAGATAATGTGATAGTTTTTTATTCACTAATTTTTCAGCAATTTTACTGGTTCCGGGAAGGAGAGAAATTGGCCTATAATTGGCCAGGTCCGCAGGGTCCAGCAGGGTTTTTTTTAGCAGCGCCTTGACAACCGCCTCCTTCCAACTGGGGGGAACTACTCCCTGGAGCAGTGAGGTATTAATAAGATGAGTGAGTGAAGGAGCGATAGTGGGAGCCACTTTCTTGAGAATCCGTAGGGGAACTGGGTCTTGGGGGAACCACTTTTGATCGTATCTAACATGATTAAGACCTCTTCAACCGTGACCGGTCCAAGAGAGTTTAAACATGATGTGGTAGGATTTGGATTTATACGGTCTTCTTCGCTAAAGTCAATAGGTGGCAGAGACGCAAGGATTTTATGGATCTTATCCTCGAAGAATTTGGCTAACTTGCAACATTTTTCTTCATCTATTTTGGGGTCCGGCAGATTCTTTGGTGCGGGATCTGGGGTTTTGAGTAACTCTTTCAGAATAATGAATGTTTCCTTGCTAGAGCAGGAGGAGCTTACTATCCTTTCCTGATAGAAAATACTTTTAGTGTTGCGGAGAACAGATTTATAGTTTTTTAGGGAAACCCGGCAGACGTCTTTATTGATTGTAGTTTTATCTTTCCTCCACGAGCGCTCTGTTCTTTTACATTCCTTCCGAAGGAGGTTAAGCTCAGGAGTGTACCACGGAGAAGGGTTCACTCTTTTCGTTCTCCTCAGAATGGAGGTTTTGGGGAGAAGTATGTCAAGTGATGTGGTGAGCCAGGAATTGAACTGATTGTCAGCGCTAACTGGGTCCGAGCCAAGGGGAGAGAACGTGGCCCTAAGTTTAGCGGCCCATTCGTCTGGCAAAAGTGTGTGCCAGCTTCGGTCAGTAGTCCGTATTTTGGCCTGTTGAATAGGTGGAATAAAGAGGTTCCACACTATTGGTATTAAGTAGTGGTCAGTCCAGGAAAGAGGAATGGGAATGCAGGTAGTGAGGTCCGTAATGTTAGTGAACACTGGGTCCAGAAGATTACCTTTATCATGGGTGGGCTCTAAGTTAACTAGGCGAAGGTCAAAGGACGTGAGATCCATTAGAAGTTCCGCTGCAACAGGGTCCTTGGGATCTGATAGGTGAAGATTCAGATCTCCCAGAATAAGGAAGTTGGGAGAGGTGGTAGCTCTCTGCGTGACCATATCGACAAGGGAGCTTGCGAAATTCCCTGGAGTTCCCGGCGGACGGTATATCAGCAACCCCGACACGGAGTGCGTGGGAAATATTTGCGAGGCGAAGTGGCAGCTCTCGCATTCTTCGACGTTGGCATTACTAGCTCTGCATGCAAATTGTTCTCTATACTAAATGGATACTAAATGGTGCAGCTGACCGAACGCCCGGGAAAGGCGAACACTGAGGCATCTTCTTGAGAACGGTGGACTTGGCGCGCCGCCCAGCCTCCGGGATGTGGGCTAAATGGCTGTGTACGTTATCTATGTCACTTCAACCTTTTGTGATGCCGTAAGTGTACTGGTTGGCCTATTCTGAGGTCTTGTTTCTAATTCTGCAATAAAAACTAATTAAAAAAAAAAAGTGCTCTAAAGTGCACTGACCGAAACCTGGCTCACAGACGACTCTTCTCCAGATATCCTGGCAGCCATTCCCTCAGGCTATTACATTCTGCAAACCAACTGCCCCACTGGTAAAGCGGGCGGCGGTGTTGCAGCCATCATCAGGCACCCCATCAGGTTTTCCCCAGTGCTCTCTCCTAGCATCACCTCGACCGACTGTCTCGTATTAAGACTGGAGCAGCCTGGGTCCTTGCTCATTTGTGTTCTGATATACCGTCCCCCTCAACCCATGCCTAATTTTTCTGCTCAGTTTGGCGACCTGATCACCCAGCTTACCATTAGCAATTCCAACGTCTTGGTCCTGGGCGACTTTAATTATTGGCCGTCAGACATCCATGAAACTTCTGACTCACGCGCCTTCTCTGATCTAATGTTGAGTCTCAACTGCACCCAACACATACATGCACCAACGCATGATAAAGGCCATATTCTGGATCAAGTGTGGACCACCTCCCTTGTTATTTCTGTCCCCCTCATTCTCCCCTGTCTCTGGTCAGATCACCATCTCATTACTTTTACTTTAGCTATGTCTTCCCCTATTATTGCTGCCCGCCAATCCAATTCCCTGGCACGCAACTGGAACAAAGCCGATCTTAAGGAATTCACTGCCCTTCTGAGCTCATCGTCCCCACTCCCCACTGGCACTACCATCTCCACTGACCTTCAGTCCGAAACCCTTACACACTGGCTCACCTCTGCGGCCGACTCTGTGGCACCTCTAAAATCGGTCAAGACGAGACACAGACATGATGCCCAAAGGTGGTTTACCGCTGAGCTCAGCGCACAAAAACTCAGTCTCCGCCAGGCAGAGAGACGCTGGCGCCGGGGTTACTCCCCCAAATCAAAAGAGATTTTCTCGTCTCGGTTGAAGGAGTACAAGAAAGCAATTACAGCGGCCAAATCATGTTATTTTTCAAGTAAAATTCTGAATTCCTCCAATAAGTCTAAAGACATTCTTTCCATTGTGGATGAATTATCTAACCCGGAAAGAGTCACTCTTGCCCCCCTTCCCTCCCAGTCCCTGTGCGACTCCCTTAACCAATTTTTCATGGACAAAATCATCAAAATCAAAACCAGCATCTCCACTTCAGCTCCACTTGTCCCCACATCTTTCTGTGCTCCCAGCCATCCTCACACTCACACTCTCACTCATATCCCCCCTATCTCAAAGGATAACTTTTTGTCACTCCTTCACAGAGTTTCCTCTGGCTCTCCCAGCAATTGTTGCCCCCCTCGGTTCTTCGAGAAGCTTTTACCTCCTGTCCAGACCCCCCCCCTTGCTCTTTTGAACAATTCCTTGATTACGGGGGAGGTTCCTGGATCCTTCAAACAGGCCGAGGTGGTTGCCATTCTAAAAAAACCCTCGGCAGACCCCTCCATCATGAGCAACTACCGCCCAATCTCCCTTCTCCCTTTTCTTAGCAAAGTTTTAGAGTCGCACGTCACTCATACTCTTAGTTCCTTTGTGGAAGACTCTAGTGTGTTGGACCCTCAGCAGGCCGGATTCAGACCCGCGCACTCCACAGAAGCAGTCATTCTTTCTGTCATGGAGGAACTGCGCAGTGGAGCAGACGCTAACATTTGCCAGGCTTTGGTCCTCCTGGATCTGTCGGCCGCCTTTGACACGGTCGACCATGACATTTTGGTCGACCGTGTCGAGGAGGCCGGCATCCGGGGCACCGCCCTGGCCTGGGTCCGCTCCTTCCTGACCCAACGCCATCAAGCTGTCAGGCTATCCCAGTTTTCTGCCTCCCAGGTCAAATTGACCTGTGGCGTCCCACAGGGTTCTTCCCTTTCCCCCCTCCTTTTTAATTTGTATCTTTCCCCACTTATCCGTGCCCTTCGACAGTTCAATGTCACTGCGTTCAATTACGCGGATGACATACAATTAATTTTCAACATTGATTCCTCTGCTGAATCCATTTCCACCTTCCAAAATACCCTTTGCTTTATTAGCAACTGGATGAGCTCAAATCATCTGAAGCTCAACCCCGACAAGACCGAGCTGGTTCTTGTCGGGGGTCCCACCAACCCCTGGGACTCTTCCTTCTGGCCTGTTAGCCTCGGCAGTCCACCCAGCCCTGCTAACTGTGCCAAAAGTCTGGGAGTCGTCATTTGCAGTTACCTTTCTATGACGCCCCAGATTAGCGCGGTAGTCTCCTCTAGCCACTTTCAATTAAGGAAAATCCGGAAAATCTCCCGGCTACTTACTTCCGAGGCCCTCATCTTGGCTCTGTTGGCGCTAGTCATTTCGAGGCTCGACTACGCCAATGCGCTCTATGTAGGCATTCCAGCTTACCAACTCAGGCGGCTGCAGCTGATCCAGAACGAGGCTGCCCGCCTGATCCACTGTCTACCAAGAGATCAACACGTCAGCCCCCTCTTAAAAAGCCTCCACTGGCTCCCGGTAGCTACCCGCTGTAAATTCAAGCTGGGTTGCATCATCTCCAAATCCCTTGCCGGTCAGGGTCCCCTCTTCATCTCCTCCCTCCTCCACCCCTATGTCCCCCCTCGTACTCTCCGGTCTTCCCAATTGGCCTTGTTATCAATTCCTAGATACAAGAGGAAGAAACATGGCGGCCTTAAGTTTTCCTTCTTGGCCCCCACTTTTTGGAACTCCCTCCCCCTTCCTCTTAGGTTGTCCACTCCATACCCCAAATTCAGATCCTCCCTTAAAACTTTTCTTTTCATTGAATCCTACAAATAACTGGTCTCTCTGGTTTTTTCATTCGCTCTCTCCTTTGTGGCGCCAAGAAACCTAACGGTGTTAGTCGCGCCTTAGAAATTTATTTAACATAACATAACTCCGAAGATTGTGGAGTCAACTAAATCTCTGGGTATCATTCTGGACAAAAACCTTAATATGTTTGCACATATCAACACAATGGCAAAAAACGCCATATTCTACTTGAGTTACTTACGAAAACTAAAACCATTTTTAAATAAAGCAGACCTCAAGACAGCAATTCAATCATTGGTCATCTCAAGGATTGAATATGGTTGCACAACTTTAGCTGGACTCCCAAAGATCTCAACAGCCCCGTTGAAAGCATGTCTTAATGCAGCCACAAGACTCATAACGGGATCCAAAAAACTCAACCATATTTCCCCCCACTTGAAAGCTCTCAACTGGCTTCCTTTCGAAGCACAAATTCAGTTCAAGCTGGCATGCATTATCCACAAAGCAATACACAACAAGACTCCAGTCTACCTCGTCCAGAAACTTACGCTGTCGGGAGGGTCACGTTCCTCCAGGAGCAAGGCTTATCTACTACTGAAACCTGCGCGCTTTCATAAGAAAAGAACGTATGACCGAGCATTCTCAGGGGCCGCACCGAGAATTTGGAACGCCCTCCCCCGACTTGAGAAGAATTCCAACCATCGCAAAATTAAAAAAAGAAGTAACATCGTTCTATATGAGGAAATTTCTCCCTTAATTCCTTAAAACTGTTCTTTATTTATTTCATCCTGCCTGGGCGGCACAATTTTCATACTACCAGCTTCACTGTACAATGTTGGTCTTTTATACCCGTTTTTATCTCATTGTTTTTAAAAAAAATGTCTAAGACTTTATGGTAATCTATCAGTGAACTTTTTAGCCCCTTGGAATGGCAATTACTGCAAACACCTGTGTCTAGTAATATGTAAAGTTAGGATTGTTGTTTAAATGCTATTGTAAAGAGCTCTGACACCCTTTGCTGGGTCATGTTCGCGCTATAGAAAACACAAAAAATAAATTAAAAAAATAAACATTTCAGATAAACCATTAGCTTGCGTTTACCTGGACCACTGTGGTTCCTTACAGAGGGATGGCAACTATAAATATATCATGATCGCAGTGGATTCGTGTTCAAGATTCATTTGGATGTGGCCTCGGCGCTCGGCTGACGCTCCAACTGTTATAAAAGATTTGCGAGTCTTTATCGGCCAATACGCAGTCGGCACGCTACATTCTGACCAGAGTCCTGAGTTTAGCTCTCAAGCTTACAAGGAGGCCATGGCCAATCTGGGCGTTGCATTGCGGTACTCTAGTCCATCCCATCCTGAGAGAAATTTAGTAGTGGAGAGAAAAAACCGGGACATAAAGCATTCTATAACAGCTAGGGTATTAGGATTGGGTGACGGGTAGGTCAAACATCTAATAAGTGTCCAACGTAGTCTTAACAATCTGCCAAGAAGTTCTCTAGAGGGTATCACTCCATATGAAGTCCTTTTTGGGACCAGAATGTTAGTAGCGGACCTCGATTGTCAGACTTCAATGGTAGACCAAACACTCTTTGATATCAAAGATAGTTTGGCTGTCTTACAGGACTTAAATGAAATAAGAAGGAAACAAAGTAACTTGTTCCTGAAGCCAACCACCACTGAAGAGAAACTGACCGTCCCAACAAGGCCTGTCTGGATCCCAATGCTCGGTGATCTGGTAGAGAAAAGATTGTGGACAAGAAGGAATTTGGGCATTCTTACTGACAACCAGTACCTGTCCTAGCAATCCACGGATCAAGACCAGTATTACTGCCGCCCCTTGCTGGAAAAAAGGAGAACAGGTTTGTGTCTATCAACCTGGTCATACAACCTCATGTGGCCGATCATAAGCAGTAGGCCAAGTGGACTCCTCCAATGTAGCAGACGCTCAGCTCTGGCTATTAGCCAAGAGGTTCAAACTGAGAGACTCATCACCTTTGAAGAATCTGCAGTGCGAAATGAAGGACTAAGCAACAGAGCTATGGAACTTGTACCTCTTGAAACCAAATAACAGTTCGTCAAGAAACGCCTGTCTACAATAAAGTAGCATCTGACTACACAAATGTTACAAGTAATCCTGAGGTTCCAGCGATTTCAACGAATCCCGATGCAATCTCAACAATTGACAGAACTGCCTCTGGCTATTTCATTAACTTTGATACATTTTCCAAGGATCCAAGCGAGCCTAAAACTGCGCCAGTGAAAAGATCTTTGAAAGAACAAGCAACAGACCCTTTTCATCACCTGGAAAAGACTTATTTGGTTTCACCATGGATTGAATTTTGGATTGTGTTGGGTGTGCTTTTTCTTCTACTTTGGTTGACTCTGGTAATAACTTTGGGAATGCTGATAAATGGAAGATATGTCACAATGGACACAGCAAATAAGAACGTCAACTTACTTCTCAAGCCACACAAATCATCCCATCATGAACAAAGAAACTTGTCATCAGTGAACATCACAGCCGTTCCTATACCAGGGAGTATAGCTTGGGACAGAACTAATTATGACATGTTTGGCCCATCAGAGCTGTTGAAGATTCCACACCAGTTCAAGATTTCCTTGAATGACTTTGTTTCATCTAGTACCTTTTCTGATGATTGGGACTTTGAGACTGTTAATAATATTATGTCAGACTTTACAAATCATGAATACTTAGAAGGTTCATCAGATTTAATCACCATGGTCATCATTTCTTGCACAAATCTGCAAATCCTAGAAATGTATCAATGTATAACCAAAGGGTAGCTCCAAAAAGTTTTTTTAGAAAATGTCCGTACTTTTCAGGGTTCAATGTATCCAATCCGGAATCATTTTACTTTAAAAATCTAAACAAAAACAGGAATGAAAAGTATGTTAACAAATACCAAGCAAATTTCTTCTACATCCTTTTATGCTCAACTGTCTTCACTAGGTTTCGAATCTTGGAAAGACAACATTGAGACAAAAACTGTCTAGGGCACAAAAGATTGGCAAGTGCAGGGGATAGAAGCTTTATTTAGAGCCTGCTTCATCCCTGAGCAAATTAGGTTTTTGAATGACACTGTCCAACAGATGTCTTGTCTTGGGTTAGCAAAGATAAAAGACTTGAACAATCCGTCTATAAGTACACCTACACCTACACCTGTTAGTGATAACACTTCAGAGGGGGGAGTCGACGTACATACTATTTTGCATCACAACAGAACAGATCCAGATTGGAATAAATGGTTGATCTGGCCCACAGACACAAACAACTGTCAAGATAGATTCCTGAATAAAACAAAGGGGTTCACATTCATTCGGCCAGAACCAAGATATGTTCAAAAACAGCATCCAGGAATAGTAACAACATACAGTGTAGGGAAACTTTGCCTTGATTGGATACATAGATCTACAGTTAAGGATGTAAAGCAACACTTATCTTTGCTTAAAGATACCGCTGATCTTAGGGAATTGTTGCTAGGACCAAGAACACTGCGTCATAAACGTTTTATATATGCCGGTATCTTTGCTGCTTATAATAAAACGTGGAAAATTACGCAAGCAGAGACTGCAGAACGAGTACGAGAAGTTGATCGTATTAATTTTGAAAAATCTCTCTCTGTGGTTGACAATGGGTTAACGACTCTGTGGTCCAGGATATATTCTTTATTTAGCATAGTGTCTTCTGCCATAGGCATCATGGAACAGGACTTGCCATCTTGGTGGACCGTCTAGCCGCGGCAGGGATAGCTGGAAACGTGTTGGGCTGGCTAAAAAGCTTTTTAGCAAATAGGTGACAAGTGGTCACCTTAGGTCAATTTAGGTCAGAAGAAAAATGGTTCAGTTCAGGAGTGCCTCAGGGCTCCTGCTTGAGCCCGACACTTTTTAATGTATATATGGCCCCCCTGATTGCTCTCATATCATCCTTTAATATCAATACCATCTCGTATGCGGATGATACGCAGCTCATCCTGGTGATGGAGGATGACACTGGTGAGGCTGAAATGAAGCTCAAAAACTGCCTAAAAGCCACGTTCCAATGGATGAGCATGAACCATCTCAAATGCAATTCAGGAAAAACGGAGATCTTGCCGTATGGAAAAGGTAATCTGTTTAACCCCATGTTATGGTGGCCGGAGGACGCCACCGTCCCCCCAAATACTGCTCTATCAGTCCGAAATTTAGGGATCAGATTTGATTCCTCTCTGACTTTTAAACAACAAGCAGTGGCCATGGCAGAAACATGTTTCGGCATCATAAAGGGGCTCAGAAAATTCTTTGACCTAATACCACTCCCAGGACGAAAAATGGGTGCAGTAGCACTTATAACATCAAGCCTCGACTACTGCAACAGCCTATATGCAGGGACAAATAGGATGGTCTGCCATAAGCTGCAAATGGTGCAACACGCAGCGGCAAGACTGGTGCTGGGATGGAATAGGAGGACGTCAGCCACAGCAGCCATGGATATTTTACATTGGCTGCCGATTCATAAACAGGTTCTTTTCAAAGTCCTCCTAATTACCTTTAGGGCCTTCTATGGAAAAGGACCTAACTACATTCAGAGCATGTTCAGACACTACGCTCCCACACTTAGTTTGAGATCCCAAAAGGCTAACCTCCTCACCATCCCTAATTTCAGACTGAAAACGAGAGGAGGAAAGGCCCTGGCAGTTTTGGGTTCCAAAGCGTGGAACATACTCCCACGGTCCCTACATCAAATTGCATCAGAAACAATCTTCAGAAAGACCCTCAAAACATGGATATACAATCTATCCGATACCCTATGCAAAAACCTAATTCGAATACGCAGACCATTCTTCTACCATCAGCAAGGCTCGTCATTTTCTGCCATTCCCTTCTAAAGCGCCAAGATGCTCCCTGGAGTGAAGGCTGTGCTACATAAGAGCTTTTTACATTTACATTTACTTGGTCATGTTGCAACATGGTCAGTCGCAATTACGTTCTATCATGCTAATAGGCTAGACGTTGCAAAACCTTCATTCAGGCTATGTGCTGTGACGTTTAATCAATCCTACACTGTTTTCAGAATTCAATATCACTGATAAACAGATCAAATTGGCACAAAGGGGAGCAGACAATACGGTGCTGAGCACTGAAAAACTGGAAAGATTGCCATTTACTGTCGCAGAAAAGCCAGTTAGGGAATGGATTATAAATGGAACAATCACTCTGCCTGTTACAATTTTCTATTTTCAATATTGCCTACAACATATACCAGCAGGCACATATAAAAGGTTGGGTAAAGAATACATCAAGACATCCTGGGAATTACCGTACACATACAGATATTGGAGTGGGGGTAGTGAAGTGTTTCTTAGCGGGGAAAATTGTGAAAACGCACTAAGCGGTTCTCTCCTATGTCAGGGTATAAACTTACATGGGGCCTGCGATAGTTCTTCTAAAAACCTATCCTGCACCTGCAAGGTACACCAGCCGCAGTGATTGATCTAATTTTTGGACAACTCTCGAATGGGAGTTACCTTACGTTGAATGATCCCAGCTGCTGTGGCATGTTGCCAGGATTACCATAGGACAGCCAGGGTCACTTGCTGTATGCAAGTATTGTTTCCTAAAACCAAGACAGCCAAGAGTCGGCACTTTGGCCTTCACTGAACATCTCTTCTATACAAATTGATACTTTAAGCAGAATGAAATCCATTCTTTTGCAAAAAACTGTGCCACTGACCTCGGCCAAAGACACCTATGATCTGCCAAGTCGCAAGGACTTCTGCAGAGTTACATGCCCTCGTAACTACAAATTGCCCTGTACATTTCTCAGAAATGTTAAGTCATATCTTAAACATGTCTGATACGAGTGGTATTGTACATGTATTTAAGACCGTATTTTCTGGACTGTTAGCACCTTTGGAAGCAGTCCTAGTAATATTTCCAAACTTTGTGCACTCTGTGTTTGGCGGATTGCCTCTCATTTTGGGACTCGCTGCAGCAATACTATTTTTGCTCCTATGCTGCGATATGGCAAGTCATTTCACAAACGACACCTAGTTCTCCATAGAGACAACTCTACTAGCAATGAAGTGTCGTGAGCGCATCTTCCAAATGTTGGGACTACCTTGCCTAAGAGAATTAAATACCACATGGTTTATGTCATTCAGACCAATTTGGCAAGATTGCATCCTACCTGTTCTACGCTGCCTGCTATGCGGAGAAGAATGCGTGTTAGACACATGTTTCACACTCCCATCAGTCATGCCAAATGATGTTGATACTTTGCTTGAACCAGTAACGGCCCATGCACTGTGTTGTCCTCAGCGGCTACCGATTCTGATAACGGCATTCATTGAGATCTCACAGACGCAAAATGCTACTACTGTAATTCATGAATTTTTATCTTGTGTTCTGATTAACTTGGACATAATATATTTAACTATCTGTAACTTCGAAGATGTTTTTCTTTTATAAAACCGAATAAAGTTTGTTGATAATAATCACTAGGGGATTCATTTACAGTGTAGCATGGTATCACTCAAAATAACTCCAGGAGTCACAGTCCACACAATGTACATGCTTTGTTCCCCCTACTTCCAAACTTACATATACCCCAATCACCTGCCCAAACCTCTCCCTGCTGATGCCAATGTGGTCTTCCGTCATCCCACAGACCATATTTTTGGCCCCTTTGAAACTGCCCATACAACAAAAATGCTGGAGTTGTAAATACATATCAACTACCATTTGTTGTGTTTGAAACATTTTATTGAATAATAAAACCTAATAAACATAAGCTGATTATTACAGCAAAACATCAGTTGTCATACACATAAGAGACAAAAGTAGTACATAAAAATCAACATACTATAACACAGCAAAGTTATGTAGAGCACAATTCCTAATTTCGGGCAATCTTTAGAGTTTAACAATAGAAACGTTCATAGAGAACAGGAAAGGAAACAAAGAAGGTAGGATACAGTGATTTCATTAATGTAATGCTTCCTACATATAGAAAAACAAATACTAATTATTTTGCTTAAGCAAGAAAGTCCTCACATTAAAATACTAGAAGAAATATATTGAACAGTGAACATTTCATATGTAATTAGAATTCAATTTGAATATTTTATCCTCCTAAGCATTATTTGACTCATGATTACAACCTGAATGCTTTCTGGAAAGGAACCACCTCATGGGGTTCAAAATCACATCTTTTCCAACAATAGGATTCAAATGATAAACTCGAATTTCAATTCAATGTATTGATTTAGGCCATTTTGGAGATCAACAATTTGAAATATATACAACATCCATACACTTTTGTAAAATTGTCTCCTAAACTTGAATTCCATCCACTTTTTGATTAAACACTTTCCATTCCAGCAAGCATCACAAGACCACTTGTTGTTATCTTCCCAATTAGTGAAAATGTTTCGGCAACAACAATAAATATGTTTAGAATTTTACTTCCGTAAGCAAAAACATGTTATGTTATGTTATGTTAAAGTGCATTTTTATAGCCCTCGGCTACTCTAAAAGAGTGTCCCGGCGCTTTCCACAGGCAGCTACAGTGTATAATCAACATAACAAGAAAAAAAAAAAAAAAACAGAACCCAAAAGAGACCAAAAAAAACCCACCTAAACAGAATGATTAAAAAGCCAAGTCTTCAAGTTCTTCCTGAATTGAAGCAAATTGGGAGTGCTACGGAGTGCCAGTGGAAGCGAGTTCCACAGCTGGGAGGCCTTGAGGCTGAAAGAGCGCCCCCCAATGCGGGCCTTCCTCACGCGTGGAACCACAGCAGTGAAAAGGGATTCCGAACGCAATGAGCGAGCAGGGCGATAGAAAGCCAATCTTTTCTTCAAATATCCTGCGCCTGAGCCAAACAGAGCCTTGTGCACCAGCGTCAGGGATTTGAAAACAATCCGCTTCCGAATCGGAAGCCAATGAAGCGTCTGCAGCAGTCCAGAAGCCCGTGCTCGTCTGTGCAGACCAAAGATTGCCCGGGCTGCAGAGTTCTGTGCCACCTGCAAGCGCTGAACCAAGTAATCCGGCAGGTCTAAGAAGAGGGCATTGGCATAGTCTAGCCTAGATCCGATAAGCGCCTGCACCGTAATCCGTCTGTGCTCCGCAGACAATAAAGGAAGGAACTTGCGGAGCATTCTGAGGCTGCCGAAACAGGTGCCGGACAGGCCAAGGACATGCGTTCTCAGAGAGAGTTTGTTATCAAGCTTAACACCCAGGTTCTTGGCAACCAGGGAGGATTGCACCACTGCCGCCACTCGGGATCGAAAGCACAGCCGAAGAATAAAACCTCCGACTTACTGGAGTTGGCCTTCAGACTATTCCGCTGGAACCAGCCGAAGCGCCTGTCCAGGCAGGCCCGAATTCTCTCGCCATCAAATGTCTGATCTTTTCCACAGGTGAAGAGGAGTTGCGTGTCATCGGCGTAGGACACATGCCATTTCTGAATCATGGTGCACAATAAAATGTAGGAACAGAAGGGCATATTTTGGTGTAGCATTCATTAAGGTTTGACCAGGCTTGAAACTAGAATTCCTGATTTTTTCGACATTTAAATGTCATATTTTGGAAAGAGTTCTAACAGACCCAGCACGAGCTCACTGAAAAATAGAAGATGAGTGAATTGTACTTAGAGAAAATGTGCTGATAAGTAACCTATTGATGTAAAATACAGTGGTCAGGCAATGTTTGTGGATCTAATCTATTCAGATTTTAACTCCATAGTTTATTCAATAAATTGACTGAGCATAATACTTGAAGGTCCATCTCTCAGATCAGTTCTAGTACAGTTTTAGTTGCGATAACACTAATACAGATCATTGATAAATAGATTTAAAAAAACATGGGTGGAATTGATCCTTGGTCTACATCTAAATTATTGTCTGCAATAGAAACCAGTACAAACAGATCAAATCTAAAATCATTGAATATGTTTATTATAGTGGTTTGGAGTAAACCCAGAAGACACACATTGTTCCTGAAACTCAGAAAATGTATCTAAAGATTATGATTACATCCTATTTTATGTCCAGAGACTGCTTTAGCTGCTTTCCTGTTTAAGTGACATTTGCAATTATATTTAACAAAACATTAACGCTGGATGTCAGAACTTCTGTCTTTAAATATTGTGTAAGAGTTATGTGTGATGGTTTTTATTTGATCTGAAGCAACATTAACACTAAATAGCTACATGCACCGGTTATCATCCAACTAACATTATTAGCAAACTTAATGTGGAGGGAATTGAGCAAAATGGCCTCATGTTTTATTGTTAAAAAAATCCACTGGTTCAGTAATTCACAGAGTTTGCAAATGCTAAACGCCTTTTTGAAATGTACTAAGCCCATTTAACAATTCAGAATTTGGAAGGGGAATGTTAACAGTTTCCCTTCTGAATATTTAATACATTGTTAAGGTATGTATTGAGTTTTGAAACCATATGTGGACTGAGAAACAGTAACAGGAGGTAGTAACCCAAGGGGACATTTGTGAATCTGAAAGTAACATGGGGTGCATTAAAAATGTCTTTATTTAAAAGCTATCACAGACAAAGTGGTGTGCTGACTCTACAAGCAACCACTTTTTACCAAATGGATTATTAGTACATGAACCTCAGTATTTCCTATATTGCTGAAATTTAGTCTCTAATATTTTTGTAATGTTGTGTAAATATTTGTTCCTGTTAGTTTCCCTTTCAATATTGTCATGAAATGTACCTATTCTTTTTGTCAAACATATTGAAATATCTTTATCACAATTTTTGGGGTATTCTAAAAAGGGTTTTCACTCTCTAACTTGAAGCTTCCTAAGAAAAATACTGACGCCAGTTCCCGGTTTCTCCTAGATCATTTAGCTTTCTCACTAAAACAAGCACAATATTGATTTGAGAGAGGTGGTTATTGTAGTCATACGCACTGGGGTTAGTTTAGAAAAGACCAATTTCTTAATCTTTAGTAATAATACTTGGAAAAGTTTATGTTCAATAATTTACTGATAAAGATATCAGATTTAAGATCCCCTAATTTCTTCTACCTTGTGGTATCAAAAATATGATAGAATTAACAGACTTCTCTTCTAGATAAATCCAGGTTTGAGAAGTTATTTAATGCGATTATCAACTTTCTGTCTTTTTAACACATTTTGTCAGTGCACAGAGTATTTTCCCTACATAGATCACAATTTCATGCAATGGTCTGTGCTTCAACGTACAATGAAGGTGTTAAAATGCATTTCTACCACAATCAAGAAACCCTTGGGTCTATGATGATTACTGTTGCAAATGAAGACCTAGCTAAGATGAAATATCCCTTTAAAAGGATGATTTCCCTCACCCACTATAGTTGGCACGCTTCCTTATTGGGAATCTCTTTGCACCATGAAACAACCAACTCACTGAGAGGGAGGAGTTCAGGCATATTTTGTTATAGAGAAAGGTATACTAAATATCACAATAATGAGCTCAGGGTAGTGGGAGCAGCAGAGTGAAAGTTAAAACTTGCTAAAGGGTATGTGGTTTCCATTATTTGTACGCCCCTGGGCCAGGATTAAAAACAAGGACACTGTAGGAGAAATATATATGCACTGTTAGAGTCAATAAGAGGTCAACATGTTTAAATGTAAATGTAAATTGATACTTGCATAGCGCACTACTCACCCGCAAGGGTCTCAAGGCGCTTGTACAAATACCGCTGTGAAACCCATCCTGACTTTCCCTGTGAGGCGTCCACTCCTGGGCACCCCCAAGTTGGAGGCCAGGCATCCTTAGCGTTGTGGGGGCCGTTGTGGAGATTAAGCAAGCTATTGCCCAGAGTTGCAGAGTGGGACTCCATGATTGGAATAGGCACCAAGGCAGAATTATCAGGTCCGTGGAATTTTAAGCCCAAGAACCGCCGAGGCGGGGAATTGAACCCTGGTCCCGGGCTAGACCTCTGCATCAGGGTCTGCCGCTCTAATCATTGAGCCACACTTCTCCATGTTTCAGCCTATTAACCCTCCAAAGAGGTGTTTGCGGCATTCTTCAGGACTTAATCAAAAGTTGTGCTGCTCAATGTACTCAATCAATAACAAGCATTGTCATAGCCAATAGGTCTCGCCTTTGGGACCTTATAAGTGTTTAGCCATGCATATTTAGTAACAATGTGAAATAATTACTATTAAAAAAAAGAAGACTATAAACTGACTAAGCTAGACGTGACTTTATAACTGGTTAATCAAACGTTTCTGGAGGTTTAGTATATATAAACAACTCCTTTTTTCTGTGGTGTGTCATATACAATTGATGCTCTAAATTTTGATAAGAGTACATAATGTCAAAAAATTCAATACTGCTTTTATATCGATTTACCTTTGAAAGCTTGAAGTGAAAGACAATTCTAAGTGGCATTTGGTTATGAGTAGGCGCTAATGACTATTTCCGGATGACAATGTAATTAGCATTTTTTGTATAAGATATGTTAAAAGTATCGGTAGGGAAAAAAGCTATTTTGGCCAAAGGCTCCCCTTTCTATATGCATGCTAGTTTTAATTTGTAAACAGAATCACAATCTGTTATGTGGTACACTGTAATGTTAGATGAATCTGTTTTACCCTTCTGATAAGCAAGGGATGACGATGAACAGTTTTTTCATCCCTGGTTTTAAATGGATTCAGGCTGGAACAGACGAGGTGTTGGTTGACTTTACCTCAGAAAATGGTTGTTTCCCGCATGCTGCTCTCATGCGACTTAAATCCCTTCAGTGAAAAAAGGCGGCTGCATGCCTGCATATATGGCCAGATCAGTACTTGGCTGTTTTGGTTCTCCAGTGGGGCTAGAATAGAAGCTGTTAAGGGGAGGGGCTTAGCTTCCCATTGGTGCAGCAGGTGCAGTGGCACCAGGTCCCAGATGCCTTAAAGGCCCACTGAACCCTGATAACTGCTGTTTGTCACAGTTCAAACAGAAGCCTGAGGGGCCGACAGAACAATGATTATTGCTGTTTTCGTCAGTCCAAATAAACGGCAGAGGTCACATTTCCTTTCTTGCCTTGGGGCCCAGGGCACACTGGCTAGGCCACTGGTTAAGGATGCAGTGGGGAAGAGGTGGCAAGACAGGTGGATTATCTAAACAGCTTGACGATTACTTCATGTCTGGGTATTAAAGTATTCATTACAATTAAAGACTTAAGCAGGAATAGATATCATAATATAGGAAGGCCAATGTACAAATGCAACTCGATTAGCAGCTGCCTTTAACTTCCCACTTATCACCTCTCCTAATTTACATTTTTATATTAGATGCAGACATAAATCGTGACCTATGAATATGTTTATCTATCTTTAGGTTCAAATGACCCATCTTTTCCATATGCAAGTATCAGACAGGTCGGGAACGCCTAACGGCTTTGAACTTCATAAAGCCACATTAATCACTGGTCTTGAAATACAAATGGCAGCATTAGGCACGCAGAGGTGTATTCTACGTAATCTCATTATGTTCAGGGTACGGGAGAGTGTTTAGGGCATAAAGCACTTTGACAAAAACATTTCTGCCACCACAGAAATTCAATCTTCCTTGTCCTACCCTAGTATACAAGTAGTACCACATTCTTTGTATACCTGAATTAAATAGGCACACAAAATAGTACCGTATTTAAAGGCCCAGTTCAGAATTACATGGAAGGTGCACTGTCCCAGACTCCACAACGGTGCAGTTTTGAGTGGGTGCTATCATCCCACACAGGGGGAGTACACCAGATTATGATGGAAAAAACATGTGGTGCCCCAACGTAGGCGCAGTTGTAAACCACCAGTCTGCTTACATAGTAAAGCGTCTGGCAGCTATTAAGTGAGGTGGCACGTTTCCCCTGCAGGTGGTTGGGGTCTGTCACCATCCTGTCAGGTGAGGGGTATACAATCAATGCGCCTCCTGACTGCTTGTTTGCCTTTTCGCCCGTGTCAATAATACAGTGGAGTCCTTGGAGGAGTAGTCAATTTGTATTCATCAAAGACACTTGTGTTTCTCGGATGTGTAATCCCCAGATGATGCCTGAACTGTTCCCCAATGGGCTATTTGTACATGGTATTGAATTGTATGGTCTTATGAGGACTGTTAATAATAAAAAAAGATTTAGTGGAGTGTTTATTGCCCTCTATGTCACTCTACTTCTAAGCACCTAATACAGCTTGTACAGTGGTTACTGTCATCTGCTCACTTACATTATGCCTAATATAAATAGTGCTCAATTTAGGCGTTTGTGTCTGCCTACAACGTGGACCTGATACGAATAGCAGTACCTACAAGGTGGATGGTACAATTCAAAAAGATTCTAAGATACTCCAGCACAACTGACTTTGCATCAACATTAAGGGGCATCAGTCTTGATGGAAAGCCAACTTAAAACTTATCAGTATTGTATACATTATTATCAGAGACTATACTTGCCTCTTGGATACAACTTTACAACAGAATTTTATTAATTTTTGTACAGTTGTGTGTATACAATAAAACAACCTACCCACCATAATTGATCTGTCTATTCATCTTTTTGGGATCTGGAGTAGCATGCTACTCGCCGAAAAGCACTTCAACACTTCATCAGGGGTAGCAAGTGTAGGAAGGTGGATATCTGACTATGGTTACCCCAAAACTTTTTGCCTGGTGTTTAGCTGGTTTTTGACTCAGTTGGCCTGGGATCCTGCTATTCAGGGCCCCAGGCTAATTGCTCTCTCCTTAAAATGGACCACATGTACCTTAGGTACATTACCAATTGGAACTGGTTCACCTTATTGGCCCCTGTAACAGTGTACCCAAGGTACCCAGGGCATAGGTGTTTCCAAGGCCTACCAGGGGCTGCAGCATGTATTGTGCCACCCCTGGCCTGGCCTCCATATTTGACACAACTGGCTGATCACTCAGCTGGGGTAAGTTGGTGTAATCACCTCTTACTTAGATATAGTATATCTATATCTAACATATATGGACACATGGTAACCTATAAGTCACTCCTATGGCAGGCCTTAACAATCCTGGAGGCAGAGTGCTTGGTTTCATGTGAGATGGTGCTCTGGCACGAGCTGAGCCTGTCTGCAGCTGACGGGAACAACTCCCTTAGCTGTTCCGGGATATTGCCATACCATATACTCTTAAGTGCATTATAATCCTCGCGGTTACTTGCTAACTTTGGTTTGGCTTTATCAAAACATGTTGAGTAAGGTGTCATACGAATTGGAATACTACCCCCTCGCCAATTCTGGCGACGGGGGTAGCATTCCACCCTTCTAGAGGGACACAACATGTACATAACCTGAACCCCGGTTAAAGTTAACTTGAGCCTCAGCATCACAAAATGGATGCTGCCACCACAGACACAAGTCTGACCTCCTGCTGCTGGGAGTCCTTCCAGCAAGGGAGGCTTGGACAAAGGGTTTCCTGCCTTGGGAGGTGCTAGCACCACCCCAGACAGGATTTTGTGTATTAGGTAGGACAGGGCTGAATAGAATGAGACATGCCTGGGGCACACAAGGTGTCCCTGTGCATATGACGGTTCAAACCGGTGCTGGGGCATTCCATCCCCAGTCCTGGCGCGGAACTGGACAAAGGAAAGGGGGTGTAACCACCCCCCTTCCTGGTCCCACCCAGAGGAGGGACCTAGCAGGTGATCCGGCCCCTAGATTTGGAATAAGAGTAGGAGCTGTGTCCCAAGACTTCAGATCATCCTGAACTCGACTTGAAACTAAGAAGAAAACTGGACTTCGACATTCTGCTGCACAGAAGACTGAAGAGCATCTCCCTTGTGGCCAAGGAGTGACCACCCTGTGAATACAGGCACCATCCAGCAACTCAACGTCTGCTTTGCCGCCGCCTCCCGCCAGAGCCCGAGCCCAGAGCCCGATAAGACCTGGATTCCCAGACATCTCAGAGCCCGATCCACAGTCCCTGAAAAGAAGAGACCCGTGGAGGCACCGAGAGACGTGGGACCGGCCATCTTGGAAGATCCACGAGGAGCTGACTGCGCAGCACCCGAGGCACCCTCGACACTGTGCTTTGGGGTTTGAGAAGCCCCACCACCGAGCAGCATCTGCACCGAAGATCAGCCCCCCAGCATCTCCACGATCTGCGTGGGGCCCTTTTGCATTTTGCCACTCGACGCGTCATCCCGGTTACTGGCCCGTTGGCTAGTGGCCATCTTGGCAACGAAATCCAAAATCAACACCGCTGGTCTGGTTGCTCCAGACTGGCCCTCACTCCTGTAAAAAGGAGCAGCCCCTCTGACCTTGCTGGTCCGAGTGAGAAGCTTGCATCATTTCCTGCGTGGCTTGCATTAGCGAAGGCCTGTTTGCTCCGATCAAGAAGCCGACACCGCCATCAGCTAGAGCCTTCGTGGGACAGCTCGTGATCGACTCCTGGGCGTCCTCGACCTCTTCGTGTCCACGTGGCTGCAGAGACAATCTTCACTTCTTCACCTGTTTGCACCCGACATCGCCTGGTTCCCTCCTGGTTCCATGGTAGTCACTGGCTAGTGGCTTTGAACATCTTCCCCTCTGCTTTCAGGTTTTCACCTCTTCAGATCCACCCTTGGATCCACCGGAACTCTCCTCGACGACCCGCCTGCAGCATCTTCATCTACAGGCTCCATAGACCAGCGCAACGAAACCCGACACACTTTGAGACATATGCACCCGCTTCCTGTGGGTGAGGTAACCCTGGCACTCCGGTGCTCCTGTGTAGCAATACACCTCTAATGTCTATGTTCCAAGTTGCTAGGTTCTAGGTCATCCGGAAGGTTCCCTTTGCAGTAACTTTGTACTTTTTATGCACCATTGACTTTGCATTGGTGCATGCGTGTGCTTTAAGCGCTGCACCCGAGTCCCGCGGGCCTTTCCCGACTTCATCACTGCTAGTCCCGAATAGCTCCAGCGATTCCCAAGGCCCTAGGCCTACTTCCTTTTCGATTAGTGATACTTATACCACTATTTTAGTATATGGGTTGAGTGGCCCGTAGGGCCTATCCATATTGTGCAACTTTTGTATATTTAAACAGTGTTTTGTTTTAACGCATTTGCTTCTGTGCTCATAAAGGGTATAGGGGATACTTGTAGTAAATACATATATATATATTTTCAATATATATCTGTGTGGTGTCCTTTCATTTGGTATTCAAGGGGATTGTATATGGTAAAACAGCTTGCTTCACATGCCTTTACAGAGTTTAGCCTAAGACTGCTTTGTCCATGCTACCTCTAGGATATCTGGACTATAAGGTTGACTTACAACCAATCATCATAAGGGTTGCTTGGCATGGTACAAGGTGATCACTAGAACTAGTGAGCATCATACACCAGGCCAACTTCTCACAGCAAGCGCTATATAAATGCAAAACCTTCCCTCTTCTATCCCCCCACTATCTTTTTTAACCCAACTAACAGACCAACATGTACAGCTCTCAAATACATTTTATATTTCCCTATACTAATTCACCACTAATCATTTTTGGATGCTGGAGTAGCGTGCTACTCGCCGAAAAAGCGCTTCAAAGTTCATATGGGGTAGTAAGAGTTATGTAAATCTAAATACATTACAATTACTGTTTACATCGGGCTGCACTAAGGCGAGGATAGAAGTAGAGTGGGGATCAGAGTTTATCTGCCCAGAACGAAGCATACTACAGAAAGTGTGTGAACAGTCTATATGTTGTGCGCCTGGCAGAGAAAAACACAGCAGAGGTGGGAAGAAGGTAGGTAATGTGATGGTCAGACCTATGTGGAAAGATGCAATCACTTTGGGCAGAAAAGAGGACTACTTTGTCCAGATGGACAGCAAGAAAGGGAGGTCTGGAAGATAAGCCTGAAGCTCACTCATCCTGCAAGCAGAGGTGATGGCAAGCAAAAAAGCAGTCTTCAAAGGAGGCGAAGAGGACAATTATGTAGGCGCTCAAAGGGAGCAAACATAAGATAAGTGAGGACAAGATTCAACTCCCACTAGGGCATTACGAAAGGAGAAGGAGGAAAGAGAAGAGTAATGCACTTCAAAAATCTGTTAACAATAGGATCGTTGACCATGCTCAAGGGCTCGGGGTACCATTCTTAGGACTGATCGCGTTTGATCTTCTTCAGCAATCTTGGCAGAAGTGGTACAGGAGGCCGCAACTCCACTCGCAACGAAAAGGGTCGCCGAGCGAAAGCCGTCTTGGAAACTCTAACACGCAGAACTGCTGACATTGAGCGTTCTCCCCACTACTGAAAGAGACCTAGCATCACCTTCGAGTGAAGATGCCATTTGTGATCCATCATGCACTGGCGGCTGAGTTTGTCCGTCCTGGCGTTCAGTGAACCTGTTAGGCGTTGAACCACCAGAGATATGCCCTGATGTTCCAGCCATGTCTAAAGGCGAAGAGCCTCTTGACATAGGGTCCACGACCCCACCCTGCCCTGTTTGTTGCAGTCCCACATGGCGGTGGTGTTGTCCGTGAACACAAGCACCACTCTTCCTTTGACAGAAAGAAGGAATGCCTTCAGTGCAAGACAAATCGCCCGGAGCTCCAGAAGGTTGATGTGGTGCCTGGACTCCACCAGAGACCAGAGGTCTTACCATATGGCTGCCCCAACCCAGGAGTGATGCATCCATTACTACTGTGTACTCAGGTTGGGGAAGGGAGAGGGATCTGCCGTTGACCCAATCCTGGTTGCAGTCCCCTCCGAAACTAACTTGCAGTCCCCTCCGAAATCTGAAAGTCATCAGAAAGATTCCCTTGGTGCTGCGCCCACTGGAACTTCAGGTCCCACTGCAGAGCACTTATATGCCATCTGGCATGATGCACCAGCAGGATGCAGGAGGCCATGAGGCCCAGCAGCCTCAGGGTCATTCTCACAGAACACCGAGATGGAGGCTGAAACATCGGTATCATAGCCCGAATATCCTGGACTTGCTGCTAGGGAGGATAGACCCAAAACTGTGGTGTGTCCAGAACCGCTCTGATGAAAAGGAGCTTATAGGAGGGAATCAGGTGCGACGTCAGCACGTTAACTGAGAACCCCAGCAAATGCAGGAAGTCTGTCGTAGTCTAGAGGCGGGAGACGACAGCCTAGGCGAGCTCACCTTCAACAGCCAGTCGTCGAGAGAGGGGAAGACTGGAACCCCTGATCTGTGCAGATGAGCTGCAACCACCGCCATCCCTTCCGTGAACACCCGGGGAGGGGGGGGGGGGGGGACTGGTAAGGCCAAAGGGGAGCGTGGTAAACTGAAAATGCGTGTGGCCTACCGTGTACCGTAGGTAATGCCGGTGGGCAGGCAAGACGGGGATGTGAAATTAAGTGTCCTGCAAGTCCAACGCTACCATCAAATCTCCAGGGTCGAAGGCAGACAAGACATGAGCCAAGGTTAACAGCTTGAACTTCTCCTTTCGGAGGAAGCGGTTGATGTCCCTGAGGAATAAGATAGGATGCAGGCCTTTGTCCTTCTTGGGTACCAACAAGTAGTGGGAGTAGCAACCCCGACCTACTTCTGGCACAGGGCCGCGTTTGATAGCTTCCTTGGCAAAGAGATCCATAACTTCCTGGAAGAGAAGGGCCAAATGATCCTCCGACATGGGATGAAATCACCACAAACGGCATGACACTTACGCACTCTGCTGCTTGCGGAACTCCGCGTAGACCGCCAGAGTTTTTATGTCACTTTGCGGAGTTCCTCACTGAAGAACTCCACATAGGCTTAATCTTATCATGAAAAAATAGATATCAGTCATATGTTAAGAAACAAGGGTGAGTCGAAACCTTTTGGATGGAGTAAAATTTAAGACATTATTATTGTGATTTTGTGGGCAATTAGTTGATTTTTGCAAGCACTAACACTTCTCTGTGTAAAGTAAAGACCTTGAGAGTTGTGTAACTTTCAGATACTCAAACTGTGGATTCTGTTGCAATGAAAAATATTTGCAGGCCTGAAATTTCTTTGGAGGTTGCAAGCGGGCAGCCTAAGTTATCATGCAGAGTTTCTTGATGAATTCTATTGCAACTACAATATGTGCTCTCTCATGTAAAGTCAGGTTGTTAGAAGCTTTTCTGCAACTCAAGATACACCTTACTTTTCACCTGGTGTGGATGCATTTCTCATGTTTAGTGAGATCTCCTTTCTGAGTATCACGTTTCTGGCTTTCCCCTCCTGTATAATGCTTTAGTCCAGTGTGAATTCTCATGTGAAATGACACTGTATTCAAGACTAAACCTTATCTGATATTCAGAATACACATAAATGATGTTCACTCTTCTAGTGAGCACCTTGCACAAGTCCAAACAACCCTTATGGTGATGGTTGTAAACTCCACCTTTGTAGCAGGGATTCTGTACCTATACAGAACTGTGCATAGAGACCCAGAACCTCAGTGAATGAGGGTGCGCCAAAAACTCACCTCAGTATCCAAAATCCCCTACCAGACTAGCAACCAGTGTCTCATTGGTTCTTTCTCATCCCCAATGATTAGACAACCCAGAACATGAACTCAGAACACCTCAGGTAAAGTGGAATACATGAACACTCTTTCGTCATACCAACATATCAGTCCAGAACGAGGAGTAAATGAAGACACGTGCAATTTTGAAATGTTTATTTCTAATGCCGTGTTCTTAAGCGCAGTGTCTTAGATAATATAAGGAAACATTATCAAGAACAAGGTTATCAGCATTGTTACTATTCCATAAAATACAAAAGGAGAAAGCATGTCGAAATGCTAATAGTAAAAGGTTACATTAAACGTAAGTTTACCCTCCCTAGCCAGTATATTATATTATATCTAAAGAAGGTCTCTTTTGGGTTTAGAAGGGCAGACCCATACCTCTTGTGCTTAGCAGAAACGGATCACATCATCTCCTGCACCAACACTCAGCATACGAATCTCCATCAAGTGTGTTTTACTTCTCTGTGCAGTGCATTATTAAACCCGCTCAAACCCAAAGTTGGCCACAGCTGCAAATGTGTTATGTCTAGACCGTGCCCTGATCAACTCGAACAACAAGCACTGTGTTGAAAAACCTTGAAGGCCTCGGCACTCACTGTACAGACATAGATTATCAAGCAAACCTTGTTATTCTCGCGTCAAACAAAATATGCAACTAGGCGAAAAGCTGTAATAACATAATGTGCCGTGTGCAGAGGCAGCAGAAAAGGAAAATGGCTTTTAAACTTGTAAAACGCTCATGCTAACTTAACACAGTGTGAAGGTATAATTACAAACACGTGACACCTTATAGACCAGCTATCCTAGGGGTAGCATGGACAGAGAAGTCTTAGGCTATAACTCTAGAGGGCGTGTAAAGCCAGCTGTTTTACCATACGTAACCCCTTGAATACCAAATGAAAGGACACCACACAGGATATATATAAAATATATATGTATTTATTCACTAACACACTCCTCTGAACTCTTTATGAGGACAGAGGCAAAAGCACATAACAAGTTACTCTTAGAAATACTTTAAATAGCACAATTTACAGTTAGGCCCTAGGGGCGCGTAAAACCATATACTAATTTAAGTGGTATAAGAACCACGACTTGTGAAAAGAGAAGGCCTAGGGCATCGCTGGGGCTACACTATCTGACCCTTAGGTTAGGAGTAGGAGGCCCACAGGCGGCGCGTGCAGAGTCGGAACACTCACGCGGGAGTCAATAGAAAGTCTATGGGAACTTAAAAGGTAAGTAATTATAGTTTTAGGACACTTCCGGTTTAGATAGGAGGAAACTACAAGCAAATCTGGACTCTAGGATAGTCAATCCCTACAGGAGCACCGAAGTACTCGCTTTACCTCACCCACGGGCTGCGGGTGCATAGGTGTCAAAGTGTGTCGGGTTTCGCCGTTGATTCCAATGGAGCCGTGAAGAAAGATGCTGCAGGCGACCAGGAGGAAGATGTCCGGGTGGATCCAAGGGTGGATCGAAGTTGAAAAAGGGCCTAAAAGCAGAGGGGACGAGTCTAGGTCACTAGCCAGTGACCGGGTGGAACCAGGAAGAAACCAGACGTCGTCGAGGAGCAATCAGGTGCTGTTGTGAAGCTGGTCTCTGCAGCCACGCGGACCAGGAGGGGTCGAAGACGGCCAGGCGCTAGCGAGGAGCTGTCCCACGAAGGTTCTCGCAGAAGGAGGGGTCGACTTCATGATCGGAGCCAACAAGCCTAAGCAAAGGTAACCCACCCAGGATACCCACCCGATAGATTCAGAAACTGCATGCTTGAAGTAGGTCGCTGGATGGCACAAAGCTGCCTTAAGCTAAACTCCTCAAAGACCGAGGTTTTGCTCTTTGGTGCCAGAGACAACTTTTGGTCCCCGAGGTGGTGGCCAGACGAAATGGGACCTCTCCCCGAGCCGGTGGACAAAGTGAAAAATCTCGGTATACTGGTGGACACCACCCTGACCTTTAAATCCCAGGTGAGCACCCTCTCCTCCTCCCTCCACTTCACACTCAAAACCATTAGAAAAATGTTACCTTATCTTGAGAAGAAACACAGGAAAACAATAGTCACTGGTCTAGTGCTCTCACGCCTAGACTATTGCAACAGCCTGATGCTAAACGCCCAGCAGAGCGTACTTAATAAACTCCAACTTCTGCAAAATGCAGCCGCCCGCCTAATCACTGACACACCCAAATTTGCCTCGGTATCTCAGGAGCTGGCTAAGCTACATTGGCTACCCATCCGTAAAAGAATCACTTTCAAGGCAGTATGTATGGTCTTCAAGGCCCTCCACGATACGGGCCCTAGGCACTTGAAATCACTTTTCTGCTGGCATAAACCAGCAAGAACCCTGAGGTCAGGACAACTGGCTCTGGTTACGGTCCCCAGAATTAAAAAAGCTTGCTGGGGAGGCAGGAGTTTTTCTCTCGGGCGGCTGAGGCCTGGAATAAACTTCCACTTGCGCTCAGACAAATCCAGAATCTGATGGCCTTTAGAAGAGTAACTATTAATCAAAAGAGAATGGACACTTGTATCTGCAAAAACCATTAGTTTTTATCGAAGACCCTCATAGACATCCTGGAGTTGTTATAGCGGTATATCTTTTCATCCGCCCCATCAGGAGTCTTGGCATAGTCATAGGGTCAACGATTGACGTGCAGTATGCCTGCCTCACCCGAGGCTACTTCTGGTGAATGCAGAAGTGTCCAGAAATGAAAAACAAAATATTTAAAAAGTAATGACTTAGCCTAGAGAACTTGGTTTTTAATCTGAAAAATGACTAGTCACTAGTGTTAAAAAGAATTTGGATATAGAGGTAGTTGAGTTACTAAACTACCATATCACTTTTGACAGCAGTCGACATGTTTCAGCTCTTCCGGCCCACAGAGGGTCAATGGAGCTTTTGTCAGGACAAAAAACAAACAATTAAACATATAACTCATACACCCTTTGTGTGTATGGTGAGGATAACACAACGGAAATTCCGATCTGTGAAAGAAACCAATACAGTCATTGTGACAACAGTGCATTAACTGGGTTAAGGCAGACATATATAGAAAATAGCATTACTAAATGCAGAAACGGGAGTAAACCAAATTGTGGCTTAGCTCTCGTGGAGACAGTACATAGGAGAAAACTTATGGGTTGTGGAAGCTGTGGGTAGACACTTCCAGGCTTTACGTTTAGAGATCTATGGTATAGCTGTATTCACAAGACTTTTATTATGGGTGAGGAATATGGCGCGGAATTCAAAAAGGCAGAGGTGATTTTGTGACGATTAAGGCTTAAAGGTAAAGCGGCATGGTAACAATACATATCGCCGAGTATGAGTCTATGCACAACTAGAGAAACGTTATATATGAAAAACGACTCGCATGTACAGTGAAGCGCGGGTGTTGGGAGACCTGGGTTTTACAAAAGGGGTTTACAACATATGTGGTTTGTGCTACCAACTTCATGCACACCCCAAAGAAAACCCGTAAGGTACCTGGTGTTTTCAGAGGTTTGGTATCCAACAGGGAATCAGAGTCGCATCTGGATTTACTCTATATTCGGGATAATGTACATTCATTCAGGTTAGTATTGGTCGTCATCTTACCTCATTTCTTCGGGAGAACTCAAAGAACGCCATTCTTACCCATGCGGCATCAGTCTGTGAGCCTTGTGCTGACTCTGCCCCTGGCTGTGGGCGGGTCATGAATTACTGGTCTTTTATATATAGGCCAACGACACAAAGCAAGGACCAGTTGTTGTTGTTTTTGTGGCCGCTAAAAAGGATTGGCGTATGGGGATTTCGGGACCTGTTCACAAAAATCTCTATTCATCTGAGAGTCTAGGATGCAGGGTATTCGTAAGTCCAGATGGAGATCATTTTAGTTAAGTTGATTCCACGGAATGTGGTCATTCATTCCTATTTCATCAGTTTTTAAGCGATCAACCCATCTTTGTTCTTTATTAAAAAGAACTTGTTCTGCGTTTTGATCCTTGATTTCAAGCATTTCTAGTACCGTCCACTTCAGCTCATCACATGTATGTCCAGCTTCTATGAAGTGGGTGCACAGTTTCGTTGTATTCTTTTTTAATCTGACATTACTCCGGTGTTCCCCTATGCGGAGTTTGACTTTCCGGCAAGTCATGCCCACATACTGCTTTTGGCAAGGACAGGTGATCAGATAAATCACGTGCGAGGAGTTGCAGTTGGTATGGCTCCTTTGAGTCCATTTTAGATTGTCATTTAACTGTAAGGTCTTGGTACTCGACGTGAACTTGCATACTCCACACGTGCCACATGGATAATGTCCAGTAACTGGCATCATATGTACATCTCTGATCGTAGACTTTAAGGGTATTTTCCTGGGTCTGGTGTGTACCAGGAAGTCTTTTAAGTTCTTGGTTCTTTTATTGGCAAAGCGCGGCTTTGGCCAGTTCAATGTTCCAGAGGTCAATATTTGCCAGTTTTTCTTTATTAGTTTTTGCACCTCATAGGTCGCTGGGCAAAACGTGGTCACGCAGGTGACGAGATCCTTGATAGGTTCTTTTTGTGTGCTTTGTAGTAGGCAGTCTCTGGGTTGGTTAGAGGCTCTTTTTTTGCATTTTGATATTACTGTTGCAGTGTAGTTCCTCTTTTTGAGTTTTTGGCTCAATTCGTCTGCTTGTTTTTTGTAATCCTCTTTTTTACTACAATTCCGTTTATGCCTCAGGAATTGGCTATATGGGAGATTATCTCGCAGCGGACGGGGATGGTAACTATGGTAGGACAACAAACAATTTTTAGCTGTTGGCTTAGTAAATGTTTTTGTCTCCAGTTTCCCGTTTTCCACAAATATGGTGAGGTCCAAGAAATCGATTGTCTCCTTGTGTGCTGTGGAGGTGAATTTGAGCCAGCGGTCTCTGCTGTTTAGCCATTCCAGAAATGTTTGGAGGTCATTTTTTGTATCCCAGATAAGGAGAACGTCATCTATATAACGTTTCCAGTATTTTATATTGGAAACGTATGGGTTGGTATCGTGTAGGATGCTTTCTTCTTCAAGGCGGCTCACGTAGAGTCCTGCCACCGAAGGCGCAAACGCACTTCCCATGGATGTGCCATGGCATTGAAGAAACAATTGGCCATTGTACTCGAAATAATTCTCTTGAAGTGCTAGTCTGCAGCATTCGAGTATGAAGTGACGTGGAGTTTTGTATTTCCAGTCAAGCTTGAAGAGCAAGTCCTCCAACATTTTCAAAGTGTCTTCTTGGGGTAGGCTGGTGTAAAGGGATTCCACATCCAGCCCTACCAATAGCATGTTGTTTTGGTCAAAAGTGACCTCCCCAATCTGGTTCAGTAGGTCTCTAGTATCCTTAAGATAAGTTGGTGTCTTTTGTACCAGCGGTTTTAGGAACTCGTCTGCAAATTTAGATAGGGGCTCGAGTAACGAGCCGATTCCCGAGACTATCGGGCGTCCAGGTGGAGGTGTTTTGTTCTTATGGGTTTTGGGTAACGAGTAGAAGAAAGGTATTTTGGGTGGGGAAAAAGACAAAAAGGTCTACCACAACATGAGCAAAAAAGAAAAACAGGCTTTGCTCGAACTAAGAGACAATGAGAAGATTATAATTAAACCCGCTGATAAGGGTGGCGGGGTAGTAATCCTTACCAAAGAAGGATACGACGAACAATGCCTCACTCTACTGTCCAATGATACCTTCTACAAACAATTGAATGTAGATCCCACTGAGAGACTGACCAATACAATCGCTATAATGGTACACGAAGCAGAAATGAACAGATGGATCTCGAAGAAGGAGGCGGAATTCTTAACACCAAAAACACCCAAAATACCTTTCTTCTACTCGTTACCCAAAACCCATAAGAACAAAACACCTCCACCTGGACGCCCGATAGTCTCGGGAATCGGCTCGTTACTCGAGCCCCTATCTAAATTTGCAGACGAGTTCCTAAAACCGCTGGTACAAAAGACACCAACTTATCTTAAGGATACTAGAGACCTACTGAACCAGATTGGGGAGGTCACTTTTGACCAAAACAACATGCTATTGGTAGGGCTGGATGTGGAATCCCTTTACACCAGCCTACCCCAAGAAGACACTTTGAAAATGTTGGAGGACTTGCTCTTCAAGCTTGACTGGAAATACAAAACTCCACGTCACTTCATACTCGAATGCTGCAGACTAGCACTGCAAGAGAATTATTTCGAGTACAATGGCCAATTGTTTCTTCAATGCCATGGCACATCCATGGGAAGTGCGTTTGCGCCTTCGGTGGCAGGACTCTACGTGAGCCGCCTTGAAGAAGAAAGCATCCTACACGATACCAACCCATACGTTTCCAGTATAAAATACTGGAAACGTTATATAGATGACGTTCTCCTTATCTGGGATACAAAAAATGACCTCCAAACATTTCTGGAATGGCTAAACAGCAGAGACCGCTGGCTCAAATTCACCTCCACAGCACACAAGGAGACAATCGATTTCTTGGACCTCACCATATTTGTGGAAAACGGGAAACTGGAGACAAAAACATTTACTAAGCCAACAGCTAAAAATTGTTTGTTGTCCTACCATAGTTACCATCCCCGTCCGCTGCGAGATAATCTCCCAAATAGCCAATTCCTGAGGCATAAACGGAATTGTAGTAAAAAAGAGGATTACAAAAAACAAGCAGACGAATTGAGCCAAAAACTCAAAAAGAGGAACTACACTGCAACAGTAATATCAAAATGCAAAAAAAGAGCCTCTAACCAACCCAGAGACTGCCTACTACAAAGCACACAAAAAGAACCTATCAAGGATCTCGTCACCTGCGTGACCACGTTTTGCCCAGCGACCTATGAGGTGCAAAAACTAATAAAGAAAAACTGGCAAATATTGACCTCTGGAACATTGAACTGGCCAAAGCCGCGCTTTGCCAATAAAAGAACCAAGAACTTAAAAGACTTCCTGGTACACACCAGACCCAGGAAAATACCCTTAAAGTCTACGATCAGAGATGTACATATGATGCCAGTTACTGGACATTATCCATGTGGCACGTGTGGAGTATGCAAGTTCACGTCGAGTACCAAGACCTTACAGTTAAATGACAATCTAAAATGGACTCAAAGGAGCCATACCAACTGCAACTCCTCGCACGTGATTTATCTGATCACCTGTCCTTGCCAAAAGCAGTATGTGGGCATGACTTGCCGGAAAGTCAAACTCCGCATAGGGGAACACCGGAGTAATGTCAGATTAAAAAAGAATACAACGAAACTGTGCACCCATTTCATAGAAGCTGGACATACATGTGATGAGCTGAAGTGGACGGTACTAGAAATGCTTGAAATCAAGGATCAAAACGCAGAACAAGTTCTTTTTAATAAAGAACAAAGATGGGTTGATCGCTTAAAAACTGATGAAATAGGAATGAATGACCACATTCCGTGGAATCAACTTAACTAAAATGATCTCCATCTGGACTTACGAATACCCTGCATCCTAGACTCTCAGATGAATAGAGATTTTTGTGAACAGGTCCCGAAATCCCCATACGCCAATCCTTTTTAGCGGCCACAAAAACAACAACAACTGGTCCTTGCTTTGTGTCGTTGGCCTATATATAAAAGACCAGTAATTCATGACCCGCCCACAGCCAGGGGCAGAGTCAGCACAAGGCTCACAGACTGATGCCGCATGGGTAAGAATGGCGTTCTTTGAGTTCTCCCGAAGAAATGAGGTAAGATGACGACCTATACTAACCTGAATGAATGTACATTATCCCGAATATAGAGTAAATCCAGATGCGACTCTGATTCCCTGTTGGATACCAAACCTCTGAAAACACCAGGTACCTTACGGGTTTTCGTTGGGGTGTGCATGAAGTTGGTAGCACAAACCACATATGTTGTAAACCCCTTTTGTAAAACCCAGGTCTCCCAACACCCGCGCTTCACTGTACATGCGAGTCGTTTTTCATATATAACGTTTCTCTAGTTGTGCATAGACTCATACTCGGCGATATGTATTGTTACCATGCCGCTTTACCTTTAAGCCTTAATCGTCACAAAATCACCTCTGCCTTTTTGAATTCCGCGCCATATTCCTCACCCATAATAAAAGTCTTGTGAATACAGCTATACCATAGATCTCTAAACGTAAAGCCTGGAAGTGTCTACCCACAGCTTCCACAACCCATAAGTTTTCTCCTATGTACTGTCTCCACGAGAGCTAAGCCACAATTTGGTTTACTCCCGTTTCTGCATTTAATAATGCTATTTTCTGTATATGTCTGCCTTAACCCAGTTAATGCACTGTTGTCACAATGACTGTATTGGTTTCTTTCACAGATCGGAATTTCCGTTGTGTTATCCTCACCATACACACAAAGGGTGTATGAGTTATATGTTTAATTGTTTGTTTTTTGTCCTGACGAAAGCTCCATTGACCCTCTGTGGGCCGGAAGAGCTGAAACATGTCGACTGCTGTCAAAAGTGATATGGTAGTTTAGTAACTCAACTACCTCTATATCCAAATTCTTTTTAACACTAGTGACTAGTCATTTTTCAGATTAAAAACCAAGTTCTCTAGGCTAAGTCATTACTTTTTAAATATTTTGTTTTTCATTTCTGGACACTTCTGCATTCACCAGAAGTAGCCTCGGGTGAGGCAGGCATACTGCACGTCAATCGTTGACCCTATGACTATGCCAAGACTCCTGATGGGGCGGATGAAAAGATATACCGCTATAACAACTCCAGGATGTCTATGAGGGTCTTCGATAAAAACTAATGGTTTTTGCAGATACAAGTGTCCATTCTCTTTTGATTAATAGTTATCAGTTAAGGGGAAACGAATGGACTTTCTATCCTCTTCCCTTCCTTTGGTTTGATATAAGGCCTTTAGAAGAGGTCTAAAAACATGGCTCTTCACTCAGTAAGCACGCTCCATCACACCAGTCTATCCTTCTAGCGCCAGGACACCTCCGGGTATTAGAGCGCTCTATAAATATGCAAAATAAATAAATAAATTCACAAAAGGCTTCTGGTGCAGGCCAGGAGGGTCTGAGGTACTTCACCTTTTCAGGGAAGCAAGTGCCAGTCTGGAGCAACCAGACCAGCGATGGATTTCTTAAAGCATAGTCGTCTCAGGACTACTAGCCAACTGGCCAGCAACCGGGACAACACGTCGAGTAGAACACAAACAGAAGGGCCCCACGCAGAACACATGGAATGTGGAGGGCTGATCTTCGGTGCAGGTGGTGCTCAGTCTCTGGGTGTCTCAGTCCCCAGTGCACAGCTTCGAGGATGCCTCAGGAGCTGCGCTGGTAGCAATCAGAAGGACTTTTCAAAATGTCCGGTCCACAAGGTCCAACGCCGTCCACAGTGCTCAGCTGCGCTGGAGTCGTGCAGTGGGGTCAGAGGGCTCAGGGAGTCAGGATCTTGTCAGGCACTGCCCTCGGGTTCCGGCGGGAACGGGGGCAAAGCAAGCCTTCAAGTCGCTGTATGGCCTAGTTGCCCAGGGTGGTCACTCCTTGGCCACAAGGGAGATTCTTCAGTCTTCAGCTCAGGTGAATGTCGAAGGGTCCAGAGTTTCGTCTTCAGTTCGATTCCAGGATTAATCTAAAGTCTCCTGGGTCAGCTCCTATCTTTATACAACTAAAGTGGGCTGGTTTACCTACTAGGTCCCTCCTATAGGTGGGACCAGGAAGGGGGGTGGTTACACACCCTTTCCTTTCTCCAGTTTCGCGCCAGAGCTGGGGCAGGGTTGCCCCAGCAACCGGTTTGAACTGGGGTATGCATGGAGCACCTAGAGTGCTCCAGGCAGTGTGTTTCTTTTCAACCCTCCCTGTCCTAATACACAAACTCCTGTATGGGGCGGTGCTCGCACCTCTCCAGGCAGTAAACCTATTGTCCAGGCCTCCCTAGCTGGAAGGACTCCCAGCAGCAGGAGGCCAGACTTGTGTCTGGGGCAGCAGCGTTCATTTTGTAACGCTGGGGCTCTGGTTAACTTTAACCGTGATCGTCAGAACTAACATGTCTTCTCCGTCTAGAAGAGTGGAATACTAACCCCGTCTCCAGAATTGGCGAGGGGGTAGTATTCCAAAGCGTATGACACCTTACACGACATGTTTAGATAAAGCCAAACCAAAGTTAGCATTAACCGCGAGGATTATAATGCACTTAAGAGTATATAGTATGGCAATATCATAGAACAGCTATAAGGAAGTAGTTCCGAACGCTGCAGACAGGCTCAGCTCATGCTAGAGCACCATCTCACATATAACCAAGCACTCTGCCTTCAGGATTGTTAAGGCCTGCCATAGGAGTGACTTATAGGTTACTATGTATCTATATGTATGTAGGTATAGGAATACTACACCTAAGCAAGGGGTAATTACACGACCTTGCCCCGGCTGAGTGATCAGCCAGTTGTGCCTATTTGGGTGGCCAGCCAGGGGTGGCATAAAACATGCTGCAGCCCCTGCTAGGCCTTGGTTGCACCTATGCCCTGAGTACCTAGGGTACACTATACAGGGACTCATAAGGTGAACCAATATCCAATTGTGTATGTACCTAAGGTACATGGAGTCCATTTTAAGGAGAGAGCCGATAGCCTGGGGCCCTGAATAGCAGGATCCAAGGCCAACTAAGTCGAAAACCAGCTAAACACTAGGCAAAAAGTTGGGGGTAACCATAGTCAGATATCCACCTTCCTACAGTGTGTTTTCTTATGGTGCTTGTAACCATCTCTACCTCTGAATCTTTTCTGACATTTAGAGCACTGATAATTTTATTCACCAGTGTGGATTCTCACATGTTTAGTGAGATGAGATGTTTGGCTGAAACATTTTTGGCATTCGGAGCACTGATAAGGTTTTTCCCCAGTGTGGGTTCTTATGTGCTGTGTGAGAGTACTTTTTAAACTGAAACATTTCTGGCATTCAGAGCACTGATAAGGTTTTTCCCCAGTGTGGGTTCTTATGTGCTGTGTGAGACTACTTTTTATACTGAAACATTTCTGGCATTCAGAGCACTGATAAGGTTTTTCCCCAGTGTGGGTTTTTATATGCAACGTGAGATGTCTTTTTTCATTGAAACATTTCTGGCATTCAGAGCACTGATAAGGTTTTTCCCCAGTGTGGGTTCTTATGTGCCGAGTGAGACTGCTTTTTTCACTGAAACATTTGTTGCATTCAGTGCACCGATAACGTTTTACCCAAGTGTGGGTCCTTGTATGTTTAGTGAGTCTCATTTTGTCACTGAAACATCTCTGGCATTCAGAGCACTGATAAGGTTTTTCCCCAGTGTGGAATCTCACATGTACAGTTAGAAGTGATTTACGGTTAAATTGTTTCTGGCATTCAGAGCACTGATAAGGTTTTTCCCCAGTGTGGAATCTCACATGTACAGTTAGAAGTGATTTACGGTTGAAACGTTTTGGGCATTCAGAGCACTGATAAGGTTTTTCCCCAGTGTGGGTACTTATGTGCTTTGTGAGACTACTTTTTAAACGGAAATATTTCTGGCATTCAGAGCACTGATAAGGTTTTTCCCCAGTGTGGGTTCTTATATGCTGAGTCAGAGTGCTTTGATTACCGAAACATTTCTGGCATTCAGAGCACTGATAAGGTTGCTCCACAGAATGGGTCATTGCATGATGAGAAAGACTTTGTCTGTAACAAAACCTTTTCTGGCATTCAGAGCACTGATAAGGTTTTTCCCCAGTGTGGGTTCTTATATGCACTGTGAGATCGCGTTTTTCATTGAAACATTTCTGGCATTCCGTGCACTGATATGGTTTCTCTCCAGTGTGGGTTATTGTATGCCGAGTGAGACTGTTTTTGTCAATGAAACATTTCTGGCATTCTGTGCACTGATGAGGTTTTTCCCCAGTGTGGGTTCTTGTATGCTGAGTCAGAGTGCTTTGATTACCGAAACATTTCTGGCATTCAGAGCACTGATAAAGTTTTTCCTTAGTCTTAGAGTGGTAGCTTGTATGCTGAGTGAGACTGCTTTTGTCTTTGAAACATTTCTGACAATCCGGGCACTGATAAGGTTTGTCCACAGAGTGGGTTATTGCATGTCGAGATAGACTCTGTTTCTTACAAAAACTTTTCTGGCATTCAGAGCACTGATAAGGGTTTTCCCCAGAGTGGATTCTCATATGTTCAGTGAGATGAGATTTTTGGCTGAAACATTTTTGGCATTCGGAGCACTGATAAGGTTTTTCCCCAGTGTGGATTCTTATATGCTCAGTGAGATTGCATTTTTGGCTGAAACATTTGTAACATTCAGAGCACTGATAAGGTTTTTCCCCAGTGTGGGTTCTTATATGCTGAGCGAGACTGCTTTTTTCACTGAAACATTTGTCACATTCAGTGCACCGATAACGTTTTACCCAAGAGTGGGTCCTTGTATGTTTAGTGAGTCTCCATTTGTCAATGAAACATCTCTGGCATTCAGAGCACTGATAAGGTTTTTCCCCAGTGTGGAATCTCACATGTGCCATTAGTAGTGATTTAAGTTTTAAATCTTTTGGGCATTCAGAGCACTGGTAAGGTTTTTTCCTAGAGTGGATTCTCATATGTTCAGTGAGATGAGATTTTTGGTTGAATCTTTTTGGGCATTCAGCGCACTGGTAAGGTTTTTCCACAGAGTGGGTTAATGCATGTCGATATAGACTCAGTTTGAAACTAAACCTTTTCTGACATTCAGAGCACTGAAAAGGTTTTTCCCCAGTGTGGATTCTCATATGCTCAGTGAGATAAGATTTACGCCTGAAACTTTTTTGGCATACTTTACACGGAGAGTGTTTTCCCCCAGTGTGGATTCTCATATGCTCAGTGAGATAAGATTTACGCCTGAAACTTTTTTGGCATACTTTACACGGAGAGTGTTTTCCCCCAGTGTGGATTCTCATATGCTCAGTGAGATAAGATTTACGCCTGAAACTTTTTGGCATACTTTGCACTGAAAGTGGTTTACCCCTGTGTGCATTCTGTCAAATTCTGTGAGATAAGATTTATGGCTGTATCTTTTTGACACAGGTAACTTTTTTCCCCAACTTCGGTTATTTTGCCTCGATTTTAGAGTCGGGCTTGTTTAGATAATGTTCAGCACTTATCTCTAAAAGAAATTGTGTGTAAATTTCTCAACACTTGAATTGAGCAAAAAATGTCGGGAAGCAGTCCTGTAACACCTGTTGAAATTTTCCTAGCAGATAATAGTCTTTAGGTTATAGCCTCTCCGGCAGCAACTTAATTTGTGACTGAAGTTTTTCTCAAATCGATTTGTATAGGTTCTTAGCAATGCAGTAATAAGGTGTTAGTCTGATATTTAATGATTAAACTGATAAGTACCTTTTTGCTCTGATGTAATGGTAGTAACTGAGGGCGTTAGAACGTGCACAGTACTATTGTGGATCATTAGTCGCAGAACATCAGTTCCTTCTACCCTTTCTATGTTTGGGGTAAGGTTAAGGTTTGTAGTTCTGAAGATGAGGATTTATTTACATTAGCTATAGCGCAACTGTGCTCTTTTAATCCATTTTTATATTTAACAGTTTTACATATCACTACTGCACAACAGATAATGTTGAGGCGATTTACATAGAATTACAGAACAGTACACAATAAAAAGGAAACAATCTGAGATGGTCATTAACACAATAAAGTGGTGAATTTTTAAGGTTTTCGCAAGAGTGAGCAGAGTGGGTCAAGGTGTTATATCCCGAGGCAGATAGTCTCAAACTTGCGTAACTGGTTAAAAACGGTTGTTGAACAAAGGCGATTTTCCAATCTCTTAGTTGTTAACGTGTCAGCTTCGGAGTCTTCTTTCAGCGTCTTTTCTTTGATGGTATGCAGAAGAAACCTTTAGTTGTAACTTTTTATGCAGTGTGTGCTTCCTCTCTAGAATTACATGATGCTTTAGATGAACATTATTCTGTCATGCTTAGGCAATTTGTCTTTCTGATAATATTTCAGATGAGGATGCTGAAGCAGTCTTTCTACATTATTTCTGATGCTGTGTGCACAGATATGGCTTTGCTCTGGGTTAATGAAATGCAAAATTAGAGACTTCACTTACAGGTATAGTACTTTCCTCGCCACACTTAGATTTTTGGAAATTGTTTAAACGTAGAATGCTGGATGTCCTTCAGTTTTTCAAAATAATCCTTCTTCTGGCACTGACATTCAAATCTTGCTTTCTTCGTCCGTAATTTCAATCACCTATAGTATTAAAATTAAATAGTTAATACATGTGCATTTCCAAAAATATAATTTACAAGCCAAATCAATGCAGAATTTTGAAAATGCTGAGCTGTTTTTCAGACAGAGTAGAGTGTAGAATGGTAGAATGAGAGTAATTGGATGTAGGAGTGAGGATTTGTAGAATTTTCAACATTTTATTAAGCTCACAAAGGATACATGTACCCTATAAAGTTGCAACATAGAATCCCAAAGACATTTCTGAAAGTCATATGGACTGGCGCCAAACAAATATTAAAAAATATATACTATTAATTAATTTGTAATGCAGATTTCTGGGAAGGGAATGACTCCTCCACGGACAACAGGCATTTTCCCCTGCCCTGAGTTACCACCTACTTGTATCTGGTTTCCTGACTTTTGAGTTTTGGCCTCTGCCTCAAGCAAATCTATTGTGTGCTGCGAGGACTATGCCTAAACATATCCCTCAACTATGGTCCAGAGTATGAATCAAGGGCAATGAAATGAAGGCGGACTTTCAAGTGTTTATTTTATTCCACTTGATTATCAGTTGTTAGGTTTTTCTGCACCTGGATTTACTGGGTGCAGAAAACCAGGACACAATCTTTTTCCAGACAGAAAAATTAGACTGAAAAGACGCATAAGACTCTGGGTGCAGCAGAAGCAGCCAAGACTTATGCTGGTTTTTTTCACCAACTGGGGGAAACACACAATTCTTCCCTCTGTTGGTGTTCACATTTGTTGTCGGCCTGTGATTCGGCGTTGAGTGCAGAGCGTATCGATTAGAGCCGAAGAGGAGTTGACGAGCAAGCGGAGCGGAGCCTGGGACGACTGCCAGGGTTTGTTTTGTGAGCGGTTCCCGCTTCACCCGCGTCCGGTTATACGGGCGATTTAAGTTCTACAGATCTGCTTTGGGGGCAGGAACGGACGCTGCCGGCACCGCGGTGCTAAGTCGCTTGTGGTGCTGCTCGTGCGGCGGCTGCTGCAAGGCACAGAGGAGCCTTGGCCTGCCACCTGATTTATGTCAAAAATGTGTTCATAAATTTTTTTTCCACAGTCCACAGGCAAAAATTACACCATCACTTGGTCCCACGCAGGGGATCAGAAAGCCTCAACAGAATTATAACAGGTGGACAAAGTACATTGATTAATATAAACCAGCTCCTCCTCTTATTAGATGAGTCAAATGAAAGATACAGCTTCTAAGTGCCCCGGAGCTGAGACAGAGAGATAAAAAAGAAGAACGTCATGCAACTTTGCTAAGCCAGCAGATAGGTCTAAAGAAAACTTAACGGCCTTCTGTAACGGTAATTTCTCCAGGTTGCTCCACCGAGGTGTTGTATGCGGAATAGCCAAAAAGCGTGGACCAACTCATCCTAACATGGGATAAGTAATTATGAATCTAACAAGGAACAAAGATAAAAAACACAAAAAAAATCCACCCCCCTCCCCATCCGTGGTGGCGGTGTGTTCATACTAACGAGAGGTAGGTCGACACTGGGATTGTGATCAAAACTGGAAGAGATGGCGGGCTTCGATGGTGGAGGGACACACCGCAGACGGACGGCCCTGGGAGAGGAAGGAGACAAGGGGGCCCCATTTAAATTCAAAATTCTTATCATTATCCCTAAAAATATCAGCCATACGTTCTAGGCTAAGCAGTCTCCAAAGATGAGAGTGCCATAGGGAAATAGCTGGAGCCTCCCTTCTCTTCCTCAGATCTCAGGGAACTGCCGCCTGATTTTACGTATACACAAAGCATTGAGCAGAGCAGAGCTGAGCCGAGGAGTGGAGTGAAGTGCCTACATCTGCCGTCTGTAGTGGGACTGGCTCTGGATCCCGCTCTTGCTCCTGAAGGATTCCCAGCATTCTCCCTTGTACTCTTGACAGCGATGAATAGCAACGAACAAGCAATGAACAGTGAGTGGTGAGTGACAAGTGGCAAGAGGTGTGTGGCGTGTGGCGAGTAGTTAAGGTTGATCGGTCCTTAAGTCGCTGAGCCATTGGAGTCTGTAACAAGTCCGTAATACAAAATCTGAGAAATTATGCAAAGGGGAAAGTGACAATAGACTTTGACCCTCTTGAAGCACCCCTCGACCCCTGAATTACTCTGCATGCCTAGACTCCAGCCCTACCTGGAGCCCGGATATTAATGAATCGGTTAATTAATTGATTAATTAATTAAGTAACCAGCAGTACCAGCAGATTCTGTACCGAGGTGTGCTTTGGGGGTGTTTTCCCTTGAAGGTGTTTGGTGGTGTTTTTGTCCTATCAAAGCACCCTTTGGTCTTGTCACCGGCCCCTTTGATTCTCTGAAAGAAGCAAGACTTCTTCACCTTAGAGGGTGTATTATGAGGTCAGGAAAGGAGCGGCCACCTTTACCTCCTATCAAAAGGAAAAGAAAAATACAACAAACACTAATATTAGATACGTTTAAAATAAAACAGGCAGGTGACATACAGTCCTTTAAATTATCTAAGGTCCATACATTTGGGAAACTGGGAAAGTCGCAGTCAAAGTTTGATTTTATGAAAGATCCAACTGGTGCTATGCTAACAGTGCTAACTAACCCATGTGATCTTCAAATTCCAATTAAACCACTGAGTAGAACAAATATTATATCCCCTAAGCAAGGAGTAAGTGAACCAGGCCACCCTGAGTCTGAAGCTGTAGTCGAACGAATGTCAAATTCAAATAAGGACCAAGTCAACCATTGGGGTCAAATAACAGACCTAGAGATGTTAACTATTCCACTTACTGGTCGTTCACAATAAGAGGACGCAAAATGCACAAATCTAACAATGGGAGATACTCGGCACTTACTACAAACTAGGCAGCCAATGCCAATAGAAGTGCAAGTAAAAATCAGAAAAGCTAACGGGATAGGGGAACCATCTAATTTGGGCCAAATAAATCAACAAGAGCAAGATGCTCCAAATTAACTAAATGGTGGGGTGAAAATCATAAGGGAAGCCAATACCCCCACTGAAATCGGATCTTGCTCTGTCTAAAATAAATTCAGCTAAAAAACAGTACCAGACGAAATGTAATCAAAATAATGCATCTCAAATTAATAAGGACGAATTCAACAGCAACCCAGAAACTCTGCAGCGCTGGAGTACTCAATAGTAGGCCACAATTCATTAATTCTTGTGAAGAGGGAGATGATTTTCAAGGACCACAAAAAGAGGAGTATAAGGACCTATCATTCATAAATGGGCAACACCATAGCCATAGGTACTCAGGCACCAGGAAGTGGGAACGCAGGAGCAATTTGGGATTTATTCTTCAAAACCTGCAATTAACTCTGGAAGCTTTAACATATCAGTCCAACAAAAAGGAGGTCCAAATAGATCTTGAGCGCTATGGCATCCTCTGTTACCAGAATTGAGCAGAAGATAACAACGCAAAATAATCTAATAGTAAGGGCGCAACCTCAGCCTATATCTACGTATGCAGAGTGTAGTTGTGCCCCACTAACTAACAAACTAACTACCATTCTGGATATTTTAAAAACAATAATTGACGATGTAAAAGGGAATTTTCCTAATGTGGAAATTCAACCCATCAAGACCGACTGCCACGCTAAAG
The DNA here is from genome assembly GCF_964263255.1 of Lissotriton vulgaris. Classification (NCBI taxonomy): domain Eukaryota; kingdom Metazoa; phylum Chordata; class Amphibia; order Caudata; family Salamandridae; genus Lissotriton; species Lissotriton vulgaris. Next base: position 55,513,658 of record NC_141685.1, read on the forward strand.
ATACAATAAATTGTAAAGACAATATTGTTGTTGTTAAAGAAAAAATAGATGATATAACAAAAGATCAAGAAGTGATAAACCTATGCTCGACACAATCAACAATGACAGACGCAGCTCCGGAAGTTCATCTATCAAAAAGAGAAACAAAAAAACAACGGTAGCAAGAAATAAAGTTTTTAAAAGTATAAAAAAATACAAATGCATCAGATATAGTAAGATTGAACACTGGAAACAACCATGACCAAATATCATATAGTGAAGGTGAGGGTAAACAAATGTCTCCAACAAAACCCTTTTAGTTATGAAAAATAAATGCCTAAACAATCAAGCTGATAGTATAAAAATGATAGAGAATGGGAAAATTCAGTCCTTAGAAATGCTGCAAGTGGAGGAAATTAATAAACAGGTGGAAAATAAGCCATCACAATTGGAAACAAATAGAGCAAAGAGGGAGAGTATCAGATGGGATGAAACGAATAGAGATTTGTTAAAAACCTGGAAGGATATTAAATTACCACAAGATCTGGGAACCGAAACGGAGCAGTTACATAAACATCGACAATCATGGTCTCAAACTGTTAGTAATCATAATGGAAGGTTAACTGAGCATGCTCAAGGTGAAAATAGCCTGCAACAAATAAAATAAAATAACCCAGATCAAAAAGAAGGAGTGGTGCAGGTAATTATTACGCCGGAATATAAATCTAGGAGTAATAATGATATCTTGACTCGTGGGAACATATTACAATAAATTGTGTAATGCAGTACCCTCATTAAAGAAAATTAAATGTACCGACATAGAATCAATTGAATTCCTCACAATCAAGAATAATAATCGTGAATCGACATTAGTAACTTAGACATCATCTACTGCCGCCAGCCGTATTATGCAAGGACATAATCTCTTTCAGGACTGGGGAATAAAAATAACAACTCCCCTGCAACCTTCCTATCCTAGCCCTTTTGTTTCATCAAAACTACAAAATCATAACCAAATGAGAACCAAGAATAATAAGAAATATTCAATATTAAAAACCCCATAGGTATGACGTAGACGTAGACGTAAAAATAGAAAAACGATTATATGACACTGTCAAATTAGGTTGGCTATCAGCAGCCCTCCATAATGTCAGGCAGGATTAGGAACTCTAACTCAAGGAACTTGGCATTTATATAGCGCACTACTTACCCGTAGGGTCCCAAGGCGCTTTGACCGCTGCGAAACCCTTCCTGGCTTCCCTGAGAGATGGTCCCTTAATGGGTATCTCCAGGGTGAGACCAGGCATCCCCGGCGGTCTGGTGGGGCCGTTAGTGAAGATGAGGCAAGCTAATGCCCAGAGTTGCCGAGTGTGATCGCTGATCAGAGTGGGCACCGAGGCGAGAGAATTATCGAGTCCGCTGACCCTGGTCCAGAAACCTGCCGCGCCGGGAATCGAACCCTGGTCCCGGGCCGTCCTCTGCTCTCGGGTCTGCCGCCTCTAACCAGTGAGCCACACTACTTCAGGATTGATATCTACACTCTGAAGTTCCTTTAAGGGGCCCAACAATTATGAATGAAAGGGTCAGATTATGTTTGTGGAATATAAATGGGGTTCCAGCAAAGATTCAGAATAACCAACTCGCTACTCTGTGCTGTTTTCAAATCATTTGTTTACAAGAGACTTGGGCTTTAGTTCCTTTTAGATTGGAAGGGTATAGGGTTATTACTCATTAGCTAAGAGAACAAGTAACTATGGCAGACCTTTTGGGGGTTTGGCTATTTTTATATCAACTGAGCTAAAAATGGAAAGTGAAATGGACGTCCCAAGTCAAAAGGATTATCTAATTGTCAAAATACGATACAAGTAAAAACTTATAATTAAATATCTTGTAGTAATCAACGTATATAATTACGAAGAACAATGGCGACCAATTTGATAAATTTGATAATTATGATATTGCAGCAACTGGACAATGGCACCCAACCTGAGATTATTATTACCGGTGTTTATAACATGAATATGCTATGGTCTTATGATAGAAATGTTGAAATACAACGGCAAAATTACGTATGGTCAATTCCAAGTCTTTCATCAACAATGGGTATGAGGGAACAAAAGAATGAAAACATCGGCAAGACTCTTGTAAAAGAATTAGAAAAAAACATAATTAGAATTAGAAACCATAGGTCTAAGAGTGCTAAATGGGCGATTTCCTCAATATTCGCCACCAGCATGGACTTTTCAAGCAGGGGATCATAGGTCTAGAATAGATTATCATCCTGTACAAGCATTGGGGTGACTGGAGTGACAGAACTGCACCTATACTATATTAATGATACTCCTAAATGCCCTTGGAGAAGAAGAGGGTATCAGTACCGGACGCACCTGTCTGCGACACATGGTAGTCTGGCATGCCTGCACTATCTTTTCACCCAGACTGTCCATAAAGATGATTTTAGTGCCGCTACACACATAGCAGGGGGAATCTCAGACGATTCGCTGGTGGAGGTGCAACTCGATGGTCCGGTTGTGGACTTCATGCTACCCCCAAGGGTTGATCCGTGATATTTATAAGACAAGACGTTCAAAGCTTGTATGAGAGATGGAGCAGACCTCTATTTTAAGGAGAACGGGCGGCCTGTTGAATCAGCTTGCGTGCTATGGAATGAATTCAAGGCAGGGAATGTGCTTTCCTGGAGGCACGCTTGGCAAGTGGGGAATCAGTTTCTCTCCCATTACACCATCAACTGAAGCAGCACACATTAAGAGCACTAATGGAAAATAGCGTGCACTTATGCGCTGGCTACCCAGCATTGTCTCTATGATGTTGGTGATAAAGTCAATGAGTTGCTTACATGGCTAGAGAGACAAGACAAAGGACGGAACTGGATCCTTGAGGACACTGACAACAAGGGGATGGAAATACTGGGAGAATCTTCCTGAAAGACCTGACCCTGCAAATGCTAACGAATGAGGACCGAGACGCACTAGACCAAGACCTGACAGAGCAGGTCACGGTTGAGGGAGTCTCCTTGCAGAGGCTGGAGGTAACATCGAGGAATCCAGATGAGGTCAGCTCATGGTGGACTCTCGCTCTAGACTGATTGGGATCGATCCTCTAGAAAGGAGCTAATCCAGCCAAAGGATGAGCCTTGAATGCCGGCCTCCTTGACACGGTCCACCAAGATCCCATGGTCGGCCATGTCAACAGCGACCGAGACATCCAACAGCACCAGAGCCTGAGAAGTATCCATGTCAGCCTTCTCTCGCAGGGAGCCCAATACCGCCAGTATTACGGTCTCCGTTGAGTGGGCAGGCCGAAACCCAGCTTAGTGTGAGTCGAGATAGTTGGATTGTTCAATAAAATTGGACAGGCACTTCACCACATGAGCCTCCAGTACCTTTACCAGGTATGGGAGCAAGGAGATTGGGCAGTTATTCAACAGGATCTGGGAGTCTGCCCCTGATTTCTTCAGAAGGGGAACCACAATTGCCTCTTTAAAGGCCTTAGGGACACAACCCTGAAATAGGGACTCATTCAGAAGAGAGAGGGGTGGACCTTCAAACCGTCCTGCCAGATGAAGTCAATGATTGGGATAGCCCAGATCAGTTTCCGTGGCTGGTCTTTGAAATCATACAAGAAACAGTCGTCGTCCTTTGTGACTATAGGAAGTTGTAATCTCTTGGCCGGCCTGTCCATGAGAACATGAAACCCACCTATGTCAGCTGGCGGAGATTCAACAGGAATTGGAGTGGAAGGTGACAGAGTATGAATTTGATAATTGTCCTACTCAGTAAGGAGGGATCTATCACCCACTCCCCTTCTCTGTCGTTGTCAGTTGTGTGTGCGTCCTCCGGGTGATGAGACACTGATGCCACCGGAGGGGTCGGCCCGATGATCGATGAAGGCAGAGGAAGAGGCATCTGTGGGACAGATGAGGCCGACTCCGAGGGAGGAAATCGACAGCAGTAGTAATCAAGCATATGTTGCAAATTAGAGATGAGAGACATGGGCATCTGCACAGCTGGATACTCAAGTGGTGGTTGAGTATTAGGCTCAGGGTAATAATCATATCCTTGGTCATCATCAATATCTTGGCATTTGATGAGAAGCTCGGAAGGAGTACGAGCAGTACGGAACCGGTCATCCTCTTCCAAATCCTCCTCATTAGCGTCATAGTCAAAAGCTACACAGGAAGATTTGGTGATGGTTGAGTTGGCAATAGACCCAAAGAAGAGTTCCTACGTTGAAGTAGGGAAACATCCATCGTTCCTGAAGGCGGCAAAAGTTTTGTTGAAGATTTCAAGAGGACTAGACACATCAAAGCTGAAGGTGGAACCAAGGATGCCGCCACCGACTCAGCGGTCAACGACGAAGAGCGTGGTTGAAGTTCCGTAAGAAAAAGCTTCTGTGCTGTCGACGAGGCAACCGTCGATGAGGCAACCGCCGACAAGCCAACCGCCGACGAAGCAATCGTCGACAAAGCACCCGTCAATGACGAGGCAACCTTCGACATTGTCATGATTTCCTGCCCTCGTCATGCCTTTGCCGTTGTCGCGCGCTGCTGGCAGAGCGGACTACAAATCCCAGGAAGCCTAGCGCGGCGAGATTACGCAACACCTATAGACGTGTTGCATAACATGAAGGACCGCCTATATAGGCGGAAAGGGAAAGGTCGCCGTGTCGGATATTCAGACTCCAAAGCCGACGTATCCTGAAGCAGAGCGCTCTGTGAGCAGAGACTGTTGAAACTATCAAGGATCTTCAAGAGAACGGAGTTAGGAACGCCCCGTGTCTCTGTTACTTGCGGAACAGTGGTCTGCAGCGCGTAAGCGTCCTCTGACTCTGACGAGTCAGCGAGGCTCGGCTCAGGATCCCGAGTTGAGGCTGGTAGGAGCGGCTGCTCCCAGCCCGGTCCAAGGGTCTTCTCGGAGGCCAGGTAAACGGAGGTTGGTGTGAGCCGTAGCTCCCAGCCCCCGTCCTTGTACTAGTCAGGGATTAGTGTTGAGACGCACTCCGGGAGGAGTTTGCGGCGTCTCCACGGTCCTAGCATCCAGGGGTAGGTTTGATCGAGCGGCTGCTCTCGACCGCCTCTCTCTTTTGGTTCTTGGGTGATAAGCAGCGAGAATCGCCTGATTGAGATACCGGTAGAGCGGCTGCTCCCCGTATCCCCAAGGAAGGAGTGGTAGAGAACCCGGCTGGGCGACTCCCACCTTCCTCACGTCTGCTACCCCAACGTCAGAGATCAAGACCCCTCACCGCTATCGAACGGCATTGTCGGACGCTTTTAGCACAGTGCCCTCCGTTGGCGTACAACGGGACCGTTGTACTTGCGGAGGACGGTGCATAACACCAGCGCTGTGAATGGGGTAAGAATACAGACCTGGTGAATTCAAAATAACATTCTATGTATATACTTCCCGCTACCTTGCACATTATCAATAAATCCTGAAACTCACAAGAAGTGGTTTTGTGTTCTGTGGGTGTCTGTCCCCGATCTTGGGAATGTCAGGTCGTTACAGACATCGAGGCATCCGTCGACGAAGCAGGTAGAGCCTTGAGAGCCATCGACCGTCTCGCCGGCGAAGAGGCATCTGTCGACGACCGACCGGAGACAGTCCTCTTTTTCATTGACGACGAAGTGAGGGAGGTGGCAGACGAGCGAGGCTTCACCGACACCATGACAAACGTCAATGGAGAGGACTCTGATGACATAATCATTGTAGGTTGAGGAGAAGAGAAGGTGGAAGTAGTTGTTGTAGCAGTGGCGACGGAAGTCTTCGTCGACAAGGGACCCATTTTTTTAGGCAAATTTGTCTCAGGAAGAGACTTAGATGCCTGAGACTTAGAGACAGATCTCGGAGGCATAGAGGGCACAGGTAGTCCCTTAGAAGGAGCAGGAGCCCTTTTTGAGGAAGAAGTCTGACCTTCATGAGTAGAGGTGTGGTCTTTCTTGAGCACCTTAGTAGATACCATCTCCGCCTCACTAGCCCTCTTCTTAGAGATGACAGTCCTGAGAGCGGAATCACTCTCAACATCTGATAAGGGGTTATCCTTGGTCGTGAGTTTCTGTAACCACAGAGGTAGACGTCCCTCTCTGCCTCTTAAAGTCTTTTGAGGGAAAGTCCTGTAGAATTTTACAATCTCTCACCTGACTTTCAGGGTGGAGGCCGTAGATACTAATTTTTGTGGGGGTCTTCGGAATGAAGCCGGAGTTTCCCACAAGACTCATAGTGTCTGATGAGTGACCTCTTTGTAGTAGACAAAGCAGTGAAGATATTCTGAAGAGTTTCTGAAGAGAAAAGGTAGAGGTACAGAGCAAAGCTCAGGGAGACTCCCTTCACACGACGTGCGGTAGAAAATCTGAGAGCCTGAGCCTCAGAGTAGAAGGTTCCAGAGGGTGCTGTCGCCTGATTGGCTGGAGTTTGGACCATATCTAATGACTTGGACAAGTTATTAAAGTGACAAGTGTTTTCCTGTAAACGTCTATGTTACAATACTTCCTATTGCTCTTTTAACTATGCTTTCGCTATGCTATTGCTATTCTATGTACCTTGGGACTCCCACTTTGACGACAGGCAATAATTCAAGCATGTGAATCTATGAAAGATTCCCCATTACTGGGGAACAGCAGATTTCTCACTACTGAAGCTCTTACCCAAGTTGCTTTAGCCTTAGCCATCTCTCAAATTGACTACACTAACTCTTTACTTTGGCATTCCGGCATATCAATATAAAAGACTGCAACTAGTGCCAAACCAGGCTGCTAGATTAATCTATTGCCAGCCAAGAATGCAGTATGTCACCCCTCTTATGAAAAAGTTACATTGGCTTCTGGTAGTCGAACTCAGTGCATTCAAGTTGGAATGCCTCCTCTTTAAAGCTCTCCATGGCAACTGCCCAGTGTCTGTATTTACTAGGGTCTAGAGATATATCCACATTCAGGATCTTAGGTCTTCCCATTGGAATCCCCTAGCTACTCCGTCCTTTAAACACTAGACATTGGGGGAACTAAGATTTGCGGTTCTGGCCCCTCAATTCTGGAATTCTCTCCCTCAGGACATTAGATCGATGATATCATATTCTCAATTTTGGAAAATCTTAAAGACCTGGCTCTTTCGCCAGACTTATGAATGAATCACTTAGCGGCAGGACTCCCTTGTCCGCAGCGAACTGAAACCTTGTGGTGTACGCACGCTTTATAAGTATTTTTAACATAGCATAGCATTTAACATCATCTAAATGGGACAACCTGGAAAGTCCATCTGCATTGGCAGTCCCAGGTCTCTGTTTCACTCCAAAGTCTATTCCCTGTATGGAGATGGACTACTTTAGCCAATTGGGATTTCCACCTTTCATTTGCATTAACCATCCGAGAAGCCTGTGGTCTGTTTGAACTAGGAAGTAAGAGCCAAACAGGTTTGACCTAAACTTCTCAAGGGACCAAACCACAGCAAAGGGGACCATCTAAATGGCAGTTCAACGCTGTTCCCTTGGGATTAGCCTTCTACTGATGAAAGCCAGTGGCTGATCTTGACCGTGGTCATGTTTTTGGGATAGCACTGCTCCTATACCATGTTCAGAGGCATCAGTCTGCACAATAAATTGCTTGACATAATCTGCAGATTTCAGAACAGCTGCAGAGCACATCGCTTCCTTCAGCGTGTCAAGAGCCTTTAGACAGCTCACAGTCCAGTTCACTATTTGTGGGCATTCTTTTGGAAGTTAGTTCTGTGCGGGGTGCCACAATGGTGCCATAATCCCTCACAAACCTCCTATAGTACCTGGGAAGCCAAGGAAGGCCCTCACTTGAGTCTGGGTAGTTGGAGCCACCCAGTCCAGAATGGTCTAGATCTTGGATTGTTAGGGTTGAACCTGGCCTCCACTAACAAGGTTACCCAAGTATGCAACCTTTCCCAGCCCTATCTGGCACTTGCATGTCTTGATATCGAGGCCTGCACTTCTCAGAGCCCACAGTACTTCCCTAAGGTGGATCAGGTGATCCTGCCAGGTGGAGCTAAAGACAGCAATATTGTGTTGAAAGGCTACACTCAAGGATTCCAATCCAGCAAGGGCTTAGTTCACCAACCTTTGAAAAGTGGCAGATGCATTGTTCAAACCAAAGGGCATTACAGTGAACTGATAATCTGGGGTTGAAAATACAGATATTTCTTTTGCTCCTGCAGTCATCAGACCTATCAGCCAGTACTCTGATGTGAGATCAAACATACTCAGATACTTGGCTGCTCCCAACCTGTCAATAAGTTCATCTGCCCATGGAGTTTGGTATGCATCGCTTTTGGTCACAAGCATTCACGCCCCAATAGACCACACAAAACCTCATTTCTTTCTTACCATCCTGGTTATGAGGCTTGAGGATTAAGACAACTGGGCAAGTCCAGGGGCTCTCAGAAGGCTTTAGAACTCCCAATTCCAGCATCATGCTTACTTCAGCTTTGATGCTCTCTTTCACATGTTCAGTCTGCCTGTATGTTTTATTCTCGAAAGGTAGGCTTTCATCAGCGTCTACATCATGGATACACCAGCTAGTCTGGCGAGACGTCAAAAAGAAGAGCTCAGCAAACTGATTTAGGACTTGCCTGCAACCAGCCTCCTGATGGGCAGGCAGGGTGTCTGACAAGACCACACCTTCCACTGACCCATCTTTTTGGATTGTCGGACAGGTCAGGGGCAGGTTCACTCTTTGCTTCCTGATCCTCATCTGGAACCATGAGCACGGTCACATCTGCCATGTCATAGTAGGGTGGGAGGCAGTTGACATGTATGACCCTCTTATGATTCCTGTCAGAGCCAGGGTCTACCAGGTAGGCGACCGCCCCTTTTCTTTCTAGGGTAGGGTAGGGTCCACTCCACTTACCTTGCAGAGTCCTAGGAGCTACAGGACCCAAAACCCACACCATCTGTCCTGGCTGGAACTCAACCATAGCAGCCTTTTGGCATTACCAGAGCTTCTGGAGCTCTAGGCTGGCCGCAACGTTTTTGCTTGCTTTTTCCACGTACTCATACATCCTGGAGCAAAGGCCAAGCACATAGTCCACTATATCTGCTAAGGTTCAACAAGAGGTTTCTCCAATCCCTCCTTCACACGGCACAGTGGAACCCGACAGGAAACCCAAACATAAGCTAAAATAAGGAGGACCCCTCTCCTTTCTGTGGCCCTTCCCAATAGGCAAAAGGCAGGCATGGAAGTAAGACAGCCCATCTTCTTTTGAGTTTTTCAGGAAGTCCAACGATCATGCCCTTCATGGTCTTGTTAAATCTTTCAACACGGCCATTACACATAGCAGAGTGGCTTTGGCCACACTGACCAGGACTTATGCAGCGGGGGATTGGAGGTCCCACATTTGGACCCCTAATATTATGCCGTTCAATTGCAACACAATACAAAAGGGGGTGGTGATGGACGGAGCATCTGAATCAATCAAACACTCACACCCAGTCAAAAGATCTGGGTTTAATCCATCACCGTTTTTTAGCCCACTCTGCCACCCCAGTTCAGACATGGCTATGTGCAAATCAGTCTGACCCTGTGCCTCATGGGAACAGTCCAGCCCGAACTGCCAAGCCATGCCTTTCCTGGACCGGAAACAAGCTTCCGAGGACCGGTTTCTGGCATTCCAGCCGTCTTCAGCCCGGCTTGCTTGAATCTAGAGGCTTCGGAGAGGATGAATTGCACGTGGTATAAGAGGAACACTACATCGACTCAAAGCTCACTTCTCAGTCATGTACTGAACTGCCAGCCTCATGGCACACTTAGCCAGCTCTTCACCTCCTCCTCCTCAAACTGTTGACCAGCTATCAGGGCAAATGAGACTGCAGCAAGCATCGCTGGCTTGGTTCCACACCGGACCAGGCAAGGTGGTCAACTCCATGCTCCTCCAAGTCAGCAAGCACTCTGGTCGGGCCAGTCCTAACCCCACATGAATGTTCCCCATCACAACTATTTTAATGGTACTAAGTTATGTTTCTGCCAAATGATTGAGTCAAAAATTGAAAGGTTTTACTTTGAAGTGCTGAAAGAGAAATTATGAAGTTTTTCAATATTTCTGAGTCTGCAACAGTACACAGGAGCATTATTTCTCTACCGCAGCAAATCATGAAAGCGCCCTGTAGAAAGCACGTTTGAATGAAACATGGAATGCATTGCAGCCAAAAATCCATGCATCAACATAGAGTGCAAGATAACTGTTATTATTCCAGCAGAACAAAGTGCCATTCCTAATGTGTACGTCATTTTAAAGACTGCAAAGTTACATGATTCTATTAGGGCCCAGAACCATTTTATTCAGTGATGTCCATCTGCACACTTTCCTGCATCTTTTAGTAAATTGAACATTGACAAACAGAAGTGTTATTTCCAGCTTGTCTGTGTATCTGTACCTCACGGACTCCTCACATTCCTCTCGAGAGAAGATCCTGCCTCCTACTCATTAGTGTCGTTTCAGTAACTGTTTCTATCACGTGTTCATGTTTCATTGACTTGTATTAGGAGAAAAGTGTATAAAAATACAGTGTGTAGCATTAGCGTTATATACTCCAACTTGCTTTAGGGTGGATGCTCTCGTCCATTGCAAAGACAATTGTCACTTGTTAGTTTGCTTGGCCTTTTGCTATTTTTGCATTAAATGTATGATAGATTTGTTGGCCTCCAGGTGTGTTGTGTTTTATATTACATAGCACAAGAGATGCTGAGGAAAATGACAGTCCAGTATACACATTCTTCATATAAATCAACTCACAGTATACTGTTCTGGAGGTTCAGTCCCACAGACATTATCTCTAACTGAACGCAGGCACCCTAGGAAGCATGTGCTTTTCAAACCAGTTGCCGTCTGATGCGGCGTCCTCGCTATTAGATAAGTCAGTGTGTCCTGAATTTTAGGAGGGTTACCGTAACTAGTGCACTCTTTTAGACAGCGCTCACCTGTGGTAGTAAGATGGTAATAGGCACCTTATCACCTATGCACGGTGCAGGGCTTTGAGTTACAGAGCTCTCAGGCTATGGAGAAGATTCGGTCACATTTACCCATTTTCCCATATTTGGTCCTGATGAAATGCCAACAGATTGCTCCATGACTACACACGGCATAAAAAAAGTTGACCTGAAGTATAGACCCCAGCTTACCAGCAGGTCCAAAGGTGTTCGATACTTTCACACAGAGATAGGGGCCATTAGTTATTCAATTTCTCTGCCACTGTTTTTAATCTCAACATGGACCAGGAAGATCACATTAACTATATTGTGGCTACTGGTTGATGGTTGATCTTATATTCAGGCTTTCACCTATCTCACATCTTATGACACAACATCCTCTGTCCTACTATGCTCATACGGCGTACTTAATAAAAGATCTGCAACAAAGTGCCCTCTTGTGGTGCCTGCCAGGCACTGTGGTACAAAAGGGGGTGGTGATGGACGGAGCATCTGAGTCAATCAAACACTCACACCCAGTCAAAAGATCTGGGTTTAATCCATCACCGTTCTTTAGCCCACTCTGCCACCCCAGTTCAGACATGGCCATATGCAAATCAGTCTGACCCTGTGCCTCATGGGAACAGTCCATCCCGAACTGCCAAGCCATGTCTTCCCTGGACCGGAAACAAGCTTCCGAGGTCTGGTTTCTGGAATTCCAGCCGTCTTCTGCCGGCTTGCTTGAATCCAGTGGCAAAGTGAGCAAGGGACTCACGTCTGAGCATACCCTGCCACACTTATGGCGGCCAAAAGCGGTACAAAAGGGGGTGGTGATGGACGGAGCATCTGAGTCAATCAAACACTCACACCCAGTCAAAAGATCTGGGTTTAATCCATCACGTTCTTTAGCCCACTCTGCCACCCCAGTTCAGACATGGCCATATGCAAATCAGTCTGACCCTGTGCTTCATTGGAACAGTCCAGCCCGAACTGCCAAGCCATTTCTTCCCTGGACCGGAAACAAGCTTCCGAGGACCGGTTTCTGGCATTCCAGCCGTCTTCAGCCCGGCTTGCTTGAATCCAGTGGCAAAGTGAGCAAGGGACTCACGTCTGAGCATACCCTGCCACACTTATGGCGGCCAAAAGCGGTACAAAAGGGGGTGGTGATGCACTGTAGGAGTATAGCCCAGTGATGATGCATGTCACCTTCAGGTGAGTGAACGCTACTTGCCTTAAAAGCACATGCTTCCTAGGGTGTCTGCGTTCAGTTACAGATAAAGTCGCTGGGACTCAACCTCTGGAAAGGTATACTGAGATTTGACTGTTATATTTTAACAAATGTACGTAGCAGATATTGGCCCTTCCTTGTTTCACAAAAATGATCGGATACCTGCCTCAGAGCGCACTTCTTACAGACGAGTATGGGGTTATCATGTTGCTGCGACAAGCTCCTTAACTGTGCGAGTTATCGGGAACGATGCAGGGGGCAGACCCAAACCAGCCACACGTGGAGATCAATGACAAATACTGAAGAATTAACTGAGCTTCCAAGCTGGTGACCATCACTTAATTGACCCTGAAAATAAAAGACACATTTTTAGTATTCTGGTAACTCATGACCATAAAAAACAAAGGTTATAAATTCAATATTGTGTGAAATACTTAAAAAATGGAACTGTATGTGCTGAATCGGATGTTGCCCCAGGTCATGCGTGACACCTTCCACCACTATTGCTTACGGGACTTGTAGTTTTGTAGTTTTGTTTTTCTCATTCACCCCTTCGACGCTGGTGACGAGCTGGGCTCGTCATGGCGTAGCCTCCTCGCACGCTGATGACGAGCCCAGCTCGTCATGTAAAGTGCGATTTACGAAAACTCAGCGCAGGAGCGGAATTCCGCTAGCGCGCATGGAGTTAAAAGGATGGGCTCTAAAGTCCCAGTGTTCTCAGCGATGTTAGTTAAAATCAGAGGCCTGATGGAGGATGAAGCATGACACTGCTCTGCTTAGCAGTGAGATGAATGACAGTTCCCCAGCCCTTCCATTCTTTGACCTACAGAGGCTCGTTGGCCATTCATATTTTTTTGCAACGACAAAGAAACTTTTATTGTAGCTTCTGTCAACTGAAGAGATAAAACCCCTGGGCGTGTTTCATTAACTACTGACAAACATGAACAATCAAGAACATGAGTTTCTGGAAAACTATCAAGCACCTAATCAGAATCTGCCGCCCTTCACACCCAGGAATTCTTGAGGCTTTGGAGAGGGTGAATTGCACGTGGTATAAGAGGAACACTACATCGACTCAAAGCTCACTTCTCAGGGATGTACTGAACTGCCAGCCTCAGGGCACACTTAGCCAGCTCTTCAACTCCTCCTCCTCACTGTTGACCAGCTATCAGGGCAAATGAGCCTGCAGCAAAGCCTCGCTGGCTTGGTTCCACACCGGACCAGGCAAGGTGGTCAACTCCATGCTCCTCCAAGTCAGCAAGCACTCTGGTCGACCCAGTCCTAACCCCACATGAATGTTCCCCATCCCAACTATTTTAATGGTACTAAGTTATGTTTCTGCCAAATGATTGAGTCAAAAATTGAAAGGTTTTACTTTGAAGTGCTGAAAGAGAAATCATTAAGTTTTTCAATATTTCTGAGTCTGGCACAGTACACAGGAGCATTATTTCTCTACAGCAGCAAATCATGTATGTGCCCTGTAGAAAGCATGTTTGAATGAAACATTGAATGCATTGCAGCCAACAATCCATGCAACAACATAGATTGCAAGATAACTGTTATTATTCCAGCAGAACAAAGTGCTATTCCTAATGTGTACGTCATTTTAAAGACGGTGCCAGGAAATGTATGGTCAAGTGTTGTTCTTCTGCCTGTTAAAAGACAATCTCCATTAATGTGTCAGGAAATAAAATACTATGAGAAATCCTACTCTATGGCAGGGTGCTGCCTGCCACTATATTGCAGGTTACTTCCAACATAATCGGATTTATACATACATACTTCAGATTGCTGCCAGCTATCGGGCCTGCACACAGCAGTCTGGAGCGACTCAGGAAGGAGGTAAGCTCTACATTTCATCTTAAGCCCTTAGGTTATAGTCACAGCCTGATGGGTCCGGAGAACTTTATCCATGCTCTAACTACACCGAGCAGATAGACGTAGCCCATCATAGGCTGTGTTGTGTGCTGGGTGATGCCTGGCATCTTATTATCGTTGGCGGGAGGATGAAGCTCTGATAGGAGCTACTACAAGAACAGCAGAGAAACAGGACCACCGATCGCCACAGAGCGACAACTGCCCAGAAGCTGAAGAAAGAACTCTGAAACAGCAAACCTCCTACACCCTGGAGATTCTCCAGGATAAGCAAATGATGGTAATGAAATGCAAACATCAGCATTAAGGTCACACACTACAACATCTTTCCCTTTAAACCAAAGGTAACAGCCTACAAGAAAAAAACGAACCAAAAAGCAACAAAATTAGAAAATGCATTTCCAAATGCTTCAAAAGAGAAACAGTTAATACGAATGAGCAATATTAAACTTTGTTGGTACCTTAGTAATGTGCTCACTTCTTGGCGTCACTCCATCTGCAGCAATAACGCTCTGAAAGGAGAAATTACTGCTGTGAGTCTCAGAGGCTTCAGTGTTACTGGTCTAAGTCACAAAGACTGTGGTGTCGGAAAATAACTTTCTCTTACTTGGCTTTATAGTTCCACCAGTCACGCCATCGCTTTTAGCAGACACGCTACTGTCAGCAGCATCACAACTTCAGGCAGATCAGCAAAGCGGGTATCACCACTCACATTGGGTGAACAGACTCCTCTCTACTACATACATCCACTCGGTTTTCAAATTTGCTTGTGGCTGCCAAAATGCAAAGAGCTGCAATATATTCGCCACACTTTCTTGACTACCTTGTTTTAAAAAGTTGTGACATTCAAGCATGATTCTTGGTTCATCTGCAAGCTGAATTTTTTTAGAGGTTCTATTGCCACACAATACTCGGCCCATATTCCAATTTGTCCACAGGGTGCTTCAACCCTGGTAGGTTATCAACGGCCTGTTTTGCAGATAATTTCAGATCGTTTCTGTAAGAAACTGAATTTTTATTTGTGGTAGATGAGGAACAATCACAACCGTTGTCAGAGTGAACTTTCAAAGCCATTCAATTAACCTAGGATCAACCCCCTGGTACCTAAGCATCGAACAGACAGGCTTAAATTTAGGTAATATGTAAAACATTTATGCAGAAACCAAACAAGTAAAAGTCAAAATGCAAAACAATAAAAAACCCAAACCGAAATAGAAATATAAAGGAAAATGTATTGAACAAAATGACACTAAAATGACAAAATCCAATCAGGGGAATGAGATATGAACTGTAACGCTGTAAGAATCACAAGGTGCCAATGGATGAGGGGCCCGGGCATGGAGTAGTCTCTCTGGAGCTGACTGCCAAGTCAGAGGAAACCGGAGGCCACGGCCTGCAAGCACATAGTGCAGGAGAAAGTATTTGCTACCCTTATTGAAGGAGAAAGCGTTCCTGCAAGCAAAACCCGCTTTTCTGTTCTTACAAATGCTTGATTCTCCCTTGGTAATGTTTAGTGTGGCAAATTATCTTGTGGCTGCTGTTCGAATTAGGAGGAGGAAAGTACAAGCCCAACAACGGGGACTGGGATGATTTAAGTATTTCTGGCTCTTTTGCACATAAGTCTTTTATGACCTTTTATAGTTTAAAATTGAATTGTACCATATGGAATTTTTTAAATGTGTTTTTAATTGTATTGTATTGTATTATATGAAATTGCAAAATATGTAATTGGAATGATTTTATATTGTTGTAGTATGCTTTTATGATTTTTAACAAAATCGAATAAAGTGGTTTTGACTTGACTTGACTTGACATAGTGCAGGAATTAGCCGCAGTGGTCCAAAAAGACATCTAGTGCTCCAGGATCAGATAGGGCTGCTGGCCTACAGGGGGATTCACTGCAGGTTTGGGCGAAAAGTGCTTAGAGTATTGAGAACAAGCAGCAGATGCCCAGCAGGGCAATAGCAGATGGTTGAAGGCAGCAAGGCCCGGAAGAGACTGAAAGGGAGTGACACCTCTGGCCCTCACCATCATGCAACAGCGTAGTGGAGCTCAGCTGGAGGACAACCCGGTGACAGCCACCCATTGGGACTGGGACCCCCACAAAAAGGAGGCCGGTCTGTGATGTGGTAAGATATATAGCAGCCATGTCCTCAGGGAGAAGCAAGAAGGATCAGAATCTAAAAAAGATGCTGACCAAGCTCTCGATGACCGGCAGCAGAGAAGGGACGCTCTCCCCAACGACACAAATCAGCCAAGATGCAGACACCTCTGAAGCCCCAGTTACCCACGCCTTTTTAGAGTCGCTATTTGGTGTATTACGAGGCGACTTGCAGACGCTTGCAGACGCTGAAAAGGGAAATAGCGGGGGAAATGAAGGAGATAACCGATGGAGGCCACACGTTCCCAAACGGCATCAACGTCCCGCCTCCATTGAGGATCAGGAGCAAGCCCGGGAAGAGGAGGTGGAGCATCTACAGGAAGAGATATTCCAGCTCAAGGCTCAACAGAGCGATCTCCAGGCACACACAGAAAACCTGGAGAATCGGTCTTGGCGAAACAACATCTGCGTTAAGGGAGTTTCACCTAAAGAAGAAGGGCCAGACATCACACAATAACTGCAGGGTCTCTTCAGGAGCATACTGGGCGCCCTCACCGGATATTTTGGCTTACATTCCAGACTTTTAACTAAAAGAGTGTACACTACGTACTGCCAGGGACAAGCAACCACTAAGATATCAGGACCACTCCATAGCTTTGTACCAGGACCTGGCTCTAATACCCCTTCAAAAGTGTTGGGTGTTCCGAGTGACAACCACGTATCTTTGAAATCAAGGAATACCGTATTCTTTGGGTGACCCTTTCTGGCTGATTTTCATATGGCAGGGCAAACTCCTCCAGCTCAGATCCATGCAGGACATTTGCCAGGTTCTCGGCATCGAGAATCCAATCCAGGAGGAGACAGAGGGCCCACAGAACAAAACTACGTCAGAAAGATGGCATAAGGTCTACGGGAGGTGTAGCATAGAGCGAGCAACGAGACCGGACCCCAAGACCATGGCACAAGAAAGACTGGCAGTTCTGAAGACATTGTCGAAGGAGACATTCCTCCATGATGACACCGTGAACGACTGAGGGACAGATAAGTGGCATTTGCAAGGCTTGGTGGGCGGCGAAGAAGTCTGCGGGGAGCGTAGAGACACAGGGAGTATAGAGACATGTGGAACAGGCCACACACATTTCCAGCTATTCCAACTTCCAAGGATGCGCACGTACGAATGGCGGGTCCTAGACAATTTGAGGTTAATGGGTTTCTAAGTTTAGGTTAGGGAGGGGAGGGAGGAGAACTGATATGCAGGTTAAAGGCATTGAAGAAAGGATCACGGGGCAATGGAGACGGGGCAGACGTTGGGAGCTGAGGGGGAAGAGGGATCACAGGGACCCAAATACAGGCCAAAGCTGGTACACTCACTATGACACAATATTTCCCAGCCCACACTGAAAAGTCAGTGCATCTACAAAAATATCGAAAGGTAAAGTATTCTACTTAACTTTCGCAGACCTTCTTTGGCGAGACACCTACTAAGGTGTTGCGAATTCATAACACCTAATAGCACTAACATAAGCGCACTACCCCTTGGTTATTTCTACAAACCAAGTCATGCTCCTTTCACCAACAATTCCTTTTGAATTACTACCTCTAATAGGGTCCAGGCTTTATTAGGATCAGAGACTCAAGACTGACTATCAACTTTTGGGGAAAATACTGATCCTGAGATTAGGTTACCTCATGCCCTGCCAGTAACTGAGTGTACTATTCCTACAACCCACTTATCCCCCCTATGCAAACGAAGGCCTCAGCAAGTTCAGACCTCCTCATCTTAAGCTGGAATGTTGCAAGGTTGTACTCTAAACTGGTTAGTGGAAACATGAATCTTATTAACATCTGTTTAGAGGCCCTGTTCCACACCCAGTGGCTATCAGCGCCTTTACCAAACTCAGTGGAGCCATTAAATCCTTGCTGTTGAACCCATTCGTACAGTACTGCGCAAACCTAGATGGTTCAATCAGGAGTGCTCAATTGTCAACAGGAAGCTCCGCAAGGCCCTATCTCAAAGCCCTAGGTGTAGTTTAGTTTAGTTTATTGCTTGATTAATTAAAATTCTAGCAGTACACACAACGATATAAAATTTGTAAACAAATACATATATATGACATAATTTCATTTTGTCTTAAAAAGCGTAATGGATATACTTTAACATCGAACGATATCCTGGTTAAAAAGTTCATACAGTTTGTTTTGCAGTGAAGGTATAAAGTTGAAGTAAGGCTAAGGGTGTTTCCCCGTCTGGGGGTGACGCCAATGTCCGTAAATCTAATAGTCTATTGTGAGGGCGTGAACAACTGACTCAGAGTCAGAACGTAGTGGAAGTCTAAGGGAGTTGCCGGTTTAAAGAGCTTGGATGTGCGCTACTGTGCTCAGGCAGTGGCAAAAAGCTTTATTTGAGCGGTTTTCATAAAGCGGACGAAGCTGCAGGTTAGTTTTACATTGGCCCCGCTGAAGCATGCCTTCACTGCCTGTCTGCACGTCCGAATGTGCATTTCATTTATATGCGGTTTTGATAGTTCTCTCCTCTCCCGGTCTAGGCCCTTACATATGCATAGGTGATGCAGTATATCTTCTTTGGTTTCTCCTCATAATCTGCATTGTTTAGATGTAAATGAACGTTTCCAGGGGGGCAAATGGGGTTTAACAGGAAGGATCCCCATCCTCAGTGCCGAGAAGCCTTCCTTTGAGGGCCAAGTCCCTAGGTGTAATGTCCTTATGGTTGACATATAAGCAGGCTATTGCTAATAGGAAGGAACAGTTATTAGGTGAGCACTGGGATGCGCTCATTAATGTTGCCAGCTTAAATAAAGGAATATATTTTGGACTACCATTAAAGAGTTAAGATCAATGGGACAACCGTTCACTCCCATCAGATGCAAAATAATGAGCACTACCTGGGAAAGTCACTTTTCCACTATTTACCAAGAGCCTGCTTTTTAATCGGAACCTTTTATTAACAGGGTGCCCCTGGAGTCTCATTATCAATAAACGAGGTTGAGGAGGCTATACGTCAGAGTGCGGGCAATAAAACTCCAGGCCCTTATGGGTTGTCTATCGATCTTATTAAATATAAACCAGATTTTTGGGCCCCACTGTTGTTAAATATTTTTAATATTCTAACCAATGCCCCACTGCCTAAGACATGGTCTACTAGCATGATCGTTCCCATTTTTAAAAAGGGCGATTGCACACAGCCTTGTTGCGGTAGACCGATCTCCCTCATAGATAACACCCTTAAAATTGTAGGCAGCGTTTTATACACAAAAATTTTAACCTGGACAGAGGACAATCAGATTGTAGAACAATGCCAACTAGGTTTCAGGGGTAAAGTTTGCACAAACTAGCAAAGTCTTAATCTTAATTTGATCATAGGGAAGTACACTATTGCACAGCACTCGCCACTTTACTTAGCTTTTATGGACCTGTCCTCAGCTTTCGATGTTGTCAATAGGTCCCGTCTTTGGTCCATCCTTTCAGAATATGGACTGGATGAGGCCCTTGTTCATTTTTTGGCCTATCTCCATACGGACCTGAAAACGCGGGTCAGGATTGGTGGTGGGGAGAAGTTTCCAATTACATCAGTGTAGATAGAGGGGTCAAACACTTATAAGGTCCCAAAGGCGAGACCTACTGGCTATGCCAATGCTTGGTCACCTGATGGGCATTGGCTGACCGCTACCTGGTTACTGAGGGCCTAGTGAGGTTGAGACATATTAGGGGGAGTTTTAGCCACATCAGATGATGCTGTGCACGCCCAAGCCTAGGTAGCAATGAGGCGAAAGCCAAAAACGGAATCCAAGTCGATCTTCTCATCACACAGACTTTTCAGGTGAAAAAATTGTCAATGGTTGCCGAGGCCCTTCAAAATAGTTACCCAGCTCCAAAAATGAGGGTCAATGAACATTCTTTGCAAAGACAGTTTTGGTGAGATGCACACCTTTTTTGTTGTTCGCTTCTAGCTTTCTCCATATTCATTCATTTTCAACCTTTGTTCGGCGTGCAAGCTTGCTCCGCGCTCCGCCCATTGCACTGCAATTGTGAAACCAAACTGAAGAGGAGCCAATTATGACCCCGCCAAGCTGCACAGCCATGCCTTCAAATAAGTCCAATAAATCACTCATGTTATACCATATTTACACCATTTTTATCAATCGTTTTATCCTTTGTTTTCTTCGATTTATTTTACTCATTTCATTTCTTTGTCAACGTCTTTTCACAACAACACAGGAGAAACGTGTTTCCACAGGTCACAATTTATTCAACAACACCCAATGCATTTCGGGATTACCCTTCGCCAGGGGTTTATCTGGTAAAAAATATATACACATCTATCAATAAAATCCAACTTCTAAGTTTCTGTACATAAGCATCAAGCCAAGTGTAAAGCGTCATTTATCAGTGCTATCTACTACAACAGTCAAACAGTGTGCAACATTTCATTGCTCATTTTTCAAACTCCACAGCTCGGTCACAATACCCTCCTCAATTTAATACATCATGGAGCTCCCTTTTTGATGTGGAAAACTAAACCGTTAATATAATTTACATATTAGTGGATTGGCAATCGCATCCTTTGGGGAAACTTTAAAGTACATCAAGACCCCCAGTTTCCCCCTTAGCCCTCCATCTAAACTCTGTTCCAGTTTAAGCAATCGAAAAATTAAACCCCATACCCCGCTTACCGTGACTAGTGTTCGTTGGCTATTTAAAAGCATCATTATAATCCGCTTTACGTGTTTTATCAGAACTTTCCCATACCATCTCGCGGTCTATCTGCGGTTACCCCCGCACTCCTTTACAATCAGTGTCATGATTAGGGGTGTCCATAGATAGAGGGCACACAGATTCGTATTGGTAAAGAGCCAGGTCTTCAAGGCCTTACGGAATGAGTTTCCAGAATCGAAATTGAAAGAGGAAGGGAGTTCAACAAATTGTCCGCAGCAAGTGAAAAGGACCTCCCCCATCTAGATTTTCTGAATCTAGGCACAGTCACCGAATTACTTTAAACTCAATTCTCCGACCCAAAGGAAGCCAAGGAAGGCTCTTGATGGTAGCCGCAACAGAGTGGAATTTAGGAAGGCCCATCACCAGCCTGGCAGCAGCATTCTGCACAAGTTGGAGCCGGTGTAGGAGACCCTTATTGATCCCTACATAAAGGGCATTGCAGTAATCCAATCTGGACAACACAAGGGCTATCACTGCCTGTTTCCGCGTGGAGGGGGAGAGAAATCGACATATCTTTCTGAGAGTTCTTATCATTCCAAAGCAGGTGGAGACTTCTATTTATTTGGGGGCCAAGGAGAGGGAGGTATCAACTATTATGCCTTTATTTTTGGCACTGAGGCCAGGGCGAGGGCAAGATCCAAGCGTATCTGACCTCCAGGCCCTGGACCAAATCTCCTGATTGACTCCGAAAATTAAAATCTCAGTTTTATCCCCATTGAGTCTTAGATAGTTCTCTGCCATCCATGCAGCTAAGGCCTGCATGCCGCTTTTAACATTTGCTGCTGATGCTTCAACACTCTCCGTGATGCTAATCATGATTTGAGTGTCTTCAGCATGGGATAACACTTCTAGGCCAAAAGATCTTTCAACCCTGGCAAGCGGGGCTACATAAAGGTTAAAAGGGTGGGGCTCAAAGAGGATCCCTGAGGAACTCCACAGAACAGCCGTTTAGGAGCAGAAAGGAATTGACCCATCGAACTCTTTGAGCCTGTTCCGTAAGGAAAGATGTAAGCAAATTAAGGGCGGAGCCCTCAATCCCTATTTCCCGGAGCCTCCCAGCCAATCTAAGGGGAGAGATAGTATCGAAGGCTACCGTTAGGTACAGAAGGGTCAGTAAGGTGGTGTAACCTGCGTCGACCTGTTGTCGAATGTTGTTAAAAACAACGGTTAACGCCGTCCCGGTACTGTGCTCACTTCTGAACCCATGTTGCGAGCCATCGAGCAACTGAAGATCCTCCAGATAGGTGCTAAGATGGAGGTTCAGGTGTTTCTCCAAGATTTTAGCTGGGACGGGCAACAGAAAATTGAACTGTAGTTCTTTAGTTCCGCCGGATCCAGAGAAGGCTTCTTTCAGAGAGGTTTAACCGCAGCCATTTTCCAGGCAGTGGGATACTGGCCAGAATTAATAACGGCATTAAGAACTACGGTCAAAGTAGGAACAATAGCCTCCATTCCTAGTTTCAGGATCTTCAGGGGACAGGGCTCTAAAGGGGAGCCAGATCTAACTCCACTTAACATCCGCTCCGTGTCTTCTTGAAGGATAGGGGGAAAGGCGCTCAAGCGGCAATCCTTTGGAGGAGCTACCAGAGAATCCGAAGGACGATCGGCCTTTGACCCTACAACATTGGATATCTCCAGGGACGAATATATGTCCTTGATTTTGTCAGTATAAAAGCATGCCCTTTTATCACATAGCTCCTGGGAGACCTCAGTGTTGGCAGAGGCCGAGGGGGCTAGGAGCGAATTAATCTTTTCCTCAATAATAGCTAGTCTATATTCCTTCAATCTGAGTTTATGCAGGTCCCTTTCGGCTGGGATAAGCTCACGGCGCCATATTCTTTCCTGCTGTCGGCATACCTGCCTAAGGTTTCTCAACCTTTCGGTGAACCAGGGCGCTGAAGGGCATTTTCTGGCCACATAATGCTGCAGAGCCGTCAAGAGCCAGTTGGAAAAATCATCATAGATTGAGTTAACAACCAGGTGGGGGAGACAGCAATAATTACTAAGCTTAATTAGAAGATCTTCCTTATTTATGCGGCTACGGTTTCTCTTCATCTCCACCCTGTTCTTAAAATTGGGATCTGGGTGGGATTCTGCAATTTGCAGAAAATATGAAATGGGGTAATGATCAGACCAAGAGAATGGGATGGGATCATTCACCTCTACCCTCGGATCGTTAGAGAAGATCCCGTCCAGAATGTGTCCGCCATATGAGAGGGGCACTTCACCGGCTGAGGAAAGCCACAGGAGTCCATAGCTTCCAGGAAAACCTGCATTTCAGAGCACAGAGTTTTCTCCAAATGGAAGTTAAAATCCCCCAAAAGAGTGACAGTGGATCTAGCCAAATAAGGCTCAATCCGATTGCTGAAGTCCTGATTAAACATTCCTTTGGGTCCGGGAGGCCGGTAACTGACCACTCCCACAAAACTATCAATCAATCAATCAATCAATCAAGGAATCTTTATTTCGGCTTTTTGTCATAAAAGAGTACAAAGTAAAACAATATACAAGGATAATTATACAATTCATTAGGATTGACACAATATTGTTAAAATCGTTCATGGTACAATGGCACATGATCTCAAAAACACAATCTCGTCAGCGAGTGAACCTTAACATTCGTTAGCAGTCAAACGCCTGCGCTTAGTCCACATAGCTAGCAGGAACCGTGAAAATGCAAATGCAATGTGCCTGGACGTGTCAGTTTTTAAAATTCTAAAAGCATATTTACACTGTACGAAACCCAGATTTTTGCATAAAGGTACTATCCAATACTTCCTGGCTTTGCTGTAGACTGGAGAGAAGAAGAGTACATGAAGTTCGTCTTCTAAGTCACAGCTACAACCTGGACAAGTCTTCTTGGTAGAGACTGACCATTTGCTTGTAAAAGTTCTTAGGGGGGAAGTACAGTATCTCCATTGTAAATAAAGTTTCCTCGATGCAGTGGGATAAATAACATCCATAAAATCCTCAAAGGAATAAAAATCTTTGAATGTTAAAAAAGAGTTGGTCAGGGTGCCAGCCTGGGGGACGGACAGAACAGCAGAGAGTTTTTCGTCCACGAAAATACTAGTAAGTGACTTGCGCGAAACCTCTTGGCAGCTCTTTTCCGGTTCATACCAGAGTGCAAGCAATCCCAGTCTTAGAAATTCTTGTTTTAAAAACATGAGCCACAGTATTTTTGCTGAACTATGACAATGTTGCATTTCCTTCAGCTCTAGCCTATAGTTCAGCAACTCTGTCGTTATCCAAAGCCTACGCCAGAACCTAAGGGGTTTGAGTGCGAGTTCAACTTCAATAGGTCTCAGCCCCAGGCCCAACCTTAAGGGTAGAAGCGGGGTACTTTGTGGGAGTGCCAATAGCTGTCTAATAAACTTATTTTTCCGATTTGGTGATTTCGGGCCTACAGGAATGCCCCCACACTCCCCACCATACATAATTGCAGCCCTTGCCTGGGTCTTATAGATCTCCAGCGGGGGTTTGATGGGTTTAAATGTAGATGTGTTCGAGAGCCTGAGGATTCCCCCCGCAACCTGGGCCAGTTTCATTTGTGATTTTACTTGCTGGGGGCCCCATGACAGATTTTCATTTATGGTTACCCCCAAGTACTCAAAGGTCGTTACCCTTTCTAGTCTTACTTTTCCCAAGCTAGGATTCGGACGGGTGGATGCCGGAGGGTTGGAGATCATAGATTTTGTTTTGTCTGTGTTTATCTCCAAACCACGGCATCTGCGGAATTCCTCAAAGCCATCCAGCACACGCTGTATCCCCATGGGAGACTTGGAAAGCAGCAGGGTGTCGTCTGCGAACATAATCGCCGGCACCCTGCTACCTGCCAACCTTGGCGCATCATTGTTAGGGACACAGTCCAGGTGAACAATTACGCTATTTACGTAGAAAGAGAACAGGGTAGGTGTGGGAGGAACCGGGCATTGTCAGCTAGGTTCCCTGTGGGCAGGGGGGTGAGGCAGGGGTGCATACTGCCTCACCCCCTGCCCACAGGGAACCTAGCTGACAATGCCCGTTCCTCCCACATCTGACCTGCGCGAAGTTCCCCTCATGCAGCCTCATCATCACTTTCAGGAGTTGTTGTGGAACTCCCAATTCTTGGAGCACAGACTACAGTTTCCCACGAGGCACTAAGTCGAAAGCAGAGCGGAGGTCCACAAACACCATGTAGAGGCTGCCACACTCTATCTTCGCCGTTTTCCAGAATAGTAATATTAGGCGAAAGATTTGATCCATGGTGGAAGTGTTCCTCCTGAACTCCGCTTGATACGGGCTGAGGACTGTGTGCTCCTCCAACCAGTCTTGGAGGCGGTCTAAGATAAGCAGCGCAAACATTTTTTGTGGGACATCAATGAGGGTAATTAGCCTGTAGTTGGCCGGGAGCAGAGGAAAGCCCTTCTTAAAAATTGGGACTATCTCTGCTCCCAGCCAAGTACAGGGAACCTCCATACCCCTCAATACTGCATTAAAGATAAAACAAAGATAGGGACCCCAGATCCTAGGTTGATGTTTGAAAAGATCTCCCGGGAGTTTGTTGAGGCCCAGGGCTTTACTTACTGCAAGTTTTGCTATTGCATGATACACTTCCTCTAAGGTAAATTCTAAGTCATCAGGCTGGTCATTTGCTGCTGGGGGTACCAGGATATTTTCCACACCTGAATCTAGTGAGTATAGGGCCTTGAAGTGATCTTCCCAGACTTTTGCCTCAATGTTTGGTTCAATGGCGGGTTTTGGTTCTCTGCAGCCTGTGCTAACTATAGACCAAAATCTGCGAGCATCCCTTGAATCTAGGGCGCAGGATAGGTTAGTCCACTTGTCAAGATCCCACTCTTGCTTAGCGTATTTCATGGCTTGTTTGTACTGTAGTCGCAGAACGCGGATAAGGGGTTTGTTATTGCCAAGGTTTAGGGCCTGAACCAGCTCTGACCTAGCGGTGCGACAAGCAGCATTGTACCAGGAAGATGCAGGGGCCCTTTTCTTTTTTTGGACACCTGTGGGTTGAGGACCTCGACTAGGGTGGAAACTAGGTTCATGTGCAGAGCCTGCATTTTTTCATTAAAATCAGGAAGTGGAGGAAGAATAGCTAAGGCATCAACCTCCACAAACAGGGGGGAATTAACTTGTATAGTTTAGATAGTTCTTCTGGGGACGCCGCTAACTTTTCCCACCTAACCATGCGTCTATTATTTGTTGGGGTTGCCTTATCTCCTGTGTTTTCCCACTCCGCCACAACATTCCCTACTGGGCCAGGATAAACCCTCTCCAGGCTTAGAGCGTTGTGGTCACTGTCAACCCTGGTGATTACCTTGAAGTCAGAAACCTTAGACCATAGCCGCGTCTCAACCATAATGTAGTCGAGGCGCGACTCCTGACCCGTTTTGTTGAAGGTACACCTTGATGGAATGTCAGAGGGAGTGCGGCCCTTACAGGCCCTAATAGAATGGTTTAGGGTTAGGGCCGTGATCTGGATCGCTAGAGGGGACCATGTCCTGGGGGTTGGAGATTGACTTGGGGGTATGGCCCAGTGGTCGTCCTCTGCCATGAGAGCACCTTAATTCAACCCCTGTAGGGGCTCATAGTGGCAATTCAGATCACCAGCTATCAGGAGATGAGTATCACTAGTGATAGTACACAAGAAATGCGACAACTCTTCAATCGTGGTTGACTCGCTAGCTATGCTTACTGGTCGTGAATAGACATTCACGATAGCGAGCTTGAAAGAATTTTGCCACTTCAGGACAACACACTGAACATCATATGAGTGAGTGGTCATAATCTCGGCCATACAGCCAAGATGCAGACCAACCCATATGGTAAGGCCCCCTGACGGTCGCCCCTTTCCCCCCCAGCGAGCGGGTACATGAAATGCGGCAAATCCCACTCTGAGTTGTTCATCCCTGGCCCAGGTCTCTTGAAAGAGGCAGATGTCGGTCTTGTCAACAAAGGAACCCCACTCTAGGCAAGACATTTTGTTGGGACGCCCTGCCACATTCCATGACAGTATTGTGAGGAGTTTAGGTTTATTGGCGTTGGGGCAGGTGGCACCGCTCCCCATTAATACTCTTTCCCCTACAGATTCTTGAAGGGGCTCCAGTGAGGAGCCCTGCACGGTTCTACCTGATGGATCATCACCATTTCCAGGGGAAATCGCCTGAATGAGGCCATAAGTATCTGAAATATCGCTAGGCAATTGGCTACACATCGACTCAAGAACCCAGGCTTACTGATACTCCTTCTCTGGTGGGTGCCATCAGTTTCCACCTGGGAATGCCATAGTCAATAGACCATTTCCAGGCCACTAAACCTGTATTGGGTACGTATTTGACTCTGTGCATGAGGTTGAGCGTGCCATCCCCTCTCAACCCTACCTGCACCACGGTTCTCTACCATAGTCCATCCACCTTCTATATCTGACGAGTAGATTGGGGGATAAAAATATGACAGTGGGAGGGGTTGAATAGTAGCCCCAGGGTTATGGTGCCTCCAATTGCAGATATGCCCCACATTCCGTGGCTCCTTGAAATTAACCAACACGCAATCACCAGTTATGGTTTTTAGCCTGTGCCCCACCCATAACAACCTACGCACCATCAATATTTCACTGGTAATGTGGCAAGGGAGTGGTCTGTTTTTATTGAGCCAATTGGAGACTTTGTTTTTAAGGGACATAAATGATTCCGGACTCAAATTACTTATTACAGGGACCCCTGTCAGGACTACTAGATACGGGCTTGATTCTGGCGGTAAGTCAATTATACGTTCGCCAGAAGAGACAGTGGCTGATAGGACCTGACCGCCCTCTTTAGACTTTCTTGAAATACCCATCCTTGGAGAGTTAATAAGTGTGTCCACAATTGCAGTTGGTTTTGCAGTGGGTACTTTGGGAGAGAGTGATGCTGCTGGGGAGGTGGATTTTTGCGTTTCAATCCCCTCTGCACGCAATTCAGTTGTGCACTACCCGGATGCAACACGTTTAACTTCAAGCTATCTACAGTTTTTAATGTAGCTTGTTCAATCTTGGAGAGCTGCTGCTCAATCCGCATGAGTCTCACTTCAAGTGGTTGGAGAGTGGATCTTAATAAAATGCCCAGTTTTTCAACGAAAGGATCCTCCACTACCAGGTTTTCCCCATTATGATGGACCACACCTGGAAAAGTTACTCGTGGACAAGTTACAGTCAATGGTGGTAAGACGTGTGTGTCCATGGAGTTAAAGGCATCTGGCCCCTTGTGCAGAGATGTTATGTCACTATTACCGGAGCATTTAGCAAGTTTGGGCTTCCTGTCTCCAGTGACAGCAGCAGCCCCTCGCTTCCTCTTGGGCTTCGCCCCCTCGTGTCTCTCCCGCAGCTGGCGAGTGTTAAGTCTTTCGGGAGAGCTGGCCGTGGTTGACACAGTGGTAGTCTCTATTGCTTCTATTAGTTGAAGCTGCTCGGATAGGGAGATATGGCCCTGATCCTGGGAGATCGGTGTGTACAATCACAGGGACGACGTTTATGTTTGCTCGGACGCTGGGTTCTGGTGTGCGGGCATTTGCAAAGTGGCCCAGGGAGGATCTTTTGGCAAGGGCTAGATCTTGAGAGACTAGGCGTTCCATTAGAATTATCCCCATATCAATTACAGAGTTGGCTCTAATTATGAAGTTATCCAGTGTTCCTGTTAAGTTCCTACCTCAAGTTGCTGCCTTGCTCTTGCTTTCGCGCGCTGCCATAATGGTATTGCAAATCTTCACCCAAATAGGTACTTACGAGTCCTTGTGGTGGTTGGAGTGTAGGTTATGCCAGATGAAAGAGGGGCAGCCCGGTCCGGTCTCCTCTGGGCTGCAACGGGCTTAAACAGGCCTGCCCTTGGCCCGTGCTTTGCCCGGTGCGTTTCTCGAAGCGCGGGCCGCGAGAAGTAAAGAAGCGGCAGCAGAGTGGGCGTGGCGGCACAGGTGAACCGGTTGCAGTGTCTCTTGGGCTTCGTAGTCCCTCACAGTAGCCAAATTCCTCAATCTACTCTCTCGAGCACCACCCCAAAACTATCAGTGGGTAGGATCTTCAAGGAGAAATATAGGGCCTGATAGGGATCTGAGGGAGTGGTGAGGGCCTCTGTGAAGCACGAGAAGGTGCCTTTATAAAGTACTCCCAAACCCTCCTATTAAGTCTGGACAGAGCATACCCTGAGGGGATGGACTCCACCAGGTCAGGCTCTGAGCCATCTCTAGCCCAGGTTTCAGTAATAAATACCCAATCAGGCCTACGAAGGAGACAAAATCATTAAATTCTGCTCTATTTTTAATCAGAGATCAAGAGATACCCCGAAAAGGACTGTTTCATGGGTAAGGGTAGGGCTGACATGTTTCCCCTTGGGTTTTTAGCTACCCCCAATGGAATGACTGTCTTACAGTTAACACACTCATATAGCCCAATGCTCACAGTTCATCGACCTGCAGTGCACATCCTTCTATCCTTCTGTCCTTGAAGCTCCAACAGCTGTCCTCTCGGGTAAACAAGGGGCTTACCAGGGTCTACAATAAAAAGGACAGCGTCCCTGGCACAAGGCGTAAACTTGGCCAGACGGACACAGACAGGCGTGCCTTTGGCGCGCCTGCTGCGTGCGTTCACTGCGCGTCCGGCCCAGCATTCAGATTAAATAGCTGGGTCAGTCAGGAACAACTAGAGCGCTGCCCATCGATCTGGGACAGGAAGTGGAGTAGAGCAGCAAGAGTGAAACACTCACTTCCCGCCATACAATTGGCGAGCCGTGGTGGACCGGGGAAGGAGCAAAAGACCCCCACAAGCCCCCCACCCTCCTCCCCGAGATGAAGAAAAAAGCAGAAGAGTGCCTGGAAAGAATGCAGTAACCCCACACAAGTAGGCAATTATAATAGTTTTTAAAACATTCCCCCCATTAGAATGCACACAATGATTCAATACAATTTTAAACTCACAGTCACTTACTAAACGCAGTAGCAGCGCAACATCGTGGCAACTCTAATCAGGGTGAACCACCATCATGTGGTGTAGAGGAGACAAATGTGCTAATAGTTAAGGAACTGCTGGGCAAAACTGACCTAAAAAGGAACTGGGCCTGCACTGCTCCCCCAACATGTTCCAAGAGTGGAATGTGGCTCCATCATATTATTATCAGAAGTTTGATAACAACAAGAATAGTGCACAGAGAGAGTCAAAAGTAGACGTAAAGAGACAAAAAAAAACATAGATCAAGAAAGGGAAGAGAGAAAGAAGAAACAGGGAAAAAGGAAACAGAGTTATAGGAATCCTTACCTGACAATTATTTTATTTGTTCCCCCAAGGGTGGCAGCCACGCTGCACTGCCTGTCATCCCAGAATACCTTGAAAGGAAGTATAGAAGCAGTTTTGCATCAGACGACAAGCACACCTCATCACATTTTACAAATAACCGGCCTCGATTTACAAAACAACATAGCCCCGGGAGAACCAGAGTCTGACTTCAGCCTCCTTTAACAGCTATTGCTGTGAATGTTCAACAATTAACCGCCGTGGTCCTGCATCCGGCTGTTAACTGTTCAACATTCACAGCAACAGCTGTGAAACAAAGGTTTCAGAATACCGGAGGTGTTTCAACCCCCTCGGTCTCCGGGACACCGTTGTTTTATTAATGAACACATTCTGCCCTCATGGGGCAAACAGTGTAATGACCTTATAGTCAGCTATAGCAGGCAATACTGCCCATTAAAGGACCGCTCCCATGGTAAAGGCCCTTGCCTGTGGAGCTAAAACAAGCTTCAAAGCTATATTAAAGGTTTCAAATAATTACTGAAGGCATAAACATGTTTACTCAGTCAGAGAAATAATTATCATAATATTTGCAGGAGAATCACATAAAGGGAACCTTTAAAGTATATCAAAAGCCAGACTCAGAAATAACTCCACCTGTAAGGTCAATAGACAGACCACACACAACAAATGTGTGCTAAGATATAAGAATTTTTTTTTTATAATATCAAATAGCAAACGGACATAGAATCTGCTCAGTTAGGAATCAAGGAAAAGTTCTTAAGTTTTTAGACAGAGAGAACACATTATTGACATGGTTCACGATGGGGTAAAAATGACAGCAATCAATGAATGTTCATGAAAACATGGCACAACAAAATGTAATTTAATAAACCACACCTATAAAATGAATAATTAATTGTGACTCTTCCCCAAAAAGCCACAAGTCATTTTACAACGTAATTCCCTAACATAATAAGTGGATACGTATACGTTTCTGCCCATTCATCAATTCAATTCAATTCAAAGAAGTCTTTATTCGATTGGTGCATCATAAAAGACATATATTACAATATACACATCAATAAAAAAAATCTATAAACTGGATAAAAACATCTAAGACCATATTAAATCACTTATGCAGGCTTCTAATGAATGAATACAAGATTAGCAATAACACATAAATTACCAGAACATCACAGAATATAATGATCCACACATAAGCGGGGAAGCATAAGACAATAATAACCCCTAGTTATTTGTTTTTGATGAACCTGGTTCTAAGAATCCAAGCCCATCCTAAATATTTAGCTACACCCGCTACAATTAGTGGGGACAAATTAGTTTTTAAAATTCTGCTGGCAATAACAGCCGAGCGAGTACCTAGACTTCTACAGACCGGGCTTAACCATTTGGCTCTGGGGGCAGCATACAGAGGACAGACAAACATGAAATGGTTTAAACTTTCACCCTGGCCTTGGCATTTTGGGCAATGCCCAGTCCCACCAGAGCCCCACTTTTTGGTGAATTCCCTTAATGGCAGCGAACCACATCTGAACTGGTGGAATAATTTACAATCCAGGGGCTTTGTTATCATGTCCCAGTATTTTTCGAGCTTGGGAACGTCTTTAAAGACGATAAATAGACTAGTAAGATTGCTAGAACTCAGTCTCAGATGTCTATTAAGGACCACCCAGTCCCAATAGTGCGATTTTAAGTCTTTTTTAGAGGGAAAGGTTACAGATTCGGGATCTAACCACAAATCACCATACCCCAAGGCATACAGGGTTGATCTTAAGTCCTTAAACCAGCCTATGTTTAGAGAACCAGGAAGATCTCTTACCTCCAAACAAGCTCTAGCATATAAATGGAGTTCCGGCGTCGTCCAAAGACGGCGCCAGAATGCCAGTGGACGAAATCTCGCCTGGTCCTCCACAGGTTGGCACCCGAGGTCGTACAAATGCGGGATCCGTGGAGTTGACTGAGGCAGACCCGTTGCCACCCTAAGGAATTTATTTTGGGCTGATCTCAGGGGGTCCAATATGCAGAAGCCCCATAATTCCGCCCCATATAAAACAGAGGGTAGAACCTTTGAACCATAAATCTTAACTAATGGTGAAATTGGCCGAGTAAAAGAGCCTTTATGCTCTTTAATCAAAGCTCCACCTATCTGCAAGTGCTTTAGAGCCATAAGCTCGACCTGGTGGGACCAACTTAGGGTCTCGCTAAATGTAACTCCCAAGTAAGTAAACAACTTGGTTTGTTCCAGGGGAGTACCCCCCATAGTAACCCTTGCTGTGATCTGATTGTGTCCTCTTAAAACCATAAATTTTGTCTTAGACACATTCACCTCAAGCTCATGTTCGCTGCAGAATAACTCAAAACTCTCCAGGGCCTGTTGAAGACCCTGTCTGGTTTTTGAAATCAGAAGAGTATCGTTAGCGAACATGAGCAAGGGAATTTTCATTCCAGCTAAAGTCAGGGCATCTGTGGGGTGGTTATCAAAATAATTAGTAACCCTGTTAATATACAAGGAGAAAAGGGTAGGGGCTAGAACGCACCCTTGTCTAACACCTTTGGCAACAGGAAACCTATCCGTCACCTCCCCTGGTTTGCCCCAGCGTACTTAGGCATAGGTATGTGCATGTAAATTCACCAGAAGGCATACAAGGGGGAAAGGCATACCCAGTTCTAGTAAACACTTCCACAGCCCAGCCCTCGGAACAAGATCAAAAGCAGACCTCAGATCCACGAAGGCTGCGTAGAGGTTACCTTTACCTTTACCATGAAAACTAGGAGTAAAATTGGTCC
Organism: Lissotriton vulgaris; assembly: GCF_964263255.1. Taxonomy (NCBI): domain Eukaryota; kingdom Metazoa; phylum Chordata; class Amphibia; order Caudata; family Salamandridae; genus Lissotriton; species Lissotriton vulgaris. Next base: position 55,546,572 of record NC_141685.1, read on the forward strand.
ATTTAAGGGAATAGGGTTCTCTTTTGGAGCGATATTGAGCATGTGGTTTAAGCAGAGTCTCGGGGTAAAAATAGCTTAGATTCCGCGTGGAAATCCCCCCCTCGTTGTTTCCCACATACCAATCGGTAAGGTGGGAAACGACTCTATGATCCCTAAAATTGATAATCACAGTATCGCCCTCTATATCCTTTGGACGAAGACCCACCCACTTGCATCTTCTAACTGAAATAATATCCCCATTTAGGTGGGCAGGAAGGGGTCTGTTAGTTTTCAGCCAAAAGATGACTTTATTTTTTAGGTTTACGTTATTTTCCAGGTTCCCATTAGAGATTGGGGGCACACCCGTCAGGATAATAACAACATTGGCTGAATCAGGGGGGAGTTCTACAATGTTCCTACGATTTAAAGAATGTCTGTGAGTGGGATTGTCAAGTTTGACAGCCCCTTGTTTTACAGATGGCTTTGTTCCCTCAGAAGATGGCTTATTAGAAGCCAGCATAGGCTTCTCTTTAGCAGGGTTGGTTGCACGAGGGGGTTTAGATGACAAATCGGTAGCCTTAGATTTTGTATTGCCTTCAGTATTACTGTTATTTTTAGAATGATTGCTAGGAGCAGTAGTGGTGACGCTAGGCTTGGATGTTAGAACAGGCTGCCTGACAGAGCTCGTAGGGTGGGGTATAACAACAGGAGCCAAAAGGCGATCCTTTTTTTCTCCCAATATCCTTACACGCTCCAAAAGAGGTAACATATATGATTTTAGGAGTTTCTCAAAAATATCAAAACACTCCTTGTTAAACCCAGTAACAACATCCTCAGGGAGTGATGGTAACTATAGAAGGAGAGGGAATTTGTTGACTAGAACCTTTTCTTTTAACACCACCCTTTTTCCTTTTTTTCCTAGGTGGGGAACACGCAGCCCTTTTAGTTTTGGTGGGCTTAGATCCAGCAAAACTATTAATTTGTGACAGAATATTCTCACATGGACCAGCACTATCAAAAGAGCGATTAGTAAGGGTTGAGTGCAGGTTGAGAACTATAATCTGTACGACTGGAGTGTTAAGATCGATGAGACTAATAGATGCAGTAGAGGGGCTATTTATGTGACCCTCACTATTGATTATGGAACGTGCGGGGGAAATATTGGGAGCCCGGAATATACTGGGAGTATGATCAATACTAGACATATCAGCTTCACTGGCCGTCTTCCCCTGAGCAGCCGTTTCCTGTGTGTTATTTAAATCTGGTTGAGTGGACAGGGGTATTTTTTTAAGATGTTCAATAGAGCGACGACGCTCAGCGCGTCTCTCAGCTAGAAGGAGTTCTTTATCTATCTCCTTGTATGCCCTCTCGAAATATTTGTCGAGAGGGCCTAGGAATGAAACACCCACACCGGACGGGAGTGAACTAGACATACCAACAGCTGGACAAAATAACAATCTATTCCTGTAGCCACAATCTAACTACACCAAAGGGACACAACAACAGAGTGAAGTGAACAAACAATATGTGTCAGAGACCTGGCCCAGCCCGGCCTCCTTTGGCCCCTGACGGCCACAGACGGTCCCGCCCTTGTCCCGGGCTTCTCCCGGTCGCTCCCGCTCAGCGGGACTAGGCTATTGTATTTATAGGGTCAGTGAGAGAGGGGAGGAGCCTGCAGGGAGAGTGGCCCAGTTGCTGGCAATAGGGGCTGGCGGGCGCTCCTTGGACTTGTAGTCCTGCGCCCGCAACTCGCTCGCAGCCCTGCACGAGCTAACGTCCAGAAACACCGTCACAGGCGTAAAGTGGTTGCCTCCTCACCCAAGCGTCACTGATAATGCAGGTAAACACGCCCCACACGAAGCGGGACCCGCGCAGCGGGTTCCGTGAGCAGTAGCGGGAAGAGCACAGTAGAGATCAGCAGCTCGCAGTCCCAACGTAGGAAGTAAGGAGAAAGTAATCCACCAGATGACCAGGTGCACAGGTTTTTACAAAGGCAATGGTGGGGAGGAGCCTGCAGGGAGAGCGGCCCAGGTGCTGGCAATAGAGGCTGGCGGGCGCTCCTGGGACTTGTAGTCCTGCGCCCGCAACTCGCTCGCAGCCCTGCACGAGCTAACGTCCAGAAACACCGTCACAGGCGTAAAGTGGTTGCCTCCTCACCCAAGCGTCACTGATAATGCAGGTAAACACGCCCCACACGAAGCAGGACCCGCACAGCGGGTTCCGCTCGCAGTAGCGGGAAGAGCACAGTAGAGATCAGCAGCTCGCAGTCCCAACGTAGGTAGTAAGGAGAAAGTAATCTGGCCATTCATCATTGACCCAATTTGTACGGGAACATTTGCTGACAGCTTATTAGTTGTTTATTAGAAATGCCTACTGCTTGGACTCCTTTCACAAGAGGGGTGGGTTGGGCGCTCCCGTCAGTCTGACTGTGGAACGGGAGGCACTTTTATTTATTAAAAGAGATGCTGGATTGCCATTTACTTCTTCTACAAAAGGGCCACTCTGGGTGACCTCTAGGACTGCACCAAGCACGCAATCCTTCTCCCATCTCAGGCACCGTCATTGTGTCTGGTTCATTCCAGTAGAAACTCCAAGTGTAGATGCAAGTTGTGGAAAATCCATATTAATCACTGGTGGATTTTGTTGAAATCCTGAATTTGTTGAGAATTTGCCGTTCTATTCTGCACTGGGCTGTGGGACCATCGGGACTGAAGGCATGCTCCAATATACCTGCCTTTGATTCTGCATGCTCGGCACAGAGGCCTGTTGGGCTGTGGGACCATTGGGACTGAAGGCATGTTCCAATATACCTGCCTTTGATTCTGCATGCTCGGCACAGAGGCCAGTTGGGCTGGGGCCATCGGGACTGAAGGCATGTTCCAATTATCTGCCTTGGATTCTGCATGCTCGGCACAGAGGCTAGTTGGGCTGGGACCATTGACTGTGACTTCCCATTCTGGCCATCTGATTCATGTTCCAGTTTCCCAGGTTCCTGCAAACATCGCAAGGATCATGTCTTATTCTGCACATTATTAGTGTTTGAGGTATTTAAATTGCCACTGTTAGTAAAACCTACACCCTGAGCGGGGCCGGACTGGCCGTAACGGGCTTCGGGTGTTTCCCCGGGGGAGCTGGAAGAGTGGGGGCTGATTCTTCAGTGCTGGGAAACGTATTTGTTACTGGGGGCTGGTTTTGCTCTGGTGCTGCTATATCACCCCCAGCAACAAAAGAGGCATGGAGCTGGTCCGTCAAAATTGTCAGGCCTGGTTTGGGTTCCCAGTCTGGCCCTGACCCAGAGGAACAACAATTCCTCCTTGCACATACTGAACATCATTACTCTGCACACCAACGCCGTGCATATCCAAATTCACACCAGGAACAGACCCAGAATCAAAACGAGAATTCAATCGGTGAGAACCACTTTCGTCACCCGTTTGGAACATTTTTGTCTGAGCGCTCATTATTTTTTCTTTGATATTTTTCTGCTTAGTAACAAAATTCTCACTACAGAACTTTGCGTAAAACAAAATCTCATCCGGAATGTTAGTCTGCGGCCCCTCACATTTTGCTTGATATGTGAACTAACCTCTGGATGCAACGCTAAAAGATGCGCCCTCTTTTACCCGGTATTTGCCTTTGCAATATTGTCTGTAACTCTGCATTAATCTCTTGTACTATATAATAAAATGTTTTGAGGCGCTTCACTCTGTGGCTCTTCAATTGTCCAGTTTACAAGCAACTTACACTCATTCCACAAATCTCTTGGGATAACAATCAACAAACTTAAACTCAGCTCTCGACCACCCCGCCTGGATGGACAGGTCTCATCTCCACTGCATCCCTCCTGGACAGGCCCCACCTTCTATGAACCACCCAAACACAGGACAGGTCTCACCTCATCTGCACCCCTGGACAGGCCTCTCCCCCTCTGCACCCCTGGACAGGCCTCACCTCCTCTGCACCTCTGGACAGGCCTCACCTCCTTTGAACCACCCAAACACTGGACAGGCTTCACCTCCTCTACACCCTCCAGAACAGGCCTCTCCCCCTCTGCAACCCTGGACAGGCCTCACCTCCTCTACACCCCCCTGGACAGGCCTCATTCACCTCCTCTGAGCCCCCTGGACAGGCCTTGCTTCCTCTGCATCCCCCTGACAGGTCTCACCTCCTCTGCACCTACCTCCAAACTGGCCTCGCCCCCTATACATCCCATGGACAGTCCTCCCCTCCTCTGCACCAGCTGGACAGGCCTCACCTTCTTTGTGCCTCCCCCTGGACAGGCTTCACCTCTTCTAACCTCCCCCCGACAGGACAGGTTCTCACCTCCTCTGCCCCTCCCCCCTACCTACAGGTCTCACCTCCTTTGCCCCTCACCCCCTCTCAACAGGCCTTACCTCCTCTGCACCCCTGGACCGGTCTCACCTCCTCTGCACCCCTGGACAGGCCTCATCTCCTCTGCACCCCTGGACAGGCCTAACCTCCTTTGCACCCCTGGACAGACCTCCCCTCCACTGCACCCCCCTGGACAGGCCTCCCCTCCACTGCACCCCCCTGGACAGGCCTCACCTACAATGCAGCTACCAGGACAGGCCCCACCTCCTCTTCACCCCTGGACAGACCTCACCTCCTTTGCACCCTTTGGACATTCCTAACCTCCTCTGCACCCCACTAGACAGGCCTTACTTCCTCTGCACCCCCCTGGACAGGCCTCACCTATTCTGCACTTCAGCTCTGGACAGGCCTCACCTCCTCTGCACTACCTTGGACAGGCCTTGCCTGCAGCACCCCCCTTCCCTGACTGGCCTCACCTCCTCTGCACGGCACCACACCACAGAACAGGCCTCTTCTGCAACCCCCCACCAGAAAAGCATCACCTCCTCTGCACCCATGGACAGGCCTCACCTCCTCTGCACCCATGGACAGGCCTCACTTCCTCTGCACCCCTGGACAGGCCTCTCCTCCTCTGCCCCCTGGACATGCCTCACCTCCTCTGCACCCCTGGACAGGCCTCACCTACTCTGCACCCCTGGACAGGCCTCACCTTCTCCGCACCCCCTCAGGACAGACCTCATCTCCCCTGCACCCCCAACCCTTGCAGGACATGCCTCATCTCCTCTGCCCCCACATGGACAGGCCTCACCCCCTCTGCAGCCCCCTGGACAATGTGAGAAGTTGGCCTGGTATATGCTGTCCACTAGTTATAATGGGCACCTTGTACCAGTGCAAACAACCCTTATTAATGATAGCTATGGAGAGCAGCCTTCAGGCTAAGTCTTGAAGGAATGGAAAGCAGTTTTTTTTTACCAGTCTATAATCTCATGAATGACCAAATGAAAGGAGAAGCACACCAGGTATATATATATAAAATATATGTATTTATTCTAAAACACACCCCCTAATCTCTTTATGAGGCTAGAAGTCGAAGTACACAAGTTACAAGTCAAATACTCACAGTAAATAGCACAATAGGCCCCAGGGGGACCCCAAACCACATTCTAAAATTGTGATATAAGAACCACGACTTGACTAGACACAAGGCCTAGAGCCTGTAGAATCACTGGGCCCCTTCGGAACCACCCAAGGTAGTGACACAGGGGACCCACAGGGGACGCGTGCAGTGTGGGAACACTGCCGCAAGCGCCGTTAGCTTCTATGGGGAAAGTCGCAGTTGGAAATTGAAAGTTTCAGGACACTTAGGAGAGGACTAGGAACAAACCCTTTTGGACTTAGATGGTTCTAGTGCCAACACCCATGGGAACACTGGAGTACTCGTGTTACCTAACCCAGGAAAGCCGGGAGCATAGGTGCCAAATGGTGTCCGGTGGCGTCGTGTGTCGGGTCGCGTCGTTTTCAATGGCGAGTTGCTGCAAAGTGCTGCTGACATGAAGAGGAGAAGTGTCCGAAGAGATCCAAGTCTGGGTTGAAGATGAGAAGAACCTGAAAGCAGAGGGGACAGAGTCTCGGTCACTAGTCAGTGACCAGGGGCACGATAGTCGAATGCCCACCGATGTCGGGTACTTCAGGTGAGATGAGGGGAAGCTTGACTCTTCAGCCACGAGGACCAGGAGGCGTCGACGACAACCAGAAGCAGGATTCAAGCTCACCCACAAAGGATGTCACACACTGCAGCGTCAGCCCGGATTGGACACAACAAGCCTTGGCAACAGCAACCGACGCAGAAAAAAACAATGGCTTCGGAGTGGACCAGCAAGGTCCAGGCGACTCAACAAGCGATGGAGAGTCAGGGCACGTCTGAAGAAACCAGGGAAAATCAGAATTGCATTCTCAGGTACCCACAAGTCAACGGACAAGGGATCATAAAGGTACCACGAGCTGAATCACAAAATGGCGGCCCTCGGTTCACTCGGAGAGGGTAGGCCAGCAATCTTCAGTGGATTCTCTGCTCTGTGTCGGGCTACAAGTAATCCAAAGCACAGCTTCGAAGAACATCGAGAAGCTGATGTACTTGCAAATGTGCATGGCGTCAAGGGGTTCCGGATCCACATTACCCACGATGGCTACCGGTCTCGGCTTTGCTGGGGACTCAGATCAGCCTCAGGGTAGTCTGGAAATCCACCTCTGGTGTTGCAAAGTCTTTGTCGTCTGGCGGGAGCTTCGGAGATGCAGACCGGTCAGATGCGTCTTTGGTGCCTGCCAAGCAGGGGAGTAACTCCTTTACTCCAAGGGAGATTCTTCAGTCATCTGGCGTTGAACAGATCGTTGAAGGTCCAGGATTCAGTTTCCAAGTGTCATCCAGGGATATCTAAAGTTCTGGTTACAGACGTTCCTTCATTATACCCAAGGAATGGGTTGGACTAGCTCTAGGGACCCACCTATGGGAGGGTTTGGAAAGAGGAGGGGCTACACCCATTTCCTTTGTTCAGTTTTGCACCAGAGCAGGGGCTGGTAGCCCCTGGGGCTGGTTTGAACTGGACTATGCACAGGGACACCAAATGTGCCCCCAGTACAGACTTCAAAGCACTCTTGGAGTGCTCCCACCCAGCCCAATACACAAAAGCCTGTCTTAGGGAGGTGGTTACACCTCCTTGTGACAGGAAAACTATTGTCAAGGCCTCCCCTGCCGGAGTTTCAGTCAGCAGCAGGAGGTCAGACTTGTGTCTGTGGCTGCAGCATCCATTTTGTGATGCCAGGGCTCTTTTAAGCTGGCACAGGGTATACATGTGCTGTCACGTCTCTCCCTCTAGAAGGGTGGGATCAAACTCCCACACCAGTTGCTGGTGTGGGGGTATGATTCCAAGGTGTTTGACACCAAACACAACATGTTTCCATGCAGCCAGTCCAAAGTTAGCATTTACCACAAGGTTATAATGCACTTAAGAGTAGATAAAGCCAGGCAGTGGTATTTGATTTAGGTACCAAAGTGCCACAAAGAATAATTACACACATTATTTTAAGGAACCCAGTATTTAATGGTGCTAAAGGGTGAGGAGAACCACCCCACTTCTCAGGATAGGCCTCTGGCTTCTAGAACAAATGACACTCCTTAGCACACGTCTCACTTATAAAGTAACATAAGTATGTAACACGTTTCCACAAATTCAAAATTAAATAATGCGCAAAAGATTAGTCTTAATTCTTCTTTGTTGGTCACTTTATTATGTGCAAGTCTTCCCAGAAATTATCTACAGCAAACACGTGTTTCATCGCAAACGGGAGGTCGTCCAGCGACTTTCTGAAGGCTGTGTGATTTAGAAAAAAGACACAAGAAGACCAGTATATATATTGGGAAAAATAGTCCGATTGATAACAAACAAACCATACTATATCAGTATTGGGAAAGTCACCAATCAAGTGTAACTCATGCTTCTGGTGGTATAAGAAATCAATAAAAAAATCCAATAACACAATAACACAGAATATATCTCTGTGAAACAGTAGGTCTCTGAACCTAATAGCGATGGAGAGACCAAGTAAGTGCGCTTAGGATAGTAAGAGCCAGCTAAAACTCTCCCACACTAAACTAAGTGAGAATTTAACGCTGTTAGAGTGATCGTGAGAAGTGTGAATCATTACGGGGGCTAAGGGTCATATTAAAAGAAATCTGAAGCGTGCACTGAATAGGTAAAATAAAATAGTGATGTGAGTAAGGGAAACTTAGAGACTAAAAGCAAGACTTATTTGAGGGGATATAAATACCTATCTCCTGTATGAGAACTGATTCTGTAAAACAAACAGAAAGATTTGTATATATCAATCCATAATTTGAAATTCAATGTTTGAGATTAGCAATAAGACTAGTGCCTTTAAAATGGACCTACTTATTATGCGGTGATAATTCCAAACCGCAATGGGTTTCAGATGTGGTAGCGTCTATGATTCCAAACGATTTCACTGGTTTCTCTTTCTTCCAGTAACAATCTTCTTAGTGCTGCAAAAATGTGAAATCACTAAATAATGCTTATTTGGAACCGTATTTCCTACATTACTAGCAACAAAGTCCTTGCTATTCTTTATTAAAAAGGCTTCAGAGCAACTGACGTGTTGTTTAAATATTATAGTTTGCTTAATGAACATGCAAATTGACAACTCATTTGAAATGAAGTATCCTAACCCAAAAGCCATGCCAACGAAAACCCATGCAGTATACTGTTTGTAATGAATACCTGCATATTTGTGCCATAGTTACCAAAATCTGCCTTCTTATGCTACGTCCAAAAAAGCATATTGTGACGTCATAGTCTTAGTTTACCGTCGAATCGCAACCATAAGTTGGTGGATGTGAGGTGTAGTTAGAATGGCCGCCAAGTTAGAATAGAACCCTAAGTCCTTCCTCTCTGTTTACACCAAGAGAGTAGGGAGTGAATTCACAAACAACGTGAACACGCTGTTTACACTTCCGGTATTTAAACTAGTTTGGGACACTTCTCCGCACAAGCATAGTCGGCATCGAAGATACATGGTGGCATCGTGGAGGATTCTCTTAAGAGTGGAACAAGGTAAAAAATAATGCTAATGCTGAGGTGGTAGCACGACTCAGGAATTCTAGATTCTTCTAATGTTGAGTTTGCAATAACATTAACATCGTTACATGTCTTCATGACAACTTTTAAATATTTTGTTTTTTTAAGGGGGCATACTATAGCCAGTTGGTGTTTTTGAGCCGTATACATAGGTACATTAGGAAGAATGTGTAATTTTACGTGTCACCTCTTGTTCTAACATTAAAAAGATGTGGCTCTCAGAGTTTTTAACATTCTAACTAAACCGGCGCTTCACAACCACCAACTTATGGTTGCGATACGACGGTAAACTAAGACTATTTTTTGGTTCCTCTCGAGGTACCTTCGCGATCCCCTGTCGGTTGACTTGTGGGTCCCTGAGAAGGCAGCTGTAACTTTCTTTGGGCTTCCCTGGTTGCTCCAGATGTGCCCTTACTCTCAATAGCTTGGTGAGTCCCCTGGACCTTGCTGGTCCACTCCGAAGCCATTGTCCTCTTCCTGCATGGGTTGCTGTTGCCAAGGCTTGTTGTGTCCAATCCGGGCACCAATACCTTGTGGGACAGCTCGAATCCAGCTCCTGTTTGTCGTCGACACCTCCTGGTCCTTGTGGCTGAAGAGTCAAACTTCCCCTAATCTCACCTAAAGCATCCGACATCGGTGGACATTCGACTATCATGCCCTCTGCTTTCAGGTTCTTATCATCTTCGATTCAGGCTTGGATCTCTCTGCCACTTCTCTTCCCAGCAGCAGCACTTTGCAGCAAGTCGCCATTGAAAACAATGACGCGACCCAACACCATTTGGCACCTATGCTCCCGGCTTTCCAGGGTTAGGTAACTCGAGTACTCTGGTGCTCCCGTGGGTATTAGCCCTAGAAACATCTAAGTCCAAAAGGGTTTGTTCCTAGTCAACTTCTAAGTTTCCTTAAACTTTAAATTTCCAACAGCGACTTTCCCAATAGAAGCTAACTTCGCTTGCGGCTGTGTTCCCACACTGAACGCGTTCCCTGTGTCACTACCTTGGGTGGTTCTGAAGGGGCCCAGCGATTCTACAGGCTCTAGGCCTTGTGTACAGTCAAGTCATGGTTCTTATACCACTATTTTAGTACATGGTTCCCCCCCCCGGGGCCTATCGAAAACTGTGGTATTTACTGTGAATATTTGTAACTTGTGTACTTCGACTTCTAGCCTCATAAAGAGACTAAGGGGTGTGTTTTAGAATAAATACATGTATTTTATGTATATACCTGGTGTAGTTCTTATTTGGTCATTAAAGAGATTATAGACTGGCAAAACAAGCTGCTTTATATCACCTTCAAGACTTAGCCTGATGGCTGCTTTCCATAGCTACCACTAGGACAGCTTTCAATAAAGGTTTTCTTTAATCTATCATCAATAAGGGTTGTTTGGACTGGTGCATGGTTCCCACTATAACTAGTGGACAGCATATGCCAGGCCAACTTCTCACACTCACCTCCTCTGCACCTCTGCACCCCTGGACATGCTTGACCTCCTCTGCCCCCTGGACAGGCCTCACCTCCTCTGCACCCCTGGAAAGGCCTCACCTCCTCTGCACCCCTGGACAGGCCTCAACTCCTCTGCATCCCTGGACAGGCCTCCCCACCTCTGCCCCCCTGGACAGGCCTCACCTCCTCTGCACCCCCTGGACAAGCCTCACCTCCTCTGCCCCTGGACAGGTCTGCTCTCCTCTGCCCCCTGGACAGGCCTCACCTCCTCTGACCCCCTGGACAGGCCTCACCTCCTCTGCCCCCCTGGACATGCTTCACCTCCACTGCCCCCTGGACAGGCCTCACGTCCTCTGCACCCCTGGAGAGGTCTCCCCTCCTATGCACCCCTGGACAGGCCTCACCTCCTCTGCACCCCCTGGACAAGCCTTGCCTCCTCTGGGGCAGAGGACAGGCCTCCTCTCCTCTGCCCCTGGACAGGCCTCACCTCCTCTGCCCCTGGACAGGCCTCACCTCCTCTGCCCCCTGGACATGCCTCACCTCCTTTGTCCCCTGGACAGGCCTCTCCTCCTCTGCACTCCTGGACAAGCCTCATCTCCTCTGCCCCCTGGACATTCCTCACCTCCTCTGCCCCTGGACAGGCCTCTCCTCCTCTGCCCCTGGACAGGCCTCTCCTCCTCTGGACCGCTGGACAGGCATCACCTCCTCTGCACTCCGGGACAGGCCTCTCAATGCTTCTTAAAAGAGCTCTCATTGAAGGATTCATATTCAGGACAGAGGAGCCCAGAGTTCATTCCCCCCATACAGCGCCTCTGACTCCGCCCTGAGCCTCGGGGCGCTATGCACAGGGCCTGAAGAGAGACACTGTTCCCCTGGAGAGGCCTGACCTCCTCTCCAACCCCCCTGGACAGGTCTCACCTCCTCTCACCTCCACTGCACCCCTGGAGAGGCCTCACCTCCTCTGCAGCCCTGGACAGGCCTCACCTCCACTGCACCCCTGGACAGGCCTCTCCTCCTCCACACCCCTGGACAGGCCTCACCTCCTCTACACCCCTGGACAGGCCTCTTGGTGCTTCTGACAGGAGCTCTCGGTAAAGGATTCTCATTAACGACAGATGATCCCAGAGTTCATTCCACCCTGTACAGCGCCTCTGACTCCGCCCTGAGCCTCGAGGAGCTATGTAAAGGCCCCGAAGAGAGACACTGCTCCCCTAGACAGGCCTCACTTCCTCTGCACCCTTGGACAGGCCTCACCTCCTCTGCACCCCTCTAGACAGGCCTCTCCTCCTCTGCACCCCTGGAAAGGCCTCACCTCCTCTGCACCCCTGGACAGTCCTCGCCTCCGCCACCCCCTGAACAGGCCTCTCCTACTCTGCACTCCTGGACAGGCCTCACCTCCTCTGCAGCCCTGGACAGGCCTCTGCTCCTTTGAACCACTCAATAGGCCTCACCTCCTCTGACCCCTGGACAGGCCTCACCTCCTCTGAACCCCTGGACAGGCCTCACCTCCGCTGCACCCCTGGACAGGCCTCACCTCCTCTGTGCCCCTGTACAGGCCTCTCCCCATCTGCGCCCCTGGACAGGCCTCTCCTCCTCTGCACCCCTGGACAGGCCTCTCGTCCTCTGCACCCTGGACAGGCATCTCCTCCTCTGCACTCCTGGACAGGCCTCACCTCCTCTGCACCCTTGGACAGGCCTCTCGGTGCTTTTCACAGGAGCTTTTTGTGAAGGATTCTCAAGGACAGAGGAGCCCAGAGTTCATTGCACCCCATACAGCACCTCTGACTCCTCCCTGAGCTTCGGGGCGCTATGTATGGGTTCCGAAGAGAGACGCTGCTCCCCTGGACAGGCCTCAACTCCTCTGCACACCTGGACAGGCCTCTCGGTGAAGGATTCTCATTAAGGACAGAGGAGCCCAGAGTTTATTCCACCCCACACAGCGCCTCTGACTCCACCCTGAGCCTTGGGCGCTATGCACAGGCCCAGAAGAGAGACACTGCTCCCCTGGACAGGCCTCGCCTCCTCTGCACCCCTGGACAGGCCTCATCTCCTCTGCACCCCTAGACAGGCCTCTCAGTGCTTTTCACAGGAGCTCTCGGTGAAGGATTCTCATTAAGGACAGAGGAGCCCAGAGTTCTTTCCACCCCATACAGCGCCTCTGAGTCCGCCCAGAGCCTCGGGCGCTATGCACAGGTCCCGAAGAAAGACACTGCTACCCTAGACAGGCCTCACTTACTCTGTACCACTGGACAATCCTCTCCATCTCTGCACCCCTGGACAGGCCTCACCTACTCTGCACTCCTGGACAGACCTCACCTCCTCTGCACCCCTGGACAGGCCTCATCTCCTCCCGACCTCTGGACAGGCCTCACCGCCTCTGCATCCCTGGAGAGGCCTCTCCTCCTCTGCACCCCTGGACAGCCCTCACCTCCTCTGCACCCCTGGAAAGGCCTCACCTCCTCTGCACCTCTGAACAGGCCTCATCTCCTCTGCACCCCTGGACAGGCCTCACCTCCTCTGCACCCCTGGACAGGCCTCACCTCTTCTACACCTCTGAACAGGCCTCTCCTCCTCCACACCCCTGGACAGGCCTCTCCTCCTCTGCACCCCTGGACAGGCCTTTCCTCCTCTGCACCCATGGACAGGCCTCTCCTCCTCTGAACCCCTGGACAGACCTCACCTCCTCTGCACCCCTGGACAGGTGTCAGTTCCTCTGCACCCCTGGACCGGCCTCACCTCGTTTGCACCCCTGGACAGGCCTCTCCTCCTCTGCACCCCTAGACAGGCCTCTCCTCCTCTCCTCCCCTGGACAGGCCTCTCCTCCTCTGCCTCTCCTCTGGACAGGCCTTTCGGTGAAGGATTCTCATTAAGGACAGAGGAACCCAGAGTGCATTCCACCCCATACAGCGCCTCTGACTCCGCCCTGAGCCTCAGGGCGCTAGGCACAGGCCCCGAAGTGAGACACTGCTCCCCTGGACAGGCCTCAACTCCTCTGTGCCCCTGGACAGGCCTGACCTCCTCTGCACCCCTGTACAGGCCTCACCTCCTCTGCACCCCTTGTTGCGGAAGGAATCTAGGGCCCTAATATTAAATTCCCGATTCATGCCCAAATATGGATCTAACCTTTTATACCCTTATATGGACATTAGAATCATGACCATATTTAGTCAGAGTCAACAAAATCCTAACATGGCGTGTCCTCTGCCACTGAGCCCCTAGAAAAGTACAACAGGCTCTGAGACATGATCAGCCTACTGTAGTCCCGGGGGAAATTACCCGTGCCTCCAGTTGTTGTACCCGACTCCTGGAGTGAGTTACGCACTTCATGGTTCTAGTGACGTTAATATGTCCACCCTTGACATCAAACCAGGCACCTTTCTAGTATAAGTATGCCCAGGTTTGCCTAGTCAGACACACAGTGGTTTGGAGCAGATCAACTGACTTCTTGCCCGACGCCCTGCTGTCTGCGAGTGCTGAAGGAAGCCGACCCTCCCGTCCTACGCACTGAGAGAGACGCTGTCTTTTCTCCAGCCGAGAAATCCAGCTCCAGTGTTTCCCAGCCGCCCTTGCAGGTTGCTGGGAGATCGAGTTCTGAGAGAGAAATATACAAGCCCTCCCGCATTCTAAACAAGGTACGGAGCTGATTAGACTCTAAGAGAATTCTTGGTTTTAGACTTTTAGCAAAACGCCTTAACTTAAAGTACTTCTCACTTACTTCATCCCAGTACTAGGCTTAGATTAGGTAACCCGAGGTAGGCGTAACTTAGAAGCACCAGTTGAGTACGTTTAGTGTTTTATCTTTGTATATATTTTAAACCGTCTTAGATGCATCTTATGGCTTAGAAACTATATCATGCTTTTACAGTATTATTTTATAATACTCTTTGTACTGTACGCACTTTACTTTACGACAAGTATTGGGATTGTAGCAATTCACTTCTCATGTGTGAGAAAGAAGACTGTTCAATAAATAATACCTTTTACTCGGCAACTGGTGGTCCAGGCCTCCATCCTCTCTCGGCTGGACTACGGGAGTGCACTGCTGCTGGGAGTTAACCAGGCTGAGGCCACTAGGCTGCAGAGGGGGCAGAATGCCGCTGCACGGGCCATTGTTGGCCTCCCGAGACGTTGTTCTGTCTCTGCAGTCCTGACCTCCCTTCACTGGCTGCCGGTCAGACAGAGAATCAAATTCAAGGCTCTCTGTCTGACATTTAAGATCCTGAAGCTCTTCTCTCCTCCTGCCCTTGCGGGCCTTGTCTCTCCCTATGTCCCCACGCGGTCTCTCAGGTCAGAATCTCGTCATCTGGCGATTAAGCCTAGGTTCAGACTGAGTAGGATGGGGCACCTGTTCACCTCCGCTGACTGATTCCCTTTCTTTCCAGCATTTGATCTGTTGTGTTGTGGTACTCGATCAGGCGCCAGGACGCCCCTTCGCTGGGGCAGCTGTGCGCCGAATAAAAGTTATTAACATAACATAACATAACATATTGAAAATGCCCGTCTCTTACTTTCTCTACACTCCTGGTGAAATGAAGCATGCACGTATGACTGAGTAAAATAATCCCTCTATTGTTTTTCATGACTCTGGAGATTGCCTCCTCATTCATGGAGATGCAAAGTTGTCATGTTGTATGGTTGTCAGAAACGAATCCCTTCTTGTCTAAATAGGAAGCGTAAAACCTTCTTGTACATTCGAGAAAGTTTCTAGTGACCTCTGAGCTAGCTGGCATTCATAATTAAGTCTAATATAGTCAGCAGAGACCTTGTTGACTTCAGTCCTAGGTCTACACTGGTGTCTATATTATTCCAATGCGCAGATGCCTATTGGGAATATAGGAACTACACTACATGGGCGCCCAACGGTTGGTAAGGCGATAATCTAACGTTAGAGGCTAGAGTAACTCAGTTGTGCTTTTCACTCAGACCCCTTTTCCGTAATACTCCATAGACGTCTGGAGTGGGTGAAAGGGTAATATCCGCCAGAACTGAGTAGGATAAGAATCCTATGTGGAAGTTTTTGATTTATTCAAAGTTGAAGGATACAGTGTTCCAAAATATTGTGCACCTAATCTCTGTTTCCTTGAAACTTGCTCTGAAAGAGTTCTGGGTCAAAATATGACAGGAACAGACGACGAAGATGATGCCAACCAGCAGAGGACTGGTGGCGACACTGTAATACTAACAATACGGGGTGCAAAGCTCATCCCAGTAAATATAAGAAAAAATGTAACTTTCAAATTGATAAACAACGGAGTACCAGCTACAGGTGGTACAGTTGTGTTTGTAATAGAGGCACATGAGGTATTCTATTCATGGATAAAATTCTTAGAAGCAGATGCTACAACAAAAGAGTTCCACTACTATGAACCAGGTGAAACTCCAGCGGAATATGTTCCTTATGAGGAAATTGAAATTCCACTAACTTACCAACAGCATGAGCTGTGGTTTAATGGCGCCCTACAGCACAGCAATCACATTGCCAGGCTCGGTCCACTTGGCAGACCAGGAGCAACATGGCCAATATTAGCCGGTTACACACCACATCCTGACTGAGAAAAAATGGCACGTGAGGAACTATTGGTTCAGTTAAATGAACTGATTAAAATACACAGATAATTAGTTCAATATGTCATGAGGACTCTAACAGTCCAACAGACTATAAGAGTTCAACATCACACCCCTCATCAGGGAAACACAAATAAAATAACACCACAGACTATACAGTCAGTCATTGGTAAATTACCAGCTAAACGAGAACAGATTCCATTCTGGTTGGCTAAAGAAATTACTCAAATAGGGGCAGTATTCCCTGATAGTACACCTCATGAGAAACATAGGATTCGGACAATATGTTTACCAATGGGGATCGCACCACATGTGGAAGACTGTGACACTTGGGGAACAGTCTTTGCTTCTTTCTGTTTAAAAACACATGGTGTTCCGTCTATTGCGGTTATACCAGAGGTTCTGAAGCAAATTCAGCATGAGTATGGTCCAGAACCAGCCTTAAATCTAGGTATGAAATTACTGAAAGACTTTTTTTTTTAAAAACACCTTTATTTGCAAACTTAAGGTTATACACAGCTTGCAGCCTGCAACCCCAAGGGCCGGCAGCACAAAACATAATTAGCTGGGCTGCAGAGCAGTCCGATATTACACAGCCATTATGCCGACATCCCTGAGGACCGGCGGCGGCCAACGATCTGTTCCAACATTACAACTTGCCACGACAGTTACAGCACTGTAATTATAATCAGCTGTGTATTAAAGAGACTGAAGAACCGGAACCACAGTGAACGTGGACTGGAACAATGATAGCTGAGGTGCATTATTTGTGCAATCTGTATCAACCCTATTCTGTGTACATCCCACTGAAACTGCCTCCCCTAAAATTGAACCCCCCCTTAAGTACCCCAACTAGAAATCTAGTTCCTTAGCCTACTTGCCTACTATCAAACTAGCTGCATGACCTGTCCACCCCCATGTCCCGACCCCTTTTGTGTGCCCGCCCGTATAGTGCATGACTGTGTCACCTCTACTCGGTCCATCCTGTCCAGGGATGCTACAATCCTTCTCGTGGTGTCTAGCTTCCGGTCCGTACTGTTATAGAGGGAGTAAAGTAGTGGATTCTGTGCCGCAATTATTCTGTACCTTCCTGTCCATCGGATTGTGTGACAGTAGTGTCCTCCGTAGTGCTCCTGAAGACTCGATATAAACTCCAGAAATTCTTCGGGCGACTCATGGGGGGGGAGCAACTCACTGTAGTGCTCCGTTTGCGTGCAGCAATATAACATGTCCCGAGCCCACCTTCTCTTTGTGGGAAGTGGGCCCCTCATCCAGCATTGTGCCACTGTACGGCGAGCCAACAGCATTCCCATGTCTGTCAATCGTCTAACCGCCGCTGGTAGACTCCTGGAGTGACCAAGCAACGCCAGGGCTGGGTCAGTTGGCAACTCTATTTCAAGGATTTCGCCCATCTCCGCAAAGACCTCCTCCCAGAATATACGTATTCTAAGGCAACCCCACGCCAAATGTATGAAGTCTGCGTTGAGCGCATGACATCTTTCACACTCCGAGGTTTGCCTAAGACCATAGCGTTGTAGTCTTTCTGGAGTGTAGTACACTCTTTGCAAAAATTTAAAGTGGATCAGCCAGTGTCTACCATCCAGTGACAGCCTCTTGGTGCTTGTGCAGCAGTATTTCCACATTATGTCATCTATAGTAATCTGTAAATCCCTCTGCCATGCGAGCCTAGCTTTCGAGGGTTCCTGGCCTCTATGCGAGGCGATCGCTTTATATAAGTGAGTTATCAGTTAGGGGGCGGCGACCGGCATGGCTGCTTCGCTGTGAAGCTCCTCCATGCGGGCTCAGGCAGGCGGCTGAAAATGATGTGAAAAACGCTCCTCGGCCCCACATCGACAACACATCCGACAAACGGAGCTGCCCTGACCATCCTGGCGGCTTCTGAGAAGCGGGAACAGGCTGGTGTGGACGCATCGGCGGAGGGGAGCTGAGGCCGGTGGGCCTCGGCACCATCTTTCCCTATCTGCTCCTGGTATCGGGTGAGTGCCGCTCTGGGCCGCGCCGCTGACCCTGCGGGCCCTCTACGCTCTGCATGCGGGCTCCCGCGCTCGCAGTGGGGGCTCTGTGGGCCTTTGGGTTGTGGTTCCGGGCTCTTGTGCGTCGCCAGGGCGTTTCGGGCCTAGGCGCAACCTGGAGCCGGTGGCCTCGATTTGGAGGCTTGCGGTAGGGCCGGCGCGGCGGGCGGGGGTGCTTGTTTGGTGGGGGAGGGGCTTGTGGCCGGGGGGGAGGGGCTGTGGGCGTGGGTGGTGGGGGCTCTGGGGAGGCCTCCCTGGTATCACTGGCGGCCCCGCCCTAGCAACACGCGGACAGACTGAGCATTCCCCCATGTGCTCCTGCAATGCTGGCAAACATACAGGCTATGGTGATGGCACAGGCTCTGGGGCAGCGCAATTTGGACACTGCCATGGATTGCTGAAGGGGTGCACTCCCTTCTGGCGACTTGACTCTCGGAATGCTGCCCCTTTCATATGAGGCCCCTGACTGGTGCACACCACAAGTGGTATTCTAAGGATGGACACGTGATCTGAAACGCTCCTTCCCCTTTCACTGAACTGCATGGCCTGGTGCAACCCTGCGTGCTAGATCTAAGCTGGTCCTACGCTCCCCATAAACGTTTGGCATTGCACCCTGACCGTGCTCCACCTGGTTCCTGGCCGCACACGAGGTATATGCGGTTATCACGCTTTTCACAATATTGCGGTTTCCTTGGTTGTGGCCATGGGGAAAAGAGATCCTAACCAGAGGAAGCTGAGCTTCGACAAAACTTCGCTATTGGTGACGGACCCTCCGCCTAGTTCCAATGCAGGGGTGGCAGGCGGCCCGGAAGGGGGGTGATGCCGCTACTTTGGTTGCCACCATGATGGGTGAAATGCGAGCGGGCTTCAAGGCTCTAGACACGCGCTTTGACACGCTAGAACAAAAACTTGCGGACATGGGCTCCAAGGTGCAGGCCCATGACAGACGCCTGGATGTAGTGGAATCTAGGGTGTTGGACGTTGAGAATGGCGCGGCCACAACGTTTAAGAGGCTGGAACGTGTGGAGAAAATTCTTAAAGAAGTGGCTATAAAAAATGAGGATTTGGAAGTGTGTAGCCGACGCAACAATCTATGCATAATTGGCGTGGTGGAGACACCAGCGACAGGGCGTTTTGACACTTTTGTTGAACAATTGCTTATTGAATTTGTTATGTATTTATCTAGGCCCCAAATCTAGATTTAGAGATTCATGCGCAAATATGGTCCTGAACCAGTCATTCCCTTATAGGGTCATAATAATCCCTACCATATATAGTCCGAGTCACCACAGACATAACATTACGTTATCCTCTTACTACATGACTACATGGACCCTAGAGAATACAAACCGGCTCTGGGACATGACGAACATACTGAAGCCTCAGGGGAGAACACCTAATCCTCCAGTATTGATTTGTCCCAAAGCCAAGGAGAGCATTACGCACTTCATGTTTAATTTGTCCAAACACCTGGAGAGCCTTACGCACTTCAGTATTGATTTGTCCCAAACCCCCTGGACAGCAGTGCGTACTTCATGCACCTAGTGATGTCCATATGTCCAATCTTGTGCGTCAAACCAGTCACCTAGCTAGTATAAAAGCAGCCAGGTTGGTCCAGTCAAACACACAGTGGTTTTCTGGAGCTGATCATCTGACCTCGTCCCAAGCCCAGCAGATACCAGACCTGACGAGAGCCGACCCTCCTTCCTGACGCACTGACAAGAGAAGCTGCCTGTTTTCTCCAGCCGAGAAAAGCCAGCTCCGGTGTTCCCTGCGTGCCACAGCCGGCTGCCGGGATATCGAGTCCAAGAGATTCCAGACCTCTAACATTCTAAACAAAGGTATGGAGCTGATAAGCCACAGAGAATGATTCTTGGTCTTAGAATAAATCTGGCAGAGAAACTATTTAAACTTAACTGAAGTTCTTACTTATCCTCTCCCGTTCGAGACTTAGGTTAGGAACAAGGGGTAGGCATAAGTTAGATTACATCAGTCGAGTTAGTTTAGCTCTTTTTAGCTAGCTTTCTATTGTATAGATTTTAGGATATGTTTTAGATGCGTGTTATGGCTAAGAAACTATAACATGCTTTTGCGGTATTACTTTATAATACTCTTTTTACTGTATGCATTATATTTTATTATAAGTGTTGCTATCATTGCAGTTCACTTCTCCTGTGTGAGAAAACAGACTGTTCAATAAATAACACCTTTTATTGAAAACGCCCGTCTCTCTTTCTCTACACTTTCGAGTGAAACTAAGAATGCATGTTTAAGTGAGTAAAACTGATTCTATTGTTTTTCACGACTCTGGAGATTTACTCCTAACTCATGGAGATACAAAGTTGTCATGTTTTATGGTTGTCAGAAGCTAAATCTCTTCTTGTCTAAGTAGGCACTATAATACCTTATCCTACATTCGAGAATGTTTCTGGTGACCTCTGAGCTAGCTGGCAAACCCTTAAGTCTAATATTGTCAGCAGGGGACCCTTTGTAACCTCAGTTACTGGCCTTTTGTTGTTGATGTTATTCCAATGCGCAGATGCCTATAGAGATAATAGGAACTACACTACATGGCGCCCTAACGTTTGGTAAGGTGATAATCTAACGCTAGAAACAGGGTTACTCACTCATGCTTTTTCACTCAACCCCTCATATTATTCAGTATACTCCATAGACGTCTGGAGAGGGTAAGAGGGCAATATCCGCCAGAGTCGAGTAGGACGAAAAACTCCTACAGGGACGCTCTTGGTTTATTCAACGTTGAAGGATACAGTGTTCCAAAATATTGTGCACCTAATCTCTGTTTCCCTTGAATTCTACTCTGAATAAAAAATGTCGGACGACGAAAATAAAAATGCAAGAGAACTTGCTTGACAGCTATTAGAAGCTGATAAAAGCATCTTACAAACTAATGCGGATGCAAAACTTATTCCTATTAATATCAGGAAAAATGTAACTTACAAATTAATAAACAACGGTGTAACACCAAGAGGTGGAACAATCGTGTTTGTTGTGGAGGCACACGAGTATCGGCAGACAGAGGTATTCTATTCATGGATAAAATTCCCGAAAGTAAATTCAAACACAAAAGAGTTTCACTACTATGAACCAGGTGATATTCCAACGGAACACGTTCCCCATGAGGAAATTGAGATTCCACTAACGTACCGACAGCATGAGCTTTGGTTTAAAGGCGCCCTACAGCACTGTGAACACATAACAAGGCTTGGTCCATTAGGGAGACCGGAAGCGACTTGGCCAGTTTTAGCCGGCTACACACCCCATCCAGACATAAGAAAAATGTCTAAGGAGGAGGTGATTAACCAGCTAAAAGAACTAGTTAAAATTCACAGACAGTTAGTCCAATATGTCATGAGGACTCTAACGGTCCAACCGACAGTAGGACTTCCACAACAAACCCCTTTTCAGGGGACTACAAATAAAATCACACCACAAACAATTCAGTCAGTAATTGGAAAGTTACCCACTAAACGGGAACAAATACCATTTTGGCTAGCACAAAAAATCACTCAGATAGAGGCAGTTTTTCCTGACAGTACACCTCATGAAAAACATAGGATTCTGACCATCTGTCTACCAATGGGGATTTCACCACATGTAGAGGACTGCGACACTTGGGGTATAGGCTTTGCTTCAATCTATACAAAAACACATGGTGTTCCGTCTATATCGGTAATACCAGACATTCTGAAGCAAATTCAGAATGAATATGGCCCAGAACCAGCCTTAAATTTAGGTATGAAATTACTGAAAGATTTTAAACAGGTATCAGCTATATTATTAGCTAATGTAAGAGGTGAAGCAGCATCTGTAGCAATCCACCATAGGTTGAGAGAAATAGATGAGGAGGATCAGCCCCAGGAACTAGCTAGAATAATGGAAAAATGCTATGAAGAACTGGGTAGAGATAGTTTAGGTGGGAAACCACTAAAACCTCAACTACCAGATAGCACAGAAAAATCATTTGTAAAAAACCCTTCAAATTCTCCAAAAAATAAATGGGAAGGTAATAAAAATATTACACCCAGGGAAAAAGAAATTAGAACAAGAGGGAGATCACCCAAAAGAAGGAAAAGGACTCCTGACAGGGGAGATAGGTCCCCCAGAGGGGAACCCTCTGAAAAAAGATATAATCTTAGAAATAGAGATAATCTGAAAAAGCCTGATAGATATCAAAATTATGATACACGTTCCTCTCAATCTTTTCAGAATTCCTCAAAGAAATCGGAAAGGAGAGGAAATTCAGAGCAGAAAGGGGAGCGGACCAAGTCCAAAGACAAGGAACCGGCTCCACAAAATAAAAAAGTAAAGTACGACAAAAAGAAGGTAGCCAGCATAAGAGTCAAAGATGCCGAAGATCCTGAGGACCCAGCTCAAGAACGGAGAATGGGCCCTGACGATGCTAGACAGCGCAGCAGAGATTACCATCATTCGCAAGAGCGTGATGAATCATCTGACGACAGTGGACACGAATAAGTTCATTCAAGTCGAAACAGCTGACACAAGAGTGAGTGTCCCCCATAGAATATATGAGACTACAATCCGTATAGAGGGAGACATAACTAGGAAAATAAAGTCACTTTTTTGGGGAAAACTGTCCCAGGGGTATGACATCCTATTAGCAGAACAGGATTGGCCACCAACATTTGTGAGGGAGTGCCCACAAGGCAAAGTTATTATTAAGCCAGCATTCTCTAAAAATGTTCCAATACATAAAATACACACTTATGCAAGGAAATGGGCTGTAGCCTTAGCACCAGCCTTGTATAAAAACCATGTTGGTTGGGATGAGGATTCCCCACGACATAAAATCGAGGTGAAGACTCAGCCAACTGCCTAAAGGCAGTACCCAATCAAGCAGGAAGCTAAAAAACAGGTCAGGGAGATATTAGATCAACTTGAATACCAGGGGGTGATTGAAACATGCACCTCACCAATGAACAATCCTTTGTTTCCTGTGTCTAAACCAGACAATACATATCGTTTAGTTTTAGATTACAGACATTTGAACACTTGTTGTAAAACATTTGCAGTACAAAATTCACAGGTTTTGTTCCAGAATTATGGACTAGTGTCCATACAGAAATAATGATATCGATGCATGCAGACATGTTAGCAGAAATGTATCTACAAAAAAGAAACACAGACTATGATCTGAGATTCCAGCTCATTCTGAATAAACATGGATTCATGTATGTATTATTTAATGATGGAGAGATGGTCCCACCAATACACTGAGAAAGAAATGAAATTTCCAAAAAGAATTAAAGCCATAAGAGCTATTCGAACGGCTGTGGACAGTGAAAGACATTTGATGGGGAGAACCAGAATAAGACTGTTCTCATCCATGGTGTCACTTGAATTATTAACTAGACGTGTGAAATGGTACACAGCAGTCCTGGAAGAGGACTGGCTAGAATCAACTGATTCACTGACCACAGAAAATGTTGACTACTTCTTTGACGAAGGATTAAAAATACTAGATAATCTAGAATATGAAGAAAGATACAAAATGCCGACCTAAACTCTCCCACCACAACAGTACAAAGAATGGATTTACACAGTTTCAGAGGTATTTCCACAAGGACTCATGAAAGGTGTAGGTAGAGGTACCAGTTGTGTAACAAAGAAAAGCTGGCACAATGGGAAGCTCCAACCGATAATCACCAAAAATAAAATCCACAAATACGGGACAGCTCAGCGAGCTGAAGTCCACTCGCTAAAGATGGCACTAGAATGTACCGATCGAGAATTCCCCACACTTATAGTGTGCGAATCGTACTACGGTGCGAAGTCTTATAACAGAGATCTGAATGATTGGGCAGAGATGAATTTTAAAGATCGCAAAGGTTGCACAATACCGCACAAAAAACTGTGGGAACAGGTAGTTCTCTTAAAACGACAGCTACCATTGGCTCACGTGATTGACGCACTGAGCCAACAGCATGATGGCGTTCACGTTGTAGGGAATTCATTGGCTAAAGCAGCCACAAGGACGACCAATCACCAAGCGTCCGGAAATAATATGGTGCATAACAGTAAACATATCGACGGAGAAATTTTATTAGCCGTTAGAGTGTCATTAACAAACAATCTAGCCGCTTTACCGTCAAACTATCCAATAGAAAATCAATATATAATTGATGCGAACTTGATCCCTTTCGCTCGAATCCCAGGAGTGGGTGACCGAGTGATGCCAAACAGGGATCACAGGGTGAATCTGATACAAGATGCACACGAAGGTTGGGGCATTTGTCACCATAATACCCGTGACACCATAACTGAATTAGAGGAAAGATACTGGTGGCCGAGAATGAGGGCTGAAGCAAATATATATAAAAATGACTGCTTCCATTGCAAACAATCAGGCACAGCCTCCCCAGACCACACCACTAAACCAGGTAACAACAAAAATGTCCCATCGAACGTGTTTCCTACCTTCAGAATTTTCACACAAAAAGGGAAGAAAAGATCCCGTCAAAGTTAGGACGGTACACTAGTAAAAAGTTTACACCTCACTAGGCTGATGCAAGGACTGTTATAAAGGATTAGGCGAGTCTAAAAGGCAGATACGCAAATGTTGTGCTGTGCTCAGACCAGACTTTGTTGAGAGCTTGTGTTAGCTTTCAAGAAGGCCAGGCCAGTTCATGATATGGCATTGTGGTACGCTTCTTCACTACTCTCCTGAGGGAAGCGGGCGGTGAAAAGTTAAACCCTAGGCATAGAGCAAATCCATAACGGCGAAGGTATTAGGTACTGGTGTTGGGTGGGTTAAACATTTAACAAGTGTCCAACGTAGTCTTAACAATCTGCCAAGAAATTCTCTGTGGGGAATCACTCCATATAAACTGTTGTTTGGTACTAGAATGTGCGTGAGTGACCTCGATAGTCAGACTTCAGTGGAAGAACAAAAGACTTTTGATGTGAAAGATCGTTTGGCTATCTTACAGGACCTAAACAAAAGAAGAAGCAGCCTGAGCAACACTAAGATCGAGCCAAACGCCACTGAAGAAAAACCACCAGTCCCAGCAAGACCTGTCTGGATTCCAAAAGTTGGGGATCTGGTCAGAGAAAAAATTGCGGTGAGGAAGGAATTTGGGCCTTCCTACAGACAAGCAGTACCTGTCTTGGAAATTCGTGGAACAAGATCAGTCGTACTACCGCCTCTTGCTGGTAAAAAATCAAACAGGGTTGTATCCATCGACCTGATAAAACCACAGAATATGGCCAATCATATGAAGCAGACCAAAAGGAGTCCCAAGAAGCACTACAATTGAAAATCTTGCTACATACAGAGAGGAAGAAAATAAGACACCAACAAAGTTCAATGAGATCACAGAAGCTGAATATGAACAATGCTCTAAAGCTGTGGAACTGTTGCCTCTCAAAACCCAAATTAAAGAAAAAGACACTCCAATTCTAAATTATATGAAAACAGAATTAAAAAACATTTGTCAACAAATCTCAGCCGAAAATGAAGAACCAGAAACAAGTGTCTATCATTCGACAAATCCTAAAGCAATTGGGACAATAAGCAGAACTGCCTCTGGTTATTTCATAAAATTCGATGACTTTTCTGAAGATCAAAGTGAATCAGTAGAAAAAACTGGAAAAAGACTTGTTCATCTAAAATAAAGGCCTTGCTTCAACAACTTGGAGAAGTGTACCTGATTTCACCATGGACAGAATTTTGGATTGTGCTGGGTGCATTTTTTCTTTTGCTTTGGTTCATATCAGTTTTATGCTTGAGCAAAATAATAGATGGAACATTCGTTAAAATGGACACAGCAAGTCAGAACATCAACGTGACTCTGAAACCACACAAGTCTTCCCACATCACAAAGAGAGAACTTTCGAGTGTGAAACTCACAGCAACGCCTATCGCAGGAGGAATAGCATGGGATACAACTGACTATGAAATCTATGGCCCGGTTGAGTTGCTGCGGTATCCACATCAGCTAAAGGTTTCCTTAAGTGACTTTGCAACAACAAATTCATATACTGATGATTGGGACTTCGAGACTGTATCTAACATGATGTCAGATTTAGAAATGTCTGCAAGGTTTTCTAATCATGATTACTTACAGGACTCTTCAAATTATGAGGAAATGTATTGTTACAACCACTTTGCTCATCATTATTTGCATAGATCTGCTAATGCTAGAAATGTTTTGAAATATCACCAATGGGAGCACTGTCCTACACCACCAAAGGGTAGCTCTAAAACGTATTATGAAAAGTTTTCATATTTTTCTGGTTATAATGTTACCAATGCAGAAATATTCTATTTTAAAATGGTGAACAGAACTGGTACAAAGCATTTATTGACAAATACTAAATTAATATATTCTAGTGAATTCTATGAAAAATTGTCATCACAAGGTTTTGCTTTCTGGAAGATTAGGCCAGACCTAAGGTATTCCCAGAGACAACACCTGGGAATAGTAACCACATACAGTGTAGGGAAACTGTGCCTTGAATGGCTAGGTAAATCTACACTGCCTGAAATTAAACAACACTTAACATTGCTTAATGAAGGTGCTGATTTGCGTGATTTCATATTGGGACCCCGCAAACGTCAAAAGAGCCTAAAGAACGAATCTCTTCTCTTCGAATTGATACATTGAGCAGAATAAAGAGCATACTTCTTCAGAAGCCAGTGCCTCTGACCTCGTCTAGAGAGACTTTTGATCAAATGGTCGCACAGACCTCAATTGAAATTCATGCCCTTTTATCTACAAATTGCCCTACGCATTTCGTAGAAACGCTCAGGCAAATTTTTAACATGTCTGATACCACCGGCATTATACATGTATTTAAGACAGTATTTTCAGGACTCTTGGAACCATTTGAAGCCATCCTGAATCTCTTTCCAAATTTTGTTCATTCAGTGTTCGGAGGTATTCCTTTAACTTTGAGTCTGGTTGCTGGAATTCTATTTTTATTCCTGCTGCTACGATATGGCAAGTCCTACCACAGACGGAACAAATCTGACCATGGAACAAGCGTTGCAGATTCTGCACTGCAGGAACAGGATAGTTCAAATCCTAGGATTCTCTAGGCTAAGAGAGCTGAATACAACTTGGTTCTTGACGTTCGGTAGAGAAACATTCACGGATGGCTTTGTAGTGGAGCGTGCCCATAGGTCGCTGGGACCTAGACCTCGCCCCGGTCAAGCCCCACGCCCCATTATTGCCAGGATCATGAACTTCTGCGACCGGGATGCCGCATTCCGCGCCGCACGGGAGGCGAGAGAGGTGAGATGGCAGGGTGGCACTCTGTCCTTCTTTCCAGACTTTACGATGATGGTGCAGGAGATGAGGCGCAAATACAACGGCGTCAAGGCGACTCTGCACAATCTTGGTTTGAAATATGGAATGCTGTATCCCGCAAGACTGAGGGTGGATGTGAATGGCAGATTTCGTATTTTTGAATCCCCCGCAGATGTCCAAGAATTTTGTCAAGGCTACAAGAAACAAGGCTCGCCTTCCGCCTCCAATAATGCGCCACACTCCCCTCCTCGAGTGGACACGCAGACCAGTGTGGACCTTTTTGCAGAAACTGGTCAGGGCTGATAACATTCATGTGCTTAATGGCTTGACTTTGCTGATGTTGTTTCAAAGTTGATATGGTTGATCAGTGGATAGTTAATTGGCCGATGCCAATCAAGCCGCCTAGTAGGATTGCCCGCATGGGGTGGCGTTGCATACCCCTATGGCTCATGCCTTATTGTCTTCCTTTACTGGGGTTTTCTTTTGTTGGAAATGTTATTGCTCCACGACATGGTTATTGTTCTTGAAGATTCGCTGGTTACGATTGTGCGCACATGGGGATTGCCTCTTCTGGGCTGTTGGGAGGCTGGGTGGTGGTTGGGGGGAGGGACATGATATGTTTCTCGAGATCTTTTTTTGTGTGAGTGTTTGTGAGAATGTTGGGAGCGAGATGCTGGGAGCTTTGCCACTAGACAGCGTTGTTGGTTTTGTGCCATGGCCAGGATAGGTAGGCAGTATGGCCCATCCAGACTTACATTGATGTCTTGGAATGTTCGGGGCCTGAACACCACACGGAAACGCAAACAAGTATTGAACTATGCAGCGCGACACAGGGTGGATGTCCTCTTTCTTCAAGAGACACATTTGGCACCGTCGTTTAATGTCTCGGTGGCTAGGAGTTGGGGTGCACACAGAATTTTTTCCAATTTTAGCAGTTATGCTAGGGGTGTTGCAATTTGTATACATAAGCGTGTTCCATTTGTGCTAACTGGAAGTGTCACTGACAGGGAAGGTAGATATGTGCTGCTGAATGGAGTGTTGATGGGGTTCAAGATTGCCATGATTGGAGTCTACGGGCCTAATTCAGATTCCCCAGCCTTTTTCCAGGAACTTCAATTGTCACTCCTCAATTCTGACATAGAGCTGCTCATCATGGGGGGGCGATTTTAATGTGGTGCTGAACCCAGACAGGGATAGTACTTCCACCTCCCCAGATTCCAAAGCCCGGTTCAGAAAGGTGCTCGTTGATATTTTCTCACACTTCTCCCTGATAGACATAGAAGCCAGGATACACCCCAATGCGCCAGAGTTTACACATCATTCTGGGTTCCACGGAACTAGCACTAGAATAGATTATTGGCTGCTCTCTCCAGGAGTTGCTGGATGGGTGGATACCATTTCTGCTCTACCACAAACTTTGTCGGACCATTCCCCCATTGTACTGACCCTGCTAATTCCTAGGCAGGGTGGTTATGAGACACAGTGGCGATTCCCGGGAAGGGCCCTACTAGACCTGGTTTTTAAGGAGGATATTCGCAGCGCTATTGAAGAGTACTCTGATATAAATACCAGTTCTGTAAGCACTTGGGCCACGTTGTGGGAGGGATTCAAATCCACCATTCGTGGGGTGTGTATCGACAAGCATGTGGATGTCCTGAGGGAGATTCGTAACACGCTAACCCGTCTTGAAAAAGACATTGCTAGGATCGATGGGGAGCTACCTGGGGGCCCGTCCGAGGCGTCAGAGGCCAAGTGGCGGGAATTGCTGTTGGAATTCAGGGAAACTGCTGATAGAGAGCTGAAATTCATGGGTAAATATCACATGGCGCATCAGTACGGGGAGGGAGATAGACCAGGGAAGCTTCTTGCGCAGTTGCTTCGCCCCCCTCGACAAGCGGCTTACATTACAGACATAGTAGACACGCAGGGCTCCCGACATCACTCCACTCCTGAGGTTTGCAACACATTTTTGTCATACTACCGAACTCTCTACACGTCGACACTTACGGGCGAACACCGCAACCCTGGACCCTATTTGAACGAGATTGCCATGGTGTATCTCGAGAAGTACATGCAGGAATTTCTTGCTTCTCCAATCACCCCAGACTCTATAGTGGAAGCCATTGATTATTTGAGAGGATCCTCGGCTCCGGGACTAGATGGCTTTTCAGCCGACTTTTACAAGGAGTATAAGGAGGAATTGGTGCCCAGACTGGTCGAGGTCTATGCAGAGGCCCTTGAGGCCGGCATGCTGCCCCCTACGCTTAGGGAAGCAGTAATTGTGCTACTCCCC
The DNA here is from genome assembly GCF_964263255.1 of Lissotriton vulgaris. Lineage (NCBI taxonomy): Eukaryota > Metazoa > Chordata > Amphibia > Caudata > Salamandridae > Lissotriton > Lissotriton vulgaris. Next base: position 55,576,159 of record NC_141685.1, read on the forward strand.
AAGGAGGGGCGCGACCCCTCTTCTTGTGGATCATACAGACCACTGTCCCTATTGAACCTGGATTATAAGATTTTTGCCAAGGTTCTTGCGATACACTTATCACTTCTAATGGAGTCCATTATTTCCCCGGCGCAGTCCGGATTTGTTCCACACAGATCCACCTCTTTTAACTTGAGGACGTTGTTCTCCGTTATACACCGGATGGACCCCTCTCTCCCTGCTGCAGCTGTGTTTTTTGACGCAGAAAAAGTGTTTGACACTCTGGAGTGGCCCTTTTTTTTGTCGATTATGAGACGAATGGGGATACCCACGATGTTTGTAGCTACGGTGGAGTTATTATATACGGCACCTACCGCACGAATACATCTGAATGGCACCATCACGGACAGTTTTTCACTTTCGCTGGACACCCGGCAAGGGTGCCCATTATCACCGCTGCTGTTCATCCTTGCGATGGACCCTTTGGTGCGACATTTTAAGGAGAAACATCTGCACAGAGGGCTTCAGTTTTGTACTGGTCCTCTCTTCGTCTCACTCTATGCAGACGACACGATATTGTATGTCCGTATGCGACAGACAAACCTGGAGCCGCTGCTGGTGGAGATCGCCTGTTTTGGAGAATATTCGGGCCTCCGCATTAACTGGCACAAGTTGGTCATTTTCCCACTCACTCCCTCCACCTCCGAATGGACATGCGCCTTTCCTCTGGAGTGGAATACGGACTCCGTTAAATATCTGGGGATTCATGTGCACCTCGATTCTGTGTCCATCGTCCGCTTAAATTATGAGCGCGCACTTGATTTTTTGGAGGATCATATGGAGCGATGGCTCCGCCTTTCTTTGTCTATGGCGGGCCGGATTGCCATAATAAAAATGATCGTGCTTCCACGGTTTTTGTACTTATTTAACAACATCCCGATACCCCTGACCAAGATTTTTTTCACGCAACTTCGTACACTGCTGTTAAGGTTGGTGTGGGGCGGCAGGAACCCACGGGTGTCTTGGCACACCTTGACGCTCCCTTATGAGCGTGGCGGATTTGGCGTGCCCGATTTTTACCTGTAGTATTAAGTTGCACAGTCCTCTTATGCTTATTACTGGTTCCATCCAGATGCCAGAATTCTACATTTAAAACAAGAGGATGACCTTGTATTGCCGGTTTCCCTTAGGACGCTCCTCCTCAAAGGCTTTCCCCGGGACCCGCAGGACATAGAAACGGTGTCCACCACATGCTGGGCTTGGGATAAATTGCGCAGACTGCTACACATTGACACACTATACTCTCCCGCCCTGCCTCTGCCCAATTCCCACTGGCTGCCCATCACCAGCGAAAAAGTGGTACAGCGCACACTGTCCAAATTTAAATTAGAAACAATTGGGGATCTTTTCCCGGAGGGGCATGTTTTCTCTGTGACGGAGGATCCGCGCTTTGCGGACCGTACCTTCATGGACTCTTTCACACTGACCAGACTTAGATCCATGCTTCGAGCAGAATTTAACACATTACCGCTCCCCCCTGAAGAAGCTGCGATGCTCACGTTCATAATACAGAGTCAGACGGGATCACATGTTGGCTCTAAATTATATAAGCTATGTCTGACCGCTCTTCCTTCGCAGGATGCAGCGGTACGCGCTGCATGGGAGAGAGATCTGGGGAATTCCATTACCGACGATCAATGGGCGGCGTGCTGTGCGGTCACTAGAGACGTGTCCTTGAATAATAGGCACAAGCTTATACATTTTAAATTCCTGAGACGAATGTATTACACCCCTGTTCTAGCGCACAAGATTGACCCAAATAGGTCGCATGCTTGCCCTAAATGGCGGGCGCCGCAGGTTGGCTTTGCCCATCTTTCTTGGACATGTCCGAGATTACATGAATACTGGCTTAAGGTACACCGAATGTTGGGGGAAATGTTGGAATTGGAGTTGATGCCAACTCCTGAAGTTGCGCTGCTTGGCTATGTTGTTAATTTCCCGTGTCCTGCACGCAAGCTGGCGGCCATTGGCTTGCTCCTGGCGAAGAGGGAGGTTGCATTATTATGGGGGCCAGACGCAAGCTTGGCTCCGCAGCATGTCACACTGCAATGTGAACAGTGTGGAATACTCCGAACAGATCCCTGTGACTTCCCGGCCGCTTGACATTTGGGGGCCATTTCGCACATACATAGAGAAGATCATGCAGGAACAGCAGACGAAAGCGATTAACTCCATTGTACAAGTGGGGGTGGGCTAGCATGTTACACTGGTTGCACTGTTCCGGGCTACATCATTGACAGGTTGCCGAGTACTTGGACATTGCATGTGACGAAGCAATGAATATAAGCAGTGTGATGCATGGTTGTCTGGGAAGTTACCTGTGAAACGTTTGGTATTCAAATGACCGATGATACTTGCAGACCCCGAACTCACTACGGCCTGGCTTGACACAGACCGAGAATTTGCATACACCTACTGGGTGGTAGTCTTGTGATTTTGCATTTGATGTACCAACTGTGCTGCTCTCTTGTGTTCTCCATCGCTTACACGCTTGAATAGGGGTTTTCTTTATTTGGTGTTGATATTCTTTTTATGTATATTTTGCGTTGCAGCGATCAAATCTAAGATTCCAGTTCTATGGTCCACAGGGGAGCATATTATGGCCGACAGCTGGAGTGGGTCCGCGAACAGCCGCTCCATACGTACATGAGGTATGCTTGCTGCTCCGTGAATCCACGTGTGTAGGTGGGCAGCCTGAGCCACTCTGTAATATCTTTCCAGTTCTGGAGCTCCCAGGCCTCCAAGTTCGTATGGGAGCGTGAGGATAGACCATTGCACCCTTGGCTGCTTTCCACCCAAGCCAAACGGATCATAAGCTTAGTCAGGTTCCCGAAGAAAGCTTTCGACAGCACTAAAGGCAAGTTATTAAATAGAAATGGGAACCTAGGCAGCATCACCATTTTCATAATGGCAATGCGGCCCATCAGGGACAGCGGGAGCTTGCACCATTTTTCTATGTCATCTTCGAATTTACTGTACGCTACACCATAATTCTCACCGAACAGGACTTCGGCATCCGTGTGTATCATAATGCCTAGATATCGCGCCGGGTCCGATGACCAAAGCAGTGGATATTCCATTTCAAAGCGTTCCGTTGCTGGGGTCAGCGGGAACATCACCGATTTAGTCCAGTTTATTTTAAGCCCGGACAGCGCACCAAATCGGACTACCTCCCTCATCACTAGAGTTAGGTTCACCTCTGGATTGCGCACATAAAGTAAGGTGTCATCCGCATAAGTTGAGATTACAATTTTATACGTTGGGAAGCTAATCCCCCGGTGCCAGTGATACTCCCTTAACGCGCAGGCTAGTGGTTCCACCATCAACGCGTACAATAAAGGCGAGAGAGGGCATCCTTGTCTTGTGCCCCTACTTATCTCAAAGGAGTCCGAAACACGGTTACCCATGCGTAGTCTGGCCGTTGGCTTCCAATACAAAGCACCAATCATTTGGAGGAACAGTTCACCCAGACCCAGCCGTCGAAGGACGCGTAACATGAACGGCCACTCCACAGAGTCAAAGGCCTTCTCCATGTCCAGGAAGCTGGCCACGGCCTTCACATCTTGCCTAACGTGCTGTATGGACCCAAGACAGTGCGAATATTGTAAGTAAGATTCCACCCTGGCACAAATCCTGCCTGCTCAGGGGCTACCATTTCAGGGGCCAACAACACCAGATGAGTGGCTAGAACTTTGGCGTAAATTTTCACATCCACATTTAGTAGAGACAATGGTCTGTACGACCCACAAGCATTGGGAGGTTTGCCAGGTTTCAATATGGTAACTATTCAGCCTCACGCATCGACTGAAGCATACTACCTTCCATACAAACGTCATCAAAGAGAGTAGAAAGATGAGGAATCAGCTTATCTTTGAATGCCTGGTAGAACCCCACCGTCAGGCCATCCGCCCCAGGAGCGCTGTGCGCACGCATACTAGCCAAAGCGTCCGATATCTCATCTTTTTGTATAGGGAACATTAAGAACTCACGCTGTGAATTAGTTAAGAAGGGTAATTGTATATGTTCTAGATAATCTTCCATATCAGCCTCCATGTTCTCCATCCTAGACGTGTACAGCCCTGAATAGAAATCTCTAAATTCTTTCAAGATCTCATCGTCTGTCGTGACAGTGTCACCAGTAGACGTTGCCAGCTCAGATAATTTCGGAGTACACCTGCTGTTGCGCAGTATCTTGGCTAAAAGAGAATTAGGGCGCTCACTCTCCCCATATGTCCTTGCAGTCGCATATTTTCCCAGGTGGCACACTTCCCTGTCCGCTTCCTCGTTAAATTCTGCAATAAGGGTCTTAATGTCTTCCGCAATTGTGGGATTGGGGCCGTTGAGCTGTTGCTTCTCTAGTTCGGGCAGCTGTGACTTTAAGTACTTCAAGCGCTGCCGTATCGATTTTAGTACACTCGAGTGCTTTGACATGGCTACACCACGTATAAAGACCTTGAACGCCTCACAAACAGTTTGGAAGCTATCTACAGAGCCTATATTTGTTTCAAAAAAGGAGTCAATCTCTTCGGCTAGTTCTCCCCTAAAGGTCTCGTCGAGTAGCGAGTACGGGGGAAAGCGCCACATGAAAGGAGGAATACGAGCTACCGGGGTCTCCAGCACTAATAGGAGTGGCGAGTGATCGGAAAGGGTGTGTGATAGAACCGCACATGATAGTATATGTCTGGAGACTGAAAAAGAGGCTAGCCAGTAGTCGATGCTGGTGTGAATGTCATGGTATGCTGAGTAATGCGTGGGGGGGCGTGGCTTGGATGCCGAGGAGGTAGGCAGCGTGAGCTCGGAGCTCCGTGCCCGATCCCGGAAAATATCCTGAAAATTCGATCGGACCCCGAGGTAACCGATACCATCCGGTACTGGACGGTGCTGCGGAGGGTCCGGGGCCCACGGAGGACGACACCGAGCCTTCCCACAGCAGTATTTCGACTTTGAAAGTTGAACCCAGGCGAGAGGTCGCGGACCCCAAAATGGCGGCGAGGGCATGAGATTGCTTGCAACGGAGACATCTGCCCGGAGACCCACTGAGGACTGCTCCCGGACACACTAGAGGTGTTGGCGGCCACATCGCGCCTCTCCCCAGGTGCCGAGTGGACTTTGGGCGCGCCCTTGGGCGGTGGTTGAGGACCGCCTCCTGATTGGGGCGACGACGGTGCGACAGTGACCCAGAGACGAGAGCCCCGGGCCTCTGGCGCATCTGGCGCTGGCCGGGCTGCGATTGCTCAGTGCTTCCTGCTTCTTGGCGACATATCTGGGCCTGAGAACCCAGCCGGAGGACGGTGCCCGGCGACGCTCGGAGGGCGACCAGGAACACACTCGGAGACCACCGCCCATCCCGGCCCAGATGGGGAAGACGAAGGGGAAGGGAGATGGCGCGACCGATACTGAGGCGGCGGAGGGAGCGGAGAGAGACCAAGCGGCATTACAGCGGATGCAGGATCGTATCCTGGAGGCCATCGCCACCACAAAGGACGCCCTGCAGCAAGATATAGCTCAGGTGGCGACGGGCTTGGGCCTCCTGAAGGCCGACCACGACAAACTTAAAGACAGGGTGAAATCCGTGGAGATCACGGTTAAGGACTTAGCCCCGGGCCAGGCAACGATGAAGGCCCAGATGGCCGACGTGATGGACCGCCTGAAGGTGCTGGAAAGGAGGGCTGAGGATGCAGAAAACAGAAACAGGCGCAACAACGTACGCCTAGTGGGCCTGCCGGAGAAAATTGAAGGCGACGACATGGTGGGCTACTTGGATAACTGGCTGCGAACGGAGGTGGCACCAGAAGGTCTGTCCCCCTTCTTCTCCCTGGAACGGGCACATAGAGTTCCGGCACGTCCGCCAGCCTTGGGCCTTCCTCCTCGCCCGGTGGTGTTCAGGTTGCTCCATTACCGGGACAGAGACTGGCTTTTACAGAGGGCGAGAGAGGCAGGGCCCTTTCAAGTGGAAAACAACAGAGTCACCATGTTCCCGGACTACACATTTGAGACGCAGCGACTCCGGGCAAACTTCCTGTCCCTCAAGCGGGAGCTTCGCCAGGAAGGCATCAAGTACTCCCTGTTGTTTCCTGCCAAGCTAAGAGTGGTGGTGGATGAGAAGTCTTTATTCTTCACGACCTCCGCGGACGCATGGGACTGGTGGGACACTTATAAAGCGGGAACGGACGGTGCTAAGGCCAGGGAGGAAGAGGATAAGGTGGCGAAGCCGATCAGGCAGTCCCAACGGATCAGGAGGAACCGCAAGAGAACCGGGAAACCTTCGATATCGCAGACGGAGGCGGAGAGGCAGGCGGCCCTACAGGCGGTGGTGGACCTATCTAGAACCGCCAGGACTCAGTCTGGGAAGGGTACAGATTCGGAGGACCCGGGCACGGGCTCAGAGACAGGACAATCGGAATTTGGTGGAGCCCGGGGCCCTATTGTGACGCCGCAGACTTCGGGAGAGATACTGGAGGCGTGTTGAACTGATCTGGCGGAGTGGACTCGCTGGTTGGACACCGGGGCACTGGGCCCGCAGCAGTGGAACGTTATTGATTGAGGTTTTAGGGAGCTGTAATGTGGGGATTGTGGGGTGGAGCGCGCGGGGCTGATTTGTTTAAGGTCTTATAGCATTGAGCCGCGCCTTACTGGCCCCTAAGGTCATCGCAGTGGGGACTGCGACTATTACCACCTTTCCTTGAGGGGTGGTCGGGAGTGTTGGTTTGGATGGGGGTACTTCCAGTTGCGGGGGGGCCTGTCCTGGGGGGGTGGGAGTTGCGAGCAGTTGGGGTTGCTCAGGGGGTTGTAGTTGTTGGAGGGGTTCGGCTTCCTGTTTGGAGAGGGTGGGGGGGTGGGCCCGTGGTCGCGGGACTTATGCGGACATTGTTCTTTGCTGTATGGTCCGGTTGGGTAGGGGGGAATGGCTAGTACTGGGGCGTTGAAATGTGTGACCTGGAATGTGCGGGGTATGCAGTCCATGACGCGCAGACATAAGGTTCAGGCGTACCTCAAGCGTAGGGGGGTTCATATAGCGTTCCTGCAGGAGACGCATCTAAATAAGCAGGAAGGGGCGGCTCTGCAAAGGCGCTGGAGGGGGCAGTTATTCTACACGACATTTTCAGCATTCGCAAGGGGGGCATTGATTTGGATACGGGCGGGGGTCCCCTTCCAAGTCTCGAAGTCATCGGTAGACCCTGAGGGCAGATATGTGGCGGTGGAGGGAAGGCTGAGAGGCAGGATGATTTCTCTCTGTAATGTGTATGCTCCTAATGTAGACCTGCCCGCTTTCTTGTCTACCATCTCGGGCAAATTGGCGGGTTATTTGGCAGGGCCGGTCCTCTTGGGGGGGGACTTCAACTCAGTTGAGGATGTGCTACTAGATAGGTCCCATCCCCCGCTGCGCGCGTCCCCAGTACATAGGGTCGCCAAGCGTAGGTTAGAATGGCAGGAGAGCTGGGCCCTCACGGATGCATGGAGGGCGTTGCACCCCACCACTAGGGACTACTCCTTTCACTCGCACCTGCATGATTTGCATGTGAGGCTGGATGCGTTTCTTTGTTCGGAATGTGTGCTTCCCGCGGTGGGAGGGGCGGAATACTTGGCCAGGACGATATCGGACCACAACCCCTTGTTGATGTCTCTGGAATGGATGGTGACTGTTAACTGCGTGCCAACATGGCGCCTGCAACCTGACACCCTGGACGACTTGTTGTTCAGGGAGGCCCTGAGTGAACGCATTGAGAGGTATTTTGTGGAGAACAGTGGCTCGGCCTCCACGAGGGCGGTTGAATGGGATGCGTTCAAGGTGGTGGTGCGGGGACACTGTATTGGACACACGGCAGGGGCTCAGAAGACTCTGTTGGATGACTTAGATAAGGCTGAGACACGGCTGAGGGATCTCGAGAAGAGGCGCCCGAATCATCCTGAACTGCAGGAGGGGCTTAGCGGGGCACGGGAGGGGCTGGCAGTAGAACTAGAGCGGCTGCGTAGCTTCGACCATAAGGCGTACGTGACGAGGGCGCATGCGGAAGGTGATAAGGCGGGGGCGATGTTGGCTTGGCTTGCTAACCCAGTCCGGGGGGGAGGGCCGATCATGAGGATCCAGGAGCCAGGGGAGGAGCCCTGCCACTCCCAACCCGGGATCCTGAACAAGTTTCGTGCTTATTATGAGGGGCTCTATCTGAGTGGTGATACGGGAGGGACGGAGGAGCTTGAGGAGTTCTTGGACGGGTTACAGTTGCCGCGAGTGGAGGACTCGGAGGCAGAAGAGTTAGGGCGGCCAATCTCCCTCGGAGAAATAGGTTGTGCTGTAAAACAGATGGCTAGAAACAAGACCCCGGGCCTTGACGGACTACTGATCGAATTTTATAGCAAATATCTAGAGTACCTTGCTCCGCGGCTACGCGAGGTATACAATGAGGCGCAGGAGAAGGGCCGACTCCCGGGCTCTATGTGCGAGGCCCTCATGATCCCGCTCTTGAAGCCGGGCAGAGAAGGTGCGGCGCTGTCCTCGTATCGTCCGTTGTCTATGTTGACGACGGACTACAAGATCCTCAGTAAAATTCTAGCCAACAGATTGCTAGTACACATGACGGGCCTGGTTCACGGTGACCAGTGCGGTTTCATACCGACACGCAATACCACTCATAACATCCGTAGACTCACAAGACTGATGGGTGCGGACTGGCCGGACACCGTCTCCCCATTTGTTCTGTCCATTGACATTGAGAAGGCATTTGACAGCCTCGAATGGGGATACTTGTATGAGGTGATGCGTCGCTTCGGGTTGGGAGACGGATATATAAGATGGACCAAGGTCCTCTACGCTGAGGCGGTAGCGAGGGTCCGGGTGGGCGCACTGATCTCGAGACAATACCCGATTAGGCGTGGCACTAGACAGGGTTTTTCCCTATCCCCGCTCCTGTTTGCATTGGCGATGGAACCCTTCGCTGCGATAGCCAGACTGGGCCGCCACTACGCAGGTTTGTCTTTTAGGGGGAGACCACACTTCATCTCCCTGTACGCAGATGACTTGTTGATGTTTTTGGCCGATGCGGGCACCGAACTTCAGGGGGCGCGGCGGCTACTGGAGCAGTTCGGTAGGTTGTCGGGCCTGAGGGTCAACTGGCCTAAATCCTGTCTGTTTCCCCTGAGGCCGGGAGAACCGTGCCCACTCACTGCTCAGGAACTCCAGTGGGAGCCGCGCTGCCTACATTATCTAGGAGTCTATGTTTACCACGTCCCGTCCGACCTACTGGATGGCAACATCACTCGCTGTATTAACGCCCTGCGTGGATCCATGGACTTCTGGGCGACTCTGCCGCTCTCCCTGGCTGGTAGAATTTCCCTGCTTAAAATGATAGCCCTGCCCAGGCTTTTGTATTATTTTAGGACACTGCCGGTATGGGTCCCGAGCTCTGTTTTCAAACGCCTGAGGTCACTGGTCATAGCGTTCCTGTGGGGCACGGGTAGGAGGCGCATAGCGCTCGACACGCTGTTGCGCCCCAAAGATGAGGGAGGTATGGCAGTGCCGGACTTTGAAGGATATTACCTAGCCGCGCAGCTGCAGACTTTTACTCAGGAGGTGGCGAGAGTGTATAGAGGCCCCGAGGACGCGAGAGTTGAAGGCACCCCGCGACACGTTCTGGCCTATATTACGCTGCACCAGAGACTCCGTGTGGGAGACCTGACGGTCGAGGAGCAGACATTCCGGCTATGCTGGGACCGGGCCCGTAAGCGGGCGGGTGTCCGCCTTATGTATGCCCCCGAAATACCGCTGGGAATGGTCACTGCCCTCCCACATGGAGGTGACTGGTCGCGCTTGCTAGGGTGGGAGGAGGCGGGAATACAAATGCTGGGTGACCTCTACGAAGATGGGGTGTTGCTGCCGTTTCGGGACCTGCAGGAGAGATTTGACCTGCCGAGGGGTGACTACCTGCTGCACGCGGCAGTCACGGGCGCCATGCGAGCCCACTGGGGGGAAGGGCTACAGGAACCGGGCACCTCGATGGCTTGCCAGTACGCCATGATGGCGGCGGGAACCTTTAAGGCTGTCACGTGCCTGTACTCGAGGATGCAGCGGGAGGCCTTGCAACCTTTGGCAGCCCTGAAGGCCAAGTGGGAGCTGGACCTCCAGGTGGAGATACCAGACACGACCTGGGGCCAATTGCTGAGGCGGGCACGGAAGAGCTCGAGGAATGCCAGGTTCCAATTGATCCACTTTTATGTTATTCACAGGGCATACCTCACGCCCGGGAAAATCCAACAGTATTTTGGGGCGACCGACGCTGCTTGCCCCAGATGTAATACAGCTGGGGCGGATCTGTGTCATATGCTGTGGGATTGCCCCTCTTTGGGCGACTATTGGCAGGAAGTTGGGCGGGCCCTTAACGGCGCGACGGACAGGGATATCCAGTTTACTAAAGCAGTTGGCGTCCTTCATTGGTTCCCACACACACCTAGAAATAAGATGTCTAGTAAATTTATAGATTTAGGGCTTATCTTGGCCAAGCGGGAGATTACAAGAAATTGGAAGTCCAGAGTGGGGCCCACGTATAAAAGATGGTATGGGGAGTGTCTGAGATGGGCCGCGTGTGAAAGTACCCTACGGTACCAGATGGCCTGGAGGTCGAATGACGAGAAAGCACTGGAAAGGGCGACTGCATGGGAGGTGATGGTGCAGGCGCTCCGGGATGTGGACGATGAGGGGCAGGATGGCGAGAGCGAACTAGCTGGAGCAGACCCTAACACTACACAGGAGAACACACCTTAGCGAATGATTACTTCCTCCTGCAATACACCGGACACTATTACATGGTTACCCAAGCGCAGCGCGACCACGGGGGAGGGCGGGTAGGAGGCTGGTTTGGAGGGATGTTGGGGTACCGAAATTTGGGGAGGGGGAGGGGCGTAAATCACAAAAGCATTCCAGGGTTATGTGCACGATGAAGCGGTCGGACATTGTAAGAAGTACAAGACCTGGACAGAGATGAAGTCACCCGCGTCAGGAGCGAGGTGATCCCTCCGGATGGAGATCAACTGTTTCAAACTAAGTCTGTACATGTTATACTGTTATTGCTGAATATCTTGTCTGTACATTTATATTGGTGATGCAATAAAAATGATGTTAAAAAAAAAAAAAAAAAATATGCCGAGTAATGCGTGAATCCCCCCTTGCCAGTGTTCATACCCCTCCACACATCAACCAGGTCTAGCGTTAATAATTCAGCTTGTAGTGCTAAAGCAGCGGCTGAAGGTCTTCGCTGAGGGCCTGAAGATCTGTCCATGTCCGGGTCCATCACCAAGTTAAAGTCACCTCCCCAAAGCATCTGCACTGTGGAATATTCTCGGCAACATCTAGCTAATGTCTCATAAAAGTCTGGGGAGTCATAGTTTGGCCCATACACGTTAACCACAATGAAATCATGCCCCTTCCCCCTACATCTCGAAATCAGGTACCTGCCCTATGTGTCCGCTTATAATAAACCCAATTCTAGCTTGGATCTAGGATTAATCCATGTTAGGACCCCTCTGGAGTGTGTTGTGAATCCTGCCACTGTGATGTTACCCGTTAGACCCCTTGATAGAAGCATTTTGTTATTGAGTGGGAGATGCGTTTCCTGAATAAGAGCTAAATTAATGTGATGTCTCTGCAAGTAGTTCAGCACTTTCCTGAGTTTCCGATGATCGTTTAACCCCCTCACATTCCAAGTGAGAGCTCTAAGGGTTTCCCTAGTATCTCCGGTGTACACTTCTGATATACTGGTCATCCGTACCATAGGGATATGCGATATTTGGAGGCAGTCGCAATGCAGCAAGCAGGCACCTCACCAACAGGCGGAACTAGCAATAGTTGTCTGAACTGTTTCCCAACTCCCCCCTCCCTCTCCCACAGCAGACCCACCCCAACCTGGTCTATCAGAAATCTGGCCCCCACCCCCCTCCAGCAATCAAAACCCCAACTGTGATTACCAATCACAGAACCATGCTGAACGTGCTGGAGCCAAGGTAGCCGTGTAACATAGTCCCTACACGAAACTCAAGCATCTCGTTCAGCTTTACACCTGCTTCCGCCATGCACAGCTTGTGTAATCAGAGCGACACGTACTTATCTTCAAAGCTGTGATGATAGCATCCCCAAAGCTCCTGTTCGCACTTAAAGTTCTGCATTACCAACAACATTGTTCGGTTTAAGTCCTAGCAAAGCATCTGAAACAGGGAGCAATAAGCAATAAAAAGATACATCCCTGAAGTGTCAGAGTTAAGCATGGGCGGAAAATCCGTTACGCTCGCGGATTTTGCGGATTTTTGGGAAATTCGCAATCCGCGAGATTTGCGAATTTCCCGCAAATTCGCACGCAGCGGATTTTTTTTGCGGCTCGCGTCGTTGGTGATACAATTTTTGCGGCGCGCGTGTTTATCATCGTTTGCCGAGTTGTTTTTCTCGATATTTTGCGAGTGCTGCTCCATTTTGGATCTTGCTGTGTGATCCCGCGGGAATTTGGCGAGCGCGATTATGTCATCGCGGCTTGCCAACTTGCACAGCGAGACTTTGTCAACGCGAGTACGGCGAGATCACGTCTCGCGGTACTTCGCAATTGCGAGATTTGAGATGCGGCGAGCAGCAACAATCTCGCAGAAGCGAAAATATCAAATATGCAATTCTGCACAAGAAATCCACCAGCAAGCAGCATAAACCTTCTTGAAATGATGATTTTTATCTGAATAACTCCTTAGGTTGACATTTGCCTGCACTTTTTTAGCGAGGGGTCCATTTTGGGGAGGGGGGGAGGGGGTGGGAGGAAGGAAGTGCCCCACAGTCTTCAACTTCCTGTTCCTGTCCAGCAGGCTCCTCCCAGTGCTTTGTCCATCTCCTGGTCACTTTTCATTTGGATCTGGAGCTGGAAGGATTACTTTTTGTGGATGCTGCTGGATATTTGGATTTGAGGCCTTTTTGACTTTCTTTGGATCACTGTTGGATTAGAAATTTTACAAGTAAGTTTGTTTGGGGCATTACAGTTGCTGCAACTAAAATTTTGGAATTTTCGATTTTTGGGCTGTTTTGGGGCCTTTTGCCCAGGGGTACTCAGTGGTGGGTGGACTGAGTCTTTCTGTGGGTTGTCTTGAACTTAAACATCATGGAGGGCATGGATGGATTGGGATTGTGCTGATTTTTCAGTGATTTTCGTTTTTTGGGGCTGTACTTGTGGCCTTTTCACCAGGGGTATTTGAGTCTAGCATGGGCCTAGTCTTTCTGTGGGCTGTCTTGAACTTAAACATCATGGAGGGCATGGATGGATTGGGATTGTGCTGATTTTTCAGTGATTTTCGTTTTTTGGGGCTGTACTTGTGGCCTTTTCACCAGGGGTATTTGAGTCTAGCATGGGCCTAGTCTTTCTGTGGGCTGTCTTGAACTTAAACATCATGGAGGCCATGGATGGAATGGGATTGTGCTGATTTTGCAGTGTTTTTCGATTTTTGGGGGTGTTCATGGGGAGGGACAGGCCATGTGGCTGGTGGCCATTTTGAGTGCTGCTACAGGCACTGGCCATGTGCTGGGAGAGGCAAGTGGCCATTTTGAATGCAGGCTTTGCTGTTAGGCCTGCAACCATTTTGCCTACTTTTCAACCTTTATGCCCAGGGGTAGTGAGTCTTGCATGGGCCTAGTCTTTCTGTGGGTTGTCTTGAATTTAAACATCATGGAGGGCATAGATGGATAGGGATTGTGCTGATTTTTCAGTGATTTTCGTTTTTTGGGGCTGTACTTGTGGCCTTTTCACCAGGGGTATTTGAGTCTAGCATGGGCCTAGTCTTTCTGTGGGCTGTCTTGAAATTAAACATCATGGAGGGCATGCATGGATTGGGATTGTGCTGATTTTTCAGTGATTTTCTCTTTTTGGGGCTGTACTTGTGGCCTTTTCACCAGGGGTATTTGAGTCTAGCATGGGCCTAGTCTTTCTGTGGGCTGTCTTGAACTTAAACATCATGGAGGCCATGGATGGAATGGGATTGTGCTGATTTTGCAGTGTTTTTCGATTTTTGGGGGTGTTCATGGGAAGGGACAGGCCATGTGGCTGGTGGCCATTTTGAGTGCTGCTACAGGCACTGGCCATGTGCTGGGAGAGGCAAAGAGGCAAGTGGCCATTTTGAATGCAGGCTTCGTTGTTAGGCCTGCAACCATTTTGCCTACTTTTCAACCTTTATGCCCAGGGGTAGTGAGTCTTGCATGGGCCTAGTCTTTCTGTGGGTTGTCTTGAATTTAAACATCATGGAGGGCATGGATGGATTGGGATTGTGCTGATTTTTCAGTGATTTTCGTTTTTTGGGGCTGTACTTGTGGCCTTTTCACCAGGGGTATTTGAGTCTAGCATGGGCCTAGTCTTTCTGTGGGCTGTCTTGAACTTAAACACCATGGAGGGCATGGATGGATTGGGATTGTGCTGATTTTTCAGTGATTTTCGTGTTTTGGGGCTGTACTTGTGGCCTTTTCACCAGCGGTATTTGAGTCTAGCATGGGCCTAGTCTTTCTGTGGGCTGTCTTGAACTTAAACATCATGGAGGGCATGGATGGATTGGGATTGTGCTGATTTTTCAGTGATTTTCGTTTTTTGGGGCTGTACTTGTGGCCTTTTCACCAGGGGTATTTGAGTCTAGCATGGGCCTAGTGTTTCTGTGGGCTGTCTTGAACTTAAACATCATGGAGGGCATGGATGGATTGGGATTGTGCTGATTTTTCAGTGATTTTCGTTTTTTGGTGCTGTACTTGTGGCCTTTTCACCAGGGGTATTTGAGTCTAGCATGGGCCTAGTCTTTCTGTGGGCTGTCTTGAACGTAAACATCATGGAGGCCATGGATGGAATGGGATTGTGCTGATTTTGCAGTGTTTTTCGATTTTTGGGGGTGTTCATGGGGAGGGACAGGCCATGTGGCTGGTGGCCATTTTGAGTGCTGCTACAGGCACTGGCCATGTGCTGGGAGAGGCAAGTGGCCATTTTGAATGCAGGCTTTGCTGTTAGGCCTGCAACCATTTTGCCTACTTTTCAACCTTTATGCCCAGGGGTAGTGAGTCTTGCATGGGCCTAGTCTTTCTGTGGGTTGTCTTGAATTTAAACATCATGGAGGGCATAGATGGATAGGGATTGTGCTGATTTTTCAGTGATTTTCGTTTTTTGGGGCTGTACTTGTGGCCTTTTCACCAGGGGTATTTGAGTCTAGCATGGGCCTAGTCTTTCTGTGGGCTGTCTTGAAATTAAACATCATGGAGGGCATGCATGGATTGGGATTGTGCTGATTTTTCAGTGATTTTCTCTTTTTGGGGCTGTACTTGTGGCCTTTTCACCAGGGGTATTTGAGTCTAGCATGGGCCTAGTCTTTCTGTGGGCTGTCTTGAACTTAAACATCATGGAGGCCATGGATGGAATGGGATTGTGCTGATTTTGCAGTGTTTTTCGATTTTTGGGGGTGTTCATGGGAAGGGACAGGCCATGTGGCTGGTGGCCATTTTGAGTGCTGCTACAGGCACTGGCCATGTGCTGGGAGAGGCAAAGAGGCAAGTGGCCATTTTGAATGCAGGCTTCGTTGTTAGGCCTGCAACCATTTTGCCTACTTTTCAACCTTTATGCCCAGGGGTAGTGAGTCTTGCATGGGCCTAGTCTTTCTGTGGGTTGTCTTGAATTTAAACATCATGGAGGGCATGGATGGATTGGGATTGTGCTGATTTTTCAGTGATTTTCGTTTTTTGGGGCTGTACTTGTGGCCTTTTCACCAGGGGTATTTGAGTCTAGCAGGGGCCTAGTCTTTCTGTGGGCTGTCTTGAACTTAAACACCATGGAGGGCATGGATGGATTGGGATTGTGCTGATTTTTCAGTGATTTTCGTGTTTTGGGGCTGTACTTGTGGCCTTTTCACCAGCGGTATTTGAGTCTAGCATGGGCCTAGTCTTTCTGTGGGCTGTCTTGAACTTAAACATCATGGAGGGCATGGATGGATTGGGATTGTGCTGATTTTTCAGTGATTTTCGTTTTTTGGGGCTGTACTTGTGGCCTTTTCACCAGGGGTATTTGAGTCTAGCATGGGCCTAGTGTTTCTGTGGGCTGTCTTGAACTTAAACATCATGGAGGGCATGGATGGATTGGGATTGTGCTGATTTTTCAGTGATTTTCGTTTTTTGGTGCTGTACTTGTGGCCTTTTCACCAGGGGTATTTGAGTCTAGCATGGGCCTAGTCTTTCTGTGGGCTGTCTTGAACGTAAACATCATGGAGGCCATGGATGGAATGGGATTGTGCTGATTTTGCAGTGTTTTTCGATTTTTGGGGGTGTTCATGGGGAGGGACAGGCCATGTGGCTGGTGGCCATTTTGAGTGCTGCTACAGGCACTGGCCATGTGCTGGGAGAGGCAAAGAGGCAAGTGGCCATTTTGAATGCAGGCTTCGTTGTTAGGCCTGCAACCATTTTGCCTACTTTTCAACCTTTATGCCCAGGGGTAGTGAGTCTTGCATGGGCCTAGTCTTTCTGTGGGTTGTCTTGAATTTAAACATCATGGAGGGCATGGATGGATTGGGATTGTGCTGATTTTTCAGTGATTTTCTCTTTTTGGGGCTGTACTTGTGGCCTTTTCACCAGGGGTATTTGAGTCTAGCATGGGCCTAGTCTTTCTGTGGGCTGTCTTGAACTTAAACATCATGGAGGCCATGGATGGAATGGGATTGTGCTGATTTTGCAGTGTTTTTCGATTTTTGGGGGTGTTCATGGGAAGGGACAGGCCATGTGGCTGGTGGCCATTTTGAGTGCTGCTACAGGCACTGGCCATGTGCTGGGAGAGGCAAAGAGGCAAGTGGCCATTTTGAATGCAGGCTTCGTTGTTAGGCCTGCAACCATTTTGCCTACTTTTCAACCTTTATGCCCAGGGGTAGTGAGTCTTGCATGGGCCTAGTCTTTCTGTGGGTTGTCTTGAATTTAAACATCATGGAGGGCATGGATGGATTGGGATTGTGCTGATTTTTCAGTGATTTTCGTTTTTTGGGCCTGTACTTGTGGCCTTTTCACCAGGGGTATTTGAGTCTAGCATGGGCCTAGTCTTTCTGTGGGCTGTCTTGAACTTAAACACCATGGAGGGCATGGATGGATTGGGATTGTGCTGATTTTTCAGTGATTTTCGTGTTTTGGGGCTGTACTTGTGGCCTTTTCACCAGCGGTATTTGAGTCTAGCATGGGCCTAGTCTTTCTGTGGGCTGTCTTGAACTTAAACATCATGGAGGGCATGGATGGATTGGGATTGTGCTGATTTTTCAGTGATTTTCGTTTTTTGGGGCTGTACTTGTGGCCTTTTCACCAGGGGTATTTGAGTCTAGCATGGGCCTAGTGTTTCTGTGGGCTGTCTTGAACTTAAACATCATGGAGGGCATGGATGGATTGGGATTGTGCTGATTTTTCAGTGATTTTCGTTTTTTGGTGCTGTACTTGTGGCCTTTTCACCAGGGGTATTTGAGTCTAGCATGGGCCTAGTCTTTCTGTGGGCTGTCTTGAACGTAAACATCATGGAGGCCATGGATGGAATGGGATTGTGCTGATTTTGCAGTGTTTTTCGATTTTTGGGGGTGTTCATGGGGAGGGACAGGCCATGTGGCTGGTGGCCATTTTGAGTGCTGCTACAGGCACTGGCCATGTGCTGGGAGAGGCAAGTGGCCATTTTGAATGCAGGCTTTGTTGTTAGGCCTGCAACCATTTTGCCTACTTTTCAACCTTTATGCCCAGGGGTAGTGAGTCTTGCATGGGCCTAGTCTTTCTGTGGGTTGTCTTGAATTTAAACATCATGGAGGGCATGGATGGATTGGGATTGTGCTGATTTTTCAGTGATTTTCGTTTTTTGGGCCTGTACTTGTGGCCTTTTCACCAGGGGTGTTTGAGTCTAGCATGGGCCTAGTCTTTCTGTGGGCTGTCTTGAACTTAAACATCATGGAGGGCATGGATGGATTGGGATTGTGCTGATTTTTCAGTGATTTTCGTTTTTTGGGGCTGTACTTGTGGCCTTTTCACCAGGGGTATTTGAGTCTAGCATGGGCCTAGTCTTTCTGTGGGCTGTCTTGAACTTAAACATCAAGGAGGGCATGGATGGAATGGGATTGTGCTGATTTTGCAGTGTTTTTCGATTTTTGGGGGTGTTCATGGGGAGGGACAGGCCATGTGTCTGGTGGCCATTTTGAGTGCTGCTACAGGCACTGGCCATGTGCTGGGAGAGGCAAGTGGCCATTTTGAATGCAGACTTTGTTGTTAGGCCTGCAACCATTTTGCCTACTTTTCAACCTTTATCCCCAGGGGTAGTGAGTCTTGCATGGGCCTAGTCTTTCTGTGGGTTGTCTTGAATTTAAACATCATGGAGGGCATGGATGGATTGGGATTGTGCTGATTTTTCAGTGATTTTTGTTTTTTGGGGCTGTACTTGTGGCCTTTTCACCAGGGGTATTTGAGTCTAGCATTGGCCTAGTCTTTCTGTGGGCTGTCTTGAACTTAAACATCATGGAGGGCATGGATGGATTGGGATTGTGCTGATTTTTCAGTGATTTTCGTTTTTTGGGGCTGTGCTTGTGGCCTTTTCACCAGGGGTATTTGAGTCTAGCATGGGCCTAGTCTTTCTGTGGGCTGTCTTGAACTTAAACATCATGGAGGCCATGGATGGAATGGGATTGTGCTGATTTTGCAGTGTTTTTCGATTTTTGGGGGTGTTCATGGGGAGGGACAGGCCATGTGGCTGGTGGCCATTTCGAGTGCTGCTACAGGCACTGGCCATGTGCTGGGAGAGGCAAGCGGCCATTTTGAATGCAGGCTTTGTTGTTAGGCCTGCAACCATTTTGCCTACTTTTCAACCTTTATGCCCAGGGGTAGTGAGTCTTGCATGGGCCTAGTCTTTCTGTGGGTTGTCTTGAATTTAAACATCATGGAGGGCATGGATGGATTGGGATTGTGCTGATTTTTCAGTGATTTTCGTTTTTTGGGGCTGTACTTGTGGCCTTTTCACCAGGGGTATTTGAGTCTAGCATGGGCCTAGTCTTTCTGTGGGCTGTCTTGAACTTAAACATCATGGAGGGCATGGATGGATTGGGATTGTGCTGATTTTTCAGTGATGTTCTCTTTTTGGGGCTGTACTTGTGGCCTTTTCACCAGGGGTATTTGAGTCTAGCATAGGCCTAGTCTTTCTGTGGGCTGTCTTGAACTTAAACATCATGGAGGCCATGGATGGAATGGGATTGTGCTGATTTTGCAGTGTTTTTCGATTTTTGGGGGTGTTCATGGGGAGGGACAGGCCATGTGGCTGGTGGCCATTTTGAGTGCTGCTACAGGCACTGGCCATGTGCTGGGAGAGGCAAAGAGGCAAGTGGCCATTTTGAATGCAGGCTTTGTTGTTAGGCCTGCAACCATTTTGCCTACTTTTCAACCTTTATGCCCAGGGGTAGTGAGTCTTGCATGGGCCTAGTCTTTCTGTGGGTTGTCTTGAATTTAAACATCATGGAGGGCATGGATGGATTGGGATTGTGCTGATTTTTCAGTGATTTTCGTTTTTTGGGCCTGTACTTGTGGCCTTTTCACCAGGGGTATTTGAGTCTAGCATGGGCCTAGTCTTTCTGTGGGCTGTCTTGAACTTAAACACCATGGAGGGCATGGATGGATTGGGATTGTGCTGATTTTTCAGTGATTTTCGTTTTTTGGGGCTGTACTTGTGGCCTTTTCACCAGGGGTATTTGAGTCTAGCATGGGCCTAGTCTTTCTGTGGGCTGTCTTGAACTTAAACATCATGGAGGGCATGGATGGATTGGGATTGTGCTGATTTTTCAGTGATTTTCGTTTTTTGGGGCTGTACTTGTGGCCTTTTCACCAGGGGTATTTGAGTCTAGCATGGGCCTAGTCTTTCTGTGGGCTGTCTTGAACTTAAACATCATGGAGGGCATGGATGGATTGGGATTGTGCTGATTTTTCAGTGATTTTCGTTTTTTGGTGCTGTACTTGTGGCCTTTTCACCAGGGGTATTTGAGTCTAGCATGGGCCTAGTCTTTCTGTGGGCTGTCTTGAACTTAAACATCATGGAGGCCATGGATGGAATGGGATTGTGCTGATTTTGCAGTGTTTTTCGATTTTTGGGGGTGTTCATGGGAAGGGACAGGCCATGTGGCTGGTGGCCATTTTGAGTGCTGCTACAGGCACTGGCCATGTGCTGGGAGAGGCAAGTGGCCATTTTGAATGCAGGCTTTGTTGTTAGGCCTGCAACCATTTTGCCTACTTTTCAACCTTTATGCCCAGGGGTAGTGAGTCTTGCATGGGCCTAGTCTTTCTGTGGGTTGTCTTGAATTTAAACATCATGGAGGGCATGGATGGATTGGGATTGTGCTGATTTTTCAGTGATTTTCGTTTTTTGGGCCTGTACTTGTGGCCTTTTCACCAGGGGTATTTGAGTCTAGCATGGGCCTAGTCTTTCTGTGGGCTGTCTTGAACTTAAACATCATGGAGGGCATGGATGGATTGGGATTGTGCTGATTTTTCAGTGATTTTCGTTTTTTGGGGCTGTACTTGTGGCCTTTTCACCACGGGTATTTGAGTCTAGCATGTGCCTAGTCTTTCTGTGGGCTGTCTTGAACTTAAACATCATGGAGGGCATGGATGGAATGGGATTGTGCTGATTTTGCAGTGTTTTTCGATTTTTGGGGGTGTTCATGGGGAGGGACAGGCCATGTGTCTGGTGGCCATTTTGAGTGCTGCTACAGGCACTGGCCATGTGCTGGGAGAGGCAAGTGGCCATTTTGAATGCAGACTTTGTTGTTAGGCCTGCAACCATTTTGCCTACTTTTCAACCTTTATGCCCAGGGGTAGTGAGTCTTGCATGGGCCTAGTCTTTCTGTGGGTTGTCTTGAATTTAAACATCATGGAGGGCATGGATGGATTGGGATTGTGCTGATTTTTCAGTGATTTTTGTTTTTTGGGGCTGTACTTGTGGCCTTTTCACCAGGGGTATTTGAGTCTAGCATTGGCCTAGTCTTTCTGTGGGCTGTCTTGAACTTAAACATCATGGAGGGCATGGATGGATTGGGATTGTGCTGATTTTTCAGTGATTTTCGTTTTTTGGGGCTGTACTTGTGGCCTTTTCACCAGGGGTATTTGAGTCTAGCATGGGCCTAGCCTTTCTGTGGGCTGTCTTGAACTTAAACATCATGGAGGCCATGGATGGAATGGGATTGTGCTGATTTTGCAGTGTTTTTCGATTTTTGGGGGTGTTCATGGGGAGGGACAGGCCATGTGGCTGGTGGCCATTTCGAGTGCTGCTACAGGCACTGGCCATGTGCTGGGAGAGGCAAGTGGCCATTTTGAATGCAGGCTTTGTTGTTAGGCCTGCAACCATTTTGCCTACTTTTCAACCTTTATGCCCAGGGGTAGTGAGTCTTGCATGGGCCTAGTCTTTCTGTGGGTTGTCTTGAATTTAAACATCATGGAGGGCATGGATGGATTGGGATTGTGCTGATTTTTCAGTGATTTTCGTTTTTTGGGGCTGTACTTGTGGCCTTTTCACCAGGGGTATTTGAGTCTAGCATGGGCCTAGTCTTTCTGTGGGCTGTCTTGAACTTAAACATCATGGAGGGCATGGATGGATTGGGATTGTGCTGATTTTTCAGTGATTTTCGTTTTTTGGGGCTGTACTTGTGGCCTTTTCACCAGGGGTATTTGAGTCTAGCATGTGCCTAGTCTTTCTGTGGGCTGTCTTGAACTTAAACATCATGGAGGGCATGGATGGAATGGGATTGTGCTGATTTTGCAGTGTTTTTCGATTTTTGGGGGTGTTCATGGGGAGGGACAGGCCATGTGTCTGGTGGCCATTTTGAGTGCTGCTACAGGCACTGGCCATGTGCTGGGAGAGGCAAGTGGCCATTTTGAATGCAGACTTTGTTGTTAGGCCTGCAACCATTTTGCCTACTTTTCAACCTTTATGCCCAGGGGTAGTGAGTCTTGCATGGGCCTAGTCTTTCTGTGGGTTGTCTTGAATTTAAACATCATGGAGGGCATGGATGGATTGGGATTGTGCTGATTTTTCAGTGATTTTTGTTTTTTGGGGCTGTACTTGTGGCCTTTTCACCAGGGGTATTTGAGTCTAGCATTGGCCTAGTCTTTCTGTGGGCTGTCTTGAACTTAAACATCATGGAGGGCATGGATGGATTGGGATTGTGCTGATTTTTCAGTGATTTTCGTTTTTTTGGGGCTGTACTTGTGGCCTTTTCACCAGGGGTATTTGAGTCTAGCATGGGCCTAGTCTTTCTGTGGGCTGTCTTGAACTTAAACATCATGGAGGCCATGGATGGAATGGGATTGTGCTGATTTTGCAGTGTTTTTCGATGTTTGGGGGTGTTCATGGGGAGGGACAGGCCATGTGGCTGGTGGCCATTTCGAGTGCTGCTACAGGCACTGGCCATGTGCTGGGAGAGGCAAGTGGCCATTTTGAATGCAGGCTTTGTTGTTAGGCCTGCAACCATTTTGCCTACTTTTCAACCTTTATGCCCAGGGGTAGTGAGTCTTGCATGGGCCTAGTCTTTCTGTGGGTTGTCTTGAATTTAAACATCATGGAGGGCATGGATGGATTGGGATTGTGCTGATTTTTCAGTGATTTTCGTTTTTTGGGGCTGTACTTATGGCCTTTTCACCTGGGGTATTTGAGTCTAGCATGGGCCTAGTCTTTCTGTGGGCTGTCTTGAACTTAAACATCATGGAGGGCATGGATGGATTGGGATTGTGCTGATTTTTCAGTGATTTTCGTTTTTTGGGGCTGTACTTGTGGCCTTTTCACCAGGGGTATTTGAGTCTAGCATGGGCCTAGTCTTTCTGTGGGCTGTCTTGAACTTAAACATCATGGAGGGCATGGATGGATTGGGATTGTGCTGATTTTTCAGTGATTTTCGTTTTTTGGGGCTGTACTTGTGGCCTTTTCACCAGGGCAGGGTATTTGAGTCTAGCATGGGCCTAGTCTTTCTGTGGGCTGTCTTGAACTTAAACATCATGGAGGGCATGGATGGAGTGGGATTGTGCTGATTTTGCAGTGTTTTTCGATTTTTTTTGTGGTGTATAACTGAACTGATGTTCCTCTGTCTTCCATTGTTTTTAGGTGCACAAGACTCAAGAGAACCACCAGTGCCAGGAAGTAGTCCTGCAGCGGTGTGTGTGTGCAGCATAACGTCACCCGACGTCACGTCTGGCCTCAGACAACTCTACAATTCGTGCAACTGCGGCCTGCTGTCTGACCTGCTCTGAAGAAGATGGCCCCAAAAAAAGTTCTCCGTAGCTCCTCTAGCAAGAAAGTTGCTAGTAAGGAGCAGAAGAAGCAAGTTACCAAGGAGGCTGGTGTGCCAACCGCCACGTTTTTTGGGAGCAAAAAAAAAAGTACGCCTGCTGCAGCAGGATCTGCTGGGGACCAAGCTGGGAGCAGCACCCCTGCTCCATTGGGTTCAGTGCCTCCACCACCACGCCAACTTAAGTCAAAGCCCTTGGTGCTTCAGAGGCAGTCAGTGTACTTCTCCAATCACCATCGACCAGTGATGTTGGCTCATCGCAAGAAAGTAGCAGCAATGTCCCTGAATCAACACAGGTTGTTGTAACTCATCTGACAAGTGTTGAACAACCACAGCCGCAACAACAACACCATGTGCAAGTACACGCCCAAGTACATGTGGAAGGAGAGGCAGCAAAAGGAGATGCGCAAGCAAAGGTGCATGGAGGTTCACAAGTGCCCACAATAGTTGTTCCTCCCGAAGTAGGGGCACATCAGGAAATCGACAATGAAGCCGAGGTATCATTGGAAGCCACTCCTCCTGATGATCATTCATTGTCTTTCACATCCCCAGCAAGGAAAAGATCAAGGGGGGTGTCTACATCTTCTTCAAGCCCACCTCCTACTGATGATCTGGATCACGATTGGGTACCATCACCGCAGCCTGAGAGTGAGGCACACCATGATCTGACAAAGGTACCTAAGCGTAAAAGGAAGGTCGTCGAAAAACTCATACCTATGGAGTATGATGAGGCTCAACAAGAAGTGACAGATACTGCTGGTGATGAAGCCTCTCACGATGACGACGAGCCAGTCATCACAAAGGTCACTGCAGCCCCAGCGGGCATGCAGCAAAGAGACATTTTGACCCTATCCCGAGAAGCTGCTGAGTGTGATGATGATGTCGACGAGGAGGCAATGGAAATGGAAACACAACAATCATTAGATTTGGAGTTAACTAGTACACCAACACCTACCGCTTCCATATTTCTTCCTCACAAGAAGGGACCTACATCCACCTCGACCTCAATTCGTGGTGGTGAAAGTGCAAAACGTACTGAAGTTCGGAAATCCACATCCTCCACTTCATCTGGCATTAGCAGCAGGACCACCACCACCAGTATCGCCGCCTCCTCCGGCCCCCCAAAGACATTTCAAGTCTGCAGTTTGGGACTTCTTTAGTGTTTGGCCAAAAAATGAAACCGTAGCCATTTGTAGCATGTGTAAGGTTCGAGTTAGTCGTGGTAAGTTGGGTTCCAACTATGGTACCGGAGGCCAGAGAGGTCATCTTGAAAGAAAGCACTCTGTCAAATGGTTTGCGCACCTACAGGCGATCAAGGAAGCCCGGATTGCACGTAATGCTGTTTCATCTGATGATGACGAGGAGGAAGAAGACGTGTCAAACCCTTCACTTACACCCAGTACCCCTGTCAGCAGCACACCCCATGTGAGCCACACTAAGAGTGTGGGAGAGAGTGATACACCATTGCGAAAAAGTTCATCAGCGAGCGTAACTGGGTCGAAGATATCATCATCATCCCGTAAATCTTTGGTCCAGGGCAACATTAAAAAGATGTTGTTTACAGAAGCGCAATATGAACGCAACCACCCACTGACGCGTCTGTATAACACTAAGCTGGCTAAAATGCTAGCTCTGGACCTTCTCCCTTTTTCTTTTGTAGAAGGGGTTGGTTTTCTAGAATTAGTGGCAGCGCTCTGCCCTAAATGGAAGGTTCCTAGCCGGTTCTATTTTGCCCGAGTTGCGGTTCCAGCACTACATGAAGATGTTCTGAAGGTGATTGGGGCAGCTTTGCAGAAGAGTGCTGTTCACACTATACATCTGACAACAGACATGTGGACCAGTGGCGCAGGCGCTGATTACATGTGCATCACTGCACACTGGGTCTCTTTTTCAGGGGCTAAAGCAAAGCTAAACACAGGTGTTGACATAGACATTGTTTTTAAAGCTGCTCGGAAACATGCAACACTAGCCATGTTTGGTTTGGAGAAACGTCACACAGCAGAAAACATTTTGGATGTCTTTAACACAAAGGTCCTTAACTGGCTGTCCCCACTAAAACGCCAGGTTGGTTATGTTTCCACGGACAATGGCGCCAATATAGTTAAGGCCATGAGGGACGGTAACTATTTCAGAGTGCCGTGTTTGGCGCACTGTATAAACCTGGTTGTCCAAAAATTCTTGGGTGATAAAGGCAGTGCAGCGTACAGTGTATTGGACACCTGCCGAAAAATGTGCAAGCATTTCAGCCATTCTTTTAAGGCCCGGAAGCAGCTGAGGAGCCTGCTATATCAACGTAAAATGCCAGTGAAAGCACTCATCCAGGAGGTGGTAACACGTTGGAACTCAACCTTCTACATGCTTGAGCGTCTGTATGAGCAGTATAAGGAACTCGATCAATATTTCCTTACAGAGGGTACAGAGGAGCTGAGGATGGGTGCGGCGCAATAGAACATAGTTCAAAGTCTGACACGCATGCTTCGTCCTTTTGAGTTCTTCACGCGTGCAGTCAGCAAGGAGGACTGTAATTTGGGAAAAGCTATCCCATTGTTGTACATGCTGGAGGACCAACTGAAGGAGGTGTGTTCTGTGTTTGAAAAAGATGTAAAAAACCAAGACTCTTTTCTTCTGGCTGAGAAATTATTACAGCTCCTACAAGCTGATGAACGTCTTAAAAAGATCCACTCAGAAGAGCATTACATTTGTGCTACTATTCTGGATCCACGCTACAAAAAGGCGCTGGCAGGCCAAGCATTCTTTCCTTTTGATGATGAACATGTTCCAAAGTACAAACATTGGCTAGCCTTGTCAGCCAAGAGGTTTGAAAGAGAACGGCTGAAAATTGAAGGAAATGGCAGTACATCAGCAGGCCATCCCCAGTCAAAACAATCCACTTCTGCACCTGTGGCTGTGGCAAAAGTGACCTCTCAGCTGTTAAAGACACCGGCAACCGGATCATCTGCACGAGACACAACAGAAACATTGGAGGCTGAAGAGGATTGGCTAGCTCTGGTTCTCAAAAGGTCAGAGGCACAGCAAGAGCTAAGCAAAGTGGAGGAACCGTGGATGAGGACCTTGAGTCGATGGTGAAGTACTATCTGAATGACTCAACAGAGGTCTATGTTAATTCTGACCCATTGGCGTATTGGCATGGGAAAAAAGAATTGTGGCCACAGCTCACCAACCTGGCTTTAAACTACTTGTCTTGCCCACTCGCAAGCGTGTCTTCTGAACGGGTTTTCAGTGCTGCTGGTGGCATTGTAACTCCCAAACGGAGCCGCCTCTCGCCCAAAAATGTGGAGAGGTTAACAATGATCAAGATGAATCAGCACCTCATACCACCAGATTTCAGAGTACGAGAGCGTGCCGGATGAAGAGGAGGTGGCCAGCAACATAGATGAGGGAATTTCTACTCTGTCAGGTGACACTGAGCTCTCCTTGCCTGAATTCTCAGAGTATGATGACGAAGCCTTATTCTCATTCCTGGAACGTGATACCGAGCCCTGAAAATGAGACAACGAATCAATAACTTTCTTTTCCGTCCTTATTCACTTTTATTCCTGTGTGTCTGTCTTTCTTTGTTGTGCACAGTTAATATATTTCAAACTTTAATCAGATAATCACAAAAACAAGCCCATCAGCAGAACTGTCTTCACTGGTTTGCTAATTGATTTGAAGTTGCCGCAGTCTGCATTCCTCAGGTTCACAAGTTCAGAAGAACATGCTCCTCTATCCTCCTCCTCCAGACTCCTATTTCCATCAAACCAGAGGGCTGGTTTACGCCCAATGAAGAAAGACTCAGCACTTGTGGGGGTGTTGTTGTACCTCTTTGCAGGTGAGTTGACGGCTCTGGGACCATTGTTGGTAAGCTCTAATACCGGATGAAAGTGGTTTGGACCAAATCCCAGGCGGAAATTTTTTTGTGTTTTTGATGACTTGTTTGCCTTTGAGGTGCTCTTAGGGGGGGTTCCGTCTGTTTGTGGGTGAGTTTCGTGGTCTGGGAGCACTGCTGGGACACTCTAATCTTGATTGAATTTGCTTTTCAGGAAATCCGTGGTGGCAACCCCGACTTATGGCCTAGCCACGCAGCGCGTTTGGACCGAAGGCCGAGAAATATTGCAAGTATGAGATTTTGCTTTTGGCCTGTTTGGGGGTGTTATGCTTCTTGGCGGGTGGGTTGGCGGGTCTTGTGGCATTCCTGGGAAGGTCTAATACCGGGTAGAAGTGGTTGGGACAAAATCCAGGCCGTTTTTTTTTGGGCTATTTCTGACATTTTGCTCAATGTAGCGTTTTCAGGGGCCTGTTTGGGGGGCTTCCTGGTGTTTGTGGGTGGGTTTCGGGGTCTGGGCGCACTGCTGGCTATATATACTTTACTTTGCAAGAGGTTTGAAGCAAATCCATGGTGGCAGAGGGGAGTTACGGCCTAGCTGCAGAGCGCACGCGGAGTGATTTGGGAAATTGGCAAGAAAATTACTAAGTCCCCATTTTTGTACTTTTGCTCTTTGGCTGTTTGGGGGTCTTCTGCTCGTTTTCTCCTGGGTTGACGGCTCTGGGGCCATTGCTGGGAAGCTCTAATACCGGATAAAAGTGTTTTGGACCAAATCCCAGGCGGAAATTTTTTTGTGTTTTTGATGACTTGCTTGCCTTTGAGGTGCTTTTAGGGGGGGTTCCGTCTGTTTGTGGGTGAGTTTCGTGGTCTGGGAGCACTGCTGGGACACTCTAATCTTGATTGCATTTGCTTTTCAGGAAATCCGTGGTGGCAACCCCGACTTATGGCCTAGCCACGCAGCGCGTTTGGACCGAAGGCCGAGAAATATTGCAAGTATGAGATTTTGCTTTTGGCCTGTTTGGGGGTGTTATGCTTCTTGGCGGGTGGGTTGGCGGGTCTTGTGGCATTCCTGGGAAGGTCTAATACCGGGTAGAAGTGGTTGGGACAAAATCCAGGCCGTTTTTTTTGGGCTATTTCTGACATTTTGCTCAATGTAGCGTTTTCGGGGGCCTGCTTGGGGGGCTTCCTGGTGTTTGTGGGTGGGTTTCGGGGTCTGGGCGCACTGCTGGCTATATATACTTTACTTTGCAAGAGGTTTGAAGCAAATCCATGGTGGCAGAGGGGAGTTACGGCCTAGCTGCAGAGCGCACGCAGAGTGATTTGGGAAATTGGCAAGAAAATGACTAAGTCCCCATTTTTGTACTTTTGCTCTTTGGCTGTTTGGGGGTCTTCTACTCGTTTTCTCCTGGGTTGACGGCTCTGGGGCCATTGCTGGGAAGCTCTAATACCGGATAAAAGTGTTTTGGACCAAATCCCAGGCGGAATTTTTTTTGTGTTTTTGATGACTTGCTTGCCTTTGAGGTGCTTTTAGGGGGGGTTCCGTCTAATTGTGGGTGAGTTTCGTGGTCTGGGAGCACTGCTGGGACACTCTAATCTTGATTGCATTTGCTTTTCAGGAAATCTGTGGTGGCAACCCCGACTTATGGCCAAGCTACGCAGCGCGTTTGGACCGAAGGCCGAGAAATATTGCAAGTATGAGATTTTGCTTTTGGCCTGTTTGTGGGTGTTATGCTTCTTGGCGGGTGGGTTGGCGGGTCTTGTGGCATTCCTGGGAAGGTCTAATAACGGGTAGAAGTGGTTGGGACAAAATCCTCGCGGAGAAGCCTTTTGGCACTTTTTGTAACTTAGGGTTCGTTAGGGTTAGCCCTAGCAGCAGGATTGCATGTGTTTCGGGGTGTTCTAGATTTTTGCAACTGAGTTCTGGGGTCTTAGAGCACTCGTGAGAATGTGTAATTTTGGTTGCAAGTCATTTGAAGAAAATCCATGGTGGGAAAGGGGGGATTTGGCATAGTTAAAGAAAGCCTTTGCCACTATTCTTAACTTAGGGTTCGTTAGGGTTAGCAGTATTTCTATTGCATGTGTTTGAGTGGGGGGGATTTCGAGTCTTGGAGCGATGCTGGCTATGGATACTTTTGCTTGGTTACTTGCAAGTGGTTTGAATGCAATCCACGGTGCGTAAGGGGTAATTAGTAAGGGGGTACTTCGGCCTACTTTTACTCTCAAAGTAAGTTTTGTCACCAGTTTTCTGCTAGGCCTCGTTTTTTGAGATTTGATTGGGGGTCTTCTACATTTTTGCGACTGGCTTTAGTAAGGGTCTGGGTGGGAGCACTGCTAGGAAGATCTAATTTTGTTCAAAAACACAGTTTACAGTACACCTAGCTTGAGGGGAAAGATCCGCTACATTAATTTGCCTCTACTTATTTATCCTTCAAAAGGTGACTCAGACAGAGTACGCACTTTCAAAAATATTGTACTGTCTACTAGGAAAATCAAATTGTGACTTTTTGCACTCCACAGCCTACATACCTTATATTTATTTATCAGTGGTGTTGTAATATTATATCACTTCCTGTTTTTCGTTGAATAATTACAGGCCGGGTTTCAGTCTCTGCAATGGGGAAAAAAGGATGGAGTCAGGCTTCACATTAGCGAGCCACAATTCAGCATCAGGCAGGCAGTGGACAGGGTGTCTTCTGGTGACCAACATCGATGGACGAAGCGTCGGCTGCAATGGAGGAGTGCCGCTAATAAGAGGATTTTTTTTCTGCAGGCAACTTACTTACCACTTCCAACAGGACAACTACAACAACATAGATACAGTATCCCTTGCCTTTTTCTCTGACTGTGACTGCATTTCTTGGATCTCTCTCTGCTTCTAAATTGATCCCTTCCCTTAACACATCACTTAGTCCACTCCACTATCACATCTACACCACACATAGTCATTTGTAAGTGCTCCTACGTAATTCGCAAGTCGCAGCACGCCCCAGCCCGTAGAGGACTGGGATGGCCCCAATGATGAAGCATGTCACCAAGGGGCAACCCTGGTGAGTGAGGGGACACCTAGAAAAAAAGCAATTTCTCCTTTTCTATCTACTATACCTTCCAAACCCACCCCATTGAGTGTTGTTGTGAATGGATTTATAGTGACCAGCAAGGGTCTCAGGTATCTGGCTACAGAGACCTTATGTTGAATATAGTTATCAATAATTCCACACACGCCCTGTACTGTCGCATTCTTTCTTCCACAGTTGTCGAAAGTACTACTTACTTCTCACTGACATGCATGCAGTAGCCAGTAGTGCATGCACTTTCAAAGATTGATGGATAGGTTTGTACCCAAAGAATTGTTTATGTTCAATTGTTTGTCTATGCTGTGCTTTTTTTACAGGGTGTCTTCTGGTGACCAACATCGATGGACGAAGCGTCGGCTGCAATGGAGGAGTGCCGCTAATAAGAGGATTTTTTTTCTGCAGGCAACTTACTTACCACTTCCAACAGGACAACTACAACAACATAGATACAGTATCCCTTGCCTTTTTCTCTGACTGTGACTGCATTTCTTGGATCTCTCTCTGCTTCTAAATTGATCCCTTCCCTTAACACATCACTTAGTCCACTCCACTATCACATATGCACCACACATAGTCATTTGTAAGTGCTCCTACGTAATTCGCAAGTCGCAGCACGCCCCAGCCCGTAGAGGACTGGGATGGCCCCAATGATGAAGCATGTCACCAAGGGGCAACCCTGGTGAGTGAGGGGACACCTAGAAAAAAAGCAATTTCTTCTTTTCTATCTACTATACTGTGATCTAGCTCCTCGGGACACCCGACCCCGAGCCGACCCCTCACCTTTGTTACCATCTCACCCCGCATCATGCCCGCGTAGACGAAAAGGGTCCACAACAACCGCGTCCATGACGACCGAAATCCCGCCCCTCTCTCCCCTGCAGGATCCAATCCAGTGGAACGGGGAACCGGAAGGACAATCCTACGACCCCGGAAGTCCCGCCTCCCTACAGCCAGCCGGAGATAGAAAAGACGGAAGGAGAGAGACTGGCGGCGTCGAAGGATCGTGGCAGGAGCTTTCGGCTGGAGCGGTGACGGGCGGAGAAGACGGGAACGGCAATAGCGAGGAGTGGACCGAAGAGTGGTGGAGTCCCACGGAGGTGGCTGAAGAGCGGCCGTAACTCGGACGAGAGTTACGGCGGAGCGCGTGAGTACCAGTTCCATTTAAGAGCACATTAGGTGCACTGTGTATATAGTAGAAATCCCCTCTCGCTGTAAATTGTTCCCCGCTATCCTAGGCACGTCACCATTAGGCACTAGACCGTTTGTATATAGATATCCACCTAGCACTGTATAAAGAGCACACCTCTCCCCACCACCCTGTGCACTTCTTTGACTCTCCCTTCCTCGACTCTTACCCGTACCTCCCTCCATCCATACCTCCCTCACTCCCTTTTCTTTTCCCCACACGACCCGGGTACCGGTGACGGGATCAGACCACGAGTCCAGTTTACTAACGGCTCCTCTTTCTTCTCTTATTGCCCTCCGAGGTGTTCTCCGACCACCCAGAGACGGCTACACGCAAGACCAGGACGCCCATCTGCCCCTCGGAAGCTTTGGAAGAAGAGAGAAGAAGATACGCCGCCGGCCCCAACATTGGACCCGACCCCTTCCTTGGTCACCCCCGCCCACTGTGTATAGACTTAATAAAACACTATCGCTCACTATATCCGGCCTCCTCGCCTGATTTTCCAGTCCGCTGTCCACCCACGATCACATATACCTTCCAGACCCACCCCATTGAGTGTTGTTGTGAATGGATTTATAGTGACCAGCAAGGCTCTCAGGTATCTGGCTACAGAGACCTTATGTTGAATATAGTTATCAATAATTCCACACACGCCCTGTACTGTCGCATTCTTTCTTCCACAGTTGTCGAAAGTACTACTTACTTCTCACTGACATGCATGCAGTAGCCAGTAGTGCATGCACTTTCAAAGGTTGATGGATAGGTTTGTACCCAAAGAATTGTTTATGTTCACAATTGTTTGTCCATGCTGTGCTATTTTTTCTTGTCTCCCAAAACCTTTCCCAAAAACCCCCGTACCCATCCATTTTTCAAACCCTAACCCTCTTCCCCCGGGCTGTGTGGTTTTGATTGATGTGTGACTAAATTACAGCAATAAATCCACACACTTGCTGGGGAGGATAAGGTGATAGCAACAGGCTGGTGAAGAAATCCGAGGATATATTCTTACTCTGCTTGACAAAGACCCATGGCTAATGTCAAAGTACTTCAACCGAATTAGTTATACTTTAACATTTGTTAGGCTACAATGTGGCACTGTTCTAGTGTACTTCTGTCACCTGCTATATTCTGTATTGTACCGTTGTATTGCTCGGGAGGACAAACCAGATTTCATTTTCGTTTTTTTCATAGGAAAGCAACTGCCACTGTGTCACACCACTAGTACCACCGCTATGAAGAAATTTTATCCGCCCAGGATTGCCAACCTTATTTGCTGTTTCCCGTGGAGCCAGCCCTGGGCCTAGCCCTACTTGCAAACAGAAATTACAGGTAAGATAGGCGTTTGGTTGGAGGTAGTATAATGGAGTATTAGGAGAGACGAGAGATTTGATTGACGGTAGTACTATTAAAGTCCTAGGACTATTCAGGAAAACAAACTTACTTTTATGTTAAACCCCCACCCACCAGACTCAAAAGCAGTAAAAAACAGGTATGGTCAGATAAAGTTTCAAAAAGTATATTTTTATAGCCCTAACAAAAGAATCTCCCGCAAGACCCTCCCTAACCCCAACGATTGTCCTTCAAAAGTCCCCAAAAATCCCAACTCCCAATTCCCACCCCCCAAAAGTCTCTAAAAAAGGGGCAAGGGACACTATGGCAGGGTGCTGTTGGAATTAGCAGCCAGGGCATCATGCTCCTTGCGGAGGGTGGCAAGTTCGAAGCGGAGGCCCTCCACCACGTTCTTATAGTTATGGACCTCCTGCTCCAGGTAGGACAGCCTGAGGGATAAGCGGCGCCGGTGTGCCTTGCAAATCCTGTGAGGGGCAGCTGCTTTCTTTGCTGCTGGGCGGTGGCGTTTGGCTTTGGTAGCCCGGCTCCGTACCGCTGGAGCACTGCGCTGGATGGCACTGGCAGCCCGCACGGAGGAGGATGCGGCTGTCCCAGTGGACGTTGTTGTTGTACCAGACTGCGTTTCCTCCTCCTCCAGGGCCACCAGCCGCCGATATTCTGCGACAGTGGCATCCAGCCTCCGTTGCCGGGCCATTCGAGCCAGCTCCTTCCTCCTTGATGGTGTCTTGGATTTGGAAGGAGCAACTACATGAAAAAAGAAAGACATAATCTGTAACCAATGCTCCTTAAGATTAACACAAAATGATTGAGCAGAAAGTTGTCACAGTACAAGTAGCAAATTGAAAGCACAGTACATAACTATTGAGGACAGTATCTATGTAACCTCCGACTTCTTCATCCTTGCTCTAACATTAGTGGGAGTTTAAGGAACAAATTCTACGAGCACTATGGACTTCTATTACAGTCGACTATGACAGTACACCAGTCTTATTCTTCTTCTTCTCTCTTGTTTAGGAAAATTGATACGTTATCTTATGCAAGCCGGCATAATGCCAGCGCAGTGAACTTGCACCCGAGAAAAACAGACGCACACCATGGTGAGTGAGACAGACTTGCGTTACTGTACCGGTCCAGTACATGCAGGTGGTGAAGCTCTTACTTTTCTATTACAGGTGGCACTGAGAATACTCTGTTAAAAGGGCTACTGCTTAATTAATTTAGCTTTCACCCTACAGTGCAAATGAGTATTAGAAAAGGAAAATGAAGAAGCTAAATTATCTGATTATCTATCACTTCACATGGAATGTATTTGATGACATATGGGATGACTTTAGGTGCTTTGCTTATTATTGAGTGAACAGTGATACCCCCACACATGAATGACGTACTACTACTAAACTAAAGTTATTAAGGGAGGTAGGGAGTGTCCACCGTAATAACCGGATATATGCTGTGCTTGCAGTTGCAATACAAACTACTGCTACTATTCATGGTAGTCTTTGGACAACGTTACAACTTCTTTTCCTTGCCTTTCCTACACTGGAACGGACGTGCGGGTGCGGTGTTACATGCTCTTCAAAGTAACACTTAGTTCATCCAGTGACCGTCTACTCTCTCTAGATACACATATGCTATCTAAGAGTCAGATAGTACCATGAATGATCCAGCCATCCATCTATTCAAAGTATATTGCACACATACAGTTTCTGTCTCACCCACCCAGGCTGTTCTCCTTCCACCCATCCTTGCTTCATCATTCACCCAGCCATGCACCATACCATTTTCTTACCTTCCCAGCCACCTCGGGGACCAAGCAAACACATATCATTCTTCTTTGCCAGTCATCATTACATTTCTCGTGCTTCCACACTTACTTACACCCTTCTTTCGCTTTTCGTTCATCCCATCCATCAAGTTCACCTCAGATCTGATTGGGATTCTTCTCGCCAAAAACTTCACAGCTAAGTCGAAGTACATTTAGAGGAGGCTACTACCTGCTTTTTTTATAATACACCCGTGCAGAAAGCACACTCTGCAGTCTTCAATCTCAATGACTAAGGAATGTATAGCTTACCTCTGCCCGCCACCACCGTGTGAACCCTCACAGGCATGTCCTTGTCCGGCACTTGCACCGCCTCCTCCCCAGAGTTGTCCTCCTCGTCCAATGGCACAACCACCTCCGCGCTGGCCCCGTCTCCAGATGTTCCACCTACAAAGTACATTTAATAATGTTAGAATACACCACTCACTACTATATAATATTTGGTCTAGGAGGAAGAAAGAAATGTGAAAAAAAGTGTACAATTTAATAATTTATGATTGTGTATTCTAGAGTAAAAATGTCCCTTTTTCCAGGGAAGGCTGTTGTCTTGCTGCACTTTTTGGCACAACTGATGAATGTTTGCTTTTTACTTTTTAACACGCACCACTTTTTCTCCTAACAGACAGAACCTTGACTTCTAAGAACACGAGCAGGATCAAGTTCAAACCAGGTGAGAGCTCGGCTCGACCACAAGAAATGTGTCCAATTAATCGTCAGCACTAAGCACTTTTCCATTTTCAGTTACACGTTCACTTTTATGACAAACTTGAATTTAATAAATGTGTTTACTTTTAATAAAGCGTTTTAAACTTAACTAGACTCTGTGGTTTTTGGTCCTCCAGACTAGAGTGGATGAGCTAAAGGTTTTCGAATTTTTGCAAGCATGAGTCCGTGCCTCTGCCATCGGTGACTTTGGGAGCTAAATGACTCTGCCACACTATCTAGTCAGTAAGGAGATTGGGGGTTCAACTACAAAGTCTGTTATCACTGAGGTATGTGGAAAGTCTAACAGTTACAGCACCTATTATAATTGATAAGCTAAGCGATGCATTATTTAGTGTCCATAGTTCTGTTTGTGCAGATTTGTCCCTGCAACAGAAGTAGAATGGGTTGTCCTCCTATCCAAACCAAAAGTAAAGTAGTATCTTATTCTTTCTTGGTGGTCATTCACCTTTTTATTGTTGGCAATGGTCAAAGCATAAACATTTAGAATACTTGAAAAGACATTATGGACAATCCCAGAGGACTGCACTCAGTGCATAGAGCTATTGCTGACTAGAATGGGAGTCCAATGGAAATGCCAAATGTGCAATCTTAGTTAGCTACACAGACAGACTAATGAGAATAATCTAGTAATACCACACGGAGTCATAGTCGAGGCAGGATAAGAATTTAGATCCTGTCTACAAGAGATCAAAGACGATTTACAAAAAAATCGAATGAGGAACGCTAGGAAAAAATAAGTACTCTATATTAAAATTAAAACTTACTGGGGCCAGCAAAGGAGCCCTCGCCTGCCCGGTCCTGGCCTGCATCGTCAACAGCACCCTCCTCCTCCTCCTGTGTCCTCCTCTTGCCCCTGGGGGAAGCTGATGTACAACATGAAAGAAAGAAAAACAGAAAACATGGATGATATTTCTCAACCAAATCAAACATTTCAAAAGAACTAACAAAGTAACAAAATATTTTTGCGAAATAGCAAATAGGGAACGACTCCACGGGATATATTATTGACCAATCTCATGTGGTCGACTACGTCATTACTTTAGTATTGCTTGATTTGCGGACCGTCGAATTGGAAACTACCCTATGTAACTCACTAAACAAAGTACTAAAAAGGTTTGCCTAAGATTGGCAGGCAGCAGTCCGCAGCACGCAAAGTGACAGCCAAAGTCCATCGTGATTGAAGATCAGCGACAACACTAAAGTTTCCTACTACATTAACCAGTCATTAAAATACTCAAACTATTAATCCACCACCACTATTTCTTCTTATCGCCATGTGTACAAAGGAAGGACTGGACTTGAGTCTGTAGGGGCTGATTTAGAAGGCCCTTGCGGCTCTTTTGCTCCATTGTTGCATGACTTTTGTGACGCAGCGACAGCACAAAAGAGGCGCAATGGTGCAGCGTATATTAACAACGTGACGCATATGGGAGACGCATCACGTTGTAAAGCCCTGCGCCAATAGGGGGCGTTCCGGCGCAAGGGAGGGCGTTCCTGCGCAGGAACGCATCCTAAAAGTGGCTGAGGGAAATCTACAAGATTTCAATCAGTCACTTTGAGGACAATGATGCGTGACTCAAACCCTGTGCCTGCTTGAAGCAGACGTACGGCTTGACGCAGCATTGGGGAGATAGGGCACCCCAGAGCATTGATGGAGCTGCACCATCGTTGCGACGCAACTCCAGCAATGTGCCGCCTTTACGGCACAGATGCGTAACGCTTTGGTGACGTTTTGGGCCCATGGCGCGCCGCATTGTAAATACGGCGCACCATGGGTGATGGTGGCGTGACGCACAATTACTGGCGCATCCCCGCAACTTTGCAGGGATGCGCCGGTAATTAAAAATCTGAACCTTAGTGTGTAGCATTACGCAGTTCTTTCAACTACACTCATACATAATTTCACAGGCCAATGAAATGAACACAAAATCTAAAACAAATAAGCATAGTAGCAACACTACTGAGAAGAAGGAGAGCAGTGTACCTGAAATGCACAGAAGATTTTGAAATAAAATTTACCTACAATGTAATGAGCAGCATTATTGCTCTTGGTAAAAAACAAAAATTTGCAATATAATAACACAGCAGGAGAAAACATAGTAGTAAAGACATAGCTACTACTACTCACCAAGCACGGGGATCTCAAGGCCAAGGAGGTCGAGCAGATCTCGCTCACGGGTCAGGACATCCGTCCAGCGGTGGGTGGCCTGGTTGTAGGTGCGCCAGACCCGAGAGTGGTGGTAAATGGCCTGGCACACCTTCTCCCACCGCTTACGGCGCTCCCAGGCCCCGTACCCGGCACTGATCTTGCCGCCTCCCATGATGGTCCTGGGGAGGCGGCGCTGAACATAAAAAATGAGTTGGGCCACCTCCTCCGGGGTAAAGATCTCCTGTGGCATCACTAGCTCCCCCCTCAAACGCCCGCACGGGAGCCGGACACGGGGTGCGGGACCCTTCCCCTTCTCGGGATGCTTCCCGGCTCCCTTCACCATGGTCTGGGCGGAAAGGAATAAAGAAAATAGAATAGGGAAGAGAAGAAAAGAAAAGAGTTTACAAAAGTAGTTTAAAATTAACCAAAAGTAGCAGTAAACACAAAAATATAGGGCTAGAAAAATAGAGGGATAGATAATAAGTAAAATAGATCAAAAAAACTTCAAACAAGCAAAGGATAGCAGAGATTGACAGAGGATACAAAGACCATGCCCAGAACCATAGCAATGAATGAGAAACAAGATGGCCGCGCCCGTTCACGACCACACGGGTAAGTTCGCGCGAGATTTTCCTTGCGAACACGCGCGAAACTGTACTGGCAAGCCGCGGACTTTGCGAGATTACACTTCGCGCCCGGAAACGGAAATACGTCAGGCAAACAAGATGGCTGCGCCCTTGAACGACCGCGAGGGTAACTTCGCGCCTTGCGCTACGAGCGGCTCGCAAAAACGCACAAAACCTTGCCAACTAACACGCCGCAAAAAAAACAAATTGCATATTCGCACGAATTTGCGGCTTCCGAATCCGATCTCGCGCGTGTTCGCGCCCTGCGAACCCCGCGAAATTGCAGAAAAACGAGTTTTTCAAAACTGAAAGCACTCGGCAGGGGCAAGAGTTCAAACTCATCATTAGTAACAATTCCCGGTAGTGCTTCCTGACTGGGGCCCCTCCAGAATTCAGTTGCTAGTTGCAACAATTGTATGACCCTGCTCTGACCCTCACAGCAGGCTCATAGAATAGCTACAAGTAGGCCACAAAGGTCCTGGGGGAAAAAAATGCACTGCAACAGAAAGCAAAATTACAGATAAGGAAGCAGGTGCCAGACTGGAATTTTAAAACAGTGACACATTAATAAACTAACCCCAAATTAATTCATCTCAGTTGAAGCAGGGCTGGTGTGCTTGCTTTTCCCCCCCATAATCTACAGTAATGATGAACCAGAGGGTGGCATTGATGTAACAGAGGGTTGCAGTGGTGAAACAGAGGGTGCTGGGAACCTGTGATGATGAACCAGACGTAGAAACAACATAATTCGCGACCGTTGCGCGCCGAAATATAAGTTCGCAATTGCGAACTGGTACGAAACCCTCGCGAACTGGCAGAAATCCTTGCGAACACAAAAAAAAAAATCCGCAAATTCGCAAGAATTCGCGGATTTTGCGGATTGCGAGTTCGCAAATCCGCAAAATTCGCGAACGCGAGATTCGCAAAATTCGCCCATACTTAGTCAGAGTCATCAACCCCCCACCCCCCCTTCGCCCCTAATCACTTATCTGCAGTAGTCTTCATTCCCCGAAGTCCTGACCGCAAGTCTCAGTTTCCTTGCCGCATGTCATAGCAGCGACCGCAGCTGCCAGCCACAGTATCGTTGAGCGGTCAATGTTGTACCATAGGAGTTCTCAGTCCTGGTCGTCCAGATGACTTCCGCTTGCACCGACGTCCGGCTCTTCTGAATTGTCCGAGTTCTTGTCCCGGGACCAACGCTTCATAGCCTGTTGTAGTTCTTTTGGGTCTGTAAATATGTGACCTCTTCTGTTGACACGCAATTTAGCTGGGTATAAAAGGGCATAGTCCAGGCCCATCTCCCTAAGACGTTTTTTGTGTGGAATAAACTGTTTGCGCTCCTCTTGGACCTTTGCCGTGAAGTCCAGGTACAGAGATATGGCCGATCCTTTATATTGCAGTTCTTGTTTGGACCTAGCCAGCCTGAGGGCAGTGTCTCTGTCTCTATAATTAAGAAGCTTTGCTATTATGGGTCGCTCCAGGTTTGGGGCGCGGGCCCAGAGACCTGTGCGCTCGTTCCACTATAAACATGTCCGAGAACACATCTTCTCCAAGGAGAGTTTTGAGTAGCTTCCCCACAAATTGCTCCATAGGGCCAGTGTGAGTACTTTCCGGAAGGCCCGTGATGCGCAGGTTACTCCGGCGCGACCGCGCTTCCAAGTCCTCAGTCTTGTCCTGTAGAACCTGTATCATCCTCTCCATCCTTTTATGCGCTGTGTCTAGGTCCGTTTGCGCTTCCTCCGCTTCCGTCATCCTTCTCTCCGTCATATCATGTCTTTCCGCATGTTTATCCAGACGTTCCGTCATTCCATCCATTCTGTAAGTCATGGCATCCAGTTTTGTGCCCAATGCTGAGATACTAGCCTGGAGGCTCTGCTCCATAGACAGCAGCAAATCTCTGAGCTCGACCCATGTGAGTCCACTGGTAGCGCTTCTGCCCTGCTCTCTGCGGACGGGCTATGCTGTTGCAGTCTCCTTTGTGCGAAGGGCAGTCTGCTCTGGGTCTTGTCGCCTTTGCCAATCTTGAGTTCAGTGGATCATACGCCTTCCGCGGAGTCCCATGTTCTTCTCTCTGTACCAAGAGACACCTGTAGCCCACTGTCGTAGGTCCTTGCTGCACCGCAGTCCAGGGCACCAGTGCTCCACACACTAGGGAGGGGGGAGGACTCAAACCACCGTGAGTTATTATTCCAGGATCCACCACCACTCCGTAAGACAGCTGCTCCACTGTAGGATGTGATGTGGGCTCAGTGCAGGCAGCTCCACTAGGGTATCTCCGCTGTACTTCTTGCTACCCTCGAGCGGCGCCTCCGTGAGCGCAGGTTGCCTACACCTCCTCACCCTCCAATTTTGGTGCATGCTGGAGCTCCCGACGCAGGGCCCAGACTCGCCTTCAAGTTTGAACAACAGGGGGGCGAGGTCTATCAGCAATATCCACCGCACCTCAGGTATCCCTGGGAATTTTTGCCAGGTTATTTTCCAGGCAAGGGGGGAATGTCCATCCGCCCTCCTGGGGTCCCCGGGGTCGATTTGTGCAACTGCTGAGTCTTAGGATGAGACGAGCCCCCCGCAAGCAGCGTGTACCTTTAAGCGACCCTTATGTACAGACCTGATCACTCTCATACAGCGTTCGTGCCTCCTTACTGCTGCACTCCTTAACCGGCTTCCGATCCCTTTGCAGGGGGGGGGGAAGCCCTGTCCTCCTGTTATTAGCAGCGGATGGCTCACCGGTCATTTAATGGGAAGCCCCCGATCGTCGAGAGGCTAGGCACAGGGAGACCACTAACCTCCTGAGGCCGCACTTGTACGCCAGTGGGCTGAGGCCCACTATACCTCCAGGCGTATCTTCAGTTACTCAGCAGTCGAAGGAATGACGTGGGAGTGCACCGCATGAATGGGACAACACTCCGCCACTGCCGCTGATCATGCCCTGAACCCTCATCAACAGGCAGAGCGGTCCGCTTCCGATACCTCCTACGGGCCTCCAGAGCACCGGGACCCCCTCTGTGTGGTGGCCCCACGTCGCTCGACGTCATCCAGGCACGGGTTGAACTAGAGTCCACGGCTTGGCGGCCTGCCCGGGCCGAGGGATCACCAGTCTGCTGCTCTCTCCGGGGACTAGATTCGCCGGACTTTCGGGGAATCGCCTGTCGGCGCTGCTTCTGGGCGACTGAAGAGGAGGCAAGCGGGTTTTTTTTTTTTTTTTGAAAACCTTTATTTTGCACTTTCAAAGAACAAATACGGGCCTACAACCATCCGGCCGGCCTCGACACTTCTTAAGCTTAGTAGCAAAATGTACATCAACTCAATAGCACGTCAGTACACAAAAGCATACAACAAGTTTCACACTGAATTCCACGTGCACCGAGTGTCAGGAGAAGTTAAGGTTAATTTTCAAATGATTTTTTATATAAGGAGATACAGAAGCAGGAAGGATCAGTGCGCAAAACATCCATCTAAGTAAGAAGCGGGCAACGTCTTTCAATGAAATCCAGCGAGCAGTAAACATAGCCAAAATGGCGGCACAGAGATAGCACAACAGGATGACGACACACAAAGAGTGGCGCTCGCCAGCCGCTACCCACCTAACTCCAAACCACCCCACTGACCCAGGAAGAAAATAAGGCCCATAGAAAACAAAAGCGAACCATCGAAGACCCCCCTCCCAACACGCATGCAGAGGCTATGGCCTACCCCCCCCCCTAGCAGTGTGTCTGTCGCCCCAAAAAGAGAACTCGAAATGTAGAAGCAAGTAAAGAGAGAAAGGAGAAAGAGTTCCATTAGGAAAAGAAAGAAAAGGAGTATAAATCACATAAGACCGGGGGAGGGCCATAAGAACATGTCCAAAACCACAAAAGTACGTTATTCCGGCCACCCTTACCCCAACCCCACTACCAATACAGTACCAACATGTGAAATCCCCGGCAGTCCATCAGTATACCAGCAGTACAAGGAAGACAGTTCCGAAGTGAGAGGGGACACCCTCAACCTTGCCCCTTACGGTAAGATGCAGCGACGCAGTCCAACTGGATAGAAAACAACTCGGATGAAGTAAGTGGATGAGGGGACCTCGTCAGGATGGGAGAATAGTCGCAAAAGTTCATCCAGCTCGCAGCCGAGAAAACGTCAATGATGCAAGAAGAGGCATCGCAGGGCAATGGTCCACCAAGAGCAGCCAGTCCAAACAATCGCAACCGCTCCAAGAGAAGGGAATGCATTCCGCTAGCAGACATTGAAGGATCCTCAAAAATGGCGCCCGATGCCGTCTCCCCGGCCATAAAACAGTCCCAAACACTCCGGATCTCCCCAAGGGTGCTCCCGCCGGTTCACGTACAGGATTGGAGTCTTGCGCCGCCACCACTTCAATGGCGACCGGGGCGGAAGAGCCACAAGGATATAACACAGGGTGTGGCGTAGTGGCCAGCTCCCGCGGGCTCTCGCGGACAGTTAGGGGGGTCGCGGACAGAATCGCGTCCATCCGATCCCCCAATTCCCCAGCAGCAGTACGCAGGTCAGCCCTCAAGGTGTGCAGGGCGCTCAGGATGTTGCAGAGCCGCAATGGCTCCGTGGGGAGAGAGGGCGCAGCATTGTCCTGCAATTGGGGCAGATGTATACGGAGCCGCCCTGTTAGTCGGTCGCCTGCATTTTCAGCATTCCCTAAATCATCCTGCCGTTGCATAGTATGACGAGCCCGGGCGGGGGGCGCAGGGGCAGTAGTCTCCATCACCCGCGTTGTGACACTATCGTGGGCTCAGTCCTGGATATTCACCATCACTAAGCTCTGTAGACAGGGTGGACGCTCCTTCAAAGTCCTAGGAGCTAAGCTATGGAACTCACTGCCTCTACACATCCGTGCCCAAACCAACCTGATCTCCTTCCGGAAAGCACTTAAGACCCATCTCTTCTCTGTCATTTAATTTCCTTTTGGTTCCCCCCCCTCCCCTCTGGTATTGGTTAGGTCAGCGCCGGGACGCTCCGTTGCTGGGGCAGCTGTTTGCGCTTAACAAATTATATAACATAACATATAACAGAGGGTGAAGGCAGGCAAGAAGATGACGCCCATCCCGGCACTCAGGGAAACAAAGTAGCGGCGGA
This sequence comes from Lissotriton vulgaris, assembly GCF_964263255.1. NCBI lineage: Eukaryota > Metazoa > Chordata > Amphibia > Caudata > Salamandridae > Lissotriton > Lissotriton vulgaris. The sequence goes on from NC_141685.1 coordinate 55,619,352, forward strand.
GCTGGCCCGGGCTCGGAGAGATGCAACAATGTGGCTCCTGCAGCTACGGCGTTCAGGTCAGAGGAAGCGGCAGGCAAGACGCCTAGATCTAAAAGTAGCTGCGGCGGCACGTCGGCCAGCCCCGTCAAGCACTCACTGGCAGTCGTCGTTCAACACGGGGCCGGGCTCACACCAAGGACAAAGACCCGGAGCCAGCCTCGCAGCGTCTGGAGAAGGCGAGGGCGTCGCGGCGCTTCCACTGCCGGGAGCGGGCAACAAAACACAGCGGTAGGATCAGGCTCTCCTCCCGGTTCCGCCAACGCCATGCAGTCCGAGGATTATGAACAGGATATCGCGGAAATCGGGAAACTGGCGAGAAGGTGAGCGGAGCCGAGGAGTCAGGTGGCCATCATGGTTGCGAGCCAGGCTCCTCCCCTGAGGCAAGCGGGTTTTAATGCCGCTCTGAAAGGATATCTACAGGATAATTAGTCTGCACACGACGGAGCTCCGGTCTCAAGCGGCCATTACGCTTGCTGGCTAGCTCCGCCCCCTACTGAAAGACATTAAACAAGTCTCAGATATACTATTAGCTAATGTAAGGGGCGAAGCAGCATCTGTGGCGATCTGCCAGAAATTGAGGGAAACAGCATTAGAAGATCAGCCTTCTGAACTAGCGAGAATAGTGGAAAAATGCTATGAAGAATTAGGTAGAGATAGTCTAGGTGGTAAACCACTGAAACCACAACTACCTGTTAATGCAGAAAAACCTTTTTTAAAAATTAGTATAAATAGTCCTAAAAAGAAATGGGAAGGTGATAAAGAAACTGATCCCAGGGAGAAACAGTTCAAAGTCAGAGGAAGGTCACCCCGGAGGAGGAATAGATCTCCAGAACGGGTGGATAGGTCTCCCCAAAGGGAGCCCTCTGAGAAAAGATACAATCTTAGAAATAGGGGTAATTTGAAAAAACCTGACAGATATCAAGATACTGATACACGTTCCTCTCGATCCTTTCAGACTTCCTCACAGAAATCGGAAAGAAGAGGAAGGTCAGAACATAAAGAAGAGCATGTGAAGTCCAAAGACAAGGAACCTGCTCTACCAAGTAAAAAATTAAAATTTGAAAAAAGAAGGTAGCAAGCCTGAGGGTGAAAAATGCTGAGGATTCTGAGGACACAACTCAAGAACGGAGAATGGGCTCTGACCATGCTAGACAGTGCAGCAGAGGTAACGGTAATTTGCAAGAACTTGATGAATCTTCTGGAGACAGTGGACATGAATGAATGCATTCAAGTGGAAACTGCAGATATGAGAGTGAGTGTTCCCTATAGATTATATGAAACATTTCGCATAGAGGGGGACATGACTAGAAAAATTAAAACACTCTTTTGGCAAAAACTATCAGAAGGTTATGATATCCTGCTAGCAGAGAAAGACTGGCCACCAGAGTTTGTTAGGGAGTGCCCACATGGCGAAGAAATAATTAGGCCTCCCTTCTCTAAACATGTTCAAATTCATAAAATACACACCTATGCTAGGAAATGGGCTGTAGCACAAGCTCCAGCACTATACAAAAATCATGTAGGATGGGATGGGGATTCCCCTCACCATAAAATACAGTTAACAAATCAACCAACTGCACAAAGGCAGTACCCAATTAAGCAAGAAGCTAAAAAACAAGTCATGGAGATCTTAGATCAACTTGAATATCAAGGGGTGATTGAAACATGCATCTCACCAATGAATAATCCTTTCCTGTCTCTTTCCTGTTATCGTCTAGTATTGGGCTACAGACCCTTAAACACTTGTTGCAAAACATTTACAGTACAAAATTCATACAGTGCGGCACTAATGAATAACATTGTGCGTAAAAAGTATAAATTGACATTAGACATCTCCAATGGGTTCTTTTGTCAAAACATTGCACCAGAAAGCAGATATTTGACGGCTTTCTCCAGTATGGGGGCCCAAAAACAATTCTGTCGTCTCCCCCAGAGATTCAAGAATAGCCCAGGGCTGTTTTCAGCGAGAGTAACAGAGTTACTACAAATGTATGATGATGAAGCATTATCATAGGTGGATGACATCTACCTTACAGATGATGACTTAGAGACACACTTAAGAAGAGTGAACACCATTATACTTGGGTTCACATTTGAGGGGTATAAATTCAATTTCAAGAAATCAAGAATTGCCCACCTCACAGTCCTATTTCTGGGATATGAGTTATCAAATGAAGGTAAATGTCTGGCAGATAATTTCTTAGAAAAATGTGCAGTATTACAAGCACCTAAAACACTGAAAAACTTACAATCAATTCTAGGCTTTCTAAATTTTGGGAAGTACTACGTTCCAAATTATGACAATAGGGTTTCACACTTAAAAGTGTTAGATCAGCCCACATTTGAACAAGAAAATTGGACAGAAAACCATACACGAATATTACGTTCCATGCATACAGACATGTTAACTAGAACGAATCTGATACAACGAAATGTTGAATATGACCTAAGAATCCAAATAATCCTAGGGAAATATGGATTCATGTACCTAACATCAAATGATGGTGAGATGGTACCAATAGCTTACAAATCACATGTATACACAGAAGAAGAAATGAAGCTCACTTCAAAAGAGAAGATCATAAGAGCTGTTCAGACTGCAGTAGAGAGTGAGAGAGCACTAATGGGGAGGAATAGAATAAGATTATTCTCTCCTATACCATCTCTTGAAGCATTAACAGGACATATCACAGGAATGGGAGTGGTCCTAGATGAGGAATGTTTACAATGGGCTACCACACTTGCTACAGAGAAGGTTGAACACTTCTTTGACGAAAGGTTAAAAGAACTAAAGCATCTAGAATATGAAGATGAATATACTATGCCAGTTGAGACTCTGCCGCTGCAAACATACAGAAATATTATCTATACCAACGCAATGGGATTTCCTTCGGGTAGCATCAAATATGCCTGTCTGGGTACGTACTCAATTACTAAAGGTTGTTGGCACAATGGTAAATTCAGACGTATGATCACTAAACATGAAACACACAACTACTGTACAGCTCAGCGAGCTGAACTACAGGCATTGAAGATGGCATTGGAGAATACGGATCGCGAATTCCCCACACTTATAGTGTGCGAATCATACTACTGTGCAGAATCTTACAACAGAGATTTGCAGGGTTGGGTTGAAAACGGTTTCAAAGATACAATAAAGCATAAAAAACTTTGGGAACAAGTAGCTCTTTTAAAGGAAGAACTACCGAAGGCTCACGTGACTGACGCGCTGAGTTATCAACGTGATGGGGTTCACGTTGGAGGGAATTCATTTGCTGATACAGCCACAGGGACAACCTATCAGCAGGCTCCAACAGATAAAATAAGGCGTACAAGTAAACAAATAGACAGGGAAACGTTATTAGCCATAAGAGTATCAATGTCAGGCAGCTATGCAGCGTTACCGTTGAACTATCCAACAAAAAATAAATACATTATTGATGCGAATTCCATTCCTTTTGCTTGACTCCCTGGAGTGGGTGACAGAGTAATTCCAAACAGGAATCGGAGAGAGATCTTGATAGAGGATGTACACATGGGATGGGGTTCACTTCACCGGGGGCTTCGAGACACTATTGATGAATTAGACTGATTGTACTGGTGGCTGGGGATGAGCGTTGAAGCTTACATCTACACAAATAATTGTGAAAACTGCAACAGAGATCGCAGTGGTGAACCGGACCAGATTACTAACACCGATATCATCAGTCCAGCCCCTACACCCCTGTTAGAGAGCATAAGGATGTTTACATGCAAAGGTCCGAAAGGAAAAAAGCAATCCCGTCAGTGTTAAGACAAAACATAGTTAAATGAGGCCCCATCACTCGGCTGACGCCAAAACTGTTGTAAAGGATCAGCGAGTCATTAACAGCAGATACACAATAGGCATACTGCATTCAGACCAGACCTCGTTGTGACTTTCGAGCTTACAAGGAGGCCAGGCCAGTTTAGGTGGCGCTTTGCCGTAATCTCTTCACTTCCATCCTGAGGGAAGTACGGTGGTTAGAAGAAAAAAACGTGACATAAAGCAATCCATAACAGCCAGGGTATTAGGTTCGGGTGATGGGTGGGTCAAACATTTAACAAGTGTCCAACGTAGTCTTAACAATCTACCAAGAAATTCTCTGGGGGGAATCACTCCGTATGAACTGTTGTTTGGCACTAGATTGCTGATAAAAGACCTCGATTGTCGTACTTCAGTGGTGGAACAAAAGACTTTTAATGTGAAGGATCGTTTGGCTATCTTACAGGACTTGAACGAAAAAAGAAGAAGTCTGTGTAACACAAAGCAAAAGCCAAAGACCACTGAAGAGAAACCACCTGTCCCAGCAAGACCTGTCTGGATTCCAAAGATTAGGGATCTGGTCAGAGAGAAGATTGCGGTAAAGAAGGAATTTGGGCCTTCATACAGAAAAGCAGTGCCTGTCTTGGAAATTCGAGGAACAAGATCAGTAGTACTACCGCCTCTTGCTGGTAAAAAGGAAAACAGAGTTGTATCAATCGACCTTGTAAAACCACAATCATGTGGCCAATAATAAGCAGTAGGCCCAGTGGACTCCAAAGGTATAGCAGAAGACCTAACCTTGTTACAATTCAAGAGGTTCAAACTGAGAGACTAATCACATTTGACAAATCTACAGTGAAAAATGAAGGACTATGCAATAAATCAATGGAACTTTTGCCTCGTGAAACCCAAATTGAATCGAAAGAAAGAGAATCACCAATTTACAATGATGTGGCATCTGAATACACAAGTGTTTCTCAAGAAAACCCCAACAATGAATTAGCAATCAGACTGAACAATCATATCACAGGCAATACAGAAGCCATTGGAACAATTGACAGAACTGCATCTGGCTACTTTATCAACTTCGATGATTTTTCAGAGGATCCCAGTGAATCTGTGGAAAGGCCAGAGAAAAGAACTTTCAAAGAAAGAACTAAAGAACTAAACAACTCTTTCATCAACTAGGAGAAATATACCTGATTTCACCATGGATGGAATTGTGGATTGTATTATCAGTAATTTTCCTCCTGCTTTGGCTCATTTTAGTCTTGTGTTTAGGCAGGATGATTGCTGGAAAATACAGTACTATGCAAGTCAGAACATCAACTTGGTTCCAAAGCCCCACAAATCATCCCACATTGAAAAAAGAGAACTGTCATTGGTAAACATCACAGCAACACCGATACCAGGTGGTATAGCATGGGACAAAACGAATTATGACATCTATGGCCCGGTGGAACTCCTGAGATATCCACACCAATTCAAAGTGTCATTGAGTGACTTTGCAGCACCAAGCATATTTGCTGATGATTGGGACTTTGAGACAATTAATGATATGATGTCAGATTTAGAAATGTTTGCGAAATTCACTAACCATGATTACTTACAGGGTTCTTCCAATTACGAACAAATGTATTGTTTTAATCACTATGGTCATCATTACCTGCATAAATCATCAAATGCTAGAAATGTTTTAATGTATAATCAGTGGGAACACTGTCCCACACCACCGAAGAGTAGTTCTAAAACATTTTATGAGAAATTCACATACTTCTCAGGTATAACATAACAGACCCAGAAACGCTTTATTTTAAGATGATGAATAAAACAGGAATGAAACATATGTTGACCAATACAAAACAGATATATTCTGCTAAATTCCATGAACAATTAGCAACATTTGGTTTTGATTTCTAGAAAGAAAACATAGACACAAAATCGATCTGGGGTTCAAAAGAATGGCGGGTGCAAGGGTAAGAAGCACTATTTAGGGCCGGCATTATCCCAGAACAAATAATATTTTTGAATGACACAATCCAGCAAACTACATGTTTTGGCATGGCCAAGATCAAAGATTTAAACAAACCGTCTATACCACAGCCCTTCCCTGATAGTAGCACCACTACAGATGAAGAGATAGACGTAACACATATTTTAAATCACAGCAGATCAAATCCTGAATGTAGAAAATGGTTGATCTGGCCCACAGACGCTAATAGCTGTCAAGATAGATTCCTGAATAAGACACAAGGATTCACTCTGAATAGGCCAGACCCAAGATATTCCCAGAGACAACATCCAGGGATAATCACCACATACAGTGTAGGAAAACAATGCCTTGAATGGCTACAGAAATCCACACTTCCCGAAATAAAGCAACACTTGACATTACTTAAAGAAGGTGCTGACTTGCGAGATTTCTTATTGACGCCTCGCAAACAGCGTCAAAAAGTTTCATATGGACCAGTATATACGCCTTGTACAATGAGGCTTGGAAAGTGACACAGATTGAAACTGCAGAGAAAATACGAGAAATTGATCGTATGAATTTGGAAAAAACATTTTCTGTAGTGGACAATGGGTTAACGACTCTGTCCTCCAGAATATATTCTTTGGACTGCATTGTATCATCTGCTATTGATATAATAGAACAGGACTTGCTAATGCTACAGCACGGGCAGTCTCAATTACGTTCTATTTTTCAGTTGGGCTAGACGTTGCAAAACCTGCGTTCAGGCTATGTGCCATGGCGTCTAATTAACACCATGTCACTGTTTGCTGCATTTAATCTTAAAGATAAACAGATCTCTTTGGCACAAAGGGGAGCAGACTATACGGTGCTAAGCATTGATAAACTAGAAAGATTATCACTGACAGTATCAAAGAAACCTGTCACTGAGTGCATTATACATGGAACAATAACAATTCCAATTACAACTTTTCAGTTTCAATACTGTTTAAAACATATACCAGCAGGTCAATATGAAAAGTTGGGTAGTGGCTACATCAGATCATCTTGGACGGTACTATACACACACAAATGTATGAATGGGGGCAACAAGGCAGTATTTCTTAGTGGAAAAAATTGTGAAAACGCGGTACAATGCTGTGTCAAGAAATAGATTTGCATGGAGCCTGCGATGGTTCTTCGAATAACCTTTCTTGCCATATGCATGGGACCCCTGCGTTGCAGAGCCTTTTTTCAGACAGGTATCCCACGGTAGCTATGTTTTACTTAGTGATCACAGCTGTTGTGGCATGCTGCCAGGAAAAAGTTATCTTGTAACCGTGTCGTCCAAGGTCACTTGTTGTATGCAAGTATTGTATCCAAATGTAAAACCAGACAAGGCGGTAACATTATGGCCTTCCTTGAATATCTCTTCTATTCTAATTGATACTTTGAGCAGAATGAAAAGTATTCTATTACAGAAAACTGTGCCTTTGACCTCCTCTAGAGAGACCTTTGATCTGCAAGTCGCAAGGACCTCTGCCGAGATACATTCATTATTATCTACCAACTGCCCTGTACATTTCGTAGAAATACTGAGCCAAATTTTAAACATGTCTGATACCAGTGGCATCACACATGTATTTAACCACATGTGTGCAGCGGTTTTTCCGCTCATACGCTGAGTTTTGCGAAACCGCATTGTCATGACGAGCTGGGCTCGTCATCAGCACACAAGCAGTGTGCTTCATGATGAGCCCAGCTCGTCATGAGCGTCGAAGGGGTTAAGACAATTTCTTCGGGACTATTAGCACCCTTTGAAGCAATCCTGAACATTTTCCCGAACTTCGTACACTCTGTGTTTGGAGGTCAGCCTCTCATTTTGGGACTCATAGCTGAAATACTATTTTTATTCCTTTTGCTCCGTTATGGCAGGTCCAGCCACAGAAGCAACCCAGTTCACAATGGAACAAGCGCTACTTGCAATGCAATGCCGAGATAGAATTGCTAAGGTGCTCGGATTGGCTAGACTAAGAGACCTTAATACCTCATGGTTCCTGTCCTTCAGACCAATCTGGGAGAATTGCATCTTATCTGTTCTACGATGCCTGCTATGCGGAGAAGAATGCATGTTAGAAATCTGTCTTACACTCCCATCAGCAGTACCACAGGACGTCGATGCTTTGCTTGGTTCTGTAATGGCTCATGCAACGTGTTGTCCCCAGCGGCTACCGATTCTGATGACGGCATTCGTTGAGACCACACACTTACAATCTGGAGGTGTGGTACGAGATGAAAGCGGCACACAGGTACAACTTTTTCCAAACATTGCTGATCATGACAACAATGTCAGTAATGCACCGCACATATGCACTATTTCCGCTTTTTCAGACTTGGCAGAACTTTCCCCTACTATGATAGAAGAATTCTTTAAAGAATTACATGAAACCATGTTCTCGCCTAGCGACGAGGAAAACAACTGAAGTAGCAGTACAGCGAGTTCACTGAAACCTTAACTTTGGCCTTCAGAAACTTTCAAAACAGAATTCCTATTTTTGAGACTTTTTTCTGCTTTGAAGCAACTATCTTTCCCCGTTCCCAAAATATTTACCTTTTGGCACTTGATACTCTGCTCAAAGTAGAAATATTCTTAAAGAACAAGATTTAGTCCTTAAATAGAGACACATTTTACACTCAGCCTCTAGCATGTGTGCAGTTTTGCATTTTCAGTATTGTGATGAAATGATCTCGACCTTTTTTCTGTACTAAGAGACGTTTCATTATTGTATATGTTTTGTGAATGCTTTTAAATATGAGATATGAATTTCTGTGAGCAAGATCAATGCTTTCGAAACAGTACAGTACAATGCTATTTAATGTGCACATGCCATGATTTAAATGCGAAAAATGTTTTTTTTTTTATTTTTGGGTGGGATTGTATACACATGCTTAGACATGCTTAGAAATGCTTAGACATGCTTAGATATGTTTAGTTACTTAGTATTTAGTAAGGATGAACATCTCAACGTGGAGTGGGTGTTGTGAAGGAATCTAGGACCCTAATATTTAATTCCTGATTCATGCCCAAATATGGATCTAACCTTTTATACCCTTATATGGACATTAGAATCATGACCATAGTCAGAGTCAACACAATCCTAACATGGCGTTTCCTCTGCCACTAAGCCCCTAGAAAAGTGCAACAGGCTCTGAGACATGACTTCATGCTTATAGTGACGTTAATATGTCCACCCTTGACGTCAAACCAGGCACCTTTTTAGTATAAGTATGCCCAGGTTTGCCTAATCAGACACACAGTGGTTTGGAGCAGATTGACTGACTTCTTGCCCGACGCCCTGCTGTCTGCGAGTGCTGAAGGAAGCCGACCCTCCCGTCCGACGCACTGAGAGAGACGCTGTCTTTCGTCCAGCTGAGAAATCCAGCTCCAGTGTTTCCCAGCTGCCCTTGCAGGTTGCTGGGAGATTGAGGGGGAGAGATACAAGCCCTCCCGCATTCTAAACAAGGTACAGAGCTGATTAGACTCTAAGAGAATGCTTGGTTTTAGACTTTTAGCAAAATGACTACACTTATAGTACTTCTCACTTACTTCATCCCAGTACTAGGCTTAGGTTAGGTACACCGGGGTAGGCCTAACTTAGAAGCACCAGTTGAGTATGTTTAGTGTTTTATCTTCGTATATATTTTAAACCGTCTTAGATGCATCTTATGGCTTAGAAACTATATCATGCTTTTACAGTATTATTTTATAATACTCTTTGTACTGTACGCACTTTAATTTACGGCAAGTATTGGGATTGTAGCAAATCCCTTCTCATGTGTGAGAAAGCAGACTGTTCAATAAATAATACCTTTTATTGAAAACGCCCGTCTCTTACTTTCTCTACACTTCTGGTGAAACGAAGCATGCACGTAAAAATTTAAAATGTAAAACGACTCTGGAGATTCCCTCCTCATTCATGGAGATGCAAAGATGTCATGTTGTATGGTTGTCAGAAACGAATCCCTTCTTGTCTAAATAGGAAGCGTAAAACCTTCTTGTACATTCGAGAAAGTTTCTAGTGACTTCTGAGCTAGCTGGCATTCATAATTAAGTCTAATATAGTCGACTTCAGTCCTAGGTCTACACTGGTGTCTATATTATTCCAATGCGCAGATGCCTATTGGGAATATAGGAACTATACTACACCCTGGACAGGCCTCCCCTCCTCTGCACCCCCGGACAGGCCTCACCTCCTCTGCGCCCCTGGGCATGCCTTACCTCCTCTGCGCCCCTGGACAGGCCTCTCCTCCCCTGCACCCCTGGACAGGCCTCACCTTCACTGCCCCCTGGACAGGCCTGACCTCCTCTGTACACCCTGGACAGGCCTGACCTCCTTTCCCCCCCTGGACAGGCCTCACCTCCTCTGCACCCCTGGACAGGCCTCACCACCTCTGCACCCCTGGACAGGCCTGACCTCCTCTGCACCCCAGGACAGGCCTGACCTCTTCTGCACCCCCTGGACGGGCCTGACCTCTTCTGCACCCCCTGGACAGGCCTCACCTCCTCTGCACCCTTGGACAGGCCTCACCTCTTCTCCCCCCTGGACAGGCCTCACCTCCTCTGCGCCCCTGGACAGGCCTCACCTCCTCGGCACCTCTGGACAGGCCTCACCTCCTCGGCCCCTCGGACAAGCCTGACCTCCTCTGCCTCCCTTGACAGGCCTCACCTCCTCTGCACCCCTGGACAGGGCTCTCCTCCTCTGCACCCCTGGACAGGCCTCACCTCCTCTGCGCCCCTGGATAAGCCTCTCCTCCTCCGCACCCCTGGACAGGCCTCTCCTCCTCTGCACCCCTGGACAGGCATCTCCTCCTCTGCACCCCTGGACAGGCCTCACCTCCTCTATCCCCCTGGACAGGTCTCACCTCCTCTGCACCCCTGGACAGGCCTCACCTCCTCTGTACCCCTGGACAGGGCTCTCCTCCTCTGCACCCCTGGACAGGCCTCACCTCCTCTGTGCCCCTGGACAGGGCTCTCCTCCTCTGCACCCCGGGACAGGCCTCACCTCCTCTGCGCCCCTGGGCAGGCCTCTCCTCCTCTGCACCCCTGGACAGGCCTCTCCTGCTCTGCACTCCTGGACAAGGCTCTCCTCCTCTGCACCCCTGGACAGGCCTTTCCTCCTCTGCACCCCCATGGACAGGATCCACCTCCTCTGCACCCCTGGACAGGCCTCTCCTCCTCTGCACACCTGGACAGGCCTCTCCTCCTCTGCACCCCTGGACAGGCCTCTCCTCCTCTGCACCCCTGGACAGGCCTCTCCTCCTCTGCCCCTGGACAGGCCTTTCCTCCTCTGCACCCCTGGACAGGCCTCTCCTCCTCTGCACCCATGGACAGGCCTCTCCTTCTCTGCACACCTGGACAGGCCTCCTCTCCTCTGCACACCTGGACAGGCCTCTCCTCCTCTGCACCCCTGGACAGGGCTCTCCTTCTCTGCACCCCTGGACAGGCCTCTCCTCCTCTGCACCCCTGGACAGGCCTCTCCTCCTCCGCCCCTGGACAGGCCTCACCTCCTCTGCACCCCTGGACAGGCCTCTCCTCCTCTGCCCCTGGACAGGCCTCTCCTCCTCTGCACCCCTGGACAGGCCTCGCCTCCTCTGCGCCCCTGGACAGGCCTCTCCTCCTCTGCACTCCTGGACAGGCCTCTCCTCCTCTGCACCCCAGGACAGGCCTCACCTCCTCTTCTACCCTGGACAGGCCTCTCCTCCTCTGCACCCCTCTGGACAGGCCTCACCTCCTCTTCTCCCCTGGACAGGCCTCACCTCCTCTGCTCCCCTGGACAGGCCTCACCTCCTCCGCACCCCTGGACAGGGCTCTCCTCCTCTGCACCCCTGGACAGGCCTCACCTCCTCTGCGCCCCTGGATAGGCCTCTCCTCCTCCTCACCCCTGGACAGGCCTCTCCTCCTCTGCACCCCTGGACAGGCATCTCCTCCTCTGCACCCCTGGACAGGCCTCACCTCCTCTATCCCCCTGGACAGGTCTCACCTCCTCTGCACCCCTGGACAGGCCTCACCTCCTCTGTACCCCTGGACAGGGCTCTCCTCCTCTGCACCCCTGGACAGGCCTCACCTCCTCTGCGCCCCTGGACAGGGCTCTCCTCCTCTGTACCCCGGGACAGGCCTCACCTCCTCTGGGCCCCTGGACAGGCCTCTCCTCCTCTGCACCCCTGGACAGGCCTCTCCTGCTCTGCACTCCTGGACAAGGCTCTCCTCCTCTGCACCCCTGGACAGGCCTTTCCTCCTCTGCACCCCCATGGACAGGATCCACCTCCTCTGCACCCCTGGACAGGCCTCTCCTCCTCTGCACACCTGGACAGGCCTCTCCTCCTCTGCACCCCTGGACAGGCCTCTCCTCCTCTGCCCCTGGACAGGCCTTTCCTCCTCTGCATCCCTGGACAGGCCTCTCCTCCTCTGCACCCCTGGACAGGCCTCTCCTTCTCTGCACACCTGGACAGGCCTCCTCTCCTCTGCACACCTGGACAGGCCTCTCCTCCTCTGCACCCCTGGACAGGGCTCTCCTTCTCTGCACCCCTGGACAGGCCTCTCCTCCTCTGCACCCCTGGACAGGCCTCTCCTCCTCTGCCCCTGGACAGGCCTCTCCTCCTCTGCACCCCTGGACAGGCCTCACCTCCTCTGCGCCCCTGGACAGGCCTCTCCTCCTCTGCCCCTGGACAGGCCTCTCCTCCTCTGCACCCCTGGACAGGCCTCGCCTCCTCTGCACACCTGGACAGGCCTCTCCTCCTCTGCACCCCTGGACAGGGCTCTCCTCCTCTGCACCCCTGGACAGGGCTCTCCTTCTCTGCACCCCTGGACAGGCCTCTCCTCCTCTGCACCCCTGGACAGGCATCTCCTCCTCTGCACCCCTGGACAGGCCTCACCTCCTCTATCCCCCTGGACAGGTCTCACCTCCTCTGCACCCCTGGACAGGCCTCACCTCCTCTGTACCCCTGGACAGGGCTCTCCTCCTCTGCACCCCTGGACAGGCCTCACCTCCTCTGTGCCCCTGGACAGGCCTCTCCTCCTCTGCCCCTGGACAGGCCTCTCCTCCTCTGCACCCCTGGACAGGCCTCGCCTCCTCTGCGCCCCTGGACAGGCCTCTCCTCCTCTGCACTCCTGGACAGGCCTCTCCTCCTCTGCACCCCAGGACAGGCCTCATCTCCTCTTCTACTATGGACAGGCCTCTCCTCCTCTGCACCCCTCTGGACAGGCCTCACCTCCTCTTCTCCCCTGGACAGGCCTCACCTCCTCTGCTCCCCTGGACAGGCCTCACCTCCTCCGCACCCCTGGACAGGCCTTTCCTCCTCTGCACCCCTGGAAAGGCCTCGCCTCCTCTGCGCCCCTGGACAGGCCTCTCCTCCTCTGCACCCCTGGACAGGCCTCTCCTCCTCTGCCCCTGGACAGGCCTCTCCTCCTCTGCACTCCTGGACAGGCCTCTCCTCCTCTGCACCCCAGGACAGGCCTCATCTCCTCTTCTACTATGGACAGGCCTCTCCTCCTCTGCACCCCTCTGGACAGGCCTCACCTCCTCTTCTCCCCTGGACAGGCCTCACCTCCTCTGCTCCCCTGGACAGGCCTCACCTCCTCCGCACCCCTGGACAGGCCTTTCCTCCTCTGCACCCCTGGAAAGGCCTCGCCTCCTCTGCGCCCCTGGACAGGCCTCTCCTCCTCTGCACCCCTGGACAGGCCTCTCCTCCTCTGCCCCTGGACAGGCCTCTCCTCCTCTGCACCCCTGGACAGGGCTCTCCTCCTCTGCACCCCTGGACAGGCCTCACCTCCTCTGCGCCCCTGGACAGGCCTCTCCTCCTCTGCACTCCTGGACAGGCCTCTCCTCCTCTGCACCCCTGGACAGGCCTCACCTCCTCTTCTCCCCTGGACAGGCCTCTCCTCCTCTGCACCCCTTTGGACAGGCCTCAGCTCCTCTGCACCCCTGGACATGCCTCACCTCCTCTGCTCCCCTGGACAGGCCTCACCTCCTCCGCACCCCTGGACAGGCCTTTCCTCCTCTGCACCCCTGGAAAGGCCTCACCTCCTCTGCGCCCCTGGACAGGCCTCTCCTCCTCTGCACCCCTGGACAGGCCTCTCCTCCTCTGCCTCTGGACAGGCCTCTCCTCCTCTGCCCCTGGACAGGGCTCTCCTCCTCCCCACTCAGGCTCATCATCAGGAAGAGCTTAGGGTGACCAGACGTCCCAGTTTTCCCCGGACGGTCTGGGGTTTTGGAGAAGTGACCCGGTGTCCCGACACTTTTCTCCAACTTGGAGAAATGTCCGGGTGTTTGGGTAGTGCCTGGGTTATTAAAAGAAATGTCCCGGTTTTTAAGAAGGGTCGGGTGAACCTGCAAGTTAATTAGTGTTATGCAGGCTCACATTGCGACCCGCCCTCCAGGAAACGGCGGCAGAAGTTCAGTTCTTTTCCTCTCCTGCTGTGCTGCTTCGCCTCACTTGAGCAATTAATGAGGTGTGAATCAGGGCTGCAGAGGTCACAGGGCAAGGCCAGGCCCACCAGCAGCCGACCCTGGTCCTCTTTACAGAACAGGAGGTAATGTAAAAATACATTTCTTTAAAAGAGCACAAATATATATGTTTGTGTTCTTAAAAAATGTCCACAAACGCCAAAGTTATTAGACATAGAATTTTCAAAAGTCCCATAGGAAAAAAATCCTAACTATATATTCCTACTGGCTATCGCCAGTAGGTAATATATATTTGTGTGTATAGATATATATGTGTGTGTATATATATATATATATATATGTATATTACCTACTGGCGATAGCCAGTAGGTATATATAGTTAGGATTTTTTCCCTATGGGATTTCTGAAAATTCTATGCCTAATAACTTTTGCGTTTGTGGACGGAATTGGCTGAAATTTTCAGGAAAATGGCACATTTTGTTTCTGAGCAGCCCTTGAAAATTTGGGGGGGTTTTGTGGAGGGGGGGCCGAGAAAAAAGGGGGGTCCCAAAACGCGTTTTTCCCATGTTAATTTCCATAGGGCGGTTGGACTCACTTTTAGCCCGAACGGCTGAATGGATTTCCACGAAACTTGGCAAAATTGTAGGGACTGTTAGCCCGATGTGCCTTTGCTAGGTCTCAATATATGTGCTTCAGTGGATTTTGAGAAATTAACGTTTAAATCAAGATATATATCTGTAACAGCGCTCCGGGCAGCTATCCGGTTAGCGAACCTTTCGCGTAACGGAACTTTGCGATGAGAAGCTGATTGGCCCTCCGGTGTCTGTCAACATTCTAAACAGTCCGGAGCGGCCGCCATCTTGTCTCTCGGTAGGATCGAGAGACAAGAGGAGGCCAAAACAAAGGGGGAAATTACCATAAGGGGGCATAGTAGATCCTCGTTGACCCCCTAGGTTTTATGTGGAGGTTTTAAAAGGGCCTAGGAGGGTCCAAAAAAAAAAATTTTTTTTTGCGTGGTAAGCGCCAAGTTCGCGAACCGGATAGCTTTCTGGGCAGCGAACTTTATGGATAAAAGAATGAAAGACTTTTCTAATACTGTATGTTAATTGTTTGTTGTTTTTCTTGTTTTTTTTTGTTTTCTTTGTTTATTTATTTTTTTTATTATGATTGTGTTTCATACTTTATTAAATTTTCTAACATTTCATTGTCAGAAATGTCATAATTTATTATAGGGTGTAATTGTTTTTCATTTTGAAGCAAGTTGTCTACTGCTTCAACACATTGTAGAAGTTCGTGGTCTCTACTGTCATCCATAAAGTCATCAAGTTTGTCTTGGCTGCTCTCTTTCAGTTCAATCGAAAATGAAACTTGTTGTTCGCCTTCCATTTTGCCTGAAATTTTGAATAAGAAAATATATATTAGTAGAGATAGGGCACTGTTGGGATTAATTTTGGATAGGCAGTTTTTATCAGTGAATTTATCTTTTGGCAGTGTATAGTATGAGAGTGGAAACAGGACTATAAAAAAGTGTATGTGATTTAACCAAGACAAGCCTTACTCCATTGATAACTATAACAGAGAAGTCTATCTAAATACATTACTACTACAGAGGGATAGTGTATATCTAGGAGAAAAAGTCTACTATATTAAGTCATAGTGCACAATATATTCAATTATAACTTACCTTCACAAAGAAGTTGAAGTTTTTTGAAGCTTTTGAAATAGGAGGTACAACAAGAAGTAGTAGTCAAAATGGCTGTGTTTCCTTCTCTCCCTTTATATATATACAGGTATATAACCAATCAAATGTCAGGTAATAAAAGTAGAAAATGAAAGTAACATTTTCATTGGTTGTCAATTCCAACAATTCAGATGTGTTTTGTGAAGTAATTTACCTCACGGTACTTGGAGAGGTCTACAGGCTAAATGGCTAAATGGAATTTCAATGAAATTTGTGAGAATGGAAGGGATTGTTATGTAGTATGAGCTAATCTATATTTGGTGAGAGTGTCTCTAGTCGTTTTTCTGTAAATTACTTTCCCGCCTTTTTTTAGGACCGCTTTCCGGGAAGCTGCCCGGTTAGCGAACCTTAAGCGTCACGGGAGTCCACCATTTTGTGTTTCGTTCGCATTAAGATACAAGATGGAGGGCAAATAATGTTTAGAATGGGTAGAAGGGGTCATGGTAGACTTATCTTGACCCCCTAGGTTTTCTGAGCGTGGCTGAGGAGGCTTATATGTGCGGAAAAAAAAACTTTTTTTTTAAAAATTCCGCGAGGTTAGCTTTCGGTTAGCGAACCGGGTAGCGCTCCGGGGAGCGAATTTTGTGGAAAATTAGTGAAAAAAGTTAGAGAAAAATAATAATTGTGAGTGATCAGATGTAGGGTAGCTCTGAGAAGAGCTTTTGGGTTTATGGTACATTTAGGTACTTATAAGTAGGTACCAATGCACAGTCTTAAATTCAGAATGAAAATTCTGTTGCCCTCATCTGAGAAGTGAACTCCATCTCCTCTGTAGATATCTTGCATGTAGTAACGCAAGTTATTGTTGTACAGAGAGCCCATTCCATGGTCTCTCATGTAAGCTGAAACAGATTTGTTTACATGCTTCCTCGCTTTCTCAATTTGTGGACAAAATTGGTTGGACCACCTCCATTTCTGTCTTTGGCATATATTGGAATATACCAAGGCAGTTTGAGGAAAAAGTGCCATTAATTGCTCCAAGGTGTCCTTTAAAAGCATTTCCAGACCTACCCCTGTCAAAGTGCCCAAATCATTACCTCCACAGTGCACTATTAACAGGTCAGGTTTTGGCAAATGCATAAAGGTTTTCACCAATGGAATCAATTGGTGACATTTTAATCCTCTTTGGCCCAACCAGTTAATTTCCACATCTTGTAAATTGAGGTTGTGTAAATTTCTGCTCTCAGCATACCTTTGAGCCCAGTGGATGTAACTATGTCCAACAATCCAGACGTTAAACATGGTGGAAGAAGGTTGTTCTGCAGTCAGATGAAGTGTGGTAATGAAAGGGCAGTTGAAACAGTAGGAGTTTCTAAAGAAAAAAAACTGTGGTTTTACTATGCTAATGATTCATTAGCAGTGATTGGTGCATTTCCATTTCTGAAAACAGAAAGTTAGGGTGCATGGATGTGTTCTTTGAAAGATGTAATTTGAATGGTCAAGGAAGAAACAATTAATGAAAGATTGCACTGGATACGCAGGAGCACTGAGAGTTCAGAGTTCAATTGAAACATTGTTGTGTGAATTTGCAAACATGAGAGGTCTTCCAGGAGGTGGTTGCTATGGAAACAAGGCAGACAGGGCAGAGGGGGGAAGGGTTTTGATTTGAAAAAAGTGAGGGAAGAGGTATGATTGGCTAATATGAGAGATATGTGAAAAGAATATCTGTATTTCTGTGTTTTCAATAGCTGCAGCCTTTGGAGTGCATCCTTTTTCTTCTGCTGAAGACAATTTGGTGTATTTCTGAGACTGTTTTCAAAACTCAAAAAATATTTGCTAAGGTGAGAAAAGATTTATTTAATTTAGATAGAGAATAGTATGATTTAAGGAGAAAATGATGAAGAAAGCTGTGTTTTTAAAATGTGGTTTTGTCTCTAGTGATATACTAATAGAATTAGTTTCATAGAGAAATTATAATTGCATATTTGGTGTAACATTCTGGCATGCAGTAACACAAGATATTGTAATACATGGAGGCCATTTCATGGTCTGTTATGTAAGCTGAAACAGATATGTTGCTTTTAAAAACGATTTAAGAAATCAATTACATTTCTGGATATGTACTGCTAGAGCTTCATAGGTTGTTTTGGGCCATATTTATAAGGTATTTGAGTGTCTAAGATGTTGTGTTCGCCTTTTAAAATGTAAAGTGTTCCTCATGGGGCAAGTGTCTTGTAAATACGGTCCCACTTGTGCTTGGCAAATTTAGATTTTGATTATGGGAGTTACCTAGCCATGTTAATAGTGTCCCAAAAATGGTGCTAGGGCATTCCAGAAAACACTTTCATGTGTCTCAAGGACATTTTTAGTTATTTCTTCATGAATGCAGGTATACAATTGATTTATATGCTGTGTTTAAAAACGAATTTTGAAATGAATTAAATTTCAGGATATGTACTGTTAGAGCTTCATAGGTTGTTTGGGGTCATATTTAGAAGGCATTTTAGTGTCTTTGAAGTTATTTTTCCCTTTTTAAATGGAAAGCGTTCCTCATGGGGCCCTGAGCAGTTCTTAGCCATGTTATTTAATAGGAAGTGGATAACATGGCTAAGAGCATTTGCTGGAAAATGCATGAATATCGCTGATTTTTCTGCTATATTCATGCATTGTGGCCGTTTTTTTTCACATTGCTTCATAGGTTGTTTGGGTTCATATTTAGAAGGCATTTTAGTGTCTTTGATGTTATTTTTCCCTTTTTAAATGGAAAGTGTTCCTCATGGGGCCCTGAGCAGTTCTTAGCCATGTTATTTAATAGGAAGTGGATAACATGGCTAAGAGCATTTGCTGGAAAATGCATGAATATCGCTGATTTTTCTGCTATATTCATGCATTGTGGCCGTTTTTTTTCACATTGCTTCATAGGTTGTTTGGGTTCATATTTAGAAGGCATTTTAGTGTCTTTGATGTTATTTTTCCCTTTTTAAATGGAAAGCGTTCCTCATGGGGCCCTGAGCAGTTCTTAGCCATGTTATTTAATAGGAAGTGGATAACATGGCTAAGAGCATTTGCTGGAAAATGCATGAATATCGCTGATTTTTTCTGCTATATTCATGCATTGCGGCCGTTTTTTTCACATTGCTTCATAGGTTGTTTGGGTTCATATTTAGAAGGCATTTTAGTGTCTTTGATGTTATTTTTCCCTTTTTAAATGGAAAGCGTTCCTCATGGGGCCCTGAGCAGTTCTTAGCCATGTTATTTAATAGGAAGTGGATAACATGGCTAAGAGCATTTGCTGGAAAATGCATGAATATCGCTGATTTTTCTGCTATATTCATGCATTGCGGCCGTTTTTTTCACATTGCTTCATAGGTTGTTTGGGTTCATATTTAGAAGGCATTTTAGTGTCTTTGATGTTATTTTTCCCTTTTTAAATGGAAAGCGTTCCTCATGGGGCCCTGAGCAGTTCTTAGCCATGTTATTTAATAGGAAGTGGATAACATGGCTAAGAGCATTTGCTGGAAAATGCATGAATATCGCTGATTTTTCTGCGATATTCATGCATTGCAGGCCTTTTATTATCACATTTGCAAGCACTTCTTAGCCATGTTATCCAATGGGAGGTGGATAACATGGCTAAGAGCATTTGCTTCAAAGGTTGTTTGGGGTTATATACCATTTTTGGGAAATTATTAACATGCCTATCTAACTCCCATAATCAAAATCTAAATTTGCCAACCGCAGGTGGGAGCGTATTTACAATAAATTTGCACCATGAAGAATGTAAAATAGCATACTAGATACTCAAATAACTTATAAATATGACCCAAAACATCTTATGAAGCACTAGTAGTGCATATTTCCAGAAATGTATTGGTTTTCATTTAATGATTTACTTCATTGGTAGGCCTTCACATGTTTTTTTACCTTGGTTTTTTTTCAGTGAAAATCTTATCTGCAACCATGTGTTGGCTTCACCTCAAATAAACAAAACAGGTGATGGACTGAATGTGGATCAATGACACACATTCACCCCAGTCCAAAGATCTGGGCCTAAACAAACCTTTAGATAGGCTACATCTTATCGTCATCCTGAATTAATGATTTAAAATATTAGGGAGTGATTTATGAGTGTTGTATGCCTGTTTTGTACCATTGAGTGTCATTTTTGTGATGCAGTGCTGGTGGAAAATATTTGCTATGTTAAATAATTAGTACGGCATTAAGTTTTAGATGACTGTTATTTATTTACTGTTTGGTAATAGTGGTTAATAACATTTTATATTATATTTTTTCACAGATTCAACTGCAGATTCTTTCATAGTTTGGAAAATGCCTTCCAGAATTCGAATACGAAAGGCTAGAAAACGTCAAAGACAGCAGGATGATGTTTTATTGCAGCAGTCCTCTTCCCCAAATACTTGTCAAAACACCAAGAAAGGTCCGGGTAAGAGCACGAAATCATTCTTAAGAAATATTTGTAGTAAAAAAAATTTTGCTCAAAAAAATGTGTCTGTTCACAAAAAGAAAAGTAATTTAAATGGAAAGGAGAGACACATCACAAATGTTACTGGTAGAGGAAGAGATAACTCTGTGCATGATAGTAGAAGGAAACAACAGTTTAGGGACATTCGACAACGAATGTTCCGTAATAGGATATTAGTTAATTTATTGAAAAATATTAAAAAGAAAGGCCAACAGAAAGCGGCATTTTATAGGAAGAAGAAAAATGTAGAGAAAATTATTGATCATGCTTTTGAAATCAAGCGAAAGTTGTTTATTTTGGTAATCAATAGAATTAGGAAACTAAGCAAGGTAATTTCTGATTTCAAAACAAAAAGTAGATGGAAGAGAGTAGTAAATCGTACTAACTTTTGTGAAGTTTTTTCTGGAGAATGGATGCATAGTTCAAGTTCTGAGGCATTTTTTAATGAGGAGACTTATTTTCAGGATAATGATTTGGTGCATGCAGTTGACATCAGTGGTCGAGCTTATGAAGTGAAGGATGGTTGTCCAGTTGAAAAAGAACAACTTGTGACAACAGAGACAGAAGAGGCGCTAAGTGATGAGGTTTTAGGAAGACGTCCTAAGGGTCCTGTGTACATTTGGAAGTGTAGTTCTATTTGCAGTGTGCGACAGGTTTCCATCAATTTGCTTTGTGATTTTATACGGACATTTAATAAGAAAAGTTTGAAGCAGAAAATGAAGTTGTTGCAAGATTTAGATCCTTGCAGAGTGAGACAAATGACAGGTTTGCGTGGTCATTCACTGGCTTTTCTTTCCAGGAGAGTATGCCAGAGTGTTTTTCATCATTTCAGGATGCTAGCAGTGCATCATAATAAAGTGAGAAAATTAGTGAGAATGTTGTATTATGCTAAGAGTCCAGCAATTATGCTTAAACAGTTATGTGCTACTCTTTTGCATGGTTCTGAAATAGATGTGAAGAATCTTTGTGAAGAAATTGAATTTCGTTACTTTGGTAGTAAAGATGAGAATGTTCAAATTGACCCTGAAGTAGAGGGTAATGTGGTAGATAATGTACAGGTTTCCAGTACAGATAATTTTCAGAAGGAAATTGCCACGTTTCAGATGAAATCAAGTGAGAGGCCTAATTTCACTTGTGTATGTTGTCGACGCACTTATTATAAGAATCAGACTAAGGTAGTGGATTTATATGCAAAAAGTGAAAGGGAAAATAATAGTGAATGGAAGGATTTAGCCACATACTTGATGGTAGAAAATTATTTTGATTTGGGATCGGATCAACGTGTGTGTACTTATTGTTGTGATAAATTAAACCAAAACCAGATGCCTGCTAGGGCAGTTCATAATAATCTGGAATTGGTTGAGATTCCTTCTGAATTGAAGGATTTAAATACTTATGAATCTATTTTGATTCAAAGTATCCATCCCTTTCAGGCTATTGTAAGAATGGAGCCAAAGACAGGGAAGTTGCCTCCAGCAGATTTACAGAGAGGATTAAAGGGAAGAGTTGTTTATTTGCCTCTAGATTTAAACAAAAACATTAACACAATTGGAATAGAAAAAGTGGAAGAGGAACCTCTGGTTATCTTGGTTAATGGGGTTCCGACAAAGAATAAGAAAATATGGCAAGATTTAGTGGATGTTAGGAAAGTCAAAAAGGCAACAGTGTATTTGAAGAAAAATAATAAGTACTATAAGAATGTATATGTTGCAGAAGAGGAAGTAAGTGATGAAGAGGATAGCGATTTGTGTGCTGGCCAAATTGAGAAAGTAGAGGCCTCTAAAAGTGAAGAAATATATGAACATTATAGTGTTCATCCTTTGCATTCCAAGGAAGTCATGGGGAATGCTATTGAGTTGTTTCAAATGAAACAAGCCAAAGGGAGTCCCATTAGTGTTTGGGAGGAAAGTTTGGAAGCTCGGTGTTTCCCACAGCTATTTCCCACAGGTCAAGGAGGAAGATATGATGAGCGACCTCGTGAAATTCCTGCGTCTGAATACCGGACTTTACGATTGTATGCAGAAGATCCTAGGTTTCGGCAATGCATTCCCTATTTGTTTCATCTCCTGTTTGAAAGCGATCTGTCTGGACTGTCATATGCAGTGAACCACATCTTAAAAAGTGGTATACAGATGCGAAACATCTCGGCAAGTGACTTTATGCATAAAGTCAATGTCCAAGACAGTATTTTGGATTCTCACTTAATTAATCTCATGGCGTGTCAGCGTGGTACTAATGAGTACTGGTACCGTCGTCATGGTGATTTAAAATGTATGCTGAGGAACTTAGGAACTCCGACATGGTTCCTCACTCTGAGCTGTGCCGAGTATGGCTGGGATGACTTACTTGAATTTCTACGAGAGGCAAATGGAAATATTGAAAACATTGAATTCAAGACACCTGGAGAACTGTGTTCTTTGGATCCTGTGAATGTATGCAGGTACTTCAATCATAGATTTGAAGCTATGATGTCTTTCATCACAAATAAAAAGAATCCACCTCTTGGAGAGGTGTTGGATTTCTTCTGGAGAAAGGAGTATCAAGCAAGAGGTGCCCCTCATATACATATGTTGCTGTGGATCAAGGATGCACCTAAATTTGGAACAGATCCGGATGACTTAGTGATGAATTTCATCGAACAGTATTCTACGTGTGCTGTTCCAAACGCAACGGAGAAGAAAAGTCTAAGAGAACAAGTTCTACGTTTCCAAAGCCATCGTTGTGGAAAGTACTGTCGTCGTAAATTCAGAAACAAGGACAAGTTCTACACCAAATGTCGTTTCAACTTTCCACGACCGGTGATTTCTAAAGGAAGAGTGAACAGTTTGATGTCTTCGCTGCGACATAATGTGACGAGGAAATCACCCAAGAATACATACAATTTGAAAAGGAACGAAGAGTCCAAGTACATCAATGACTACAACCCAGTGATTTTGTCCATGTGGAATGCCAACATGGATATACAGTTTGTGGCTGACAACTGTATGGCTGTGGCTCGGTATGTGACATCTTACATCACCAAAAAAGAAAAGACCGAACTGAAGGATATGTGGGAGGACATTTCCCATGAAAAGAGCCTCAGCAAGAAGTTGTACAGTTTCAGTCTGAAGATGTTGTCGCATCGAGAAATCGGAGCTTACGAATGTTCTGATCGATTGTCTTCAGCAAGTCTCTATGCCAAATCCAGGAGTCTCGTTTGGGCGAGTCTTGGTCTTGCTGCAACGCGAAATCGAGTTCTAAAACCTGTTCGGGAAATTGAGTATTTGGCAGAAAAGGAACCAAACAGTACCGACATTTTGAAGACCAACATGTTGGATACATATTATCCAAATCGAAGCAGTCACCTTGAGAATGTTTGTCTATATGAGGTTCTCCAAAATTATATATTCAAGAGGAACATCAAAGAAGATATTGAGAAAGGAGTGTATGCTGTAATTGGAAGTGAGGGATGCCTGGTCAAGCAAAGAAAATGCCAATTAGTAAACCATCGAAAATTAAGTGGCGAATCTCCAGAAAAAAAGGAGTTTTTCTATTTAGCACTTTTGCAACTTTTCAAGCCTTGGCGTGCAGAAGAGGAACTGCTTGGAGATTTCCTCTGTTACGAAGACTCTTTCAATGCAGCCAAGGAGTCCATAGAATGTCCTGCTTTTTCTAAATATCAAGAAATGCTAACTTTGGAAATTGAGCAGGAAGCAACGATTGCAGCCGAGATTGCCAGAGACAGTTCTCAGGACAGTCAGAGTTCTGTTTCATTGAGTCAAGATCCACTTGGAGGACCTATTATCGAAAATGAAGCTGCCACTGCTATGAATGAAGTAGAAAGAGCCATGGCACATGCTCAGGAGGATTCAGTTAACTTACAAGACTTGGAAAAACAACTCAACGTTGAGCAGAGGAAAATATATGATGAAGTTACCAAGGAAATTGAGCACGGATTAAGTCATGAGAAGAAAGAGTGCTCGTGTACGTCGTTGAAGCCTGTCCGACTGTACGTGAGTGGAGAAGCGGGAACTGG
Source organism: Lissotriton vulgaris (assembly GCF_964263255.1). Taxonomy (NCBI): domain Eukaryota; kingdom Metazoa; phylum Chordata; class Amphibia; order Caudata; family Salamandridae; genus Lissotriton; species Lissotriton vulgaris. Next base: position 55,643,771 of record NC_141685.1, read on the forward strand.
AAAAAGTTTCCTCATTAAAGCAATCTCTTGTTATTTGCAGGAAAGGACTGAGTCATCGCTGTCTTGTGTTGTCACCGCTCCTACTGGACTGGCAGCACATAATATTAAAGGTATTACTTTGCATCGTCTATTGATGCTGCCGGTGGAGCATGACAACAAATTACAATACAACAAGTTATCTGGAGATGCTTGCTGTGAAGTTTCAAGAGTTTTGAGGAAAATGAAACTACTTATCATTGACGAAGTAAGCATGGTTTCCAATGTCATGCTTGCCTTTGTGCATTTGAGAATGCAAGAAGTACTTAAAACTGAATATGATGTCTTATTTGGTGGGAAACACATTATTGTTTTCGGAGATCTTCTACAGCTGACACCAGTAAAAGGTCAACCTGTGTTCAAAATACTCACGCATGAAGATACCAGGAAGTGCCTAGGGAGCATTGGCAACGTCAATATATGGTTAAACTTCAATTATGCAGAACTGCATCAAAATATGCGTCAGGCAAAGGATGAAGATTACAAGAATATTCTACAAGATATTAGAATTGGAAAAGTGACCGAGCATGGGAAAGAAGCTTTAAATGCACGGTTACTGTCAAATTTGTATCCCAAACAAGAGATTGTGCCTGAGAATATTTTTCAGAAAATTACTGAGAAGAAATCCGGGATATGTCTCATGCCAACTCTTGCAGAATGTGCCATCTTCAACAACAAAATGTTGAATTTAGAAAAGCAAGACATTGTGAAACTGGAAGCTATCGACAAATTAGAGCATATGGGATCAACAATTATTTTGTCAGATAATTTGAAATCAAAATTGGATTCATTAGAGAAGACTATATCTAAGACAGCGGGTTTTGAAAAGACTCTGAATGTGTGTTTAAATTGCCGAATCATTTTGAGACGGAATTTACATGTAGAAAGAGGTCTGGTAAATGGATCAATGGGTAATGTTGTTGATTTTGAGAAATACAGAAATAGAGATGGAATAGAATTTTTAAGAATTAAATTTGATGGCATTGAGGAAGTACAGCAAATTGGTCGTTGTTCTGCTAGGTTTTTGCTTGTTAAAGATTTATATGTTCGCCGTAAACAGTTTCCTGTTTGCTTGGCATATGCGGTGACAATCCATAAATCGCAAGGTTTAAGTGTAGACTGTGCATTGGTGAATATTGGCAGTTCAGTGTTCAAGGAGGGTATGGCATATGTGGCATTGTCACGAGTTAGAACTTTATCGGGATTGTACTTGATTGACTGTGATGTCACAAACATTTGTGCGGATCTAGATTGTGTTAAGGAATACAATAGGTTAAGAAGAGAGTATGCGCCACATTTGCCTCAATATCCTTTGTTTGAGAAACGTGTGGTATGCCGGAAACGTAGAAATAGCATTAATAGTAGGGAGGTTGTTGCAAAAAGACCAAAAGTCAATGAACCGAAAATTGTTAGCAGAAAGAAAGTGGATTCTGTTGAAGATGTTGTTGGTTTTCAATTTGAAAACAGTTCTGGTGTCAACTGCTATGCAAATGTAGTGGTTAATGTTCTCTTTTCACTAGAGAGTTTAAAAGAACAGATTCTGTTGAATTCAGAACAAATTTTATGCTGTTTGTTGAATTCTGTTTTCGAGAAATGTAGCAGTGATCGAACAAAAGTAGAAAGTGTGTCTGAAGTTCGTTATCTTTTAGATGAATGTTCAGGTCAAACAGACTTCTCTGAAAATAATCAGCAAGATTGTCAGGAGTTTTTAATGTATATGCTTGATATATTGCAAGTTGAGGGTGTAGATGTAGATCAACTGTTTGGGCTTTCTTATCAATGGCAGCATGACTGCGAGAACTGTATGGTATCAAGTACTACTAGAGTAGACTCAGAAAGATTTATATATTTAACTTTGCCAGACAGTAAATCAGTGTCCTTTAATAAGCTAGTAAATGCAGCGGATCACAACATGGAGTGTAGGCAATGTAAATGTGATATGATGTCAACATTATTTATACGTAGATATGGCCAGTATGTCATTTTAATGATGCAACGATGTAGGCCTGATGGATCAAAATTGTCAACTTTAATAAAACATTTTGTGGCTTCTCAGCTGTCAATATCAGGGAGGACTTTTGTTACTGTAGCAATTATCTATCACGATGGTCCATCAACAACATCAGGACATTATACAGCTTACTTAAAGTCTGGAAACGGCTGGTCATTCTGTAATGATTCTGTTGTAACTTTCAAAAAAAAATTGCCGTTTGACCTTAAAAATTCTTACCTGGTGTTTTTAAAACCAAAATTTTAAGTAGAGGGAATGTAAGTCTGCAATGCTGTCTCGATTAAAAATCCAACTATATAAACCTGATGCAAGTAAGTCTGCTTCATAGTAAGCAGTATCAGTGTCATAGGAAAAGGAGAACATGAGTGACAAAGAAGAGTAAGATATTAGTAGTCCAGGATTGTGAAAATAATCTCAAATATTTTATTTTTGAAAGTTGCGAAAATAGAAAATGTCGGGATTTGATTGGAAGAATTACAAGACTTGCGAATCGCGGCAACATGATTTGGCCTAGTGGAAACATGTGATATAATGAGAGAAGTTTTTTTTCTATGTAACATATTTCACGTATCGATGGAGGTTTTCTTTCAGAAAGTGGCGGGCTGAAAATATTTAAAGCACAACAGAGTGGATGCTGTTTATAGGAGATCGTTTGACGTCATTGAAAGTAAGTTAATTTTAAGAAGTTTTGAAATCAGATTTCTTAGGTTGTATGGGTTTTTTAAACACAGTCATTTTGATTGTGTTTTTTTTTCCCTGCTGTTACATGATGAATACCTTCAAGTCACTGATTTAAGTGAAATTTGATACATTCTGAGAACAGCAAAAATAAACCATTTAACATGTATAATTAATGTTATGCTTTTTGTCCTTATTATATACATTTAGAAATGTGTGGTACATATGGGTAAGCTGAGTTCTGTAAATATCAATTTTAATGCTTAGAGTGCTGTACTTCTGGGTAGTGTTTTTTTTTTTATAAAAAAAAGAGGCCTCACCTCAAAGAAAGCTCTTGAAAGCACACATCTTATTTGCATCCTAAAACAATCATTTACAATGTTAGACACAATTTTATTATGGCTTTACATCTTTTTTGCGCTGCTATTGCATCACTATTGTGAGACATTAGCAGTGCAAGAAAAACATCATGTTCCAAAATAGGCCTCAGTTCAGCATCATCAAGATACAGTTTCTTTCGAATATATATCTTTAGGATTGTGTAGGGGACGTAGAGAAGCAGAGACTTCTGTAAATGTCAAAGTTGTTGAAAAACTGTTTGTTTTTGAACCTTTTCCCTTGTCTTTTCTAATTTTTAAATACATGTTTTAATATTTTTTGAAATGTTTGTTCTTTGTTTTACAGATTGAAAGTATGAAAAAATATTTAAAAAAGGTAACAAGAATTATAAGGTAAATGTTTTCCACTCTTTTTACCCGCAATGCACTGCTGATGATGTCATTGACACTATCTCTCATTTACTCTCTCTAGCTGTCTTTCTTTTTACATTATTCTCTGATTACTTCCCTTATACTAACTCTTCTTTTTTTAAAAAAAATATTTTTTTAGTTCGCTTAAAGTTCGCGAACCGGTCAGCGAACTTGAAGCGAACCAAAAGAAAAAGAGCTTGCCAGAGTGATAAACATTCTAGCAATTTTGTTTGAAAGGGGAGGTAGTTCTGAAAAGAACTGTTTTTTTTTGTTTTTGTTGTTTTATATTTTTTTTTATTTTTTTTTATTTTTTTATTTTTTTGTATTTTTAGAACTGCTTTATGTTTTTTTTGTTTTTTTATGGAGGGGAGACAACAAAAAACAGGCTTTCAAAACGGCTCAACTGGAGCAAAAAAAAGAAAATTACTTTTTGGGTGCATTAGGGCATTTATGATTTTCATATGCAATGTTCATGAGGTTGATACTCATGTTGCCATATGACAGCATATCACCACAGTAAACACAAGATAACTTTATGTGCTGGAAGTTAGGTTGGATGTTTGGCACAGTCTCTTGTGCCTCTCTTCCCGTCAAAGACAATGTAGATGTAGATCTTGCCACAGGAGTTGCCGTCGGATTGTCTACAAGATCCCTTAACTCAGCCCGGCTGTAGTTCAAGGGATGCCACCTGCTCATGTGACGATGCATTGTATAGTTCCCCATACTGTACTTCTTTTCTGTGCCTCTCGACAATCTGTGGTCACAGATGAGGCAGGTGGCATATTTTGCATTCACTTTCTTTGTTCCAGGAGGGATGGTGAAAAACTGCCAGATGAAACTGGATTTTCGTTTAGAAACCCGGGGCAACTCATCAACAAATTGTTGTTCCTCTCTCTCCTCTTCTTCTTCTTCCTCATCTTCCTCCTCTCTGTTAGTCATAATTTGACTAGGTGGTCCTCTCTTCTTATGAGGAGGTGGAGGTGGTGGTGGGGGTGCACCAGCTGCAGCAAGAATGGAAGCCATTGTGGATCTTCAGATAAATGGTCTTTCTCTCACCAAGATGAAAGTCAGAGTGAGGAAATAAGGAGGGGTTTACATGATTTGGGGAAAACAAAAGTTCTGAGCCAATGAAAAGTGTTATTTTTAGGTCACATGACCTAGTCATACATCATTTGGAAACCAAAAGTGAAATGAACCAATGAGAAGTTTGATAAACAAGTCACATGACCTGTTCCGCTTACGTTACGCGGCGCGCGCTGCGTCCCAGATCGCTTCTGGTTCGCGGTCCGGAGCACTTCCGGGAGCGCTAACGCGACGCGTCATTAGACGCATTACGCGATAACGTGATATGTCGCGCTTCCGCGACGCGTCACTGTTCCGCTAACGTAACGTTGACCGGTTCGCGGACTAGATCGCGGCATCAAGATGAGTTAACGGAAAGCTTCCCGGTTCGCGAACTAGAAGCGAAGAAAAAAATATTAAAAAAAAATTATCAATAAATATCTATATATATTTTGGGATTTAAAGAATAATACATTTTACAGCTACAGATGTTAGCTTTTAAAAAACCAATGAAATTCACTGACAAAACCATAGGTTATAGACCATATATAGTTAGAAATTTGCATTTAAAAAACCATTGAAATTCAATGAAAAAACCATAGGTTATAGACCATATATAGTTAGGAATTCGCATTTACAAAACCTTATTTTACTCGCACAAAACCATTGAAATTCCATATATAGTTAGTTGCACTAACTATATATCGCGCACCCGCAATCCACTGCTGATGATGTCACATATTACATCATTCATGACATGGTCAGTGACATCACTGATGACATCACTGATGACATCTCAAATGACATGACTGATGACATCACTGATGACAACATCCAGTGACTGTATGTTTCTGTAAAGTTAAAATATCTCTTACATATTGAAGAATGAGTGGATGTATAAGTGTCTGGATGAAGGATTTAGTAGGTGCATGACTGACTGTATGAGTGAGTGATTAAATGTGTCTCACTGAGTGCATGGGTTAGTGACTAAACTGTCTTAATTTGTGCATCATTATGTCTGTTGTTCTGTAAACTGTTGCATGTGTTGATAAGTAGCTATATGAGTAACTATATGGGTTATTGATTGGTTGCCAAGTATTTGTATGGGAGACTGTGTGTGTTTGTGGGTGGCTGGGAGGTGTATGACTCTGTGCATAGATGTGTGAGCAGTTGATTCACTAGATGTATGGTTTCAAAAGTGCATGTGGAAACAGCTGTATGGGCGGTTGACTGTGTGCATGAGTGTATTGGTGAGTGAATGGATATCTCAGTGCTACATGTCAAAGTAAGTACATATGTAAAGCACAGTACATGTGAGAGTTGACATGTATAAATAACTGTGCATAAGAGCCAGTGAATGTGTGAGTGACTGTATGGATCATTGTGAACTTGTATCAGGGATTGTATAAGAGAGTAAATATGTGTTAGTATATGTTTGAATAAGTAAAGTTTGTATAACTGTATAGTTGAGGAAATGGAGGTGTGATTGATTCTTTGCATGACTGACTAGGTGTGTGAGTAACTCCATGGATGAGTGACAGTCTGTGAGTGTCTGTTTACACTGATTGTATCTAAGGTTATATTAGAGTCTGAAGAGGTTCATCGTATTATCACATGAATGATATCATCAGTGATATGATCAGTAATGTCAAATGAGATGTCATCAGTGATGTCATCAGTCATGTCATTTGAGATGTCATCAGTGATGTCATCAGTGATGTCACTGACCATGTCATGAATGATGTAATATGTGACATCATCAGCAGTGGATTGCGGGTGCGCGATATATAGTTAGTGCAACTAACTATATATGGAATTTCAATGGTTTTGTGCGAGTAAAATAAGGTTTTGTAAATGCGAATTCCTAACTATATATGGTCTATAACCTATGGTTTTTTCATTGAATATATATATGTGTGTGTATGTGTGTATATATATGTGTGTATGTGTGTGTATATGTATATATGTGTGTGTATATATATATATATATATATATATATATATATATATATATATATATGTGTATGTGTGTGTATATATATATTCACTGAAAAAACCATAGGTTATAGACCATATATAGTTAGGAATTCGCATTTACAAAACCTTATTTTACTCACACAAAACCATTGAAATTCCATATATAGTTAGTTGCACTAACTATATATCGCGCACCCGCAATCCACTGCTGATGATGTCACATATTACATCATTCATGACATGGTCAGTGACATCACTGATGACATCTCAAATGACATCACTGAAGACATCTCAAATGACATCACTGGTGACATCACTGATGACATCTCATTTGACATTACTGATCACATCACTGATGATATCATTCATGTGATAATACGATGAACCTCTTCAGACTCTAATATAACCTTAGATACAATCAGTGTAAACAGACACTCACAGACTGTCACTCATCCATGGAGTTACTCACACACCTAGTCAGTCATGCAAAGAATCAATCGCACCTCCATTTCCTCAACTATACAGTTATACAAACTTTACTTATTCAAACATATACTAACACATATTTACTCTCTTATACAATCCCTGATACAAGTTCACAATGATCCATACAGCCACTCACACATTCACTGGCTCTTATGCACAGTTATTTATATATGTCAACTCTCACATGTACTGTGTTTTACATATGTACTTACTTTGACATGTAGCACTGAGATATCCATTCACTCACCAATACACTCATGCACACAGTCAACCGCCCATACAGCTGTTTCCACATGCACTTTTGAAACCATACATCTAGTGAATCAACTGCTCACACATCTATGCACAGAGTCATACACCTCCCAGCCACCCACACACACACTCAGTCTCCCATACAAATACTTGGGCAACCAATCAATAACCCATATAGTTACTCATATAGCTACTTATCAACACATGCAACAGTTTACAGAACAACAGACATAATGATGCACAAATTAAGACAGTTTAGTCACTAACCCATGCACTCAGTGAGACACATTTAATCACTCACTCATACAGTCAGTCATGCACCTACTAAATCCTTCATCCAGACACTTATACATCCACTCATTCTTCAATATGTAAGACATATTTTAACTTTACAGAAACATACAGTCACTGGATGTTGTCATCAGTGATGTCATCAGTGATGTCATTTGAGATGTCATCAGTGATGTCATCAGTGATGTCACTGACCATGTCATGAATGATGTAATATGTGACATCATCAGCAGTGGATTGCGGGTGCGCGATATATAGTTAGTGCAACTAACTATATATGGAATTTCAATGGTTTTGTGTGAGTAAAATAAGGTTTTGTAAATGCGAATTCCTAACTATATATGGTCTATAACCTATGGTTTTTTCAGTGAATTTTCAAGGTTTTGTAAATGCTAATTCCTAACTATATATGGTCTATAACCTATGGTTTTTTCAGTGAATTTTCAAGGTTTTGTAAATGCTAATTCCTAACTATATATGGTCTATAGCCTATGGTTTTTTCAGTGAATATATATATATATACATACATATATAAACATATATCATCTGTATATCTATATAAATACAAACATAAATGCATGCATACATATACTTATATGCATACAGATGCATGTTATTTACATGAAAGTTGAAGAAACACTAATAAAAGCAAAGCTAAAAAGCCACCTCATTACAAACAGAATGGCTTTAACTTAAACGAGGGTGAGATCTATTGCATTTTCAATGCTTGTTTACTTTGGTTCCATCAAAAAGGCATTCAGATGTGTCACACATTTGCCATGAATTCTGAATGTTAGCACTCTAGTTGCACATTAGATCACTGTAGTAAAGCTACTGCTCACCAGGGATGTCTGCTGCTGGTATTCAAAGTGCATGTTTCAGTCTGCATGTCAGAATTTTTTTTTAATGAAACAGAAGAGGATTTGAGAAGTCACTCAAAATGATCCCTAATTTTTCTTTCTGAAGCACTAATCATACTTTCTATGGCAAAATTAACCCCCTCATGTTGTTCCTTTTTAAATTGAGTGTTTTCAGACTTACCACTTCATTCCAATCAAGATGGCTTCTGGTGTGCCATACTTTTGTCATAAGTAAGACTGTTAGCGCTCTAGTTGTTCTTTAGAACACTCTGGGACATTCTGTCATTGGGCTATACTTGGGGTACATCTGGGTGATATTTGGGCTACATTTAGTCTCTTTTGTCTCTGGTGGCCATCTTGGGAGACTGTATGTCAGAATTTTTTAATGAAATTGAAGAGGGTTTGAGAAGTCACTCAAAATGTGCCCTAATTTTTCTTTCTGCAGCACTAATCATAATTCATATGGCAAAATATACCCCCTCATTTTGTTCCTTTTTAAATTAAATGTTTTAAGAGTTACCACTTTATTCCAATCAAGATGGCTTCAGGTGTGCCATACCTTTGTAATAAGTGGGACTGTTAGCGCTCTAGTTGTTCTTTAGAACACTCTGGGACATTCTGTCATTGGGCTATACTTGGGCTACATCTGGGTGATATTTGGGCTACATTTGGGCTCTTTTGTCTCTGGTGGCCATTTTGGGAGACTGCATGTCAGAATTTTTTTATGAAATAGAAGAGGATTTGAAAAGTCACTCAAAATGTGCCCTAATTTTTCTTTCTGCAGCACTAATAATACCTTCTATTGCATAATATACCCCCTCATTTTGTTCCTTTTTAAATTAAATGTTTTAAGAGTTACCACTTTATTCCCATCACGATGGCTCCAGGTGTGCTATACCTTTGTAATAAGTAGGACTGTTAGCGCTCTAGTTGTTCTTTAGAACACTCTGGGACATTCTGTCATTGGGCTACATCTGGGTGATATTTGGGCTACATTTGGGCTCTTTTGTCTCTGGTGGCCATTTTGGGAGACTGCATGTCAGAATGTTTTAATGAAATAGAAAAGGATTTGAGAAGTCACTCAAAATGTGCCCTAATTTTTCATTCTGCAGCACTAATCATACTTTCTATGGCAAAATATACCCCCTCATGTTGTTTCTTTTTAAATTAAATGTTTTAAGAGTTACCACTTTATTCCAATCAAGATGGCTTCAGGTGTGCCATACCTTTGTAATAAGTAGGACTGTTAGCGCTCTAGTTGTTCTTTAGAACACTCTAGGAGGCTGCAGTAGAACACAAAGGAATCAACTGACAGTCTCTGTCCTTGTTGGATGTACATGTTTTACTGAGAATGTCAGACTTCATTTTCACATGACTGAGAAAGATAATGTGAATTTACAGAAAATATGCTTTCAGTTTAGCTTATAGATCCCCTTCCAAACCACTGTGGGAAAATTATGAGATATTAGTTTTCTTTCAAACAATATTCATGATATCACAGCAGAAGGTTTTTTCACATGGTAAAATCACCTTAGAACCCACCACAATTCCTAAAACGAGTATGGTACCATCAACAAATGATTTATAATGTAACTAAAGTCCTAAAACCCTCTATTAACTACAATGCTTTTTAATGAGGTGCTATCATGTATATTGGTCCCAAGATGGCTGCCAACACTTCTTGGATGAAGTGCTGACAGCCAATCAGATCAGATGTGTGGTTAGGCTCCGCCCAGATATATATATTTTTTTGAACCTAAATTACTCAAAATCCACTGGAGCACATATATTGAGACCTAGCAAAGGCACATCGGGCTAACAGTCCCTACAATTTTGCCAAGTTTCGTGCAAATCCATTCAGCCGTTCGAGCTAAAAGTGAGGCCAACCGCCCTATGGAAATTAACATGGGAAAAACGCGTTTTGGGACCCCCCTTTTTTCTCGGCCCCCCCTTGATGAAACCCCCCCCCAAATTGTCAGGGGCTGCTCAGAAACAAAATGTTCCATTTTCCTGAAAATTTCAGCCAATTCCGTCCACAAACGCCAAAGTTATTAGACATAGAATTTTCAAAAATCCCATAGAGAAAAAATCCTAACTATATATACCTACTGGAGACCGCCAGTAGGTAATATATATATATATATATCAATGAAAAAACCATAGGTTATAGACCATATATAGTTAGGAATTCGCATTTACAAAACCTTATTTTACTCGCACAAAACCATTGAAATTCCATATATAGTTAGTTGCACTAACTATATATCGCGCACCCGCAATCCACTGCTGATGATGTCACATATTACATCATTCATGACATGGTCAGTGACATCACTGATGACATCACTGATGACATCTCAAATGACATCACTGATGACATCACTGATGACATCACTGATGACATCTCATTTGACATTACTGATCACATCACTGATGATATCATTCATGTGATAATACGATGAACCTCTTCAGACTCTAATATAACCTTAGATACAATCAGTGTAAACAGACACTCACAGACTGTCACTCATCCATGGAGTTACTCACACACCTAGTCAGTCATGCAAAGAATCAATCACACCTCCATTTCCTCAACTATACAGTTATACACATCTTACTTATTGAAACATATAATAACACATATTTACTCTCTTATATAATCCCTGATACAAGCTCACAGTGATCGATACAACCACTCACACATTCACTGGCTCTTATGTTCAGTTATTTATATATCTCAACTCTCACATGTATTGTGTTTTACATATGTACTTACTTTGACATGTACCACTGAGATATCCATTCACTCACCAATATACTCATGCACACAGTCAACCACCCATACAGCTGTTTCCACATGCACTCTTGAGCCCATACATCTAGTGAATCAACTGCTCACACATCTATGCACAGAGTCATACACCTCCCAGCCACCCACACACACACTCAGTCTCCCATACAAATACTTGGGCAACCAATCAATAACTCATATAGTTACTCATATAGCTACTTATCAACACATGCAACAGTTTACAGAACAACAGACATAATGATGCACAAATTAAGACAGTTTAGTCACTAACCCATGCACTCAGTGAGACACATTTAATCACTCACTCATACAGTCAGTCATGCACCTACTAATTCCTTCATCCAGACACTTATACATCCACTCATTCTTCAATATGTAAGACATATTTTAACTTTACAGAAACATACAGTCACTGGATGTTGTAATCAGTGATGTCATCAGTGATGTCATTTGAGATGTCATCAGTGATGTCATCAGTGATGTCACTGACCATGTCATGAATGATGTAATATGTGACATCATCAGCAGTGGATTGCGGGTGCGCGATATATAGTTAGTGCAACTAACTATATATGGAATTTCAATGGTTTTGTGCGAGTAAAATAAGGTTTTGTAAATGCGAATTCCTAACTATATATGGTCTATAACCTATGGTTTTTTCATTGAATTTCAATGGTTTTTTAAAAGCAAATTTCTAACTATATATGGTCTATAACCTATGGTTTTTTCAGTGAATTTCATTGGTTTTTTAAAAGCTAACATCTGTAGCTGTAAAATGTATTATTCTTTAAATCCCAAAATATATATAGATATTTATTGATAATTTTTTTTAAATATTTTTTTTCTTCGCTTCTAGTTCGCGAACCGGGAAGCTTTCCGTTAGCTCATCTTGATGCCGCGATCTAGTCCGCGAACCGGTCAACGTTACGTTAGCGGAACAGTGACGCGTCGCGGAAGCGCGACATATCACGTTATCGCGTAATGCGTCTAATGACGCGCCGCGTTAGCGCTCCCGGAAGTGCTCGGGACCGCGAACCGGAAGCGATCTGGGACGCGGCGCGCGCCGCGTAACGTAAGCGGAACAGGTCATGTGACTTGTTTATCAAACTTCTCATTGGTTCATTTCACTTTTGGTTTCCAAATGATGTATGACTAGGTCATGTGACCTAAAAATAACACTTTTCATTGGCTCAGAACTTTTGTTTTCCCCAAATCATGTAATCCCCTCCTTATTTCCTCACTCTGACTTTCATCTTGGTGAGAGAAAGACCATTTATCTGAAGATCCACAATGGCTTCCATTCTTGCTGCAGCTGGTGCACCCCCACCACCACCTCCACCTCCTCATAAGAAGAGAGGACCACCTAGTCAAATTCTGACTAACAGAGAGGAGGAAGATGAGGAAGAAGAAGAAGAGGAGAGAGAGGAACAACAATTTGTTGATGAGTTGCCCCGGGTTTCTAAACGAAAATCCAGTTTTATCTGGCAGTTTTTCACCATCCCTCCTGGAACAAAGAAAGTGAATGCAAAATATGCCACCTGCCTCATCTGTGACTACAGATTGTCGAGAGGCACAGAAAAGAAGTACAGTATGGGGAACTATACAATGCATCGTCACATGAGCAGGTGGCATCCCAATAACTACAGCCGGGCTGAATTAAGGGATCTTGTAGACAATCCGACGGCAACTCCTGTGGCAAGATCTACATCCACATTGTCTTTGACGGGAAGAGAGGCACAAGAGACTGTGCCAAACATCCAACCTAACTTTCAGCACATAAAGTTAACTTGTGTTTACTGTGGTGAAATGCTGTCCTATGGCAACATGAGCATCAACCTCATGAACATTGCATATGAAAATCATAAATGCCCTAATGCACCCAAAAAGTAATTTTCGTTTTTTTGCTCCAGTTGAGCCGTTTTGAAAGCCTGTTTTTTGTTGTCTCCCCTCCATAAAAAAAACAAAAAAAACATAAAACAGTTCTAAAAATACAAAAAAATCAAAAAATGTTCAAAAAATAAAAAAAAATATAAAACAACAAAAACAAAAAAAAACAGTTCTTTTCAGAACTACCCCCCCTTTCAAACAAAATTGCTAGAATGTTTATCACTCTGGCAAGCTCTATTTCTTTTGGTTCGCTTCAAGTTCGCTGACCGGTTCGCGAACTTTAAGCGAACTAAAAAAATATTTTTTTAAAAAAAAGAAGAGTTAGTATAAGGGAAGTAAACAGAGAATAATGTAAAAAGAAAGACAGCTAGAGAGAGTAAATGAGAGATAGTGTCAATGACATCATCAGCAGTGCATTGCGGGTAAAAAGAGTGGAAAACATTTACCTTATAATTCTTGTTACCTTTTTAAAATATTTTTTCATACTTTCAATCTGTAAAACAAAGAACAAACATTTCAAAAAATATTAAAACATGTATTTAAAAATTAGAAAAGACAATGGAAAAGGTTCAAAAACAAACAGTTTTTCAACAACTTTAACATTTACAGAAGTCTCTGCTTTTCTACGTCCCCTACACAATCCTAAAGATATATATTCGAAAGAAACTGTATCTTGATGTTGCTGAACTGAGGCCTATTTTGCAACATGATGTTTTTCTTGCACTGCTAATGTCTCACAATAGTGATCCAATAGCAGCGCAAAAAAGATGTAAAGCCATCATAAAATTGTGTCTAACATTGTAAATGATTGTTTTAGGATGCAAATAAGATGTGTGCTTTCAAGAGCTTTCTTTGTGGTGAGGCCTCTTTTTTTTTTTAAAAAAAAAACACTACCCAGAAGTACAGCACTCTAAGCATTAAAATTAATATTTACAGAACTCAGCTTACCCATATGTACCACACATTTCTAAATGTATATCATAAGGACAAAAAGCATAACATTAATTATACATGTTAAATGGTTTATTTTTGCTGTTCTCAGAATGTATCAAATTTCACTTAAATCAGTGACTTGAAGGTATTCATCATGTAACAGCGGGGAAAAAAAAACACAATCAAAATGACTGTGTTTAAAAAACCCATACAACCTAATAAATCTGATTTCAAAACTTCTTAAAATTAACTTACTTTCAATGACGTCAAACGATCTCCTATAAACAGCATCCACTCTGTTGTGCTTTAAATATTTTCAGCCCGCCACTTTCTGAAAGAAAACCTCCATCGATACGTGAAATATGTTACATAGAAAAAAAACTTCTCTCATTATATCACATGTTTCCACTAGGCCAAATCATGTTGCCGCGATTCGCAAATCTTGTAATTCTTCCAATCAAATCCCGACATTTTCTATTTTCGCAACTTTCAAAAATAAAATATTTGAGATTATTTTCACAATCCTGGACTAGTAATATCTTACTCTTCTTTGTCACTCATGTTCTCCTTTTCCTATGACACTGATACTGCTTACTATGAAGCAGACTTACTTGCATCAGGTTTATATAGTTGGATTTTTAATCGAGACAGCATTGCAGACTTACATTCCCTCTACTTAAAATTTTGGTTTTAAAAACACCAGGTAAGAATTTTTAAGGTCAAACGGCAATTTTTTTTTGAACGTTACAACAGAATCATTACAGAATGACCAGCCGTTTCCAGACTTTAAGTAAGCTGTATAATGTCCTGATGTTGTTGATGGACCATCGTGATAGATAATTGCTACAGTAACAAAAGTCCTCCCTGATATTGACAGCTGAGAAGCCACAAAATTTTTTATTAAAGTTGACAATTTTGATCCATCAGGCCTACATCGTTGCATCATTAAAATGACATACTGGCCATATCTACGTATAAATAATGTTGACATCATATCACATTTACATTGGCTACACTCCATGTTGTGATCCGCTGCATTTACTAGCTTATTAAAGGAGACTGATTTACTGTCTGGCAAAGTTAAATATATAAATCTTTCTGAGTCTACACTAGTAGTACTTGATACCATACAGTTCTCGCAGTCATGCTGCCATTGATAAGAAAGCCCAAACAGGTGATCTACATCTACACCCTCAACTTGCAATATATCAAGCATATACATTAAAAACTCCTGACAATCTTGCTGATTATTTTCAGAGAAGTCTGTTTGACCTGAACATTCATCTAACAGATAACGAACTTCAGACACACTTTCTACTTTTGTTCGATCAGTGCTACATTTCTCGAAAACAGAATTCAACAAACAGCATAAAATTTGTTCAGAATTCAACAGAATCTGTTCTTTTAAACTCTCTAGTGAAAAGAGAACATTAACCACTACATTTGCATAGCAGTTGACACCAGAACTGTTTTCAAATTGAAAACCGACAACATCTTCAACAGAATCCACTTTCTTTCTGCTAACAATTTTCGGTTCATTGACTTTTAGTCTTTTTGCAACAACCTCCCTACTATTACTGCTATTTCTACGTTTGCGGCCTACCACACGTTTCTCAAACAAAGGATATTGAGGCAAATGTGGCACATACTCTCTTCTTAACCTATTGTATTCCTTAACACAATCTAGATCCGCACAAATGTTTGTGACATCACAGTCAATCAAGTACAATCCCGATAAAGTTCTAACTCGTGACAATGCCACATATGCCATACCCTCCTTGAACACAGAACTGCCAATATTCACCAATGCACAGTCTACACTTAAACCTTGCGATTTATGGATTGTCACCGCATATGCCAAGCAAACAGGAAACTGTTTACGGCGAACATATAAATCTTTAACAAGCAAAAACCTAGCAGAACAACGACCAATTTGCTGTACTTCCTCAATGCCATCAAATTTAATTTTTAAAAATTCTATTCCATCTCTATTTCTGTATTTCTCAAAATCAACAACATTACCCATTGATCCATTTACCAGACCTCTTTCTACATGTAAATTCCTTCTCAAAATAATTCGGCAATTTAAACACACATTCAAAGTCTTTTCAAAACCCGCTGTTTTAGATATAGTCTTCTCTAATGAATCCAATTTTGATTTCAAATTGTCTGACAAAATAATTGTTGATCCCATATGCTCTAATTTGTCGATAGCTTCAAGTTTCACAATCTCTTGCTTTTCTAAATTCAACATTTTGTTGTTGAAGATGGCACATTCTGCAAGAGTTGGCATGAGACATATCCCGGATTTCTTCTCAGTAATTTTCTGAAAAATATTCTCAGGCACAATCTCTTGTTTGGGATACAAATTTGACAGTAACCGTGCATTTAAAGCTTCTTTCCCATGCTCGGTCACTTTTCCAATTCTAATATCTTGTAGAATATTCTTGTAATCTTCATCCTTTGCCTGACGCATATTTTGATGCAGTTCTGCATAATTGAAGTTTAACCATATATTGACGTTGCCAATGCTCCCTAGGCACTTCCTGGTATCTTCATGCGTGAGTATTTTGAACACAGGTTGACCTTTTACTGGTGTCAGCTGTAGAAGATCTCCGAAAACAATAATGTGTTTCCCACCAAATAAGACATCATATTCAGTTTTAAGTACTTCTTGCATTCTCAAATGCACAAAGGCAAGCATGACATTGGAAACCATGCTTACTTCGTCAATGATAAGTAGTTTCATTTTCCTCAAAACTCTTGAAACTTCACAGCAAGCATCTCCAGATAACTTGTTGTATTGTAATTTGTTGTCATGCTCCACCGGCAGCATCAATAGACGATGCAAAGTAATACCTTTAATATTATGTGCTGCCAGTCCAGTAGGAGCGGTGACAACACAAGACAGCGATGACTCAGTCCTTTCCTGCAAATAACAAGAGATTGCTTTAATGAGGAAACTTTTTCCAGTTCCCGCTTCTCCACTCACGTACAGTCGGACAGGCTTCAACGACGTACACGAGCACTCTTTCTTCTCATGACTTAATCCGTGCTCAATTTCCTTGGTAACTTCATCATATATTTTCCTCTGCTCAACGTTGAGTTGTTTTTCCAAGTCTTGTAAGTTAACTGAATCCTCCTGAGCATGTGCCATGGCTCTTTCTACTTCATTCATAGCAGTGGCAGCTTCATTTTCGATAATAGGTCCTCCAAGTGGATCTTGACTCAATGAAACAGAACTCTGACTGTCCTGAGAACTGTCTCTGGCAATCTCGGCTGCAATCGTTGCTTCCTGCTCAATTTCCAAAGTTAGCATTTCTTGATATTTAGAAAAAGCAGGACATTCTATGGACTCCTTGGCTGCATTGAAAGAGTCTTCGTAACAGAGGAAATCTCCAAGCAGTTCCTCTTCTGCACGCCAAGGCTTGAAAAGTTGCAAAAGTGCTAAATAGAAAAACTCCTTTTTTTCTGGAGATTCGCCACTTAATTTTCGATGGTTTACTAATTGGCATTTTCTTTGCTTGACCAGGCATCCCTCACTTCCAATTACAGCATACACTCCTTTCTCAATATCTTCTTTGATGTTCCTCTTGAATATATAATTTTGGAGAACCTCATATAGACAAACATTCTCAAGGTGACTGCTTCGATTTGGATAATATGTATCCAACATGTTGGTCTTCAAAATGTCGGTACTGTTTGGTTCCTTTTCTGCCAAATACTCAATTTCCCGAACAGGTTTTAGAACTCGATTTCGCGTTACAGCAAGACCAAGACTCGCCCAAACGAGACTCCTGGATTTGGCATAGAGACTTGCTGAAGACAATCGATCAGAACATTCGTAAGCTCCGATTTCTCGATGCGACAACATCTTCAGACTGAAACTGTACAACTTCTTGCTGAGGCTCTTTTCATGGGAAATGTCCTCCCACATATCCTTCAGTTCAGTCTTTTCTTTTTTGGTGATGTAAGATGTCACATACCGAGCCACAGCCATACAGTTGTCAGCCACAAACTGTATATCCATGTTGGCATTCCACATGGACAAAATCACTGGGTTGTAGTCATTGATGTACTTGGACTCTTCGTTCCTTTTCAAATTGTATGTATTCTTGGGTGATTTCCTCGTCACATTATGTCGCAGCGAAGACATCAAACTGTTCACTCTTCCTTTAGAAATCACCGGTCGTGGAAAGTTGAAACGACATTTGGTGTAGAACTTGTCCTTGTTTCTGAATTTACGACGACAGTACTTTCCACAACGATGGCTTTGGAAACGTAGAACTTGTTCTCTTAGACTTTTCTTCTCCGTTGCGTTTGGAACAGCACACGTAGAATACTGTTCGATGAAATTCATCACTAAGTCATCCGGATCTGTTCCAAATTTAGGTGCATCCTTGATCCACAGCAACATATGTATATGAGGGGCACCTCTTGCTTGATACTCCTTTCTCCAGAAGAAATCCAACACCTCTCCAAGAGGTGGATTCTTTTTATTTGTGATGAAAGACATCATAGCTTCAAATCTATGATTGAAGTACCTGCATACATTCACAGGATCCAAAGAACACAGTTCTCCAGGTGTCTTGAATTCAATGTTTTCAATATTTCCATTTGCCTCTCGTAGAAATTCAAGTAAGTCATCCCAGCCATACTCGGCACAGCTCAGAGTGAGGAACCATGTCGGAGTTCCTAAGTTCCTCAGCATACATTTTAAATCACCATGACGACGGTACCAGTACTCATTAGTACCACGCTGACACGCCATGAGATTAATTAAGTGAGAATCCAAAATACTGTCTTGGACATTGACTTTATGCATAAAGTCACTTGCCGAGATGTTTCGCATCTGTATACCACTTTTTAAGATGTGGTTCACTGCATATGACAGTCCAGACAGATCGCTTTCAAACAGGAGATGAAACAAATAGGGAATGCATTGCCGAAACCTAGGATCTTCTGCATACAATCGTAAAGTCCGGTATTCAGACGCAGGAATTTCACGAGGTCGCTCATCATATCTTCCTCCTTGACCTGTGGGAAATAGCTGTGGGAAACACCGAGCTTCCAAACTTTCCTCCCAAACACTAATGGGACTCCCTTTGGCTTGTTTCATTTGAAACAACTCAATAGCATTCCCCATGACTTCCTTGGAATGCAAAGGATGAACACTATAATGTTCATATATTTCTTCACTTTTAGAGGCCTCTACTTTCTCAATTTGGCCAGCACACAAATCGCTATCCTCTTCATCACTTACTTCCTCTTCTGCAACATATACATTCTTATAGTACTTATTATTTTTCTTCAAATACACTGTTGCCTTTTTGACTTTCCTAACATCCACTAAATCTTGCCATATTTTCTTATTCTTTGTCGGAACCCCATTAACCAAGATAACCAGAGGTTCCTCTTCCACTTTTTCTATTCCAATTGTGTTAATGTTTTTGTTCAAATCTAGAGGCAAATAAACAACTCTTCCCTTTAATCCTCTCTGTAAATCTGCTGGAGGCAACTTCCCTGTCTTTGGCTCCATTCTTACAATAGCCTGAAAGGGATGGATACTTTGAATCAAAATAGATTCATAAGTATTTAAATCCTTCAATTCAGAAGGAATCTCAACCAATTCCAGATTATTATGAACTGCCCTAGCAGGCATCTGGTTTTGGTTTAATTTATTACAACAATAAGTACACACACGTTGATCCGATCCCAAATCAAAATAATTTTCTACCATCAAGTATGTGGCTAAATCCTTCCATTCACTATTATTTTCCCTTTCACTTTTTGCATATAAATCCACTACCTTAGTCTGATTCTTATAATAAGTGCGTCGACAACATACACAAGTGAAATTAGGCCTCTCACTTGATTTCATCTGAAACGTGGCAATTTCCTTCTGAAAATTATCTGTACTGGAAACCTGTACATTATCTTCCACATTACCCTCTACTTCAGGGTCAATTTGAACATTCTCATCTTTACTACCAAAGTAACGAAACTCAATTTCTTCACAAAGATTCTTCACATCTATTTCAGAACCATGCAAAAGAGCAGCACATAACTGTTTAAGCATAATTGCTGGACTCTTAGCATAATACAACATTCTCACTAATTTTCTCACTTTATTATGATGCACTGCTAGCATCCTGAAATGATGAAAAACACTCTGGCATACTCTCCTGGAAAGACAAGCCAGTGAATGACCACGCAAACCTGTCATTTGTCTCACTCTGCAAGGATCTAAATCTTGCAACAACTTCATTTTCTGCTTCAAACTTTTCTTATTAAATGTCCGTATAAAATCACAAAGCAAATTGATGGAAACCTGTCGCACACTGCAAATAGAACTACACTTCCAAATGTACACAGGACCCTTAGGACGTCTTCCTAAAACCTCATCACTTAGCGCCTCTTCTGTCTCTGTTGTCACAAGTTGTTCTTTTTCAACTGGACAACCATCCTTCACTTCATAAGCTCGACCACTTATGTCAACTGCATGCACCAAATCATTATCCTGAAAATAAGTCTCCTCATTAAAAAATGCCTCAGAACTTGAACTATGCATCCATTCTCCAGAAAAAACTTCACAAAAGTTAGTACGATTTACTACTCTCTTCCATCTACTTTTTGTTTTGAAATCAGAAATTACCTTGCTTAGTTTCCTAATTCTATTGATTACCAAAATAAACAACTTTCGCTTGATTTCAAAAGCATGATCAATAATTTTCTCTACATTTTTCTTCTTCCTATAAAATGCCGCTTTCTGTTGGCCTTTCTTTTTAATATTTTTCAATAAATTAACTAATATCCTATTACGGAACATTCGTTGTCGAATGTCCCTAAACTGTTGTTTCCTTCTACTATCATGCACAGAGTTATCTCTTCCTCTACCAGTAACATTTGTGATGTGTCTCTCCTTTCCATTTAAATAACGTTTGTTTTTGTGAACAGACACATTTTTTTGAGCAAAATTTTTTTTACTACAAATATTTCTTAAGAATGATTTCGTGCTCTTACCCGGACCTTTCTTGGTGTTTTGACAAGTATTTGGGGAAGAGGACTGCTGCAATAAAACATCATCCTGCTGTCTTTGACGTTTTCTAGCCTTTCGTATTCGACTTCTGGAAGGCATTTTCCAAACTATGAAAGAATCTGCAGTTGAATCTGTGAAAAAATATAATATAAAATGTTATTAACCACTATTACCAAACAGTAAATAAATAACAGTCATCAAAAACTTAATGCCGTACTAATTATTTAACATAGCAAATATTTTCCACCAGCACTGCATCACAAAAATGACACTCAATGGAACAAAACAGGCATACAACACTCATAAATCACTCCCTAATATTTTAAATCATTAATTCAGGATGACGATAAGATGTAGCCTATCTAAAGGTTTGTTTAGGCCCAGATCTTTGGACTGTGGTGAATGTGTGTCATTGATCCACATTCAGTCCATCACCTGTTTTGTTTATTTGAGGTGAGGCCAACACATGGTTGCAGATAAGTTTTTCTCTGAAAAAAAACCAAGGTAAAAAAACATGTGAAGGCCTACCAATGAAGTAAATCATTAAATGAAAACCAATACATTTCTGGAAATATGCACTACTAGTGCTTCATAAGATGTTTTGGGTCATATTTATAAGTTATTTGAGTATCTAGTATGCTATTTTACATTCTTCATGGTCCAAATTTATTGTAAATACGCTCCCACCTGCGGTTGGCAAATTTAGATTTTGATTATGGGAGTTAGATAGGCATGTTAATAATTTCCCAAAAATGGTATATAACCCCAAACAACCTTTGTAGCAAATGCTCTTAGCCATGTTATCCACCTCCCATTGGATAACATGGCTAAGAAGTGCTTGCAAATGTGATAAAAAAAGGCCTGCAATGCATGAATATCGCAGAAAAATCAGCGATATTCATGCATTTTCCAGCAAATGCTCTTAGCCATGTTATCCACTTCCTATTAAATAACATGGCTAAGAACTGCTCAGGGCACCATGAGGAACGCTTTCCATTTAAAAAGGGAAAAATAACATCAAAGACACTAAAATGCCTTCTAAATATGAACCCAAACAACCTATGAAGCAATGTGGAAAAAACTGCCGCAATGCATGAATATAGCAGAAAAATCAGCGATATTCATGCATTTTCCAGCAAATGCTCTTAGCCATGTTATCCACTTCCAATTAAATAACATGGCTAAGAACTGCTCAGGGCCCCATGAGGAACGCTTTCCATTTAAAAAGGGAAAAATAACATCAAAGACACTAAAATGCCTTCTAAATATAAACCCAAACAACCTATGAAGCAATGTGAAAAAAAACGGCCACAATGCATGAATATAGCAGAAAAATCAGCGATATTCATGCATTTTCCAGCAAATGCTCTTAGCCATGTTATCCACTTCCTATTAAATAACATGGCTAAGAACTGCTCAGGGCCCCATGAGGAACGCTTTCCATTTAAAAAGGGAAAAATAACATCAAAGACACTAAAATGCCTTCTAAATATGAACCCAAACAACCTATGAAGCAATGTGAAAAAAAACGGCCACAATCCATGAATATAGCAGAAAAATCAGCGATATTCATGCATTTTCCAGCAAATGCTCTTAGCCATGTTATCCACTTCCTATTAAATAACATGGCTAAGAACTGCTCAGGGCCCCATGAGGAACGCTTTCCATTTAAAAAGGGAAAAATAACATCAAAGACACTAAAATGCCTTCTAAATATGAACCCAAACAACCTATGAAGCAATGTGAAAAAAAACCGGCCACAATCCATGAATATAGCAGAAAAATCAGCGATATTCATGCATTTTCCAGCAAATGCTCTTAGCCATGTTATCCACTTCCTATTAAATAACATGGCTAAGAACTGCTCAGGGCCCCATGAGGAACGCTTTCCATTTAAAAAGGGAAAAATAACATCAAAGACACTAAAATGCCTTCTAAATATGACCCCAAACAACCTATGAAGCTCTAACAGTACATATCCTGAAATTTAATTCATTTCAAAATTCGTTTTTAAACACAGCATATAAATCAATTGTATACCTGCATTCATGAAGAAATAACTAAAAATGTCCTTGAGACACATGAAAGTGTTTTCTGGAATGCCCTAGCACCATTTTTGGGACACTATTAACATGGCTAGGTAACTCCCATAATGAAAATCTAAATTTGCCAAGCACAAGTGGGAGCGTATTTACAAGACACTTGCCCCATGAGGAACACTTTACATTTTAAAAGGCGAACATAACATCTTAGACACTCAAATACCTTATAAATATGGCCCAAAACAACCTATGAAGCTCTAGCAGTAAATATCCAGAAATGTAATTGATTTCTGAAATCGTTTTTAAAAGCAACATATCTGTTTCAGCTTACATAACAGACCATGAAATGGCCTCCATGTATTACAATATCTTGTGTTACTGCATGCCAGAATGTTACACCAAATATGCCATTATAATTTCTCTATGAAACTAATTCTATTAGTATATAACTAGAGACAAAACCACATTTTAAAAACACAGCTTTCTTCATCATTTTCTCCTTAAATCATACTATTCTCTATCTAAATTAAATAAATCTTTTCTCACCTTAGCAAATATTTTTTGAGTTTTGAAAACAGTCTCAGAAATACACCAAATTGTCTTCAGCAGAAGAAAAAGGATGCACTCCAAAGGCTGCAGCTATTGAAAGCACAGAAATACAGATATTCTTTTCACATATCTATCATATTAGCCAATCATACCTCTTCCCTCACTTTTTTCAAATCAAAACCCTTCCCCCCTCTGCCCTGTCTGCCTTGTTTCCATAGCAACCACCTCCTGGAAGACCTCTCATGTTTGCAAATTCACACAACAATGTTTCAATTGAACTCTGAACTCTCAGTGCACCTGCGTATCCAGTGCAATCTTTCATTAATTGTTTCTTCCTTGACCATTCAAATTACATCTTTCAAAGAACACATCCATGCACCCTAACTTTCTGTTTTCAGAAATGGAAATGCACCAATCACTGCTAATGAATCATTAGCATTGTAAATCCACAGTTTTTTTTCTTTAGAAACTCCTACTGTTTCAACTGCCCTTTCATTACCACACTTCATCTGACTGCAGAACAACCTTCTTCAACCATGTTTAACGTCTGGATTGTTGGACATAGTTACATCCACTGGGCTCAAAGGTATGCTGAGAGCAGAAATTTACACAACCTCAATTTACAAGATGTGGAAATTAAGTGGTTGGGCCAAAGAGGATTAAAATGTCACCAATTGATACCATTGGTGAAAACCTTTATGCATTTGCCAAAACCTGACCTGTTAATAGTGCACTGTGGAGGTAATGATTTGGGCACTTTGACAGGAGTAGGTCTGGAAATGCTTTTAAAGGACACCTTTGAGCAATTAATGGCACTTTTTCCTCAAACTGCCTTGGTATATTCCAATATATGCCAAAGACAGAAATGGAGGTGGTCCAACCAATTTTGTCCACAAATTGAGAAAGCGAGGAAGCATGTAAACAAATCTGTTTCAGCTTACATGAGAGACCATGGAATGGGCTCTCTTTACAACAATAACTTGCGTTACTACATGCAAGATATCTACAGAGGAGATGGAGTTCACTTCTCAGATGAGGGCAACAGAATTTTCATTCTGAATTTAAGACTGTGCATTGGTACCTACTTATAAGTACCTAAATGTACCATAAACCCAAAAGCTCTTCTCAGAGCTACCCTACATCTGATCACTCACAATTATTATTTTTCTCTAATTTTTTTCACTAATTTTCCACAAAATTCGCTCCCCGGAGCGCTACCCGGTTCGCTAACCGAAAGCTAACCTCGCGGAATTTTTTAAAAAAAAGGTTTTTTTTCCGCACATATAAGCCTCCTCAGCCACGCTCAGAAAACCTAGGGGGTCAAGATAAGTCTAACATGACCCCTTCTACCCATTCTAAACATTATTTGCCCTCCATCTTGTATCTTAATGCGAACGAAACACAAAATGGTGGACTCCCGTAACGCTTAAGGTTCGCTAACCGGGCAGCTTCCCGGAAAGCGGTCCTAAAAAAAGGCGGGAAAGTAATTTACAGAAAAACGACTAGAGACACTCTCACCAAATATAGATTAGCTCATACTACATAACATTCCCTTCCATTCTCACAAATTTCATTGAAATTCCATTTAGCCATTTAGCCTGTAGACCTCTCCAAGTACCGTGAGGTAAATTACTTCACAAAACACATCTGAATTGTTGGAATTGACAACCAATGAAAATGTTACTTTCATTTTCTACTTTTATTACCTGACATTTAATTGGTTATATACCTGTATATATATAAAGGGAGAGAAGGAAACACAGCCATTTTGACTACTACTTCTTGTTGTACCTCCTATTTCAATAGCTTCAAAAAACTTCAACTTCTTTGTGAAGGTAAGTTATAATTTAATATATTGTGCACTATGACTTAATATAGTAGACTTTTTCTGCTAGATATACACTATCCCTCTGTAGTAGTAATGTATTTAGATAGACTTCTCTGTTATAGTTATCAATGGAGTAAGGCTTGTCTTGGTTAAATCACATACACTTTTTTATAGTCCTATTTCCACTCTCATACTATACACTGCCAAAAGATAAATTCACTGATAAAAACTGCCTATCTAAAATTAATCCCAACAGTGCCCTATCTCTACTAATATATATTTTTTTAATCCAAATTTCAGGCAAAATGGAAGGCGAGCAGCAAGATTCATTTTCGATTGAACTGAAGGAGAGCAGCCAAGACAAACTTGATGACTTTATGGATGACAGTAGAGACCACGAACTTCTACAATGTGTTGAAGCAGTAGACAACTTGCTTCAAAATGAAAAACAATTACACCCTATAATAAATTATGACATTTCTGACAATGAAATGTTAGAAAATTTAATAAAGTATGAAACACAATCATAATAAAAAAAATAAATAAATAAAGAAAACAAAAAAAAACAAGAAAAACAACAAACAATTAACATACAGTATTAGAAAAGTCTTTCATTCTTTTATCCATAAAGTTCGCTGCCCAGAAAGCTATCCGGTTCGCGAACTTGGCGCTTACCACGCAAAAAAAAATTTTTTTTTTTGGACCCTCCTAGGCCCTTTTAAAACCTCCACATAAAACCTAGGGGGTCAACGAGGATCTACTATGCCCCCTTATGGTAATTTCCCCCTTTGTTTTGGCCTCCTCTTGTCTCTCGATCCTACCGAGAGACAAGATGGCGGCCGCTCCGGACTGTTTAGAATGTTGACAGACACCGGAGGGCCAATCAGCTTCTCATCGCAAAGTTCCGTTACGCGAAAGGTTCGCTAACCGGATAGCTGCCCGGAGCGCTGTTACAGATATATATCTTGATTTAAACGTTAATTTCTCAAAATCCACTGAAGCACATATATTGAGACCTAGCAAAGGCACATCGGGCTAACAGTCCCTACAATTTTGCCAAGTTTCGTGAAAATCCATTCAGCCGTTCGGGCTAAAAGTGAGTCCAACCGCCCTATGGAAATTAACATGGGAAAAAGGTGTTTTGGGACCCCCCTTTTTTCTCGGCCCCCCCTCCACAAAACCCCCCCAAATTTTCAAGGGCTGCTCAGAAACAAAATGTGCCATTTTCCTGAAAATTTCAGCCAATTCCGTCCACAAACGCCAAAGTTATTAGGCATAGAATTTTCAGAAATCCCATAGGGAAAAAATCCTAACTATATATACCTACTGGCGACCGCCAGTAGGTAATATATATTACCTACTGGCGGTCGCCAGTAGGTAGTTATAGTTAGGATTTTTTTCAATGTTAAATCTCAAAATTCTATTTGGAATAACTTTGGCACCGGTTGACGAATCTGCCTGAAGATTTCCTGAAAATGGCCTCGTCGAGCTCCGGTCCTTCCCTGAAAGTTTGGGGGGAATACGTCAAGCGGGGACCGAGATAAAAGGGGGGTCCCTAAACGCGTTTTTAAATGCTAATTCCTAACTATAACTGGTGTGAAACCTTAAGTATGAAACACAATCATAATAAAAAAAATAAATAAATAAAGAAAACAAAAAAAAACAAGAAAAACAACAAACAATTAACATACAGTATTAGAAAAGTCTTTCATTCTTTTATCCATAAAGTTCGCTGCCCAGAAAGCTATCCGGTTCGCGAACTTGGCGCTTACCACGCAAAAAAAAATTTTTTTTTTTGGACCCTCCTAGGCCCTTTTAAAACCTCCACATAAAACCTAGGGGGTCAACGAGGATCTACTATGCCCCCTTATGGTAATTTCCCCCTTTGTTTTGGCCTCCTCTTGTCTCTCGATCCTACCGAGAGACAAGATGGCGGCCGCTCCGGACTGTTTAGAATGTTGACAGACACCGGAGGGCCAATCAGCTTCTCATCGCAAAGTTCCGTTACGCGAAAGGTTCGCTAACCGGATAGCTGCCCGGAGCGCTGTTACAGATATATATCTTGATTTAAACGTTAATTTCTCAAAATCCACTGAAGCACATATATTGAGACCTAGCAAAGGCACATCGGGCTAACAGTCCCTACAATTTTGCCAAGTTTCGTGAAAATCCATTCAGCCGTTCGGGCTAAAAGTGAGTCCAACCGCCCTATGGAAATTAACATGGGAAAAAGGTGTTTTGGGACCCCCCTTTTTTCTCGGCCCCCCCTCCACAAAACCCCCCCAAATTTTCAAGGGCTGCTCAGAAACAAAATGTGCCATTTTCCTGAAAATTTCAGCCAATTCCGTCCACAAACGCCAAAGTTATTAGGCATAGAATTTTCAGAAATCCCATAGGGAAAAAATCCTAACTATATATACCTACTGGCGACCGCCAGTAGGTAATATATATATATATATATATATATATATATATATATATATATATATATATATATATATATATATATATATATATATCTCCTCTTTTTATGTTTGTGCCCGTCCCGGTTTTTAATTTTGAAAATCTGGTCACCCTAGGAAGAGCGGAGGTCTCCTGACCTCACCATGAATGGGGGGGGGGGTTCTGATCCTTGGATTCATAAATTGCAGCCAAGTGAGTTGGCAGCTCTCCTACCTGAGCAGAAAGAGGCTGGAAGTGATGTCACCGCCGCTGCTCGTGCTGTCTCTACCACCGCTGACCCGGAAGAGGAAACCCTTCTCCCTTTTATACAGTGTGCAGCTCAGTGGATTTCATAAGCAGGCGAGGAGCGCTCTCTGGTGGCCCCTGACGGAACTGCCACCTCCAGGCTCCAGCTGTGAATACATTTCACACAAACAAGCATTTATACCTGCAAAGAGCTGGGATTTCAGATGTCACAGACGTGAATGTTTTTAAGGGTCAGACAGTTCAAGTACAGGGCCTCACACTTGGTTGCTGCTGAAAAAAGTATTTATAGCTTCACTTCAGATTGCATCTTCCACACCCTGACGTAAAGGACTAAAGAGTATTTACAGAAAGGCGACAACTGGAAGAGACAGTCTGAATTTCAATGAATATATCAGTATTTTAATGAATATATATCTGTATTTTAATGAACATATATATCTGTATTTCAATGAATATATCGGTATTTTAAAGAATATATGAGTATTTCGGTCAGTTTTGCAATTAAACTGGGCAGCTTATTTATTCTTTTAAATAATTTATTTGCAGTTTTTCAAATCCACAACTTGCTACGTAGCAAAGAAAACAGAGGTAAATACCATGGAGTTTTAAACACCAGATCCAATCAAATGTGTCATAGGTCATGTGTCAAAGCGACAATTGAAAGAATAGCTTATTTCTAATTTTCCTATGTCTGTGGCTTATTCCTTATATTTGATACGGTTTTATATCCCCGAACAAGACTGAATTGTAGGTTCTAATTAGGTTTTGAGTTTCTGGTTTAAGAGCACAACTGTCTCCTAAAATATTAAGATGGCCTCTTCCAGGCTTTGTTTCTTTGTTTACAGTAACCACCTCACTCTCCCAACAAAGATTCACTGACAAAAAATAAAACAATTTATCTTTGAAACAACTAATTCCTAAGATAGAGATATCAAGTATGAACCAGAAATTTCTCCCACAGTTTGCATTGTATCATAAAAATGAGTGGGTGTTACTGGTCTGAAGAACAGGGGAGGGGCATTTCATTACTCGAAAATATTCTACTCCTTTACATAGGACCCTATATCATAGTCAGCAGCGGTGCGTCCATTGGGGCGTAGCCCTACTAAGCCTGGTGGACGCACCTGCGCTGCGTGACACACTGTGAGAGCACCGATAATAACATAAAGCGCCGCTTCAATCCGCTTGCGGGAAACACCCGATGGAATAGGCAGTGCGCAGAGGGTGGGGCTGCCGGGCTGGCTGGCTGGTGGTCTGCAGCCTGCGCATGAGGAATTTCGGGCAGAAACTTGCCCATGCATGCACGTTAGCGTGAAGTTCCCATTAGAGGCTGAGAAGGACCGAAGGGGCCAAGTGATGGTGCTGCTTTATCCGGGCCCGTCATTTTAAAGGTGCCAGGGCGAGTAGTCTGTGTGCCCACCTAGCCAATCCTGGCACTTATGCAACGCCAGGATTGACTGGTCCACCGCGCGGAAGGACAGGCAATCCATTATTGGATGCCGCGCGTGAGTGGTGGCACACTGGCTAGGCTCAGCACTTTATCAATCATGGCCAATCACTGTGACTTCAGCATGTGAAGCCATTCAGTGATTGGCCATTTGGGGACGTGCGCGCCGTGCCGTTGCTGTGACTGTGTACTACTACTGTACTCTTAAGTTTCTAGTAGGGGGCGGGGCTCCCTCTCTGTCTTGTGCGCGCAGGCCAGGCAGCACCAGCAGCACGTCTTTCCGACGGTGACACTTAGACTCTGAGTTGAAATTTTCGAATACTATAAAAAAAAGTAGGTCGCGCTTGGGGGCAGGGCAGGCGTATTTATAATTTTATATATATAATGATGACAATCATGTCTTGATGTGATGATGACTGAGGCCAGGGCCGCACAGCAGACTGAGTTCGAGTGAGGGGGGAAGCCGCGGAGCGGAGGGGCCCTTCTTAGAACACTGACTGTCTGTAGCGTGTGTAAGCCAGGGCCTGCCTGACTGAGTCCGAGTGAGGGGGGAGGCTGCGGAGCGGAGTGTCCCCTTCTTTGAACACTGACTGTCTGTAGCGTGTGTAAGCCAGGGCCTGCCTGACTGAGTCCGAGTGAGGGGGGAGGCCGCGGAGCGGAGGGGCCCTTCTTTGAACACTGACTGTCTGTAGCGTGTGTGAGCCAGGGCCTGCCTGACTGAGTCCGAGTGAGGGGGGAGGCCGCGGAGCGGGGGGCCCTTCTTTGAACACTGAGTGTCTGCAGCGTGTGTAAGCCAGGGCCTGCCTGACTGAGTCCGAGTGAGGGGGGAGGCCGCGGAGCGGAGGGGCCCTTCTTTGAACACTGACCGTCTGTAGCGTGTGTAAGCCAGGGCCTGCCTGACTGAGTCCGAGTGAGGGGGGAGGCCGCGGAGCGGAGGGGCCCTTCTTTGAACACTGAGTGTCTGTAGCGTGGGTAAGCCAGGGCCTCCCTGACTGAGTCCGAGTGAGGGGGGAGGCCGCGGAGCGGTGGGGCCCTTCTTTGAACACTGACCGTCTGTAGCGTGTGTAAGCCAGGGCCTGCCTGACTGAGGGGGGAGGCCGCGGAGCAGGGGGGCCCTTCTTTGAACACTGACCGTCTGTAGCGTGTGTAAGCCAGGGCCTGCCTGACTGAGTGAGGCGGCGGCCTTCTGCCTGCATCATCCGCAAGTGAGTGACTGAATGTCGAAGAGGCCTCTCCCGACCCTTCTCCTTCGACAGTCAGAGCGGGACCCTGCCGTGGTTGCAATAACAAGCGGACATTTTGTGGAAAAGATATGTGCGGGCCCAGGACCTGTGCACGTGCCTGCCATGTAAAGAATGTATTTTATGAGAAATAGAGAAGCAAACCACAGGGAAACAAACCAGGGGCTGCTAAGTGAAATGAAAGAGGCGATACCGTGGTGTGTCATTTTTTGTATTATAGCACCTATGCCGCTGGAATGACACCGCAAAGCGCTGCTACTAGACGCAGGAGATGACGGCAGGCGTTGGTAATTGCATTGGGAATGGTTGAATGATTTTTATGAAGTGATTGTGAGGAAGAGAGCGCCTTGTATGTGAAAGGGGCGGATTGTCGAAAAGTTTCCTAAATGTGAGCAATCTAACATTTTAGAGACGACTCTCGCCGATGATGAATGAAGGCTTCAGGCTGTCATAGCACGTGGCTCTCAATAGAACAGCCAATCCCTTCTCCCTGTCCAGCACAAACAACGTGCACGCGGCTGGGACAATCGTCAAACTCCCCCGAGCACACTTCCGCTCTGCAAACAAAAATGGACGGTTTCTGAGCAGTGCACAGCGGGCTGTTGTACTCGAGGAGCAGCAGGTGCAGGCGACTGCCTCCTTTGGAGTGTGTGTCGATCATGTGAGCTGGTTATAAAATAAGAGCTGTGAAGGGGCAATATAAAGGTGACATTTAAGGCAATGTACACTTGTTGTATTGTAATTATTGTATATGTTTATACAACGCCTACTACTGCCCCTGAAACGGCGTTATAGCGCTTTAGGGAAATGCTGCTCACTCAATGAGGCCTCCTATGTGAAAATAAATTCTGTTGACTCTTCAACAAAACTGCACCTCGCCTGTTTTAACCTGCTATTGCCAAGGACATCATTGCGACATAGTTCCATAAAAAAATAAACATGGTCAAGCTGTAGCGCACTATGGTGCCCTGCAGCCGTTCGTCGTGATTGATGCGGGGCCGGGCCTGGCATGACCACAGTGACAGACAGAGAGCACAGACAGAGAGCACGGCCGGGCCGGGCCTGGCATGATCAGAGTGACAGACAGAGAGCACAGACAGAGAGCACGGCCGGGCCGGGCCTGGCATGGTCAGAGTGACAGACAGAGAGCACGGCCGGGCCAGGCCTGGCATGATTGCAGTGACAGACAGAGAGCACAGACAGAGAGCACGGCCGGGCCGGTCCTGGCATGGTCAGAGTGACAGACAGAGAGCACGGCCGGGCCGGGCCTGGCATGATCGCAGTGAGAGACAGAGAGCACAGACAGAGAGCACGGCCGGGCCGGGCCTGGCATGGTCAGAGTGACAGACAGAGAGCACGGCCGGGCCGGGCCTGGCATGATCGCAGTGAGAGACAGAGAGCGCGGTCGGAAGCATTCATTGTGGTCGAGGGAGTGTCTCTGTCATTTGTTATGAGATGACAGTGGCTACTCAGTGGCACAATCGTGTACCCTGCATAGTGCATAGTAGCTTCATATTGGCCAACAAGGTGTGCAGCATGTTTTTATGAGAAGTTGTATTTTACGGTGAGGCATAGTCAGGGCTACCAGAATGATGTGATTCTGCGATGACTGCATTTTCCACGTAAAGTTACATTAATGCTCCCACTTCAGCCATCAAAAGCAATCTGAATAGGAGAGGGAAAAGCAATTCTTGAATGAAGTTAAAAATGGTTTAATGTTTATCCCTTGCGATTCACCAGCTAGCTTTACTAGAATCCCATGGGCATCATAGATTTTGCCTTTCTATGGACATGTACTACTTTCATATCTGAAACACATTAGACTACTAGTTGAAATGTATTATTTCTATTAATGGAACGTGTATTAGAGAACAATTGATACTAACATAAGAATATTTACATTGTTATCGTCCTCATGAACAGTGGGCCGCACTGAGTTTTTGTCCTTTCAAAACTACCAAAACACTCCTATTAAATGATGTCACTTAGCACCGGCACGAAGTCAGGCGTTCAGATGCAGACGGGATTTTTGATTACGTAGAATAATTACAAAGATTGCCCCGATGGAATTTCGAACCGATAGTTCTGCATTACATACATTCAATGGTCCAATTTAGTTACACAAAATGACAATTATACTAAGGGAAATTTAATTAAATGAGCAGCGAAATAATTGCATGTAAGAAATGGGGTTACCAAATCTCCAAGGGGGGTAGCATGGAGCAGAGCGGGCAGGCTAAACTACGGAGGACATGTGAAGCACTCACGCAGTAACCACAAACGGCACACCAGGCACACTACAAAAGAGTCACGGCACCACCTTTGGTTGGAAAAAGAATAAGTTTAGTGATATCTCCAACCTGCAAGGTAAAAAGGAACAAAATAGTGGTAATCACAACAAGGCGCCAACTGGCACCAGAGCCAAGTACATCAGGGGGGATTATTACATGGGACGAAAGGGTTGAGTCCATAAGTCCATAGCTGAAATAAAGAAGAATGTGATTAAGTTATCAGTAGACCTGGGGCCAATCTGGCGGGGCCAACTCAGGCTCTCTTCCTTAGGGGGTGGCTGTAATTTTAAAATCCCACATTAGCGCACATACATCTCATGCGTTATACGCCAATCCCCACCCCTGTAAGGGAATAACAACAGGGTATCACAGCATACAATATACAGGAACACCTGGAATAAATCAGTACAGCAGCTCATAAACCTGGGGCATGAACAGGGGCCTGGAATAACTCGTCAGGCCAGCATAGGGGCAGGACACCTGCAATAAAAGGGCACACCACGGTTTACTCCATCCTCAACCTGTGGACATAAAACATCAGGCGGAGCTTGTGATGCTTGCACTCTTCCAGGAGCATCACTACATTAGCAACCGGCAACACCACATTAGGTCAGGGAGATGACTGTCTCATCAGGTAATTGGCACCTTGCGTTCCATAAAACCATAAGCATAAACCATCAGGGGGTATACAACAGCCAACCCTCCGCATGCAGATAAACATTAGGCATACACATTACGCTGTGACATTAGGCATTTAACCATAAGCATTTCAACACTGGCGCATTATTCCTGAGCAATACCCTGGGCTTCCCACACATTGCGCACCTCACCAGTGCGTATATTAGGCTCACTTAGGCAGGTAAATAACATCCGCAGGGGCCCACAACCTTAGTTGCATAACAGCCTGGAATCAGCGTAGGATCACCTAACAGGCGTGAAACATCAACATACATTGGCATCAGTAACGGTAGTAACTAGTCACAACCAATCAAACATTTCCTGTTACCTGGTCACTGTGCAGGAATAAACATTTCACTAGGGCCACCATAAATACCTCTTCAGGCGACTAACACTTCCCTAGGGGGGCAGTTGGCCTTAGCAGCATAACGCATGGGGATGCCCACAATTAACCTGAGATATGGCCCTAACTCAGGGGGCATCAATAATCCCTTGGGGGACCCTATGGGCTAGATCTCGGGCCCCCTACAACTGGCACAGTCTGCTGGGGCCCTCGGCTCCGCTCAGGCCCAACGTTGCAGGTGCCCACTGCCAGACGGGGCACCTGGAAAGCTAGTCTTGTCCTGGGGGCGGGCACCGACCCTGTGCCCCGACACACCCCCTAACTCCACTATAAGCAGCCCCACTCACTGGCTGCTTCTAGGCTGCTGGGTCCGGGCTCCAACTACACTGCTGGCCCCTTTGTCACGGGGGCGATCAGGAGGCTCCACGCGGTCTTCTCCTGGAGCTTCTGCACCACAATCGGGCTCCCTTTTCCTCACGGGAGCCCAGCAGCCACTTGACACTTCCGTCCGCTTCTCCCCGTGAGGGCAGGGCTCCTCTTCCACTGGGAGCCCTGCAGGCGATGTGCCGATCTCGTGGGGGGGTTTCCCTAACCCGAACTTCAAAGCGGAGGGGGCAGGCACCGGCAATGTGCCTCGAGGCCCCCTCCCTCCCTCCGGGCTCTTCACTCGGGGCTCCCTCTTGCTGCCATCTCTGCAGGCGGCGGAGGGACAAAGGCGGGACACAAGAGGGGCTCTCCTGCTGTCTCCGAGGGCCCCGCCGAGAACAGCTCGCGCTCCCAGCCTCCTCCAGGTCCTGACCGGCGGGGTGGGCTCCCGTTCCGGTCACTCTCACCCGGGCTCCCTCTAGGCTACAGGGGCCCCGCAACGGCGCTCCTCACAATCCCGGGGCTCCCTCCTCATCAGGGGAGCCCCGTGGCACCTTCGGCCGGCTTCTTTCCCGCTTCCTCTGCGGCGGGCTTGCACAGACCGGCGGGGTGGCCTCCCGGACCGGTCGCTCTTCACGGGGACCCGGGACTTTGGTCCTCCGCTCCTTCTCTGGCTGCCGGGCCGGCAGCCAATTGCTGAGCGGCCTTCCGGGGGCCCGGCCGCGCAGCCAATCCGTGCGCGGCATGGCTGGGGGCGTGGCCAATGACGCCGTCAGGCGCCCCCGTCACATGACACGGGCCCGGACGGCTTCAGGGCCTAGCGCGGCCCTCTCCCCACTTCGGCGGCCCCCTCCTGGCATCGGGGGCTGCCGCAACAATGCACACCCCAGCAGGGGATCTCCTCAAGGCGGCGCCGGGCCGCGGCTGTGATTTTCGGCGCTGCCACACAGCGCGAGGCCAGGACAAGGGGTAGGCTCCCTTTCTTGTTAAGTAGTCCTCTCACAGAAAGCGCGCCAAAACACGGCAGATAAGCGCTTTCAAAGGGTACCAGTTCCTCGGGGGCACAAGACAGCTCCTCATACAGCTCCTCACACAGTTGGCAAAGGGGCCACAGCTTCCTTGGGGGCACCAACCTCTTCAAAACAGCGCTTCCCCAGCACAGCGTCTGGCAGGCACACCTCACGGAGGTGGGCGAACAGTTCCGCAGCCAGCCCCAGGGGCACACTCCTCACCTCCTGGGGGGAGGGGTTCAAACCCACAGCATTCCTCCTCTTCTGCGCACCTCTTTCCCTCAGCGCTGGCGTAGTTCAAGGTCCCACAGCGTCAGGGACCTAGGGGGCTCTCCTTTGTTAGGGGCCCTGGGGACAGCAGAGGGGGGGGTTTAGGGGTGCAGGGCCCAGCTCACAGGCCCATGTGGCGGTGTCTCCTTGCAGCAGGTCCCCTCACGTCCCTGTCCCAGCTCTGTCTCTCCCTCTGGTGGCACTTCCCCCTACTTATACCCTCCTCCCTCACAGTGCCAGAACCTTCCGGAATGTTGGGGAAAACTGGTTCACACTGGCTCAAGGGGAGGGGTTGAGCACCCTGGGTGCCAGGCTTCCCTCCAAAGGCTAGGGGTGGCTGGGTAATAATAACTAGACCGCCAACCTGACGCAGTCAGGTGGCACTACCCAGGGCCATGGCATCCATTTTAAAAACACAGTACATTTCAGTCAGGTGCATTTTTAACATGGGGGAATATTTTCTGCACACCATTTAATAACATTTAATTTTACAACAGGGCAACTCTTACCACACATGGTCCATACATATTTAATACCATGGGGGAGACATTCAAATTAGGGGGGCAAAAAGCGAAAATATTTGGGGGAAAGGCCAAGTCCAACATTGCAACTCTCGTTAGTTGGTGGTAATATCAGTGAAATGAACAGGGATAATAGCAAGAACACCCCTGTAATCCATGTGTTTTAGAAAAATCATGACACAATTTCTATAAATAAACTATAAAACTTTCCGCTGTGCCCCTGATGACTGCTGCGAGATGGTGTGGCACTCTGCAGACCCATGAAGAGCATGGAACTCACCCTGTTTGTGATGGGGCCTGAGCTCTCTTCCAGAGCCACGTGTTTGAGTGGCGGGGTGGTCCTCACTCCCCTCCTGCAGAGAGACAGGACAAGGGACCAGGCCATAATTGACTGCCCCTAAAGAAGGGACAGTTACATTGGTGAAGCACCCCAGGGGCTAAAAAGGGAGAAAAGGGAGCAGGTCAGTGTCCCGCTGCACTGATCAAGTGGAATCAGCCTGAGGAGGGAGGGGCTGAGAGGAATCAGCCTGAGGAGGGAGGGGCTGAGAGGAATCAGCCTGAGGAGGGAGGGGCTGAGAGGAATCAGCCTGAGGAGGGATGAACATGTAAAACGGTGGCGCTTGGGGTCATTGCGCTTGACTGATCCGAGCTTACTAAGGGAGGCCTTGAGGACACCCGCTGCTCTGCCTCCCCCACCTACAGCGGCCCAGTGCACTAAGTACTGGTTCCTTCTGTTAGTCATATTTATCAAAAGGAGGGAGAGTGATTGATCACTTGATCAACGGACACTAATTACCACTCAGAGTGGTGGAAGGTCCAGTAACAGCTTGTGTCCGTATCTAGTACAAATGATGCAAGAGGGAGGTTGCTGTACTGTTCCTATGTTGAGGAGGGGAAAAGTTTAGCTGGCATGACCAAAGGTGTTTGAATGGCACCTTGGGGCATCCATTGTGTTGGATGTATTTGCCTTACACACCCCGAAGGATGTCATGCTTCATCATCGGCGTTTGCTCCTCGTCGGGGAGGCGGTGCAATCCCCGACGGGCTCACCTCAAGAGGGGCTCTTTGGCGGAGATCTTTTATCCAACAGCCTTATGGTGAAGTGGGGGTGTGTGGGCAGGGTGGTATGTGATGATGATGTAGTTGCTAAAATGTAGCTAGGGGTACCGGAATTCACTTTATTCTGGGGGTCCCCTGGCTGCAATTAAAACGTGTGGCTAGCTTGCTAAGTGTCAACAGATAAGGTTGAGTGACACTAGAGAAGACTATGGTTAGAGTCCACAAAATGTTTGCACATTTTTGTATGGGTTTTCCTGCAGCGAAAATTGCTGCGATGTTCGGTGATTCGGACGGGGCACACTCAGAAACTGTGTGAAAATAGGGCAGTAGTGGTGTGGATGGGTGATATTTTAAAAACAGTGATTAAAAGAGCAGCAGGTTAGGAGGGGTGTAATACCCATTTAGACTTAAATCATATATAGTGCAAGTAGTCTAGGCACCCTTAGAAAAGGTAAGTATTATATTGCATGTCTATGGCAAGAACCAGACAAAGAATCACAAGCACACGCTTAACAGAATGCTCTGTCTACATAGTATGTAATCCCTACTCACCTATAGGGCAGGGACTACCCGAGCCATCACTTCACCATAAGGCTGTTGGATAAAAGATCTCCGCCAAAGAGCCCCTCTTGAGGTGAGCCCGTCGGGGATTGCACCGCCTCCCCGACGAGGAGCAAACGCCGATGATGAAGCATGACATCCTTCGGGGTGTGTGAGGCAAATACATCCAACACAATGGATGCCCCAAGGTGCCATTCAAACACCTTTGGTCATGCCAGCTAAACTTTTCCCCTCCTCAACATAGGAACAGTACAGCAACCTCCCTCTTGCATCCTTTTGTTAGTCCTCATTCCATGGATCGCCAGCACATGCATAATCTGCTGACTTTAACAAAATAATATTTCTAGCTCAAATGGATCAAAAGGTTCTAAAAATGTCGTATAATTACAATTTATAGATTTTTTTTAAAGTTTGAGTTTTATTGAAGAAAAAAGGAAAAGAGTGGGGGAGGGGAGGAAAAAACAGAGCAGTGGGTAAAGCATTGAAATGCATCGTAGTACAGTACGTCAACTGATTAAGGTAAAGAATACTGGCAATATTTCGAGAAGGCATATGAATTAAGCATCAATGAGCATGAAATACATGAAAACTGAAGTCAAAACAAGAAATAGAATATATAATGCAAAATACAAGCATAAGCATAGATGGAAGTGTAATTATACTTATAATTAACAATTAAAAGGCAGAAGGGGAGGATTCATGGTGGTTTGCGGACTTCAACTACGTCTGGAGTTAGGAATGGTCGTGATGGGGCAGAGGAAGATAGGTAGGTAACTAAAGGTAACCAAAGGAGATCACGTTTGATTGCCAAGGAAATAGGGGAAACGTAATTAGTGTCCAACCTATGATGGAAACAGACTGCGCTCCACCAAGCATTATAGGAAACTTTTGTGGCCTCTTTCCAGTTAGAAGTGATAGTGTGGAATGCGACTGCTATGAGGAGATCAAGGAGTTGGTAGTGGTGAGGAAATTGGGGTAGATGGGGGGAGAGGGAGCCTAAAAAGACATCAGCGGGAGAAAAAGGGATGAGAAAATGAAAAATCTTTTGTAATTGGATCCAGACTGAGCTCCAAAACCTGGATATAGGAGGGCAATCAAACAACATATGTTTCAAGTCTGCTGAGGGGCAAGGGCAGGACCAGCAAGTAGAAGGAGTATCAGAGGAAAAACGTGACAGAGTAAGTGGGGTAAAGGGGATCATGTTATAAATAAAGTATAAGGTTTGGGTATTCTGAGCGGCTCTAGAGGATTTATGTAGCTTAGACCAGATCTTGTCCCAGAGAGGAATTGACAGATCAAGGGCAAGGTTGGATTCCCAAGCAATCTCAGTCTTTGACTTCGTCCTGGTAGGCATGAACCGGAAAGAATTATACAAAGATGAGGCAGAAGGCTGTGAGTCCAGTAATGTGGATGTGGACGCGTATTCCGTAGGGATATTAGTAGAGGGAGGCAACGTTTGGAGGTAAACTGTGAGAGCAGGAAGCAATGAGTCATATTGGGTACAAGCGCTGGAGGGCAACGAGAAAGAGGATTGAAAATCTGAAAAGGAAAGAGGTAGATCCTGAGAGAGGAGCTGAGAAATCCAATACAGGCCTCAGGAATGCCAAGACCTCCAATAAAGAGTATGATTGCGAATTTTTAAAAGAGAATTGTACCAGATAGACTGTTCATGGAAGGAAAGGAGGGAGGGGTACAACGAGGATAAGAAGGGATGTAGAAGAGTGCGGCAGTGAGAAATAATAGGAGTACGAAGACGGATTGGCAAGGACGTGAAGGACAAGAGTTCCCGGAAGTTGAAGGGAGAGATAAATGAGGATTCCAAGGTAAGCCAAATGGGAGAGTGAAAAGGAAAATCCGAGGAGAGCCAGCGGATAGATTGTTTTAGGGTAAAAGCTCTATGGTAGACTCTAAAGTCGGGAAAACGAACACCAGCCTGATTTTTATCCTTACGAAGAGTAGCAATCGCAATCCGAGAACGTTTGCCATTCCAAAGGAACTTGAGAAGCAATGAGTCAATTGTTTTGAAAAAAGAAGCTGAAATGAGTAATGGAAGCATGGAAATAGTATACAGAAGAAGGGGAGAGAGCATCATTTTAATAGAATTTAGGCGGCCCCACCAGGATAGAAAGAGATGGTTCCAGCGAGTAATTGCCGTTTCCAATTTTTCAGAGACATAAGTAAAATTCAGTTTGAGGGTGTCAGATAAGCGGGGAGCGAACCAGACACCTAGGTATTTGATTTTAGAAGGCTGCCAAGAGAAACCAGTATGAGCAAATAGGTGTTTCTTACAAAGAGAATTTAACTGGAGAATTTCACATTTATCGACATTTAGGCGATAGCCAGAAACATCAGAGAAAGAAGAGACTTGTTGTAAAAAGGGAGGTAGCGAAGAGAGAGGATCGGAGCAATAGAAGAGAATATCATCGGCATATACCGAAAGCTTAACCTGACGTGGACCAAAACCAAAGCCGGAAATGTTATCGTCTTGACGAATTTTCGTAAGGAAAGGTTCTAAGGCTAAGACAAATAGGAGTTGGGACAAGGGGCAACCCTGGCGAACACCTCGGTGCAAAGAGAAATAATCAGAGGTCATTCTGATAAAATCGAGGCTATCTACTCCTCCTTCCCCACTGCCAATATTGTAAGGCAAAAAGAGGAACCCACCACTCCCTCTCCTCAGCAGCCCACCCTACTTGAATTTGCAACTATATCAGAAACTGACTCTATTGCTGAACTTCTTAAATGCAAATCGGGCTCTCCGAAAGACCCTTGGCCAGCCAAGCAGTATAAAAATCTTGCCTCCGTTCTTAATCCCTGTTGGACAGGCCCCATGAAGGTCTCGCTCCCTCCCCGCATGACAGGGCCCGGACGCCGGCTCTCCAGGTGCTACCCACAGAAGCCACCCGAAATCCGTCCCCTACGGGACGCCTGCCCCCGGATATCCCTGTATCACTGGCCCGGGCCACCGTCAGCACTATTGCCCGACCCAGCCGCCATCTTGGACACTGCACCACAAGGCCGCGTGGCCCCAGCTCGACCCCAACCCTGGGCCTGGCCAGGCCCCGACATCCCGGCACCACCATCCACCCAGGAGGTGAACGGACCACTTGGCAGGTCATGGGAGGAAGAAGTGTTGATGGCTCTCCACCGCCAGGTGCCGATCGCCCCCAGCCTTCCCGGGCGTTGGCTCCACCCCCCTGCTGGGTGTCTGGACTCCCTCATCCTGGACCTCCCGACCTCCAAGTGCGAGGGTCCGGACATCAAAGACCTATAACTGAGGCAGCTCCAGAGCAGGAAGACAGTTGTATCCTGGAGTCGAGAGACACCGTGAAGAACTCATCCTTGACGAACTGTTGGCGCTGCCGCAGCCCTGCCTTGTAAACTGTCGTCCTGCCTGCTGGCGCTGCCGCGGCCTTCTGCAACCATCATCCTCGTCGGGACCTGCTGGCGCTGCAGCGGCCCGACCTTCCCGAACGCCCAGCTCGAGGATTGTGAGCTACCATCATCTCATCTCAACTACCAGATTGGTAACAAGACTGTCCCGCTACCCCCTTTCCCTTCCAGAGACTAGAATTGAGAGGACCCTCGTGTCCTAATCTCATTGTACCGTACTACCTTACTTCAAGAACGGCATAAAGAGCGTTAACCTTATCCTTGTGTGGTGTCCATCTGTGGGGGGGGAAGTTACTTGTCTGTACGATCGCTGGAGACGGCCCTCACCGGAGGCCTCTCCCCTTGTCCTCGGCCGACCCTCCAGGTCCCTGTCTAACATTGGTGGCCAGCGGCGCGATCCGAATCAACGCGTAACGTACAGAAAGTAACTCACCCCACGACTCAACCACAATGACAACAAAAGAGAGCGGACCTGCAGAGAAATTCCAGATGGAAAAGCT
This sequence comes from Lissotriton vulgaris, assembly GCF_964263255.1. Classification (NCBI taxonomy): domain Eukaryota; kingdom Metazoa; phylum Chordata; class Amphibia; order Caudata; family Salamandridae; genus Lissotriton; species Lissotriton vulgaris. The sequence continues at coordinate 55,685,652 of NC_141685.1, forward strand.
AGAAGATTACAGCCATCGAGAGCTAAAGCAATTTTGCATGGAACTGGGCATTGCTACCACCGGGCTGAGCACAAAAGAGGACTTCAAACACGCCCTAGAATCTTGGGCAGAAACGGGGGCGGCTGCACCCCGGAACCGAAACAGCGAGCCACCCGAAACAACCACCACTCCGACGGAAGAAAGGAGGACGGGTCTCTCCCCGGAAGAGATCCAAGAACGAGAGAAAAGCCGACTCCATGAATTGGAGTTGGTGCGGCTCCAGTTGGACGGAGAGCTGAAACTAGCCGAACAAAAGATAAACTTAGAACACTTACGGCTCCGAGAAGAGCGGGAAGAAAAGCAAAGGCAGAGAGAACTAGAAGAAAAAAGACTGGCATACGAACACGAGCGCAAGCTAGCAGAGATAGAAATGCGGAAACAGAATAAAGATCTAGGGGTGCCCGAGCGCCCGCACACCCCGGGCACCACCGAACCAAAGGTCCACATCCCCAAGGATGTGGTCCGTGAATACTTTCGGAACGACGACATACAGCAGTGGTTCAAAGCCTACGAGATCGCCATGACCTCCCACCGGATCGATCGAAGTGACTGGGGAGCCGGTCTATGGGGGAGGTTCGTCAACGAAGGACGCAATGCCCTGCTACAGCTCCCGGACCATCAAATGACGTCCTATGACCACATGAAGGCCGCCCTCCTCACTCGATATGGGCTGACGCCCGAAATGTACCGCCAGAGGTTCCGCGACTGCACCCGGATCCCGGGTACGACTTGGGTAGAATATGTGAACTATTTCAGCCGAGCCTTCGAGGGATGGATCAAGGGTAGCCACGTAACAACCTACGAGCAGCTCTTCAACTTCATTGTGTGGGAGCACCTCTCCAACAACTGCTTCGTCGAGCTCAGGCAGCACCTCCTCGACAGTAAATTGACTGAACCACGGCAGCTCGCCGCTGAGGCTGACCGGTGGGAAAGCACCCGAGTGGCCCGGAGTGGGCCCAACGAGCAGAACAGAACCAACCAAGGTCAGCATCGTCCCCGAGGAGGAGGAGGAGGTCAGGGCCGGGGCAGAGACGCCGTCCCGGCCGCTCCCGCGAACAACACCCCGCCCCCGGCCGGCCGGGGCAACCCCCCGATGCGCCCGGGGTTCCGAACCAATGTTACTTGCCACCGATGCCAGCGAGTCGGCCACTATGCCAGTGACCCGAACTGCCCCAAGAACCAGACTCCTGGGCCCCGCCAGGTGGCTGCCGCCGCCTTAGGAGAAGAGCAAATATCCGAAGAGCATGAAGAGTAGGAACAGGAGCAGCCCGAGTGGGAACCTGCCGCCATGGTCCTGGCTTGCCTAGGGGGAAGAGACATGATCCCGCGGGCTCCCCTACCCGCCAACACCAGGAAATACAGCCAGTGGGTGAACATAAATGGGCGCAAGGCCGAAGCCCTGCGTGACACGGGGGCCAGTGTGACGGCCGTCCGCTGTCACCTTGTGGCCCCAGAACAAATCCTGCCAAATGTTCTTTGCCCCGTCCGATCGGCCGACAATTCTGAGAGCCTGTGTCGGATGGCCTGCGTCCCCTTTGAATGGGGAGGAGTGTCCGGTATGCTAAAAGTGACTGTCCAGTTTGATGCCCCCGTGGACTGCCTCCTGGGAAATGATCTCGAGAGTTCCCCTTGGGCGGCCGTTGAAAGAAGAGAGCACCTGGGGATGTTGGGCCTCCCGGACTGGGCGTGCGTAACAACCCGGTCCATGGCCGCCCGCACCATCCCCAAACCCGAAGAACCCGAATGGCCAGCACCTCCTCCACCGCTCGCTCCAGAGGTAGACACCGTCCATACCGACCCCCCGGAACAAACCCAAGAAGGGCCCGCTCAGCCCCAAGACCTTCCAGACCTGGCTCAGTGGCGTTAAGAAGGGGGACCCACCCAGGAGCAATTCCGGCAAGAGCAGAAGACCTGTCCCTCCCTCGAGGGACTGCGACAGCAAGCACTCGCCCAGAGCGCGGGAGACCCCGCCGGGGCCCACTGGATCTATTGGGACATTGACCTATTGTACAGCGAACAAAGAATCGCGGAGTTGGGGGCCAGTCGAGTGCTGGTGGTGCCCCTCCGCTTCAGAGACTTCCTGTTGAACTTAGCCCATGATGTCCCCCTGGCTGGACACTTGGGGCAAGACAAAACCTACCACCGCCTGGTAACCCACTTTTACTGGCCAAAAATGAGAAATGACGTCTCCAACCACTGCCGGTCCTGCCCCACCTGCCAGGCCAGCGGGAAGAGCGGCCGCAAACTCAAGGCACCCCTGCAACCATTCCCTGTTGTTACCACCCCGTTCGAAAGGGTGGGCATAGACATTGTGGGGCCCCTAGACCCCCGAACAGCACAAGGGCATTGATTCATCCTGGTCCTGGTGGACCACGCCACCCGCTATCCCGAAGCCGTTCCCCTTCGAACTGTAACAGCGCTAGTGGTAGGCCGAGCCTTAATGGGGATCTTCTCTCGAGTGGGCTTCCCCCGGGAGGTCGTCAGCGACAGGGGCACAAACTTTATTTCGAAGTATATGAAATCACTCTGGCAGCAGTGCGGAGTCACCTACCGATCCACAACCCCCTATCACCCGCAAGGAAACAGACTAGTCGAGCGGTTTAACCGCACTCTCAAGGGGATGATCATGGGGCTGGAAGAACCCCTACGACGCCAGTGGGACGTGCTGCTCCCGTGCCTCCTCTTCGCCTACCGAGAGGTCCCCCAGAAGTCCCTCGGCTTCAGCCCCTTCGAACTCCTGTACGGACCCCCCGTTCGAGGGCCCCTCAGCCTAGTTAAAGAAGAATGGGAAATGGCCCCCCTGAAGACCCCTCCAGACGTCTACAAGTACCTCCTGACCCTCCGCAATCAGACCAGGCGATTCAGAGAGATCGCCAAAGCCAATCTTGAGGCCAGTCAGGAGGACATGAAGAAATGGTACGATCAACATGCCTCCTCTCTCGAGTTCGAGCGTGGTCAGCAGGTATGGGTGATGTCCCCCATCGAGCCTTGTGCCTTGCAGGACAAGTGGACGGGGCCCTTCAAAGTGGTCGAGCGCAAGAGCCCCGTCACCTATCTCATTGACATGGAGTCCTCCCGGAACCCCCTCCGGGTCCTCCACGCCAACAGACTCAAACCACACTTCGTGCGCTCGGAGCTCAGCCTGCTGATGGCTACAGACAGTGGAGCGGAAGAAGACTCCGAGCCCCTCCCGGACCTACTGAGAACCCGGGAAAAAGATGGTTCAGTGGACGGGGTCCGACTTTCCGATGCCCTGACCCCGGAACAGCGCCAAGACTGTCGGACCCTCCTGTTGCAATTTGCAAATCTCTTTTCCCTCACTCCCGGAGTCACCCCCTGGTGCCTGCACGACGTGGACACTGGGGACAGCCCCCCTATCAGACACCGGGCGTACCGAGTACCAGATCGGTGCGCGCCTGCATCCAAGAGGAAGTCTCCAAGATGCTCGCACTCGGAGTCATCGAACCCTCGGACAGCCCCTGGGCCAGCCCAGTCGTTCTGGTCCCCAAGGCTGCTGCCCCGGGCACCACCCCCGATGTCCGATTCTGCGTCGACTATCGGGGTTTGAACGCTGTCACCCGAACCGACGCTCACCCCATCCCCCGAGCAGATGAACTGGTCGACCGCATGGGGGCTGCCCGCCACCTAAGCATCTTCGACCTGACAGCAGGCTACTGGCAGATCGGCCTCACCCCCAGGGCCCAAGAACGATCCGCTTTCTCCACCCCGGATGGACACTACCATTTCACAGTGATGCCATTCGGCATGAAGAATGCTCCAGCCACTTTTCAACGACTTGTGAACCAGGTATTGGCGGGCCTCGTAGAGTTCAGCGCCGCCTACCTGGACGATATCGCGGTATACAGCCGCCACTGGTCAGACCACCTCCGCCACCTCCGAGAGGTCCTGCAGGCCCTCCAACAGGCCGGCCTCACAATCAAGGCCAGCAAGTGCCAAATGGGCCAGGGGTCCGTGACCTACCTCGGACACCAAGTGGGGAGCGGTCTGGTGCCCCCCCTCCAGCTCAAGATCGCTGCCATCCAGTCCTGGCAGCCACCCGTCACCCAAACTGAGTTCCGAGCCTTCTTGGGGCTCACCGGATACTACCGGCGGTTTGTGAAGGACTATGGCAGCATTGTGGGACCCCTCACGGAACTCACATCCAAGAACCACCCAAAAACAGTCAACTGGACTCCCGACTGTCAAGCGGCCTTCGAGAAGCTGAAGGCCGCCATGTGCATCGCCCCTGTGCTCCAGGCCCCCGACTACAGCCGCGAGTTCATCGTCCAGACGGATGCCTCAGACCATGGCATTGGGGCCGTCCTCTCCCAACTGAACCCCGAGGGAGTCGACCAACCAGTGGCCTTCATCAGCAGATGCCTGCTGGCCCGAGAACAGCGCTGGAGCACCATCGAGCGGGAGGCCTTTGCCGTCGTATGGGCCCTTAAGAAGCTCCGGCCCTACCTCTTCGGTACCCACTTTCGGGTGCAAACAGACCATCGCCCCCTGCAATGGTTAATGCAGATGCGGGGGGAGAATCCCAAACTATTGCGATGGTCCATCTCCCTGCAGGGGATGGACTTCACTGTGGAGCATCGCCCTGGCCAAGACCACGCCAACGCGGGTGGCCTGTCCCGCTTTTTCTGCCTCGATGAGGAGAGTCCCCAAGAGGATGGGTGACTCTCCCCGCCTTCAGTTGGGGGGGACGCATGTTGGACAGGCCCCATGAAGGGCTCGCTCCCTCCCCGCATGACAGGGCCCGGACGCCGGCTCTCCAGGTGCTACCCACAGAAGCCACCCGAAATCCGTCCCCTACGGGACGCCTGCCCCCGGATATCCCTGTATCACTGGCCCGGGCCACCGTCAGCACTATTGCCCGACCCAGCCGCCATCTTGGACACTGCACCACGAGGCCGCGTGGCCCCAGCTCGACCCCAACCCTGGGCCTGGCCAGGCCCCGACATCCCGGCACCACCATCCACCCAGGAGGTGAACGGACCACTTGGCAGGTCATGGGAGGAAGAAGTGTCGATGGCTCTCCCCCGCCAGGTGCCGATCGCCCCCAGCCTCCCCGGGCGTTGGCTCCACCCCCCTGCTGGGTGTCTGGACTCCCTCATCCCGGACCTCCCGACCTCCAAGTGCGAGGGTCCGGACATCAAAGGGCGCCAGACCTATAACTGAGGCAGCTCCAGAGCAGGAAGACAGTTGTATCCTGGAGTCGAGAGACACCGTGAAGAACTCATCCTTGACGGACTGTTGGCGCTGCCGCAGCCCTGCCTTGTGAACTGTCGTCCTGCCTGCTGGCGCTGCGGCGGCCTTCTGCAACCATCATCCTCGTCGGGACCTGCTGGCGCTGCCGCGGCCCGTTGCTACCTACGACCACCTCGGGACCTGCTGGCGCTGCCGCGGCCCGCTGCTACCTACGACCACCTCGGGACCTGCTGGCGCTGCCGCGGCCCGACCTTCCCGAACGCCGAGCTCGAGGATTGTGAGCTACCATCATCTCATCTCAACTACCAGATTGGTAACAAGACTGTCCCGCTACCCCCTTTCCCTTCCAGAGACTAGAATTCAGCGGCATAAAGAGCGTTAACCTTATCCTTGTGTGGTGTCCATCTGTGGGGGGGGAAGTTACTTGTCTGTACGATCGCTGGAGACGGCCCTCACCGGAGGCCTCTCCCCTTGTCCTCGGCCGACCCTCCAGGTCCGTGTCTAACAATCCCCATCTCAACTTCATTTGGAACGTCTCAATCAGAACAGGCTGTTTCCCGGCCAAATGGAAACATGCCTCATTAGTTCCCATCCTCAAAAAGCCCAACCTGGACCCAGAAGACCCCAGCAACTACAGGCCGATTTCTCTCCTGCCCGCCCCAGCCAAGATCCTGGAAAAATTGGTTCACTCACAGCTATCGAATTACATCGAAACTAACGGGTTACTCAACGACTCCCAGCATGGCTTCAGGTCAGGCCACAGCACCGAGTCGGCCCTTATCGAAAAGGCCGACTCGGTGAGATGGACGCTTGATCAAGGATCGAGGGCGGTGTTAGTGCTGCTGGATCTTTCAGCAGCATTCGACACCGTCTCTCATAATATCCTGATGAGAAGACTGCAGGATCTAGGGCTGGGCGGTGCTGTCCTGAAATGGCTCTCATCCTACCTTTCTGGCCACACACAGCAGGTCTTCATGCCTCCATACACTTCTGTTGCTAGATCACTCAAATGGGGAGTCCCACAGGGCTCCTCTCTGAGCCCGCTCCTCTTTAATGTATATTTCACCCCCCTGGCCAAACTAATCGCCCAGACGGGGATCAAATCGACTTCTTACGCTGACGACATCCAGCTTCTCTTCACTTTTGATTCCCCTTCCGCTTCCGTCTTTGACCCATTGAAATCCTGTCTCAGAGACATCTCGAGCTGGATGGATGCCAACTCCCTCCGTCTCAATGCTGGAAAAACAGAGATCCTGTTTTTCAATTCACCATCTCCTCTGGATCCTAGCATCTGGTGGCCAGAAGACTTGAGTCTAGCCCCCACCCCCAAAGACTCGGTAAGAAACCTGGGAGTACGCTGGGACTCCCAACTTAGCTTTAACTCCCAGGTACAAACCGTAGCTGCCTCCTGCTTCGCAAAGATCAAGACCATAAAACGTCTTATCAATTACCTGCCGGCGGACTGCCGTAAGACTGTGATCCAGGCACTGATAACATCCCATCTCGATTACGCCAATGCCATCTACCTTGGTATCACAGCAGGCCTCTGCCAAAAACTTCAAACAGTCCAGAATGCCGCTGCTCGTCTAGTTGAGAGAATCCCTGTCAGACACCACATCTCTCCCCATCTCCGTAAACTGCATTGGCTGCCCATAGCCAAAAGATGTGTGTTTAAGGCCTTGACACTGGCCTTCCGAGCATCCAAAGGCAGTGGATCGGCACATCTGAAAAACATTCTGCGACCCTATACCAAATCAAGAACTCTACGCTCCAATACTCTCCATTTTCTGGCAACTCCCAGATTTAAACGCACCCGCGCAGGTGGAAAAACCTTTGAGGTCTGTACCACCCAGCACTGGAACAAGCTTCCCCTTGCCCTACGCACTTGCCCAACAGAACCAGCCTTTCGTAAATCTCTGAAAACTCTTCTATTCTCCTCTTGATTCCTGTCATCGGACCCTCTAGCCTCAATTTTCAGAGTTGTCAGCGCCGGGACGCCTCTTTGGGGCCGCTGTGCGCTCTACAAAATACTCAAATAAATAAATAAATAAATAAATAAATTCCATTAACCCCTTCCATGCTGATGACGGCCCCCATCCGTCATGCATTACAGTGCTCGTGTGCTCATGACGGCTGGGGGCCGTCATAAAGCCATTGATTCTTTAATAAGCCTAGCACACGAGAAAAATCGGCCCAGCATGGAAGGGGTTAAGAAAGATAGAAGCTTGGGGATTAGAGTACAATAAGGAAACAATAGAAATAAAACTAGAAGGCAGTCCCATCCAACGGAGAGCTTGGAACATGAAATCCCAACCAATCCTGTCGAAGGCTTTCTCAGCATCTAAAGAGATAGCTGCAAAGGGGTGTTCTAATTGGGAGGCTCGACTAATTATGTTAAGGAAGACCCGAGAATTGTCAGAGGAGAGTCGCCCTTAACAAAACCCGACTGCTCGGGACCGATTAAATCAGCGGCCCGACCTTCCCGAACGCCCAGCTCGAGGATTGTGAGCTACCATCATCTCATCTCAACTACCAGATTGGTAACAAGACTGTCCCGCTACCCCCTTTCCCTTCCAGAGACTAGAATTGAGAGGACCCTCGTGTCCTAATCTCATTGTACCGTACTACCTTACTTCAAGAACGGCATAAAGAGCGTTAACCTTATCCTTGTGTGGTGTCCATCTGTGGGGGGGGAAGTTACTTGTCTGTACGATCGCTGGAGACGGCCCTCACCGGAGGCCTCTCCCCTTGTCCTCGGCCGACCCTCCAGGTCCCTGTCTAACATTGGTGGCCAGCGGCGCGATCCGAATCAACGCGTAACGTACAGAAAGTAACTCACCCCACGACTCAACCACAATGACAACAAAAGAGAGCGGACCTGCAGAGAAATTCCAGATGGAAAAGCTAGAAGATTACAGCCATCGAGAGCTAAAGCAATTTTGCATGGAACTGGGCATTGCTACCACCGGGCTGAGCACAAAAGAGGACTTCAAACACGCCCTAGAATCTTGGGCAGAAACGGGGGCGGCTGCACCCCGGAACCGAAACAGCGAGCCACCCGAAACAACCACCACTCCGACGGAAGAAAGGAGGACGGGTCTCTCCCCGGAAGAGATCCAAGAACGAGAGAAAAGCCGACTCCATGAATTGGAGTTGGTGCGGCTCCAGTTGGACGGAGAGCTGAAACTAGCCGAACAAAAGATAAACTTAGAACACTTACGGCTCCGAGAAGAGCGGGAAGAAAAGCAAAGGCAGAGAGAACTAGAAGAAAAAAGACTGGCATACGAACACGAGCGCAAGCTAGCAGAGATAGAAATGCGGAAACAGAATAAAGATCTAGGGGTGCCCGAGCGCCCGCACACCCCGGGCACCACCGAACCAAAGGTCCACATCCCCAAGGATGTGGTCCGTGAATACTTTCGGAACGACGACATACAGCAGTGGTTCAAAGCCTACGAGATCGCCATGACCTCCCACCGGATCGATCGAAGTGACTGGGGAGCCGGTCTATGGGGGAGGTTCGTCAACGAAGGACGCAATGCCCTGCTACAGCTCCCGGACCATCAAATGACGTCCTATGACCACATGAAGGCCGCCCTCCTCACTCGATATGGGCTGACGCCCGAAATGTACCGCCAGAGGTTCCGCGACTGCACCCGGATCCCGGGTACGACTTGGGTAGAATATGTGAACTATTTCAGCCGAGCCTTCGAGGGATGGATCAAGGGTAGCCACGTAACAACCTACGAGCAGCTCTTCAACTTCATTGTGTGGGAGCACCTCTCCAACAACTGCTTCGTCGAGCTCAGGCAGCACCTCCTCGACAGTAAATTGACTGAACCACGGCAGCTCGCCGCTGAGGCTGACCGGTGGGAAAGCACCCGAGTGGCCCGGAGTGGGCCCAACGAGCAGAACAGAACCAACCAAGGTCAGCATCGTCCCCGAGGAGGAGGAGGAGGTCAGGGCCGGGGCAGAGACGCCGTCCCGGCCGCTCCCGCGAACAACACCCCGCCCCCGGCCGGCCGGGGCAACCCCCCGATGCGCCCGGGGTTCCGAACCAATGTTACTTGCCACCGATGCCAGCGAGTCGGCCACTATGCCAGTGACCCGAACTGCCCCAAGAACCAGACTCCTGGGCCCCGCCAGGTGGCTGCCGCCGCCTTAGGAGAAGAGCAAATATCCGAAGAGCATGAAGAGTACGAACAGGAGCAGCCCGAGTGGGAACCTGCCGCCATGGTCCTGGCTTGCCTAGGGGGAAGAGACATGATCCCGCGGGCTCCCCTACCCGCCAACACCAGGAAATACAGCCAGTGGGTGAACATAAATGGGCGCAAGGCCGAAGCCCTGCGTGACACGGGGGCCAGTGTGACGGCCGTCCGCTGTCACCTTGTGGCCCCAGAACAAATCCTGCCAAATGTTCTTTGCCCCGTCCGATCGGCCGACAATTCTGAGAGCCTGTGTCGGATGGCCTGCGTCCCCTTTGAATGGGGAGGAGTGTCCGGTATGCTAAAAGTGACTGTCCAGTTTGATGCCCCCGTGGACTGCCTCCTGGGAAATGATCTCGAGAGTTCCCCTTGGGCGGCCGTTGAAAGAAGAGAGCACCTGGGGATGTTGGGCCTCCCGGACTGGGCGTGCGTAACAACCCGGTCCATGGCCGCCCGCACCATCCCCAAACCCGAAGAACCCGAATGGCCAGCACCTCCTCCACCGCTCGCTCCAGAGGTAGACACCGTCCATACCGACCCCCCGGAACAAACCCAAGAAGGGCCCGCTCAGCCCCAAGACCTTCCAGACCTGGCTCAGTGGCGTTAAGAAGGGGGACCCACCCAGGAGCAATTCCGGCAAGAGCAGAAGACCTGTCCCTCCCTCGAGGGACTGCGACAGCAAGCACTCGCCCAGAGCGCGGGAGACCCCGCCGGGGCCCACTGGATCTATTGGGACATTGACCTATTGTACAGCGAACAAAGAATCGCGGAGTTGGGGGCCAGTCGAGTGCTGGTGGTGCCCCTCCGCTTCAGAGACTTCCTGTTGAACTTAGCCCATGATGTCCCCCTGGCTGGACACTTGGGGCAAGACAAAACCTACCACCGCCTGGTAACCCACTTTTACTGGCCAAAAATGAGAAATGACGTCTCCAACCACTGCCGGTCCTGCCCCACCTGCCAGGCCAGCGGGAAGAGCGGCCGCAAACTCAAGGCACCCCTGCAACCATTCCCTGTTGTTACCACCCCGTTCGAAAGGGTGGGCATAGACATTGTGGGGCCCCTAGACCCCCGAACAGCACAAGGGCATTGATTCATCCTGGTCCTGGTGGACCACGCCACCCGCTATCCCGAAGCCGTTCCCCTTCGAACTGTAACAGCGCTAGTGGTAGGCCGAGCCTTAATGGGGATCTTCTCTCGAGTGGGCTTCCCCCGGGAGGTCGTCAGCGACAGGGGCACAAACTTTATTTCGAAGTATATGAAATCACTCTGGCAGCAGTGCGGAGTCACCTACCGATCCACAACCCCCTATCACCCGCAAGGAAACAGACTAGTCGAGCGGTTTAACCGCACTCTCAAGGGGATGATCATGGGGCTGGAAGAACCCCTACGACGCCAGTGGGACGTGCTGCTCCCGTGCCTCCTCTTCGCCTACCGAGAGGTCCCCCAGAAGTCCCTCGGCTTCAGCCCCTTCGAACTCCTGTACGGACCCCCCGTTCGAGGGCCCCTCAGCCTAGTTAAAGAAGAATGGGAAATGGCCCCCCTGAAGACCCCTCCAGACGTCTACAAGTACCTCCTGACCCTCCGCAATCAGACCAGGCGATTCAGAGAGATCGCCAAAGCCAATCTTGAGGCCAGTCAGGAGGACATGAAGAAATGGTACGATCAACATGCCTCCTCCCTCGAGTTCGAGCGTGGTCAGCAGGTATGGGTGATGTCCCCCATCGAGCCTTGTGCCTTGCAGGACAAGTGGACGGGGCCCTTCAAAGTGGTCGAGCGCAAGAGCCCCGTCACCTATCTCATTGACATGGAGTCCTCCCGGAACCCCCTCCGGGTCCTCCACGCCAACAGACTCAAACCACACTTCGTGCGCTCGGAGCTCAGCCTGCTGATGGCTACAGACAGTGGAGCGGAAGAAGACTCCGAGCCCCTCCCGGACCTACTGAGAACCCGGGAAAAAGATGGTTCAGTGGACGGGGTCCGACTTTCCGATGCCCTGACCCCGGAACAGCGCCAAGACTGTCGGACCCTCCTGTTGCAATTTGCAAATCTCTTTTCCCTCACTCCCGGAGTCACCCCCTGGTGCCTGCACGACGTGGACACTGGGGACAGCCCCCCTATCAGACACCGGGCGTACCGAGTACCAGATCGGTGCGCGCCTGCATCCAAGAGGAAGTCTCCAAGATGCTCGCACTCGGAGTCATCGAACCCTCGGACAGCCCCTGGGCCAGCCCAGTCGTTCTGGACCCCAAGGCTGCTGCCCCGGGCACCACCCCCGATGTCCGATTCTGCGTCGACTATCGGGGTTTGAACGCTGTCACCCGAACCGACGCTCACCCCATCCCCCGAGCAGATGAACTGGTCGACCGCATGGGGGCTGCCCGCCACCTAAGCATCTTCGACCTGACAGCAGGCTACTGGCAGATCGGCCTCACCCCCAGGGCCCAAGAACGATCCGCTTTCTCCACCCCGGATGGACACTACCATTTCACAGTGATGCCATTCGGCATGAAGAATGCTCCAGCCACTTTTCAACGACTTGTGAACCAGGTATTGGCGGGCCTCGTAGAGTTCAGCGCCGCCTACCTGGACGATATCGCGGTATACAGCCGCCACTGGTCAGACCACCTCCGCCACCTCCGAGAGGTCCTGCAGGCCCTCCAACAGGCCGGCCTCACAATCAAGGCCAGCAAGTGCCAAATGGGCCAGGGGTCCGTGACCTACCTCGGACACCAAGTGGGGAGCGGTCTGGTGGCCCCCCTCCAGCTCAAGATCGCTGCCATCCAGTCCTGGCAGCCACCCGTCACCCAAACTGAGTTCCGAGCCTTCTTGGGGCTCACCGGATACTACCGGCGGTTTGTGAAGGACTATGGCAGCATTGTGGGACCCCTCACGGAACTCACATCCAAGAACCACCCAAAAACAGTCAACTGGACTCCCGACTGTCAAGCGGCCTTCGAGAAGCTGAAGGCCGCCATGTGCATCGCCCCTGTGCTCCAGGCCCCCGACTACAGCCGCGAGTTCATCGTCCAGACGGATGCCTCAGACCATGGCATTGGGGCCGTCCTCTCCCAACTGAACCCCGAGGGAGTCGACCAACCAGTGGCCTTCATCAGCAGATGCCTGCTGGCCCGAGAACAGCGCTGGAGCACCATCGAGCGGGAGGCCTTTGCCGTCGTATGGGCCCTTAAGAAGCTCCGGCCCTACCTCTTCGGTACCCACTTTCGGGTGCAAACAGACCATCGCCCCCTGCAATGGTTAATGCAGATGCGGGGGGAGAATCCCAAACTATTGCGATGGTCCATCTCCCTGCAGGGGATGGACTTCACTGTGGAGCATCGCCCTGGCCAAGACCACGCCAACGCGGGTGGCCTGTCCCGCTTTTTCTGCCTCGATGAGGAGAGTCCCCAAGAGGATGGGTGACTCTCCCCGCCTTCAGTTGGGGGGGACGCATGTTGGACAGGCCCCATGAAGGGCTCGCTCCCTCCCCGCATGACAGGGCCCGGACGCCGGCTCTCCAGGTGCTACCCACAGAAGCCACCCGAAATCCGTCCCCTACGGGACGCCTGCCCCCGGATATCCCTGTATCACTGGCCCGGGCCACCGTCAGCACTATTGCCCGACCCAGCCGCCATCTTGGACACTGCACCACGAGGCCGCGTGGCCCCAGCTCGACCCCAACCCTGGGCCTGGCCAGGCCCCGACATCCCGGCACCACCATCCACCCAGGAGGTGAACGGACCACTTGGCAGGTCATGGGAGGAAGAAGTGTCGATGGCTCTCCCCCGCCAGGTGCCGATCGCCCCCAGCCTCCCCGGGCGTTGGCTCCACCCCCCTGCTGGGTGTCTGGACTCCCTCATCCCGGACCTCCCGACCTCCAAGTGCGAGGGTCCGGACATCAAAGGGCGCCAGACCTATAACTGAGGCAGCTCCAGAGCAGGAAGACAGTTGTATCCTGGAGTCGAGAGACACCGTGAAGAACTCATCCTTGACGGACTGTTGGCGCTGCCGCAGCCCTGCCTTGTGAACTGTCGTCCTGCCTGCTGGCGCTGCGGCGGCCTTCTGCAACCATCATCCTCGTCGGGACCTGCTGGCGCTGCCGCGGCCCGTTGCTACCTACGACCACCTCGGGACCTGCTGGCGCTGCCGCGGCCCGCTGCTACCTACGACCACCTCGGGACCTGCTGGCGCTGCCGCGGCCCGACCTTCCCGAACGCCGAGCTCGAGGATTGTGAGCTACCATCATCTCATCTCAACTACCAGATTGGTAACAAGACTGTCCCGCTACCCCCTTTCCCTTCCAGAGACTAGAATTCAGCGGCATAAAGAGCGTTAACCTTATCCTTGTGTGGTGTCCATCTGTGGGGGGGGAAGTTACTTGTCTGTACGATCGCTGGAGACGGCCCTCACCGGAGGCCTCTCCCCTTGTCCTCGGCCGACCCTCCAGGTCCGTGTCTAACAATCCCCATCTCAACTTCATTTGGAACGTCTCAATCAGAACAGGCTGTTTCCCGGCCAAATGGAAACATGCCTCATTAGTTCCCATCCTCAAAAAGCCCAACCTGGACCCAGAAGACCCCAGCAACTACAGGCCGATTTCTCTCCTGCCCGCCCCAGCCAAGATCCTGGAAAAATTGGTTCACTCACAGCTATCGAATTACATCGAAACTAACGGGTTACTCAACGACTCCCAGCATGGCTTCAGGTCAGGCCACAGCACCGAGTCGGCCCTTATCGAAAAGGCCGACTCGGTGAGATGGACGCTTGATCAAGGATCGAGGGCGGTGTTAGTGCTGCTGGATCTTTCAGCAGCATTCGACACCGTCTCTCATAATATCCTGATGAGAAGACTGCAGGATCTAGGGCTGGGCGGTGCTGTCCTGAAATGGCTCTCATCCTACCTTTCTGGCCACACACAGCAGGTCTTCATGCCTCCATACACTTCTGTTGCTAGATCACTCAAATGGGGAGTCCCACAGGGCTCCTCTCTGAGCCCGCTCCTCTTTAATGTATATTTCACCCCCCTGGCCAAACTAATCGCCCAGACGGGGATCAAATCGACTTCTTACGCTGACGACATCCAGCTTCTCTTCACTTTTGATTCCCCTTCCGCTTCCGTCTTTGACCCATTGAAATCCTGTCTCAGAGACATCTCGAGCTGGATGGATGCCAACTCCCTCCGTCTCAATGCTGGAAAAACAGAGATCCTGTTTTTCAATTCACCATCTCCTCTGGATCCTAGCATCTGGTGGCCAGAAGACTTGAGTCTAGCCCCCACCCCCAAAGACTCGGTAAGAAACCTGGGAGTACGCTGGGACTCCCAACTTAGCTTTAACTCCCAGGTACAAACCGTAGCTGCCTCCTGCTTCGCAAAGATCAAGACCATAAAACGTCTTATCAATTACCTGCCGGCGGACTGCCGTAAGACTGTGATCCAGGCACTGATAACATCCCATCTCGATTACGCCAATGCCATCTACCTTGGTATCACAGCAGGCCTCTGCCAAAAACTTCAAACAGTCCAGAATGCCGCTGCTCGTCTAGTTGAGAGAATCCCTGTCAGACACCACATCTCTCCCCATCTCCGTAAACTGCATTGGCTGCCCATAGCCAAAAGATGTGTGTTTAAGGCCTTGACACTGGCCTTCCGAGCATCCAAAGGCAGTGGATCGGCACATCTGAAAAACATTCTGCGACCCTATACCAAATCAAGAACTCTACGCTCCAATACTCTCCATTTTCTGGCAACTCCCAGATTTAAACGCACCCGCGCAGGTGGAAAAACCTTTGAGGTCTGTACCACCCAGCACTGGAACAAGCTTCCCCTTGCCCTACGCACTTGCCCAACAGAACCAGCCTTTCGTAAATCTCTGAAAACTCTTCTATTCTCCTCTTGATTCCTGTCATCGGACCCTCTAGCCTCAATTTTCAGAGTTGTCAGCGCCGGGACGCCTCTTTGGGGCCGCTGTGCGCTCTACAAAATACTCAAATAAATAAATAAATAAATAAATAAATTCCATTAACCCCTTCCATGCTGATGACGGCCCCCATCCGTCATGCATTACAGTGCTCGTGTGCTCATGACGGCTGGGGGCCGTCATAAAGCCATTGATTCTTTAATAAGCCTAGCACACGAGAAAAATCGGCCCAGCATGGAAGGGGTTAAGAAAGATAGAAGCTTGGGGATTAGAGTACAATAAGGAAACAATAGAAATAAAACTAGAAGGCAGTCCCATCCAACGGAGAGCTTGGAACATGAAATCCCAACCAATCCTGTCGAAGGCTTTCTCAGCATCTAAAGAGATAGCTGCAAAGGGGTGTTCTAATTGGGAGGCTCGACTAATTATGTTAAGGAAGACCCGAGAATTGTCAGAGGAGAGTCGCCCTTAACAAAACCCGACTGCTCGGGACCGATTAAATCAGGTAGAAGAGGGTTCAACCGTAAAGCGAGAATCTTAGCTAAAATCTTATAGTCCGTGTTGACTAGAGAGATCGGGCAAAAATTCTTACAAAGAGTATGATCTTTATCCTCTTTAGGAATTAAACAGATTAGGGCCTGTTGAAAAGAACCACTTGAAGACCCTGCTGAAAGAAAAGATTTAAACAAAAGAAGAAGTTTAGGAAGGAGAAGAGAAGAGAAATGGGTATAAAATTCAATGGTGAAACCATCGGGGCCGGGAGCTTTACCATGTCTTAATTTGGACACAGCGCGTGATAATTCATCCAGGGAGATGTCAGCATCAAGGGAGGTCAAATCAACATGAGATGTAGGAGGGGAGGGAAGAGATTGGAAGTAAGAGAGGAGATCCGCTGTGGAGGGAACCTTCTCAGGGGTGTAAAGATTGTCATAGAACTTTTGAAATTCAGCAAGAATTTCTGCATCCTTAAACCGAGTTTCGCCATTAGAGGTCTTAATAGATTCGATCTTGGTACGTTGTTTTCTAATCTTCAAGTAATTAGCGAGTAACTTCCCCATTTTATTCTTGCCTCCATAATAGCGAGAGTTACATTTTAAAAGAAGGTTGGAAGCCGCTTCGGTTGTGAATTTATTAAAGGAGATTTTGGCGTCAATGAGCTGCTTAAGGGAAGAATCTGAGTTGGAAGAGTGATAAGCAAGCTCCAGGCGTTTGATATCGGCAAGGATTTTGGCGGACTTGGTCTCTCTTAGTTTCTTCCGTCTTGCCACAAAAGCTATAATGAAACCTCTAGAGACCGCCTTAAATGAGTCCGAAATCATAACGAAAGGGGAGTCAGGGGTATGGTTAAGAAGGAAAAATTCAGAGGCAAAGGTGGAGAACTCGGAGCAAAAGGCGGGATCTTGGAGTAAAGCATTATAGAATCTCCATCTGCCTCAGTGAGGGGAAAAAGGGAGGAGATCCAGGTCCACAAAGACAGGGGCATGATCAGAGATCAAAATGGAGCCTATTTTAGAACGAATGGCATGTTGAGAAAGGGATCTACTAAGGAAAACATGGTCAATGCGGGATTGAGATTGGTGTGGAGGGCAGAAGAAACTATATTCCCTCAGGTCAGGATTACATAACCTCCATATATCAACCATGGCATTGTTTTGGGTAGCTTTGACAAATTGAGAATACATCTTGGATGGAACAAATTTGACCTTGGATGGCGATCTAGGAAGGGGTCCATAATTTGGTTGCAATCCCCACCGAGAAGAATGTAATTCCCAGGGAGAGAGGCCAGTTTATCAGAAATCGAGGGCCAGAAAGACTTGTCAACTCCCGTGGGTGCATAAACATTAAAGAGAGTCAGCGGAATGTTATCAATAAGCAAATCAACAATAACCCAACGGCCGTTAATGTCACATTCATGGGAAATGGAAGAAACATTCAACTTCTTGTGCAACAAAATTAAAACACCATTTTTCTTTGCAACAGAGGGGGAACAGAAAACATGTCCCACCCAACAACGTTTAAGCTTACCCGCCTCTGCCTCCGAGAGATGAGACTCCTGAAGGAGGGTGACATCAGTATTAAGTCTAGCGATAGTCAGGTGCGATAGCACCCTTTGCCTTTTAATGGGATTATTCAATCCCTTAATGTTCCATGAAGTAACTCGGAACGGAACGGGAAGAGCAAACACAATTTATAGATTTGAGCTGCCACTGCCAGCATATACACCACCCCCACTGCTTATTGCACTTATTATTGCTCCCACTGCTTATTGCACTTATTATTGCTCCCACTGCATATTGCACTTATTATTGCTCCCACTGCATATTGTGACATGGGGATGTTAAGCTAGTGCTAATGAGGTGAAACCAATGAGCAAACAAAAAACTAAATTAAACAGATACTATCACAAACTATGCTGCATCACACAGCATAATTTACCTTTTCTTCCAGCATAATTTAGTCAGCCCGCCACATACTCTGGCCCTCTATGGTCACAAAGGTCCAGTGGCTCAGATTCCAGGCAGGTTTGCGACTGTTTCATGCCATTTAGTAGTTGACACAATGAACACTGCTGCGGACACTTGTATTTTGCATTGTGTCAAACTGCTAGTGCCCCTAAGTTGTCTCATACCTGATGTGGGACATTGGGCCTGGTTTTGTAGTACAGAGCTCTTAGAATGCTGGTGCCTGTTAATTCTGACTTTACTTAAAAATGTACAACTTCAAGCACCAGAATCAAAGGGACATGAGCCAGTATCAAGCTATGAACATTTTGCACATGACTTGCACAACAGGAAAGTTCTGTACGCTAGTCTGTTTTTTGAATATTTTTAAAAAGTATGCCCTGAAAATGTCTAGCTGGAAAAATGTCCACATAATTTCTTAATTTACCTGATCGAATCCTACAGTCTGTAGAAATAACTCAGACTTCTGTGCATAGCCCTTAACCCTAAAATGAAACACTTGCTGATAACATTGTGCTGGTGTCTTGTACTACTTTATCTACAAACATAAAATACAGTCTATGTATCTAGTGGGTCTCAAAAATGAAATGAGCACAGCTTTCTGGCTGCCAAACATCCTCAGGGAGAATTTATTGATCCCCGGTTGGAGCACATGATGTAAATAGGTCAGTGAGTGACTGCTTTTGTCAGAGAGATCCTTTTGTTACTTGCAGTTTCTAAGTAAAAATCCTAACATACAACAGCGAGCTATTAACTGTCATCTAAGAGCTGGATGCAAACTGCAAGGACAAAATTGGAGTGTTATGTTTTTTAACCACAGTCTTTGTTTGATTACCCTACTGTTTCAAAAATAAATTGTTATCTTTTCATTTTCAGCACCTGACAACCTGAAACATTACCGCATTTTGGTGCCATTTCTCAGCAAACAACAAGAGGACCCCAACCTCCTTTGCTGCTCTTTCACCCCGGCTACCACCCAGCAAACACCAGTGTTGAAGGTAAGCAAACTGATGCTATATTTTTTTACATGGGAGTTAGGGCTATGTATGTGGTCACTCTCCAGGCCCTCAAGCAGTGTCTCTTTCAGTGCCTCCAGCAACCACTATGGCACAGAGAGGCAGGAGGCAGTACAGCTGTATTTTTAGCAGTCATTTGAGATGCATTACGATAGTGCACAAGATCTATGTATTTATACTGAAATTTGATATTATTGCACTGCACCTTATAAGTTGTACTTTGATTATTGACAGGTTTCTTTAATATATATATTGGTAAGGCCAGCAACACACCATCATGAATACAGTACAAGAGCTGATTGCAAGGTCATTCCAGGCACGGCCACTTGAAAAAAACTACAGACAAAGCAATTAGGACCTCATCAGCCTGAAATAAACCTACAGCAAACTACACAGGACAGAGGAAAAATGTCAAAACGTACATTCTCAAATGCCTGGTACACAAAAGCGATTTGGCTTGCAGGGTGCCCTATACAAAAGTCTCTGTTCTGCTTCCCCTGCTTGCTGTTTGGTGGTGACTTTCCTTGGACACGTCAAGGAATGGTTGACTTGAAGTCTATATCTCAAAAAATAAAGAAGCATGCACTCACAAGAAATCATCTGGAAAACCTGACAAGACTGAGAATGTTGGGGGAAGACGCACCAATTGAGCAGCAGATAAATGATGCATATCGCAAATCCATTCAAAAACACAATGAAGCTGTTGATAAGAACAGACAAAATCTATCCAAGATCATTGATTGCATTCATTTCTGTGGTGCTTTCGAACTGGCATTGCGAGGCCATGACGAATCAGAAACTTCCTCAAAACCTGGGATCTTCCGAGGCCTAGTGGATTTAATGTCAACCATAGACAAGGATTGGAAACACATTTAGCACGTGCTACAGTCAAAAAGGGCACCTCTAATACAATACAAAATGAACTCCTTGACTGTATGCTCGAAATTATAAAAAGCCATATTGTGCAAGAGTTGCGAAACACAGACTTTGTGGCTATTCAGGCTGATGACACCACTGATGTGGCCACTAAAACACAGTCCGTGTTAGTGTTTCTGTACCTTGATAGTGACAGAAACGTTGTGAAGAGGTTCTATGGTTTCACACATTTAAGAGACTCTAGTGCAGCAACCGTCACTGAAGCTGTACTGTGTCAACTGGACTTAATTTTCCCAGACCTGCCTCAAAAACAAAAACTTATCGCACAAAGCTATGATGGTGCGTCCATAATGAGTGGAAGCCTTGGCGGAGTACAGAAACGAATTCGAGATGTGTACCCTAATGCTCATTTTGTGCACTGTTACGCCCACCAACTCAATCTTATTATGCAACAGTCGGTATCAAAGATCAGATAGACACGAGTTTTCTTTCAGGATATCGGAGGCATAGCAGTATTCTTCACACGTTCCCCCAAAAGAACAGAAGCCCTTCATGAGATTGTGGACAAAAGTGTTCCGAGGGGATCCTCAACTCGTTGGTACTTTCACATTCGTACAGTCAACTTAATCTTTGAACATAGGAAGGACCTTGAGAAATGTTTTGTCGCCATAGGATCCAGACAGACTTTGATCACACAAGTCAGAATGAAGCCCATGGCTTTATTAGAACACTACAAGACAAAGAGTTTCAGTTCTTACTGTTTTTATTTCATGACATAATGCGTCATTTTGATGCGTTATACGATCAGTTACAACGAAAAGACATTTGTACAAAAGATAAAGAAAGTGAGAGATGGGGTTGACGATTTAGAGAGCAAACTGCCGGAGCATTCTATTTTTGCAAGCCGCAGGCAAAACATCACCTCTCTGGTTCAAATTGGAAAGGAGATATGTGACATTGTAATTGTGCAGGCACAAGAACGTTTTTCATTCACGAAACATTTGGTGAGTGCCACTTTATTGCAAAGTAAAGAGTTTGCACAATATGATGAATCCTTCCCTGAGGGTGCTCTGAATCAGGCTGTGGAAGCATATCCTATGCTCAAAAAAGAGCAGCTGAGGACTAAGTTAAGTGTACTCTACGGAATGCCTGTGTACCGGAAGGCCACAAGCGCCTTGACTTTGCTGAGTTTAATTCATAAACTCCATATGGAAAACTCACTAACAGACAGTGACTTTAATAAAAATTGTGATTACGACGCCTATGACCGCAGTAGAAGCTGAACGATGTTTTTCAGCCTTAAAGCGAATAAAGACATTCCTCAGGAACACCATGCTTGAGGAAAGACTTAATGCTTTGGCGATGCTCTCTGTAGAGAGCAAGCTGGTTTAAAAAATACCGGACTTCAACCTGAAAGTAATTGATAAGTTTGCTACACTGAAAGACAGACATGCGGATTTCATTTACAAAAAGTGAATGCTGCTACTTGTTTGATGATTAAAAAAAATACTGATTGAGGTACTCAGAAATGCATTGTTATCTCTGTTTTTAAAAGTTTTGTAGTGTTTGTTCTATTTGGAGACTACACAGATTTTACTGATCAAATGGCATAATAAGTCTCCCTCCGACCGGAGTGGAATGGGCTGGAGGGAAGTCACTGCTTACTAGCGGGGGAGGTGCAAGTGTTGTTGTTACCTCAACCTCTCCCTTTGTTGTTACTTTCCCAGTATCCACCTCTAAAATATCCCCTACTGGTAGATGTTTGTGTGGTGTTTTTGTATGAAGAGGAAGTAGTGTCTGTACCAATGTTCTTGGATTATCCTCTGTAGAAAGAGCGGCGAAAGGAACCACGTGTGGATGGAGACTGTTATGTTCCCATGGATTTAGCAGGCTCCGTGTCCTTTTTTATTTTGTCCAGAGTGGTGTCTACAGCCGGTCCAATAAGTTGTTGCTGATTGAACAGCTGGTTGAGGATAGTTGTTTGTACCTCCGGTTTGAAGCCAGAAATGTGCAACCAAGCATGTTGTCTGAGTAACATGGTAGTGTTAATGGCCCTAGAAGCGGTGTCTGCTGCATCAAGGGCACACTTGATTGATGCATTGGTAATTAATTTACCCTCTTGGATGAGATCATTGGCGTTGTTCTTGTATTGATCTGGTAAATTTTGCAATAGGGTTTCCAGTTGGTCATAGTGAGCCCTATCATACCTAGCAAGTAATGCTTGTGTGTTGGCTATCCGCCAGTGATTAGCTGCTTGAGCAGCAACTCGTTTGCCGGAAGCATCTAATAATTTATACTTCTTGCCGGAGGAGGTGCCTCACCAGAGGTCTGAGAATTAGCCCGTTTTCTAGCATTAGCTACCACCAGGGAATCTTAAGGGAGTTGACTTTTGATGTAGGCGGGATCATTGAGAGGAGATTTATATTTTTTGTCAATTCTCACATTGAGAATTCTAGCCCTTACAGGGTCTTTAAATATGTCAGGGGCATGTTTAATGACACCTTTGAACACTCGCAGGGTTTGTACAGTCTTCAGTGACTGCTCAAAAGTGTCTGAATGCATTGAAACACCATGGTTTGTAGCTGCCCTATTTACCAACTGACTTCAACCAATATTGTCTTCTGGGGTAGATGGCTTTGTTGAGTATGCCTGTTGGGTATGCCTGGGGATCAGGGCGGTCTGGAGGGTCGACCGGGTCGTCATAATCGTCCCAGTCATCCTGTGGTACGTCTGTGTTGGTATCAGGGTCTGTAAAAGGGTCATTGTTGCCTCCCACATCCCCTAAATCATCATCGACCTGTGGTAATGGTGAGTTTGGTGGAAGTATAGGAGAGTGTGGAGGAGAGATAGGATTGGTAGGAAGAACAGGAGAAGAGGGTTGTATGGGTTTAGTAGCACAGTTTTTTTTCTTAACAGGCACTGCAGGAATGCCTGGTGTATCCAGTTTTCTCCTTGTGTGGAACAGTAGACACATGTCTGGTTTTAGGGTCTATGGTGGAGTGTTTTTTTATTCAGATCGATAGGATCCGGTCGAAAAAGTTCTTCCTATTCGGTAGACTCTTTCGGTGCCGATCTTTTCGGGTCCAAGCGAGGTTTGGATTTCTGCTCCGGAGCCTTTGTAGGTGTTTTTGGATCCTTCGGCTTCGATGTGGAGGCGGAAGTCTTTTTCGGTTCAGAATGTGTTGGTTTCGGATCAGATGCCTTTTCTTTCGGTGCCGGGGTGGTCGATGCTGATTTATTTCTGGGAGTAGGCTGTGCTCCAGACTTCGGTGCCGATGGGGCCTGTGGGACACTTACATGCGGCTTGCTCGATCACGAGCTACCTGAAGGCTTGTCCTTTGTCTTTGTAGCCGAGCCCGGGGGCGGGGCTTCTGAACATTGTTTTGGGTCATGGCTGGGGCCAACAGGCAAAGTCTTGACCAGGGCCTTCTTTTTTGCAGATGGGGTTGGGGTTGCAGCAGTGGTACTCACTTGTTGATCTGGAGGGATGGGGTGGTCTGAGTCGGAGTTGTCGGCTTCAGACACGATTTCCAGTTCCTCAGAATCTTCCTCCGGGACATCGGGCTTTCATCAAAGATGGGGCAAAACCAAAGAAAATGATGGACGGAGCGTTGACAATACAAGCACTCACCCCCAGTCAACTGATCTGGGTTTAATCCATCACCATTCTTTATCCCACTCTGCCACCCCAGTTCAGACATGGCCATATGCAAATCAGTCTGACCCTGTGCCTCATGGGAACAGTCCAGCCCGAACTACCAAGCCATGCCCTCCTGCAACGTCCTGCATTCGCCAGAAGCGGTCGCTCCCATCGCTGCTCCCTGACCTGTCCCAGACCCAGAAGCTGGTATTGTTGCTGAAATCTAATTTATTAGCGCTCGCATCACTGCAGACCTAATTTGTGCCCGCTCGGCTCACATCTCAGCTTCTCGCATTAGTGCTGCTTTATTCTGGCTCCCGCTCTGCTCGCACCACTGCCGCTTTACTATACATGTGATTGTTTAACTGAAGTAGCGCTCTTGTGCCCGCTCTGCTCACATCTCAGCTGCTCGCATTACTGCAGAGTCAACTTGGCTCCCGCTCTGATAGCACTACTGACGCTTTACTTTGTGCATGACTGTTGACTGAAGTAGCGCTCTGCTCGCACTACTGCCATTTCCACGTGTACCAGAGTGTTGTATAATTTTCGCCTTGTGCCTTTAAACTGTGGAATCGATTTTGCCTTGATTGTGCTGGCGCCATTGCCCTTTCCCTAGCCTAACTCAGGTTGTGCCCTCATCTGTTGTGGTAGACTCTTGGCTCGCCGCCATTTTGTTGTTTGTTGTTTAACCCCCAGCCCAGCCCAGTTCCCCACCACGACCCCGCCTCCCAGCTGCCTCGCCCTTCCACTGATAGTCAGGCTCTACCGTCGTGCACTAACGCTGTGACCGTCCTGGATTCGCCAGAAGCGGTCGCTCCCAACGCTGCTCCCTGACCTGTCCCAGACCCAGAAGCTGGTATTGTTGCTGAAATCTAATTTATTAGCGCTCGCATCACTGCAGACCTAATTTGTGCCCGCTCGGCTCACATCTCAGCTGCTCGCATTAGTGCTGCTTTATTCTGGCTCCCGCTCTGCTCGCACCACTGCCGCTTTACTATACACGTGATTGTTTAACTGAAGTAGCGCTCTTGTGCCCGCTCTGCTCACATCTCAGCTGCTCGCACTACTGCAGAGTCAACTTGGCTCCCGCTCTGATAGCACTACTGACGCTTTACTTTGTGCATGACTGTTGACTGAAGTAGCGCTCTGCTCGCACTTCTCACGATTCTCCCGTTCAGATCAGCTGGTAGAGGCTATATAACTGTGACCATCTTCACCAATGGCACGGTCGTCATCCAAGCCAACAACGAGAACCTGGAAGCTTTCGACTCCATATTTCCCGCACTTAGGTCAGCCCTCCCAACCCCCTCTAACCTCGCCCCAACGCCGCCTCCGACCAAGACCACAACTAACAGAGAAGACCTCAATACGACCTTCTGCGATCCTTATTCAGCCCGACAGGCCCCCCCCCCACCCAGCCATACCTCACCCCCCACACACAGCCACCCAACATCAGCAGGACACTCAATCCCCTCCCTCTACCCTTTCCTCCAACTACCTCACCTCCCCCAGCCTCAGTCTCCGACAGCCTCCTACGACAATCACCCCCACGCCAACAGGCGGCCTTCAGCCAACGAGCCTCATCCCCGCGAATCTCCCTACAATTCTCAAACCACCCATGCCCAAACCTCCTCCTGTCCTCCTCCCTACCTCCCCTTTGTCTAATCCTCCTCCCGGCCCCCCCCTGAATCCCCCTCCGTCCTTCTCCCTGACCCCTATCGCCCAACCCTCCCTCGCGAACCCTACCACACTCGGCCCCACTCCGGATGCCCACATCCCCTCCCTTGAGTCCATAACAAAACGGCTCGCAGCCCTGGAAAACCAGGTCGACACTTTCACCCAAGGTTTATCAGAAATCCTCTCTAACCTTGGTATAGTCTGTAACCCCCATAGTCCCTCTCCCCAGACCCCCCTCCACGCCAATACCATCATCTCCCAAGGGCCCTTAAAAGCCCTCAGTGCCCAGCCTTTCGATCCCCTCCCCAAGGTCCAGGGTTCCGATTAAAAAAACCCAAAACAACAAGAGCCCCCTGCACCAGACCCTTGTTCTCCATTTCTTCTCCCACTCCAGCGGGCCAAAAACACCTAACATCCAGGCCGCTTAGATCGGAAGCTCCCATGTCAGACAGGGAAGCAGCCTTACTAGCCGCCACCTACGACTCCCCCATTGCTGCTTCACCTAAATCCAAAATCCAAGTTATCACAGGTCACCGGAAAGTCCTACCCATCGTCAAACCACAGAGATTACCAGTCCTCACCGCTATACCCAGAGAGACTAAAGATAGAACCACCAGCAATCAAGAGAAATTCACCAACTGCCTCCTAATCAATTGCAGATCGGCCTCACTACATGCAACAGACTTAGCTGAAGCCATCCTCACAGATGACATTGACGTTGCGTTCCTCACGGAGACCTGGCTTAATAAGACATCCCCTCCCTGCCTAGACATGCTGGTTCCACCCGGTTTCTCCCTCATCTCCAAAGACAGGATTAAACAACGAGGAGGTGGGATCGCTATCATCCACAAGGATAGCTGGAGCATCACAGAAACCTCCTCCTTCGAGTACAACTCGTTTGAATGTCTATCCACCGTCATCAAGACAAAATACAACGACTCTCTACTGTGCCACCTACTCTATCACCCCCCGGGCAGAAATAATGAGTTTGGAGAACAACTATCAAACCTGATTGCTCAAGACGAACTTGGCGATTCCAAAATCTTAATTCTTGGTGATCTGAACCTCCGTTGGAATGAGACCCATAACCCTCTAATCAGATCGCTATCTAGCCTCCTTTATGATAACAACCTCATCCAACACTGTACCGAGGAGACTCATTACAAAGGAGCCACACTGGATGCCATCATTGCCCAAAAGAATTCTATCACGGTCAACCACATACTACCCGTTGACTGGTCAGATCACCACATGATCCTATTTCATATCAATCACCCCATCATCTCACTTAAACCTCCGCAAGACCCCCCAAATGGTCGAGAAACCTCTCCCAAGTACCCCAAGATATCCTGGAAGGTCAGCTAAGTTCACTTCTTCCAAATAACACACTGCACCTCTCGACCAATGATCTCGTCGACCACTACAACGCGGGGTTAGTCTCCATACTCGACAATCTAGCTCCTCTAAAGCTCAAAAGAAGCCGAGCCACTCCATCTAGAACCTGGTTCACTGCGGACCTCAACGCAGAAAGAAGAAACTTGAGAGCCAAAGAAAGAAAGTGGAGAAACAACCCAACCGCCATTCTCCGCCTCCAACTAAAATCTGCCCGCAGGAAGTACAATAACCATATCAAAAACAAAAAATCCAGCTTCTTCCGCGAGGCACTGGTCAAATCCAAAAACAGACCCAAAGAGCTCTTCAACATAATCAGACAACAAACATCCAAGCCCTGGCCCTCATCCCTGCAGGCATCCAAAGAACTCTGTGATAACTTTGCCAACTTCTTCAACGATAAGGTCTTAAAAATCGAACTGTCTCTAGACATCAACAACCCGCACCTCCAGAAGAGCAACCCGGCCTTTCCATTGGCAATCCCATCCGACTCCTTTCCTTCCCCCTGGCTAAGCTTTCGCCCCGTCCAGGAAACTGAGATAATCTCTCTGATCTCGACCTCCAAACCATCAGCACACGTCTCAGACCCCATTCCCCCCTCTTTAATCAAAAAAATGAAGCTTACCCTAGCGCCCATCTGGGGAAGAATCATAAACAGCTCCTTACAAAGCGGAGTGGTCCCTGATTGTCTAAAAATAGGGCAAGTCACTCCTCTGCTGAAAAAACCCGGTCTCGACTCAACTGACTTGAACAATTTCAGACCGATATCCAACCTCCCTTTGCTTTCGAAAACACTTGAACACTGCGTACTCCTGCAACTAACGCAACATCTGGACCACATCAATCTCCTGGACCCCCTCAAATCCGGCATCAGACAAGGCCGCAGCACAGAAACCGCGATGCTGAACATCATAGACGACATTCATGGTTCTCTTGACGCAGACAATTGCTACCTCCTCATACTCCTTGATCTCTCCGCAGCGTTCGACACGGTGGACCACAAGCTCCTCATCTTGACCCTTCAAGAAAGAGCCGGCCTTGGCGAGGTAGTTCTCAAGTGGTTCTCCTCCTTCTTACATAACCGTACGCAAATAATAAAAATGAAGAACTTCACCTCCGAAACCCAGCAGGTCAACAAGGGTGTCCCTCAAGGATCAGTGCTCTCTCCTCAGCTCTTTAACATCTACATGGAACCGCTCGCCAAGTTACTCAGGAACGCCAACATCCACTTACAACTCTACGCGTATGACACGCAGATTTACCTGGAAACCTCTTCCCTTAAAGACATCCACAGACTTAACGATGTCCTAAATGAAGTTCAACATTGGCTGACAAAGAATCACCTGAAACTCAACCCCGACAAAACAGAAACACTCCTCATCTCAAACAAAGAAGACAATCCTCAAATTACTGAGTGGCTAAAATTGATCGATGCTCTCAAAGGTAACCTCACGCTAGCCGACTCCGTCAAATCCCTGGGCTTCACCCTAGACCCCAAACTAACCCTGACAAACCACATTAAGAACTCGGCGAAAAGCGCATTTCTCAACCTCAGACTTCTGAACAAAATCAAACCTTACATTCCCAACAAGGACCTCAAACTAGCCACGCAATCTCTAGTTCTATCAAGACTGGACTATGGGAACTCAATCCTAACAGGCATCCCCAAATCGCACCTGGCCCCACTAAAAACAACACTTCATGCGGCAGCGAGAATGATCACAGACTGCAAAAAATCTGACCACATCTCCCCGGCACTCAAATAACTCGAATGGCTCCCTGCGGAAATGCAGAGCACCTTCAGAACAGCCTGCCTCACCCACAAGGCCCTCCACACCGGCAAACCGGAATACTTGGCAAACAAGCTCAAAAAAGCAGGCCAAGCCAGAAACCTGAGAAGCTCCAACTCCCTGCTGCTCATCCTACCAAAACCCGGAAAGAAGAGAACTGCGGACTGCTCTTTCTCAGGAAATGCCCCCAAAATATGGAACGCCATCCCCCGCACATCAGAACTATACCGTCCTATTCAGAATTCAAGAGCCAACTCAAATCCTTGTGCCTTATCCGTTCCCTTGGTTGCGGGTTACCTGGATCAGCAAGCGGCCCCTGAATCCATGCGGTAACATTGAATCCTGTTACCAAGAAGTCCTGCTGTCCGAACATTTCCGCATTCCAAATTGTCGCTCGCTGATCGCTTTTATTGGGTTTGTGTCATTTTGTTCTCCTGTCATTCCCTCTATTGTAAAGCGCTCTGCTACCTTCGGGTCTTGTTAGCGCTATAGAAAACTTCTAAATAAATAAAATAAATAAATAAACTACTGCCATTTCCACGTGTACCAGAGTGTTGTATAATTTTCGCCTTGTGCCTTTAAACTGTGGAATCGATTTTGCCTTGATTGTGCTGGCGCCATTGCCCTTTCCCTAGCCTAACTCAGGTTGTGCCCTCATCTGTTGTGGTAGACTCTTGGCTCGCAGCCATTTTGTTGTTTGTTGTTTAACCCCCAGCCCAGCCCAGTTCCACACCACGACCCCGCCTCCCAGCTGCCCCGCCCTTGCCCCTCCCCTCACCTCCATCCACATATGACATATGTCTTTGCGTGCAGCGTTCACGCGCAGCGGTCGCGCCCCATTCGCGCCGAAGGTGCGCCAAAGGTAAGCCCGTCTACACCCATCCGCGCCTGGACCGCGCCCAGCGCCAGACCCTCTGGCCCCCGTCCCACCCACCCCACCTGCATTACATACGACGCCTCCACCCTCTTAGCCCTAAACCCCGGCTGACTCCCCAACTGCGCTCAAGCCGCTCCTGGACACACCCATGGACCCTTCACATGCAACTCCTGCAAGTATGACGGCACCAAGACCAACTCTTCATCCACTAACACCAAACAGAGATCTGACACCAACCACCAAAAATGCATCCTGCTCAACACCAGCTCGGTCCACAGACACGCCATCGACCTTTGGAATCTACTAGACACCATCTCTCCGGACGTCGCCTTCCTAACAGAAACATGGATGAACGCCTCCTCAGCCCCAGACATCACCATTGCCATCCGGGAAGGCTACAAGATCATCCGAAAAGACCGCACCTACCAAACAGGAGGAGGCATCGCTATCGTCCATAAGAATTCCATCCGCATCTCAACCAGCTCAGAAGTCCACCTCGCTAGAGCCGAACACCTTCACTTCCAGATCCACACCGACCCCAATACCACACTCAGAGGCACCCTCCTCTACAGGCCACCAGCACCCCGCGCACAATTCAATGAAGATATCACTGACTTTATCACCCCACACGCCCTCCCATCCGAGGACTACATTCCATTGGGAGACCTCAATTTCCACCTGGAAAAGAGCAACGACAGCAACGCCACCACCCTTCTGGACAATCTCGCCAACCTCGGACTCAAACAACTTGTTAATACCCCCACTCACTACGCAGGTCACACACTCGACCCTATCTTCACCTCCAGCAAACATATCTCCTTCAGTCACACCACAGTTCTCCATTGGACGGACCACAGCTGCGTTCACTTTGTCTACAAAAAGACCACAACCCACAACCATCCTCAACCTACTCTGCAAAGAAACTGGAACAAAATCACCATCGACCAGATCTCCTCATCGCTTCTTCAAAACCCCCCTGCCCACTCTTCAAACCCCAACCAAGAAACATTAACCTCACTCAATGGCTAACCAACAGCGCCGACAATCTAGCACCTTTGAAAAAACGTAAAATCAAACTAGGCAGCAAAAACGCCCCCTGGTTCAACGATGATCTTAAGAAATCCAAGAAACTCTGTCGCTCCCTTGAGAAGGCCTGGAAAAAAGACCCAAACACCAGCACCAGGGACGCCTTCAAAAACGCCACCCGCATACACCATCAACTGATCCGGACTGCCAAGAAAGCCGCATTTAAAGACCGACTAGACAACAACGCCCACAACAGCAAGGAATTATTCAACATCGTCAAAGAGTTTACCAACCCCACTGCCAACTCCAATGACATCACTCCATCTCAAACTCTTTGCGACTCCCTAGCTTCGTTCTTCCACAACAAAATCGCAGACATCCACAACAGCTTCGACAACCAACCCGGTGACCAACCCACCCAACCTTCTGCCGTACCTTCACCCCCCTTGAACATCCTTAATAACTGGAACCCAGTCTCTACTGAGGACACCATCCACCTGATGAACTCCATCCACTCAGGATCCCCCACAGACCCATGCCCTCACCACATCTTCAACAAAGCAGACTCCATCATAGCACCACACCTCCGAGACGTCATCAACTGCTCCCTCAACTCCGCCACCTTCCCGGAAAGCTGGAAACACGCCGAACTCAGCGCCCTCCTTGACCTCTCCGCAGCCTTCGACACAGTCTGTCATAGCACCCTGTTACAAAGCCTCAGAAACATCGGAATCCAAGGAAAAGCACTGGAATGGATCACCTCGTTCCTTGCCGTAAGAACTCAGAGAGTCCGCCTCCCACCATTCAAGTCAGATGCCACTGAAGTCATTTGCGGCGTGCCACAAGGATCTTCACTCAGCCCCACCCTCTTCAACGTATACATGAGCCCCCTCGCGGCCATCGCACGCCAACACAACCTCAACATCATTTCCTACGCTGATGACACTCAACTGATCCTCTCACTCACCAAAGACCCTAACACCGCCAAAACCAACCTACATGAAGGAATGAAAGAAGTAGCCGAGTGGATGAAGCACAGCCGGCTGAAACTGAATTCAAACAAAACAGAAGCCCTTATCTTAGGTACCTCCCCCTCCGCCTGGGATGACTCTTGGTGGCCAGAGGCCCTTGGAAAAGCACCCATCCCGACGGACCACGCACGGAACCTGGGCGTCATCCTGGACTCCTCACTCTCGATGACCAGACAAGTCAACGCTGTTTCATCATCTTGCTTCAACGTTCTTCACATGCTCAAAAAAACATTTCGCTGGATCCTCACCGAAACTAGAAAAACGGTCACCCACGCTCTGGTTACAAGCCACCTGGACTATGGAAACACCCTATACGCCGGTACCACCGCAAAACTTCAGAAGAAACTCCAACGCATCCAGAACGCATCAGCCAGACTCATACTAGACATCCCGCGTAAAGACCACATTTCTAGTCACCTGAAAAACCTCCACTGGCTCCTTGTCAATAAGAGGATAACATTCCGCCTCCTAACCCACGCACACAAAGCACTTTACAAACTTGGACCCGAATGCCTCAACACTCGACTTTCCTTCTACACCCCCTCCCGCCAGCTACGCTCCTCCAACCAAGCCCTTGCTGTTGTACCGCGCATCAACAAAACCACCATGGGAGGAAGATCCTTCTCCTACCTGGCAGCTAAAACCTGGGACTCACTTCCCAGTCACCTTCGCCTCACTCAGAACCACCTAGCATTCAGAAAGCAACTTAAAACCTGGATATTCGACAAGTAAATTCCCCACCCTTCTTCAAGCGCCTTGAGACCCTCTGGGTATGTAGTGCGCTATATAAATTATTTGACTTTGACTGGACCGGAAACAAGCTGCCCAGGACCGGTTTCTGGCATTGCAGCCGTCTTCAGGTGGGCTTGCTTGAATCCAGTGGCAAAGTGAGCAAGGGACTCACGTCTGAGCATACCCTGCCAACTTATGGCGAACAAAGCAAAACCAAAGGAAATGATGGATGGAGCGTTGACAATAAAAGCACTCACCATGGCCATATGCAAATCAGTCTGACCCTAAGCCTCATGGGAACAGTCCAGCCTGAACTGCCAAGCCATGTCTTCCTTGGACCAGAAACAAGCATCCCGGGACCGGTTTCGGGTTCATAACCCTCATCAGCCAGGCTTTCTTCAATCCAGTGGCATAGTGAGCAAAGGATTCAAGTCTGAGCATACCCTGCCAACTCCGGTGAACAACGTCATATAAAAGGGGATGATGGACGGAGCGTTTGAGCAAACTAAACACTCACCCCCAGTCAACTGATCTGGATGTAATCCATCACCATTCTTTAGCTCACTCCGCTACCCCAGTTCAGACATGGCCATATGCAAATCAGTCTGACCCTGTGCCTCATGGGAACAGTCCAGCCCGAACTGCCAAGCCATGTCTTCCCTGGACCGGAAACAAGTATCCTGGGACCGGTTTCAGGTTCATAACCCTCATCAGCCAGGCTATCTTGAATCAAGTGGCAAGGTGAGCAAGGGACTCACGTCTGAGCATACCCTGCCAACTTAGGGCGAACAAAGCGATACAAAAGGGCATGATGGACGGACTCTAGGTATCCAGCACTGAGTTAGAAAAGTAACACGAAAAGTAACTTACCTGCAGTGTATTGTAGAAGCCCATTCATTTCAATGTACTGCTCAAAAAAGTTTCCAAGTGTGGAGTTTTGAAAACAGAAAATATTCTTTAAAAATCATGCGAATAACCAAAACGTAATTACTTAGCTGTTTCTAGGAAATGTACCAGTGCTGAATCTAGGTATCCAGCACTGAGTAAGAAAAGTAAAGCAAAAAGTAACTTACCTGCAATTTAGTGAAAAAGCCTATTCATTTCAATGTACTGTATTTGCTAAGTGTTGCATACTACTGCTCCCCTGTAAATCAAACAAAGTAAAATTTCTACTGCCTACTTGAACTGTGTTCATACAAGTAAATGATTACCGCAAAGTATTTTATGCTTACCTGTACCAGGCTTGCTTGGTTCTAGAAATAAAACAACAGTATATTTTTTTTATACAAAAACAATTGGCCTAGAGTTCAGTTCTTGAGTGTGTGAATTCATTTGCTGACTGAGTGTGTACATCAAATGCTTAACACTGTCCTCTGATACTGCCTTACTGCTCGTCCAAGCTACCACTTTAGAGAGTAAGGTTCTATCTAACTTTAACCTCCGCCTACCTCTGGAGACCCTTGGGCTCTATACACACTGTACCTCACTTTGGAGCAGTGTACAGACCTCTGGAGACCCTTGGACTCTATACACACTGTACCTCACTTTGGTGCAGTATACAGAGCCAGTTTCTTACAATACCTCACTGTATGTCTCTCTCAATTTGCATGTGATGTTGTTGTCCAGTGGAAGGAGCAAGCTGCTCTGGTAACTTCTTCAACGCTGGAGTTACACACCCGGATGAGGGAAATATAACTGTGTAGGGACATCATGTAAGGAGTGGAAGCTATGGGCTGTGCACGACAAGCAGGCTTACACATGGAACATACTCCCAAGGGTGTTGAGCTTAACTCCATCTTGCTTGAATTTGATCTAACATCTGTAATAAATAAGCTGCCTCTGAGGAAAACAGACATTACTCCCACCTTTATTGGGAGAGGGTGTGAGACCGTTATTGATTTCACCTTTGTATGAACCCCCTTTTACTCTCTGGTTGCCGATTTTTCAGTGCAGGCGAGTGAATGCAGTGACCACAACCCCATTTGTGTCCCAACTGGCTGGACCCTAACACTCAGACACACCAAGGTGGGCGGGGGGCTGGTGTCCCCCTTACAGAGGTGGAAGCGGGAAGGAGCGTAAAGTGGGAGTGTATTGTCCCAGAGCTACTCCACGAGTCCCTTTTAACTCTGTGTCGCACCGAGTTTGCCACCTGTCTCGATGATGAGGCAAGTTCTCCGGACATCATGGGTGCATTTGGATCCGTGTCTACTGTCATATGGAGGTTACCACGGGACCCGGGTTGCGGCCGTTAGCAACCAGGTCCACAATGGTTTGACTCGGCGTGCTCCCAGGCTTCCAGGAACCTGAGACAGGCCTTGGGTGTTAAGCCCCGAGACCGAGTGGCGGTCAAAGGCCTACAAAGAGCATATAAGGCTGCTCTAGCAACTTGCAAGTCTGTCCTGAGGGAGGAGGCCTGGATCGATTTAGTGGAGGCTAGTACAATGCGTAATAGCTCAAAGTTCTGGGGCATTATTACCAGCCCATTTCTATCTGGGAATAATGCTAATTTACTGGATGCCCATATCACAGAGGACGATTGGGTACATCA
Source organism: Lissotriton vulgaris (assembly GCF_964263255.1). Classification (NCBI taxonomy): domain Eukaryota; kingdom Metazoa; phylum Chordata; class Amphibia; order Caudata; family Salamandridae; genus Lissotriton; species Lissotriton vulgaris. The sequence goes on from NC_141685.1 coordinate 55,720,089, forward strand.
TTTCAAGGGCATCTTCCAGTCAGAAACCCCGCCAACTGAGGGGCAGGAAAGGGTGGAAGGCAAGTCAGAACTTATTTTCACCACGCAAAATCTGTCTAAAAACAAGGCCCCCGCGCCAGATGGGATCCCGACAGATCTCTACATCTCCCACGTAGAAACCTGGGTGCCTGTCCTCACAGCTGTTAGCAATGCTGCAGTCCAGGTTGGCCGCCCAGATTCTTGGGCTTTATCGATTATAGTCCTGGTATTTAAAAAGGGAGATCGGGACAGGACCTACTGTTATAGGCCCATTTCTCTTCTGGACTCTGTGGTGAAGGTGGTGGGCTGCATGGTTTTTGACACACTTGTATCCTGGGCTGATGAAAACGACTTTTTATCTGATATCCAAAACGGCTTTCGATCAGGTCGTTCCACTGTGGAACAGTGTTTAAACCTATACATGGTTCTGAACAATTACACTGTGGCTAGTTCCAGCCCCATATACCTAGCCTTCATGGACCAGTTCTCAGCATTCGACTGTGTCAATAGGTTCAAGCTGTGGCAGCTGATGTCCTCCATTGGCATTGACAGTAACATTGTTTTAATTCTGAGGGATCTTCACCGTGATTCAACATCGGTTATCCGCTATTCAAAGGATCTGTAAGTGTCCAGTCAGCTTGACTTCAAGAGAGGGGTGTGCCAGGGGTGCATTTTAGCACCCTTTCTTTTTAACCTATATATTAATTCCTTAGAGAAGGCCCTTTTGGCCACAAATGCTGATCGTCCCCAGGTAGACGAGCGTAGCCTGCCAGTCCTATAGGAGGGAAGCTAGGGGCCTACAACTTCTTCTGAATTATTTTGCCCTTTTTATGGAGGACTTGGACCTTTCGTTTAATCATGCCAAGTCGTTCATTATGCAGGTGGAAGATCGTAAAGCTAAGCAGTTCACTTTTAAACTCGGACTTTCATCAACGCTGAAGACCAATGTTTTCTCCTATTTGGGAGTTGTGTTTGACGATTCCCTCAGTTGGCGCCCTTTGCTTACTTGGAAGAAAGGGAATCTAGGGAAAGCTTTTGCAGCTGTTTTTAACTTTGCCAACCGAGTCCAAGGGAAGCCAATAGGGGCTCTTTTGAAGATATATGAAGCCAAAAATATCTCAAAGGTTAGCTATGGGCGTGAGATATTGGGGCACATTGGGGTAGGGGCAGTGCAAAGTGCTGAAAACTCTTTCCTGTGATGGGCCTTTTCCGTGCCACAAAGCAGCCCGTTTTATGTCGTGCATGAAGAATTGGGGATGCCTTTCCTCTCAGATTTACTGGCTTTCCGTTACCTGGATTTGTGGCTTAATATTTGGGCTGAGCAAGAAAATACACGTAGCAAAGACGTCCTACGGGAATGCCTTTCACTTGACCATGTCTCAAGCATCCGATGGCTCCACTATATAAGAGTTCGCCTCTCCAGGGTAGGTAGGAACTATTTATTAACCCTAAGCGCATATGTAAGAGGGACCTTTCTCTGGTCAAAGAGTTTTTTTTAAGAATGAGCCGCTGTGATAGAGAGGGAAATGAGTGGTGTAAGCCTAGTGTGCGTAGGTACATTGTGTTAAAAACTGTACCAACCACCGAACCTTATCTTGTAGGGCTTAAAAGCATCCATGATCGTTTTCTATTGACCCGGTTTTGGCTCAACCTCTTCCATTACCTCTTGGTACACCCTCGTGCCTCCCACAGAGGCCTGTGCCTCATGTCCTGTGGCTGCAACGGTGAGTCTCCTCAGGAAATGATGCACTTTATAATGTTTTGTAGTTTTTATGCTGTCCCTAGAAAGGTATTTATTATTCCCATTCTCAAAAAAGTGGGTTTTAGGCGGGTGAGACCAGCTCTTATCTTTTTACAACTCCTCTCTAAAGACACTGTTTTGCATACGATTAACTTTTTACGGGTCGCTGTTAGACTCAGGTCAAACTGCAATTAACTTCTGTACTGTAATTCATGAATTTGTACTGTAATTCATGAATTTGTATCTTGTGTTCTGATTAACTTGGACATATTATATTTGTCAATCTGTAACTTGGAAGATGTTTCATCATTTTATGTATGACTTTTATGGTTTTCTTTTATAAAACCGAATAAAGTTTGTTGATAATAACCACTAGGGGATTCATTTACAGGGTAGCATGGTATCCCTCACATTAACTCCAGGAGTCACAGTCTCCACAATGTACATGCTTTGTTCCCCCTACTCTAACCTTACATATACCCCCAATCACCTGCTCAAACCTCTCCCTGCTGATGCCAATGTGGTACTCCGTCAACCTGCAGACCATATTTTTGGCCCCTTTGAAAGTGCCCATACAATAAAACTGCTGCAGTTGTAAATACATATTAACTACCATTTGTTGTGTTTGAAACATTTTATTGAATAATAAAACCTAATAAACATAAGCTGATTATTAAAGCAAAACATTCAGTTGCTATACACATGAGACAAAAGTTGTACATAAAAATCAACATACTGTAACACAGAAAAGTTATGTAGAGCACAATTCTTAATTTTGTGCAATCTTTAAAGTTCAACAATAGAAACGTTCATGAAGAACGGGAAAGGAAAGAAGGTGGGATACAGAGATTTCATTAATGTAATGCTTCCTACAAATAGAAAAACAAATTCTAATTATTTTCCTTAAGCAATAAAGTCTGCACATTAAAATACTAAGAAATATATTGAACAATGAACATTTCATGCGTAATTAGAATTTAATTTGAATATGTTAACCTCCTCAGCATTATTTGACTCATGATTACAACCTGAATGCTTTCTGGAAAGGAACCGCCTCATGCGGTTCAAAATCACATCTTTTGCAACAATAGGATTAAAATGATAAACTTGAATTTAAATTCAATTTACTGATTTAGGCCTTTTTGGAAATCAACAATTTTAAATATATACAAAATCCACACGCTTTTGCTAAATTGTCACCTAAACTTGAATTCAATCCACCTTTTGATTAAACACTTCCCATTCCAGCAAGCATCACCGGACCACTTGATGTTATCTTCAAATTAGTAATAATGTTTCGGATGGCAACAATAATAAATATGTTTAGAATGTTAACTCCGAAAGCAAAAACATGCCATTTCTGAATCATGGTGCACAATAAAATGTAGGAACAGAAAGGCATCTTTAGGTGTACCATTCATTAAGGTTTGACCAGGCTTGAAACTAGAATTCCTGAACATTTGGATTTAAATGTCATATTTTAAAAGAGTTCAAACAGACCCAGCACGAGCTCCGCGAAAAATAGAAGATGACTGAATTGTACTTAGAGAAAATGTGCTGATAAGTAATCTATTGATGTAAAATACAGTGGTCAGGCAATGCTTGTGGATCTAATCTATTCAGATTTTAACTCCATAGTTTGTTCAATAAGTTGACTGAGCATAATACTTGAAGGTCCATCTCTCAGATCAGTTATATTACAGATTTAGTTGCGATAACACTAATAGAGATCATTGATAAATAGATTTTAAAAGCCATGGGTGGGATTGACCCTTGCTCTAAATCTTGATTATTGTCTGCAATGGAAACCAGTACAAACAGATCAAATCTCAAAGCATTGAATATGTTTATTATAGTGGTTTAGAGTAAACCCAGATGACACACATTGTTCCTGAAACTCAGAAAATGTATCTAAAGATTATGATTACATCCTATTTTATGTAAAGAGACTGCTTTGGCTGCTTTCCTGTTTAAGTGACGACATTTGCAAATATATTTAACAAAACATTAAAGCTGGATGTCAGCAATTCTGTCTTTAAGTATTGTATAAGAGTTATGTGTGATGGTTTTTATTTGATCTGAAGCAACACTAACACTAAATAGGTACGTGCACCGGTTATCATTAAACTAACATTATTAGTAAACTTAATTTGGAGGGAATTGAGAAAAATAGCCTCAGGTACCAAGGGTTTTATTGTTTAAAAAATCCACTGGTTCAGTAATTCACAAGAGTTTGTAAATGCTAAACCCCTTTTTTAAATGTACTAAGCCCATTTAACAATTCAGAATTTGGAAGGGGAATGTTAATAGTTTCCCTTCTGAATATTTAATACATCCTTAAGGTATGTATTAAGCTTTGAAACCATATGTGGGCTGAAAACAGTAACAGGAGTTAGTAACCCAAGAGGACATTTGTAAATCTGAAAGTAAAATGGGGTTCATTAAAAATGCCTTTATTTAAAAGCAATCACAGACACAGTAGTATGCTGACTCTACAAGCAACCACTTTTACCAAATGGATTATTAATTCATGAACTTCAGTATTTCCTATATTGCTAATATTTTTGTAATGTTGTGTAAATATTTGTTCCTGTTATTTCCCATTTCAATATTGTAATGAAATGTACCTATTATTTATGTCAAACATATTGAAATATCTTTATCACAATTTTTGGGTCATTCTAAAAAGTGTTTTCACTCTCTAACTTGAAGCTTCCTAAGAAAAATACTGATGCGCAGTTCCTGGTTTCTCACTAAACAAGCACAATATTGATTTGAGAGAGGTGGGTATTGTAGTCATACGCACTGGGGTTAGTTTAGAAAAGAGAAATATAGAACTTCCTTTATCTTTAGAAATAACTAGCAGCCCGTCCCGACGTTGTCCGGGTATGAATTGCTGCCGGCCAGTAGTATATTGTTTCGTAGGATTTCGTTTTGATAGCATTTCTTATCTGTGACAGGCCTGTGAAACGCTCCGATTCACAGTGCACTGCTGATGCACTTAAGAGTGCGCGTTCAGTAGTGTGTGAACTCGAGTTTCCCTACTTTATTTTCCTTGCAATATTATATAGCGCGAACTCGACAACATGGCATGAGCACAATTTACATTACAGAAGAACCCATTGATTTGTGGCAGGCACGGGGAGACAAAGCGATTTGCTTGGAATCACAGGATGTTGAGCTGATGCCGAGATTCTAACGTAGCTCCCCATCTCTAAAGTTCGCAATTCTAGAACTTGTGGTGGGAGGTGTGTCTAAAAGTGTATGTCGGTGATGGGCATCAATGAGAGAGGTCAGCAAATCAAAACGGAGAGAGAGGACTAGATAAGCCAGTCCGAATCCCCAATTTAATATGTAAATATCAAAAAAGGACTAGCTTGGTTGTGTTTTACCAGTGGAGACTCAGTACGTATGACGGCAAACCATTTGGTTTGGTTGTTAAGCCCTCACCCACCGACCTAGTCGGTGGCATGCTTCATCATCGGGCCCACCACAGTAACGCCGAATGCGTCCCGGGTGTGCTTCGACTCCAGATTACTGAGGAGCTGGTATACTTCTCTGAGTGTGCTGTGAGGGGGTGTATAAGAAAGTGATTTAAAAGCTATGCTGTAGGTCCCAGTGCCCGAGGGTATACAGAACTTTAATAGCTGGGCCCACGCTAGCGTATAAAAAGGCAAGCGGACGCGATGGAGCGGGTTATGAACTCCCGCGTCCTATGTGGTCGACATGTTTCAGCCAGGCCTTTTCTTTGTAAAACTGGCTTTCCTCAGGACCAATGAGAGTGTGGGTGAAAAAAATTAATATTAAGTGAAGTGTTTAAAAATGTGTCGCACACGCTAAGGTGCTATACGTGTGTGGAGGGGGGTTCCCTCCGCTTTACTGTACACAAAACATAAAGGACGAAGACAGACGTACATGGTAGAGTCAGGTAAGTATTAATTACCAAAAACACAACGTCCTGCCGGCAAGTTAAAGGTGAGTGAACGACCTCTATCGGCGGGAGTATAACGTGGCCATAAAAATATATGGCGGCAGTGAAAATAAAGGGCGTTTTCTAAGCGAAGTGAAGAGTGGTGGACTAAACAGCGGAAGATAGTCAATGGGTGAGAATGGGTAACAATGTTTCCTCACACATGCTATTTGCTGTTAAAGCCTCAAAGGTCACCAGGCAGGGAAGAGCGGACCCTAAAAAGTTTATAGGGAGGCAGGGGTTAGAACCTGTTGGGAGAGAAGGTAGCTTACCTACTCCGACGTGAAGGATGGATCTCAGTACTTACGAGATTACCGACCTCCGTGCTCCATGAACCTGTAGTCCTGCTGCGGTGTCCCGAGTGAGTTGAGATCAAGAGCGCTCTGGTATTTATGCTCGTTCAGAAAGGGCGGTACCTGCAGAGGGGTGGAGCAAGGGGTGGAGCAAGGGGTGTAGCTGCGCATGTTGAGAGAACAGTGTCAAGTACTCATGGACTACGCATGCGCAGAAGTGTATGATTGTTTATAAAGAGTAGCACAGTACAGAGGGACAGGGCCACGAGTCCAGACGGAAACAGGACTCAGCAATTCAGTGAATTCCATGGTATGGAATCGTTAAGTCCAAACAAGTGGGTGGAAAGGCGGTAAATCCACCGTTGTTCCTTGGTGTGAAGGGTTCTTTCATCGCAGTTATCAAATTTCTCGATGACTGTCCACGTGAAGTCGTTAGGGGTATGGTTGTGTGACAGAAAATGTTCTGTCAGTTTGCTGATATTTTTGCCGCACCTCATGGTGCTCCTATGTTCGGTCATTCTTGTCCTTACTTTTCTGGTCGTCATCCCGACGTATCTTAGGCCACAATGACATGTTATTAAGTATACCAGGTTGGCAGAATTGCAATTGGTGAACTGCCGTTGCGTCCATATTTTGCCATCTTCGAGATTGAGGGTTTTCGATGAAGTGGTCAAATGGCAGACACTGCAGTTGTTGCAGGGTTGGTGTCCAGTCAATTTGGGCAGCCCCCATGCATTGAGGATAGTGTTTTCTGGGGGACGTTGGATTTTTCTTGGTCTTGTCGAGACCAACTGGTCCCTGAGGTTTTTAGCCCTCTTGAAGGCAAAGCGAGGGAGGTCCCACTTTCTGGTACCAGAGTTGATTATTTTCCAGTTCTTCCTGATGATACTGGACACCTGATTAGAGGCTGTGTTGTAAGTTGTAACGCAGGTCATCACAGGAGGTTCCATTGGTTTCTGTATGGTTTCCAGGAGTGCATCCCTGTTCAAATTGCGTGCTCGTTTACAGGTTTTAGAGATAATTCTAGTGGGATACCCACGGTCTTCCAGTTTGTGGACCAAGGCTCCCGACTGTAATTTGTAGTCCTGGATGTTACTGCAATTGCGCCTGATTCTTAAAAACTGGCCAAACGGGAGGTTTTCTCTGAGAGGCCTAGGGTGGAAGCTGTCAAAGCGTAGTAAGGAATTACGCGAGGTGGGTTTATAGTAGGTGGTGGTACTTAAACCATTGTTCTTTGCTGTGATATTGAGGTCCAGAAAAGCCAATTCAGTGTGACTGCTCGTGCATGTGAAGCGCAGGTAAGCATCCCGATCGTTAATCCACGTCAGGAACTGCTTCAGGGTGTCTTCGTTGCCCTCCCATATGATGAAGATGTCGTCAATGTAACGACGCCAGGTGATTATGTTGGTCGAGTACGGGTTGGTTGGGGACTCGATGTGGCTGCGTTCGAAGTGGTGAACGTACAGTCCGGCCACGCTGGGGGCAAAGACACTCCCCATCGAGGTTCCATTGGTCTGGAGGTAGAATTTTCCTTCATACTCGAAGTAATTATCCTTGAGGGCCAGTGCCGCACACTCAAGGATAAACTTGCGTGGAGTGCGATGTTGCCAAGTGGTTTCCATCAGAACATCATGTAGGACTTGCAAAGTAGCATCCTGGGGTAAGCTTGTGTACAAACTCTCGATATCCAGTCCGACCAGGAGCTGAGAGTCGGGATTGAATGGCATGTCTTTGATGACATTCAGAAGATGTTTAGTATCCTGGATGTAGGATGGTGTTTTTTGTACAAGGGGATTGAGAAAAAAGTCGCAGAAGCGTGAGAGTGGTTCGAGCAGAGATTGGATGCCCGAAACTATGGGTCTCCCTGGTGGCGGATGTACACCCTTATGTATCTTTGGTAAGGTGTAAAAATACGGTACCCTCGCGTTCTTGGTGCAAAGATAGTCGCCCTCCTGTTTGGAGATGTGTTCTGCATCAACAGCCTCTTTGACGGTTCGGTTGATTTTTAGTTGGAGTTCCTCAGTGGGGTCTTTATTCAGAAGTTTATAGTTTCGAGTGTCACTCAATAAGCGACAACATTCTTTGTCGTAGTCACACTTGTTCATGACCACAATCCCTCCTCCTTTATCTGCAGGTTTTATGATGCGGGTCGAGTCGTTTTGTAGATGTTTAATGATCTCGCGTTCTTGGAAGGAGAAGTTGTTGAATTTGTTTCCTGGTTGTAATTTGTCTATTTCTGCATAGACGGCATTTTCGAAGGTGATAATTTCCACAGGTATGCTTGTCGGTGGCGGAGTGAAGGTGGATTTCACTTTCAAACCGGTTTCATTGATGTTTTCTTGATTGTTATCCTGTTTTTCTTGTTTTTCAAAAAATGCTTTCAGTTTTAATTTGCGGAAAAATTCAGCGAGCTCAACATGCAGTTTGAATGTGTCAAGACGAGTGGTAGGAACAAAGGAGAGGCCTTTATTGAGGACAGTAGTTTCCTCATTAGTTAGGGGTAAGTCTGAAATATTGAACACCAGAGGGTTGTCCAATCGGGGTTCGGTTACTTGCTGGGCCCCGCTTGTTCCCGGGATTTGTTCCGGGTATTCGAGCTGACCGGGTCTTCTTCCGTTTCCCAATGTACCCGTTGTCCGGGATTTCTTCTCTTGCCGCGTGATCTGCGGCCCTGGCCTAAAAAAGGATACCGTTGGTTTTGGTTGTTTTGAAAATATGGCATCTGTCCTGGGGCATACATTGGAGGGTATCCAAAATATGGAGGCATGGGACCAAAAGGAGGAGGGCCGAAATTATGTTGTTGTGGGGGTCCTTGCCAAGGTTGTGGCCAGTTTTGGCCTCTACGTCCCCTTCCTCTTGTGTTGTTCGAGCCCGTGCTGGACCCACTTGAGATGGAGCTGTTGTCATCAGAGTTATCTTGACCTTTGGTCGGTGCAGTGTAATCGTCATCGGCATATGGGTATGTTTTCGAATAACTGAACCTTTTCAGGTCCTTTTCAAACTTTTTCATTTTGGTTTGTGTTAAGTATTCATTATACTCTGAAATCTCACGGTTCTGATCTTCAAGTTTTTTCTTATAACCAGTAAGGGTGGTCTTGAAATGTGTTTCTGATGCCTGAATTTCTATGACTATCGCGTCAGATAAGCGTTTAGCAGTCTTGATGATTAGTACCAGCCAATCTCTGGTGCAGTGCCACGCTATTTGGGCCCAGTCCTTCCTGAAGGTGACATCATCCAGGAAGATCCGGGGGGCGTTGGTAACTAGCAAGCCCCTTGGTGCTGTATTGGTTCGTAGGTATTGAGCGAGGACGATGCCATGTAGGATCGTGCGAATCCTGTTCCGTTTTTTCTCAGTGAGAGCGTCCCAATCTGAAGTCTGTGCTACGGTAGAAGCTGTAGAGAAATCTGCCTGGAGTGACGGGTCTGAGAGGATTTCACTGATGTCATCCTCCGTGTAGGTTAGGCCAAAGTTTTGCGCCATGATGTTACGGTGTTAGTATATCTCTCGCAGCTGTGCGCTGCCAAGTATCAGCAAATCAAAACGGAGAGAGAGGACTAGATAAGCCAGTCCGAATCCCCAATTTAATATGTAAATATCAAAAAAGGACTAGCTTGGTTGTGTTTTACCAGTGGAGACTCAGTACGTATGACGGCAAACCATTTGGTTTGGTTGTTAAGCCCTCACCCACCGACCTAGTCGGTGGCATGCTTCATCATCGGGCCCACCACAGTAACGCCGAATGCGTCCCGGGTGTGCTTCGACTCCAGATTACTGAGGAGCTGGTATACTTCTCTGAGTGTGCTGTGAGGGGGTGTATAAGAAAGTGATTTAAAAGCTATGCTGTAGGTCCCAGTGCCCGAGGGTATACAGAACTTTAATAGCTGGGCCCACGCTAGCGTATAAAAAGGCAAGCGGACGCGATGGAGCGGGTTATGAACTCCCGCGTCCTATGTGGTCGACATGTTTCAGCCAGGCCTTTTCTTTGTAAAACTGGCTTTCCTCAGGACCAATGAGAGTGTGGGTGAAAAAAATTAATATTAAGTGAAGTGTTTAAAAATGTGTCGCACACGCTAAGGTGCTATACGTGTGTGGAGGGGGGTTCCCTCCGCTTTACTGTACACAAAACATAAAGGACGAAGACAGACGTACATGGTAGAGTCAGGTAAGTATTAATTACCAAAAACACAACGTCCTGCCGGCAAGTTAAAGGTGAGTGAACGACCTCTATCGGCGGGAGTATAACGTGGCCATAAAAATATATGGCGGCAGTGAAAATAAAGGGCGTTTTCTAAGCGAAGTGAAGAGTGGTGGACTAAACAGCGGAAGATAGTCAATGGGTGAGAATGGGTAACAATGTTTCCTCACACATGCTATTTGCTGTTAAAGCCTCAAAGGTCACCAGGCAGGGAAGAGCGGACCCTAAAAAGTTTATAGGGAGGCAGGGGTTAGAACCTGTTGGGAGAGAAGGTAGCTTACCTACTCCGACGTGAAGGATGGATCTCAGTACTTACGAGATTACCGACCTCCGTGCTCCATGAACCTGTAGTCCTGCTGCGGTGTCCCGAGTGAGTTGAGATCAAGAGCGCTCTGGTATTTATGCTCGTTCAGAAAGGGCGGTACCTGCAGAGGGGTGGAGCAAGGGGTGGAGCAAGGGGTGTAGCTGCGCATGTTGAGAGAACAGTGTCAAGTACTCATGGACTACGCATGCGCAGAAGTGTATGATTGTTTATAAAGAGTAGCACAGTACAGAGGGACAGGGCCACGAGTCCAGACGGAAACAGGACTCAGCAATTCAGTGAATTCCATGGTATGGAATCGTTAAGTCCAAACAAGTGGGTGGAAAGGCGGTAAATCCACCGTTGTTCCTTGGTGTGAAGGGTTCTTTCATCGCAGTTATCAAATTTCTCGATGACTGTCCACGTGAAGTCGTTAGGGGTATGGTTGTGTGACAGAAAATGTTCTGTCAGTTTGCTGATATTTTTGCCGCACCTCATGGTGCTCCTATGTTCGGTCATTCTTGTCCTTACTTTTCTGGTCGTCATCCCGACGTATCTTAGGCCACAATGACATGTTATTAAGTATACCAGGTTGGCAGAATTGCAATTGGTGAACTGCCGTTGCGTCCATATTTTGCCATCTTCGAGATTGAGGGTTTTCGATGAAGTGGTCAAATGGCAGACACTGCAGTTGTTGCAGGGTTGGTGTCCAGTCAATTTGGGCAGCCCCCATGCATTGAGGATAGTGTTTTCTGGGGGACGTTGGATTTTTCTTGGTCTTGTCGAGACCAACTGGTCCCTGAGGTTTTTAGCCCTCTTGAAGGCAAAGCGAGGGAGGTCCCACTTTCTGGTACCAGAGTTGAGTATTTTGATTATACAGGTTCATGGAGCACGGAGGTCGGTAATCTCGTAAGTACTGAGATCCATCCTTCACGTCGGAGTAGGTAAGCTACCTTCTCTCCCAACAGGTTCTAACCCCTGCCTCCCTATAAACTTTTTAGGGTCCGCTCTTCCCTGCCTGGTGACCTTTGAGGCTTTAACAGCAAATAGCATGTGTGAGGAAACATTGTTACCCATTCTCACCCATTGACTATCTTCCGCTGTTTAGTCCACCACTCTTCACTTCGCTTAGAAAACGCCCTTTATTTTCACTGCCGCCATATATTTTTATGGCCACGTTATACTCCCGCCGATAGAGGTCGTTCACTCACCTTTAACTTGCCGGCAGGACGTTGTGTTTTTGGTAATTAATACTTACCTGACTCTACCATGTACGTCTGTCTTCGTCCTTTATGTTTTGTGTACAGTAAAGCGGAGGGAACCCCCCTCCACACACGTATAGCACCTTAGCGTGTGCGACACATTTTTAAACACTTCACTTAATATTAATTTTTTTCACCCACACTCTCATTGGTCCTGAGGAAAGCCAGTTTTACAAAGAAAAGGCCTGGCTGAAACATGTCGACCACATAGGACGCGGGAGTTCATAACCCGCTCCATCGCGTCCGCTTGCCTTTTTATACGCTAGCGTGGGCCCAGCTATTAAAGTTCTGTATACCCTCGGGCACTGGGACCTACAGCATAGCTTTTAAATCACTTTCTTATACACCCCCTCACAGCACACTCAGAGAAGTATACCAGCTCCTCAGTAATCTGGAGTCGAAGCACACCCGGGACGCATTCGGCGTTACTGTGGTGGGCCCGATGATGAAGCATGCCACCGACTAGGTCGGTGGGTGAGGGCTTAACAACCAAACCAAATGGTTTGCCGTCATACGTACTGAGTCTCCACTGGTAAAACACAACCAAGCTAGTCCTTTTTTGATATTTACATATTAAATTGGGGATTCGGACTGGCTTATCTAGTCCTCTCTCTCCGTTTTGATTTGCTGATACTTGGCAGCGCACAGCTGCGAGAGATATACTAACACCGTAACATCATGGCGCAAAACTTTGGCCTAACCTACACGGAGGATGACATCAGTGAAATCCTCTCAGACCCGTCACTCCAGGCAGATTTCTCTACAGCTTCTACCGTAGCACAGACTTCAGATTGGGACGCTCTCACTGAGAAAAAACGGAACAGGATTCGCACGATCCTACATGGCATCGTCCTCGCTCAATACCTACGAACCAATACAGCACCAAGGGGCTTGCTAGTTACCAACGCCCCCCGGATCTTCCTGGATGATGTCACCTTCAGGAAGGACTGGGCCCAAATAGCGTGGCACTGCACCAGAGATTGGCTGGTACTAATCATCAAGACTGCTAAACGCTTATCTGACGCGATAGTCATAGAAATTCAGGCATCAGAAACACATTTCAAGACCACCCTTACTGGTTATAAGAAAAAACTTGAAGATCAGAACCGTGAGATTTCAGAGTATAATGAATACTTAACACAAACCAAAATGAAAAAGTTTGAAAAGGACCTGAAAAGGTTCAGTTATTCGAAAACATACCCATATGCCGATGACGATTACACTGCACCGACCAAAGGTCAAGATAACTCTGATGACAACAGCTCCATCTCAAGTGGGTCCAGCACGGGCTCGAACAACACAAGAGGAAGGGGACGTAGAGGCCAAAACTGGCCACAACCTTGGCAAGGACCCCCACAACAACATAATTTCGGCCCTCCTCCTTTTGGTCCCATGCCTCCATATTTTGGATACCCTCCAATGTATGCCCCAGGACAGATGCCATATTTTCAAAACAACCAAAACCAACGGTATCCTTTTTTAGGCCAGGGCCGCAGATCACGCGGCAAGAGAAGAAATCCCGGACAACGGGTACATTGGGAAACGGAAGAAGACCCGGTCAGCTCGAATACCCGGAACAAATCCCGGGAACAAGCGGGGCCCAGCAAGTAACCGAACCCCGATTGGACAACCCTCTGGTGTTCAATATTTCAGACTTACCCCTAACTAATGAGGAAACTACTGTCCTCAATAAAGGCCTCTCCTTTGTTCCTACCACTCGTCTTGACACATTCAAACTGCATGTTGAGCTCGCTGAATTTTTCCGCAAATTAAAACTGAAAGCATTTTTTGAAAAACAAGAAAAACAGGATAACAATCAAGAAAACATCAATGAAACCGGTTTGAAAGTGAAATCCACCTTCACTCCGCCACCGACAAGCATACCTGTGGAAATTATCACCTTCGAAAATGCCGTCTATGCAGAAATAGACAAATTACAACCAGGAAACAAATTCAACAACTTCTCCTTCCAAGAACGCGAGATCATTAAACATCTACAAAACGACTCGACCCGCATCATAAAACCTGCAGATAAAGGAGGAGGGATTGTGGTCATGAACAAGTGTGACTACGACAAAGAATGTTGTCGCTTATTGAGTGACACTCGAAACTATAAACTTCTGAATAAAGACCCCACTGAGGAACTCCAACTAAAAATCAACCGAACCGTCAAAGAGGCTGTTGATGCAGAACACATCTCCAAACAGGAGGGCGACTATCTTTGCACCAAGAACGCGAGGGTACCGTATTTTTACACCTTACCAAAGATACATAAGGGTGTACATCCGCCACCAGGGAGACCCATAGTTTCGGGCATCCAATCTCTGCTCGAACCACTCTCACGCTTCTGCGACTTTTTTCTCAATCCCCTTGTACAAAAAACACCATCCTACATCCAGGATACTAAACATCTTCTGAATGTCATCAAAGACATGCCATTCAATCCCGACTCTCAGCTCCTGGTCGGACTGGATATCGAGAGTTTGTACACAAGCTTACCCCAGGATGCTACTTTGCAAGTCCTACATGATGTTCTGATGGAAACCACTTGGCAACATCGCACTCCACGCAAGTTTATCCTTGAGTGTGCGGCACTGGCCCTCAAGGATAATTACTTCGAGTATGAAGGAAAATTCTACCTCCAGACCAATGGAACCTCGATGGGGAGTGTCTTTGCCCCCAGCGTGGCCGGACTGTACGTTCACCACTTCGAACGCAGCCACATCGAGTCCCCAACCAACCCGTACTCGACCAACATAATCACCTGGCGTCGTTACATTGACGACATCTTCATCATATGGGAGGGCAACGAAGACACCCTGAAGCAGTTCCTGACGTGGATTAACGATCGGGATGCTTACCTGCGCTTCACATGCACGAGCAGTCACACTGAATTGGCTTTTCTGGACCTCAATATCACAGCAAAGAACAATGGTTTAAGTACCACCACCTACTATAAACCCACCTCGCGTAATTCCTTACTACGCTTTGACAGCTTCCACCCTAGGCCTCTCAGAGAAAACCTCCCGTTTGGCCAGTTTTTAAGAATCAGGCGCAATTGCAGTAACATCCAGGACTACAAATTACAGTCGGGAGCCTTGGTCCACAAACTGGAAGACCGTGGGTATCCCACTAGAATTATCTCTAAAACCTGTAAACGAGCACGCAATTTGAACAGGGATGCACTCCTGGAAACCATACAGAAACCAATGGAACCTCCTGTGATGACCTGCGTTACAACTTACAACACAGCCTCTAATCAGGTGTCCAGTATCATCAGGAAGAACTGGAAAATAATCAACTCTGGTACCAGAAAGTGGGACCTCCCTCGCTTTGCCTTCAAGAGGGCTAAAAACCTCAGGGACCAGTTGGTCTCGACAAGACCAAGAAAAATCCAACGTCCCCCAGAAAACACTATCCTCAATGCATGGGGGCTGCCCAAATTGACTGGACACCAACCCTGCAACAACTGCAGTGTCTGCCATTTGACCACTTCATCGAAAACCCTCAATCTCGAAGATGGCAAAATATGGACGCAACGGCAGTTCACCAATTGCAATTCTGCCAACCTGGTATACTTAATAACATGTCATTGTGGCCTAAGATACGTCGGGATGACGACCAGAAAAGTAAGGACAAGAATGACCGAACATAGGAGCACCATGAGGTGCGGCAAAAATATCAGCAAACTGACAGAACATTTTCTGTCACACAACCATACCCCTAACGACTTCACGTGGACAGTCATCGAGAAATTTGATAACTGCGATGAAAGAACCCTTCACACCAAGGAACAACGGTGGATTTACCGCCTTTCCACCCACTTGTTTGGACTTAACGATTCCATACCATGGAATTCACTGAATTGCTGAGTCCTGTTTCCGTCTGGACTCGTGGCCCTGTCCCTCTGTACTGTGCTACTCTTTATAAACAATCATACACTTCTGCGCATGCGTAGTCCATGAGTACTTGACACTGTTCTCTCAACATGCGCAGCTACACCCCTTGCTCCACCCCTTGCTCCACCCCTCTGCAGGTACCGCCCTTTCTGAACGAGCATAAATACCAGAGCGCTCTTGATCTCAACTCACTCGGGACACCGCAGCAGGACTACAGGTTCATGGAGCACGGAGGTCGGTAATCTCGTAAGTACTGAGATCCATCCTTCACGTCGGAGTAGGTAAGCTACCTTCTCTCCCAACAGGTTCTAACCCCTGCCTCCCTATAAACTTTTTAGGGTCCGCTCTTCCCTGCCTGGTGACCTTTGAGGCTTTAACAGCAAATAGCATGTGTGAGGAAACATTGTTACCCATTCTCACCCATTGACTATCTTCCGCTGTTTAGTCCACCACTCTTCACTTCGCTTAGAAAACGCCCTTTATTTTCACTGCCGCCATATATTTTTATGGCCACGTTATACTCCCGCCGATAGAGGTCGTTCACTCACCTTTAACTTGCCGGCAGGACGTTGTGTTTTTGGTAATTAATACTTACCTGACTCTACCATGTACGTCTGTCTTCGTCCTTTATGTTTTGTGTACAGTAAAGCGGAGGGAACCCCCCTCCACACACGTATAGCACCTTAGCGTGTGCGACACATTTTTAAACACTTCACTTAATATTAATTTTTTTCACCCACACTCTCATTGGTCCTGAGGAAAGCCAGTTTTACAAAGAAAAGGCCTGGCTGAAACATGTCGACCACATAGGACGCGGGAGTTCATAACCCGCTCCATCGCGTCCGCTTGCCTTTTTATACGCTAGCGTGGGCCCAGCTATTAAAGTTCTGTATACCCTCGGGCACTGGGACCTACAGCATAGCTTTTAAATCACTTTCTTATACACCCCCTCACAGCACACTCAGAGAAGTATACCAGCTCCTCAGTAATCTGGAGTCGAAGCACACCCGGGACGCATTCGGCGTTACTGTGGTGGGCCCGATGATGAAGCATGCCACCGACTAGGTCGGTGGGTGAGGGCTTAACAACCAAACCAAATGGTTTGCCGTCATACGTACTGAGTCTCCACTGGTAAAACACAACCAAGCTAGTCCTTTTTTGATATTTACATCAATGAGAGAGACCTGTGCATTTTTCCAATTGGTGGTGAAAAAATATGAGTATGTTGCTGGAGATGTGGGCCGCCGTGCCACCAATGTACTTACGGGGGAGGGTAAACACCCATTATTCCGCAAATTTCTTTCCGCATACCATCACTCTGCATACTTTCATTACGAAAGTACCATGACTCCGCAATGCCATTATAATGCATGACATTACATTTTATATGCTTTTACCACGCATACATTTACAACGAAATTTGTTATAAATGCATGAATGGTAAAAGCATATTTTTAAAAAATGTTTGGATAAGGCAAGAATGGGTATAGGGGTATATGTTTTGGGGTACTGAGGTATATGTTTTGGGGTGTTTGGGTATTTTAATGGTTCAGATATAGTTTTGGGTTATGGGGTACAGGGGTATTTTTAGGGTTCAGGGCTAGGTTTGGGTTTTGGGGTACAGGGGTATTTTAGGGTTCAGGGGTAGGTTTGGGTTTTGAGGTACAGGGGTATTTATAGGGTTCAGGGCTAGGTTTTGGTTTTGGGGTACAGGGGTATTTTTAGGGTTCAGGGGTATGTTTGGGTTTTGAGGTACAGGGGTATTTATAGGATTCAGGGCTAGGTTTTGGTTTTGGGGTACAGGGGTATTTTTAGGGTTTAGGGATAGGTTTGGGTTTGGGGTACATGGTAGATTTATAGGGTTAAGATGGGTTAGTGTTTAAGGGTGTTGGGGTTTTTTATAGAGTAAGGGTGGGTTATGATTATGGGGTGCAGGGGTATTTAAAGTAGGGGTGGGCGGAATTGGCGCAAACTTGGTACAATAAATCCGCAATATTTCGTTCAGTCAGATTTCCAATTATTTAAACAGAAACCTCATATATTCAAGGTAAAATAACAAGTATTTCTACATGCTAAAATGCATATAGTCATTTCACAAGAGTGAAATTAGCTTCCAGCAAGCAGTGAGAGAGGTGATGATTTTGAGATCAAGCCCCTGCAAACCATTATGGGACGAGATTAGCAGTGGGTAGTGAATATTATAGTATCCAAATAATTCTACAAAGAGCTGCAGTTCACCTCGTTCTCCCCAGTTGTCCCCAAGAGGCAAATGCAATAGCATTTAAAATATTATACATCAAGCTGCAGTTCACCTCATGTCCCTAGATGTCCCTGATGATGCAAATGCAATAGCATTTAAAATATTATTTATCAAGCTGCAGTTCACCTCGCCGTCCCTAGATGTCCCTGATGAGGCAAATGCAATAGCATTTAAAATATTATACATCAAGCTGCAGTTCACCTCGTCGTCCCAAGATGTCCCTGATGAGTAAAATTCAAAAACATTGAAACCCTTTCATGAATGCTAAAAATTATGCTAAGCTTATCCCATAATGCTTTGCAGGGTCTTTTAGTTGTATTTTTGCCCATAACTGTGCTTGGGGTGGTTCTAAGAGAATGGGACCACCACTGAATTACTATTTAAAGGGAGCAGGAATGTATAGAACCTGGGAAGAAAAAACAACACTCGTGACGGAATGCCCCCAGCGATTGTCACGCCCCCAGCACACACCCACAGCACAATGAAGACACGCCCAAAAGGGACTACTTTGCTGGCACGGTTCTTTTACATTTTAAATGTATATGGTGGGCGTCTGCATAGCCTATGTCCTTCTGCTGCAAGTGCCCTTTCCAACGCTGTATTGGGTGTTGTGATTGGTGCTGTGGTTCCCGAGTTTACCTGGCCAAAAGGTGCAAGTTCTCTCTTTATAATACTAGTATAGATAAGTGCATAAGTTTATGTTCAATAATTTCAGATAATTTACAGATAAAGATATCAGATAAAGATCCCCTAATTTTTTATATCTTGTGGTATCAAACATCTGCTAGAATTAACAGACTTCTCTTCTAGATAAATCCAAGTTTGAGAAGGTATTAAATGCGATTATCAACTTTCTGTTATTTTAACACATTTTCTCAGTGCACAGAGTATTTTCCCTACATAGATCACAACATTTCATGCAATGGTCTGTGCTTGAACGTACAATGAAGAGGTAAAAATGTATTTCTACCACAATCAAGAAACCCTTGGGTCTCTGAGGATTACTGTTTCAAATGAAGACCTAGCTAAGATGAAATATCCCTCACCCACCATAGTTGGCATGCTTCCTTATTAGGAATCTCCATGCACTGTGATACAACCCCCTCACTGAGAGGGAGGAGTTCGGGCATGTTTTGTCGTAAAGAAAGGTATACTAAATACCACAATAATGAGCTCAGGGTAGTGTGGGCAGCAGAGTGAAAGTTAAAACTTGCTAAAGGGTATGTGGTTTCCATTATTTGTAAGCCCCTGGGCCAGGATTAAAAACAGGGCACTGTGGGAGAAACATATATGCACTGTTAGAGTCAATAAGAGGTCAACATGTTTCAGCATATTAACCCTCCAAAGAGGTGTTTGCGGCATTCTTCAGGACTTAATCAAAAGTTCTGCTGCTCAATGTACTCAATCACTAACAAGCATTGGCATAGCCAATAGGTCTCACCTTTGAGGCCTTATAAGTGTTTAGTCATGCAGATCCAGCAACAATGTAAAATAATTTCTGTTAAAAAAAAGACTATAAACTAACTAAGCTAGACGTGACTTTGTAACTGGTTAATCAAACGTTTCTGAAGGTTTAGTGTATATAAACAACTCCTTTTTTCTATGGTGTCTCATAAAATTGATGCTCTTAATTTTGGTAAAAGTACATAATGTCAACAAATTCAATACTGCTTTTAAATCAATTTACTTTTGAAAGCTTGAAGTGAAAGACAATTCTAAGTGGCATTTGCTTATGAGTAGGCGCTAATGACTATTTCCGGATGACAATGTAATTAGCATTTTTGTATAAGCTGTGTTAAAAGTATGGTAGGGAAAATGGCTATTTTGGCCAAAGGCTCCCCTTTCTATATGCATGCTAGTTCTAATTTGTAAACAGAATCAAATTTTTTTATGTGGTACACTGTAATGTTAGATGAATCTATTTTACCCTTCTGATAAGTAAGGGATGACGATGAACTGTTTTTCGTCCCTGGTTTTAAACGGGTTCAGGTTGGAACAGACGAGGTGCTGGTTGACTCTGCCTCAGATAATAGTTGTTTCCCGCATGCTGCTTTCATGCGACCTAAATCCCTTCAGTGCAAGAGGCAGGCTGCATGCCTGCAGATATGGCCAGATCAGTACTTGGCTGTTTCGGTTCTCCAGTTGTGCTAGAATAAAAGCTGGTAAGGGCAGGGGCTTAGCTTCCTATTAGGGCAGCAGGTGCGGTGGCACCAGGTCCCAGATGCCTTAAAGGCCCACTGAACCCTGATAACTGCTGTTTGTCACAGTTCAAACAGAGGCCTGAGGGGCCCACAGAACAATGATTACTGATGTTTTCCACAATCCAAACAGAGGGCAGGGGTCGCATTTCCTTTCTTACCTTGAGGCCCAGGGCACACTGGCTAGGCCACTGGTTAAGGATGCAGAGGGGAAGAGGTGGCAAGACAGATGGATTATTTAAACAGCTCGACGATGACTTCATGCCTGGGTATTACAGTATTCATCGCAATTAAAGACTGAAGCAGGAATAAATCTCATAATATAGGAAGGCCTATGTACAAATGCAGCTCCATCAGACAGGTCGGGAACGCCTAATGGCTTTGAACTTAATAAAGCCACATTAATCACTGGTCTTGAAATGCAAATGGCAGCATTAGACACACAGAGGTGTAATCTACGTAATCTCATTATGTTCAGGGTACGGGAGGGTGTTAAGGGAATAAAGCACTTTGACAAAAACATTTCCGCCACCTTAGAAATTCAATCTTCCTTGACCTACCCTAGTATACAAGTAGTACCACATTCTTTGTATACCTGAATTAAATAGGCACAGAAAATTTACCATATTTAAAGACCCAGTTCAGAATTACAGGGAAGGTGCACTGTCCCAGACTACACAATGGTGCAGTCTTCGGCGGGTGCTGTCATCCCACACAGGGGGAGTACAACAAATTATGCTGGAAAAAACATGTGGTGCCCCAACGTAAGCGCAGTTGTAAACCACCATTCTGCTTACATAGTAAAGCACCTGGCAGCTATGAGATGAGGTGGCACGTTTCCCCTGCAGGTGGTTGGGGTCTGTCACCATCCTGTCAGGTGGGGGGTATACAATCAGTGCGCCTCCTTACTGCTTGTCTCCCTCCGCCACGCAATTTCATCACAAATCTCGTCCCCTTTTGGCTACAGAGGGGTTTTTCAACACTGCCAGCGCCAGACCCTGCTGCAAACCCAACAGGTCTCCCAGTTCTTTCATGGCCATGGCACATAAAGGCAAAGTCCGGGATATCATGCCACTGAGTGACCTGCTGCTACAACTGGTGCAGCTGCAAAACCTGTTTGTGTCCTTCCAGACGATGACTCACCCTATTGTTGGCAGAATCCAACATTTTCTCCAGTGAATTAGATCATGCCAGTGGCAGACCCCTCTCCCTATTCCACCCAGACTTAACAGTGGTGACGGATGTATCACTTCTGGGTTGGGAAGGCCATATGGGAGACAGAGACTAGGGAACCCTTATCACCGGCAGAGACCCAACTCCACAACAAGCTGTTGGAGTTGCGAGCATTTCACTTGGCGGTGAAGGTCTTCCGGCCCACCATCACAGGAGGGCTGGTGCAGCTTCTCACAGACAAGACAGTCAATGACGATGGCCTCATTAGGAAGTGTCACACTTGAACTTGTTTGACAGTGAGACGAGGATTCACCTGCTGCAGTTGTTTGGTCCGACGAACGGGCGCTGGAACTGCTTAGTTGAATGTGAGTTCCTCCCAGGTACGGTGCCCCGAGATACAGAAGAATCCGTACTGGGTTGTATTGAATATAGTTGAGAAGCATATTGGAGAGGCGGCGATCTACCGTCCTGATGAGACCACGGTAATTAACTGGAACGGTCGAAACATTGACTATACAGGGACTATTTCATATAAATTATGTCTTCTAAGAATCGCCTTTGCATAACTTCTATTGTACGAAAGTATTTTCAGCCCTGTTTTTGTGAACAAAATGTGGATCGGACGGTTTTATCATCATATCACTTTCATCTTGAGCCCTGCGCAGTCATCACTCAACACTTTATATATACACTTGCTGCAGAGAATACAATTAGAATTTTTGGAAATGAAAAGGCCTCATTTGAATTCAAATCATGATAAAAATTGTGAATTAATATCTGGCCAGGGCCTGTATATGTGATACAGACCTGTGAGATAATGAACTCACAGACCCCTGTATTTGTTCACAGTGCACATGGGAAGTGCTTCTATGCGTCTACGCTTGTCACTTCTGGAGCAGAATGACATCGACACTGAGCTGCATGATGTCTCCTACTGCATGTAGCAGGACTGCTTTAAAGTTTGAGGATCCAGTCTGGTGTGTGGGGAATATTCACAGGGTGAGGAATCTGCAGGTAAAGGAGTATCCACCAGAAAGAGCGTTACCGAAGGCAAGTAACTGGTTTGTTATGTTTTCCTGCTGTTGTATATTATCTAATTCTGGGTGGTGAACTCAGCGGAGCTCGTAGAGTCCTAAAAACTCAGCTCCATGGGGTGTAGCAAGGTCTAGTTGGCAAGGAAAATCAACCTCCTGGCGAGATTTCTCAAAGTTGGTCGTCGGATTTCTCAATGCAAGTGGGTGCGGCAGGTCACAACCACTCGCATTGAGAAACCTTCCTTCACATTGACAAAGCTGCAGCTCGAGTAGAAGCAACTGCACCCTCTTGTGCTTCACATGGTGCCTTTCGCGATTATTTTTACAGGGCGGGACAAACACCCCTGGATCAAAATCACCAAGAAGAGCATGACCCTAACGCACTCCGCTGCTCGCGGAACTCCGAGTAGAGCGCCAGAGTTTTTTTGTCACTTTGCGGGATTTCTTCATTGAGGAACTCTACCTAATTGTGGATTTTGTTGCAATTAAAAAAACTTCAAGGCCTGAAATTTCTTTGGAGGTTGCATGCAGGCAGCCTAAGTTATCCTGCAAGAGTTTCTTGATGAATCCTATTGCAACTTCAATATGTGCTCTCTCATCTAAAATCAGGTTGTTAGAAGCTTTTCTACAACTCAGGATACGCCTTACTTTTCACCTGGTGTGGATGCATTTCTCATGTTTAGTGAGGTCTCCTTTCTGAGTATACCGTTTCTGTCTTTCCCCTCCTGTATAAGGCTTTAGTCCAGTGTGAATTCTCTCATGTGAAATGACATTGTATTCGTGATTGAACCTTATCTGACATTCAGAACACACATAAGGCTTTTTTCTCCCTTGTGAGTTTGCTCATGACAAGTGAGAAGTAATTTGTAACCAAAACTTTGCTTGCATTTCGAGCACTCATGAGGTTTATCCCCCGGTTGGGATCTCTCATGAAGCATAACACTGTCTTTCAGATTCAACCTTTTATGGCATAAGGATTTTCTCAAGTGTGGAGTTTCTCATGGTGAGATAGCGTTTTTCTCTGGAGCTTTTCTGGCATTCAGAGCACTCATAAGGTTTTCATCAGTATGGAGTCGCTTTTGGTTAGTGAGGATGTGCCTGTCAAATAGGAATTTCTGGCATTCACAGCGTTGGTAATGTTTTACCCGTGTGTGCGTCTGCTCATGTAGAGTGAGATTGAGTATAAAATTGATGTTTTTCTGGCGTTCTGAGCACTGAATTATTTTGATGGTGTGTTTTCTTATGGCGCTTGTAACCATCACTACCTCTGAATCTTTACCTTTAGAGCACTGATAATTTTATTCACCAGTGTGGATTCTCACATGTCCAGTGAGATGCGATTTACGGCTGAAACATTTTAGGCATTCGGAGCACTGATAAGGTTTTTCCCAAGTGTGGATTCTTATATGCTGAGTGAGATTGCTTTTTTCACTGAAACATTTCTGGCATTCAGAGCACTGATAAGGCTTTTCCCCAGTGTGGATTCTTATATGCTGAGTGAGACTGCTTTTTTCACTGAAACAATTGTGGCATTCAGAGCACTGATAAGGTTTTTCCCCAGTGTGGGTTCTTATATGCTGACTGAGACCACTTCTTTCACTGAAACATTTGTGGCATTCAGAGCACTGATAAGGCTTTTCCCCAGTGTGGATTCTTATATGCTGACTGAGACCGCTTTTTTCACTGAAACATTTGTGGCATTCAGAGCACTGATAAGGCTTTTCCCCAGTGTGGATTCTTATATGCTGAGTGAGACTGCTTTTTTCACTGAAACATTTGTGGCATTCAGAGCACTGATAAGGTTTTTCCCCAGTGTGGGTTCTTATATGCTCAGTGAGTCTGATTTTTTCACTGAAACATCTGTGGCATTCAGAGCACTGATAAGGTTTTTCCCCAGTGTGGGTTCTTATATGCTGAGTGAGATTGCTTTTTACACTGAAACATTTGTGGCATTCAGAGCACTGGTAAGGTTTTTCCCCAGTGTGGGTTGTTATATGTTGAGTGAGTTCTATTTTGTCACTGAAACATTTCTGGCATTCAGAGCACTGAAAAGTTTTTTCCCCAGTGTGGAATCTCACATGTGCAGTTAGAAGTGATTTAAGTTTGAAATCTTTTGGGCATTCAGAGCACTGATAAGGTTTTTCCCCAGTGTGGGTTCTTATATGCTGATTGAGACTGCTTTTGTAACTGAAACATTTGTGGCATTCAGAGCACTGATAAGGTTTTTCCCCAGTGTGGGTTCTTATATGCTCAGTGAGTCTGATTTTTTCACTGAAACATCTGTGGCATTCAGAGCACTGATAAGGTTTTTCCCCAGTGTGGGTTCTTATATGCTGAGTGAGATTGCTTTTGTAACTGAAACATTTCTGACATTCAGAGCATGGATAAGGTTTTTTCCCTGTGTGGGTTATTGTATGTTGAGAAAGACTTCCTTTGTTTTGGAAAATTTTCTGGCATTCAGAGCACTGAAAAGGTTTTTCCCCAGTGTGGGTTTTTATATGCACCGTGAGTTCGCGTTTTTCACTGAAACATTTCTGGCATTCAGAGCACTGATAAGGTTTTTCCCCAGTGTGGGATCTTTTATGCCGACTGAGAACGCTTTTATCACTGAAACATTTGTGGCATTCAGGGCACTGATAAGGTTTTTCCCCAGTGTGCGTTCTTATATGCTGATTGAGAACGCTTTTTTTACTGAAACATTTGTGGCATTCAGAGCACTGGTAAGGTTTTTCCCCAGTGTGGAATCTCACATGTGCAGTTAGAAGTGATTTAATTTTGAAATCTTTTGGGCATTCAGAGCACTGATAAGGTTTTTCCCCAGTGTGGGTTCTTATATGCTGATTGAGACTGCTTTTGTAACTGAAACATTTGTGGCATTCAGAGCACTGATAAGGTTTTTCCCCAGTGTGGGTTCTTATATGCTCAGTGAGTCTGATTTTTTCACTGAAACATCTGTGGCATTCAGAGCACTGATAAGGCTTTTCCCCAGTGTGGATCTTTCTATGCCGTGTGAGACTACTTTTTACACTGAAACATTTCTGGCATTCAGAGCACTGATAAGGTTGTTCCACAGAGTGGGTTATTGCATGTTGAGAAAGGCTTTCTTTGTTACAAAACCTTTCCTGGCATTCAGAGCACTGATGAGGGTTTTCCCCAGTGTGGATTCTTATATGTTCAGTGAGATAAGATTTACGTCTGAAACTTTTTTGGCATACATTGCACTGAAAGTGGTTTCCCCCAGTGTGCATTCTGTCAAATTCTGTGAGATAAGATTTAGGGCTGTATCTTTTTTGGCACATGTAACTTTTTTCCCCAACTTAGGTTATTTTACCTTGATTGAGGCGGTTTTGAACACTGAATTTGTTCTCACAGTCATTGTTTTTATAAGGTGTATTCCTAGAGTTAATATCTCTATGTTTCGTTTTCTCTTGCTTATATGCCACGGTAAGAGGGAACCTGATTTTAGAGTCGGGCTTGTTTAGATAATGTTCAGCATTTATCTCTATAAGAAATTGTGTGTAATCTTCTTAACACTTGAATTGAGCAAAATATGTCTGGAAGCAGCCCTGTAACACATGTTGAAATGTTTCTAGCAGATAATAGTCTTTAGGTCTAGCCTCTCCGGCAGCAACTTATTTTGTGACTGAAAATTTTCTCAAATCTATTTGTATAGGTTCTTAGCAATGCAGTGATAAGGTGTTAGTCTGATATTTAATGATTAAACTGATAAGTACCTTTTTGCACTGACATAATGGCAGTAACTGAGGGCGTTAGAACGTGCACAGTACTGTTGTGGATCATTAGTCGCAGAACATCAGTTCCTTTTACCCTTTCTATGTTTTGTGTAAGGTTAAGATTTGTAGTTCTGAAGACGAGGATTTATTTACATTACCTATAGCGTAACGGTGCGCATTTAATCCATTTTTATCTTTAACAGTTTTACATATCCCTCATGCACAGCAGATAATGTTGAGGCAATTTACATAGAATTACAGAACAGTACACAATAAAAAGGAAACAATCTGAGATGGGCATGAACACAATAAAGTAGTGAGTTTTTAAGGTTTTCGCAAGAGTGAGCAGAGTGGGTCGTGGTTTTCTACCCAGAGGCAGATAGTCTCGGTTGTTGAACAAAGGTGATTTTCCAATCTTTTGGTTGTTAACGTGTCAGCTTCGGAGTCTTCTCTCAGCGTCTTTTCTTTGATGGTCTGCAGAAGAAACTTTTTGTTATAACTTTCTTTTATGCAGTGTGTGCTTCCTCTCTGGAATTACATGATGTTTTAGATGAAGGTTATTCTGTGCACAGATATGGCTTTGCTCTGGGTTAATGGAATGCTAAATTAGAGACTTCACTTACAGTATAGTACTTTCCTCGTCTTCCACTTCCTCGCCACACCTAGATTTGGGAAATTGTTTAAACGTAGAATGCTGGATGTCCTTCAGTTTTTCAAAATAATCTTTCTTATGGCACTGACTTCAGTTGCCTGGTGCTAAATCTTGCTTTCTTCGTCAGTAATTTCAATCACCTATAGTATTAAAATTAAATAGTTAATACATGAAAATTTCCAAAAATATAATTTACAAGCCAAATCAATGCAGAGTTGCAGAATTTTGAAAATGATGAGCAGAGTGTAGAATAGTAGCCCGAGAGTACTTGGATGTAGGAGTGAGGATTTATAGAATTTTCAACATTTTATTAAGCTCACAAAGGATACATGCACCCTATGAACTTGTAACATAGATTCCCAAAGGCAACCTAATCTATTGTGTGCTGCGAGGACTATGCCTAGACATATCCCTCAACTATGGTCCAGAGTATGAATCAAGGGCAATGAAATTAAGGAGTACTTTCATGTGCTCATTTTATTCCACCTGATTATCAGTTGTTGGGTTTTTCTGCACCTGGATGTACCGGGTGCAGAAAAACAGGACACAATTTTTTTCCAGACAGGAAAATTAGACTGAAAAGACGCACAAGACTCTGGGTGCAGCAGAAGCAGCCAAGACTTATGCTGTTGTTTTACAAACTGGGAGAAACACACAATTCTTCCCTTTGTTGGACATTTCTTTACCCTTTCCTCCCCTGCTTCACCCATCGCCCCCCCCAACCAACCACATGCATATATCTACCACCTGCTTAAAACTAGTGGTAAATAAAAGCAGAAAAACACTATGAAATAGAGAATGGCATGTGGTTTGACAGGCAGAAGAATCTGTTCCTCGTGGCAACTCCCCAGTCCATGGCGTCAAACTTGTGACTGCACGTTACTGGGGTAAATGTACCACAAAGTAAAAAAACAAAACAATTACATGAGATTTTTCTGACACCCCAGTACTGTGCAACTTCGAACAAGGGACTATGAGAAGTCTTGGACCGGTCCTGTGACCTGGAGGGTCACACCAAGTGTGCCCTTATTTAAGGCAGAGGACTGTCATGGGTTTAACAGCTAGAGCGGTGATGGCAATGAATCCTGTTGTAAGGATCAATAGCCTGATGAGATCTTTGCATCATGGTTAGTGGAGTGGCGTCCTACTGACACACGTATGTAATGCTCCATTTCTATGCCTGTGCCCAGACTTTGCACTAACATCAAGTGTGTGTTTAGGGTGTTCGTGTGCGTAGCATAAAAGCAATGTGAGAGTGCGACAGGATAAACCGCATCTCCTGCCTGCCAGTTGTGTATGCAAGTGGGACCATCTATCCCTCTTTTAAACCCTAGTTCAAAGTCCTCTGTTACCAAGGAATAATGTGCTCTACAAAGTACTCAGGGGCCTGCTGTGCCACTAGGGATTGTGTCAGCCTGACAGTCTATCTAAGTCGAGGGGACATCACCTGCAGGCAGAATTACTTAATAGAGAAGCTGTGTATCTGTCCTGAAGAGCCTAGAAGTCTGCCTAGAATCTTGCCTGTCTTGTAAGAAAGGGAAGGGAGTTTGACTATCCAGCAGGAGGACAAGGCTGTCCTGGAAGAAGCAGGTCTGACACATCCCCGGTACTTGTAGGGCGGGCCGGAGAGCCATCCAGCAGGACCAGCAAGTCTAAGGGATGCCAAGACTCTCCCAGCAGTTCAAGGCAGAAAATAAAACTCTACAACAACGTGATTGTTGAGGCCCAGTAGGACGATTGTGTGCTGCCAACAGGCCCGTTCAAGGTTGCATTTGCCAAATTCCTAACACAACAGGGTCTGAATCTACTGGCTTCCTGAAGAGCCTGTGTTGGGCTTTTAGCTGCTAAATTTCTGACTACTCTGTGTCAGAGGCCCATGAGGGACTACAACTACTCCAGTGTCGAACACCCTGTCTGAGCTTACGCCTGTGGTCCAGCCGGCCACAGTGTGGGCTTAATTGCTGACGGTCGGGCCTCCAGAGGGGCTGCACTTACCGACAGGCCAGGTGTGACTGCTACCTTGGGACTGCTGATCTTCAGGCAAAGGCAAAGAAAAGACAGAGTCAGTGCCCTACTGTATGCAGCCTTACATCCAGGACAAAAGCGCTCCACAATAGTCTGCTGGTCGGTCACTGCTCTCTTGAGTGCTCGGGCGTGCCATTCAAGTGCCGGGAAACAGGAAAGAGACCCAGACAAGACTGACTCATCCTTTGGAAGGATAAGACGCTTACGACAGAGCATACACGCATTGGGGTGACTGGAGTGACAGAACTGCACCTATACTATATTCATGATACTCCTAAATGCCCCTAGAGGAGAAGAGGGTATGAGAACCAGACGCACCTGCCTGCAGCACATGGTAGTCTGGCATGCCTGCACCATCCTTTCACCCAGACTAGCCATAAAGTTGATTTTAGAGCTGCTACGCACATAGCAGGGGGAATCTCAGACCATTCGCTGGTGGAGGTGCAACTTGATGGTCCGGTTGTGGACTTCATCCTACCCCCAAGGGTTGATCCGTGATATTTAAAAGACAAGACGTTCAAAGCTCATATGAGAGATAGAGCAGAATTCTATTTTAAGGAGAATGGGCGGCCTGTTGAATCAGCTTGCGTGCTATAGGATGAATTCAAGGCAGTGATTCGAGGCGAGACACAAGCCTTGATTGGGAGAATGTCGAAGGAACGTAAATTGAAGTGCGAGGCTCAGGACAAGGAATATGCTTTCCTGGAGGTTCGCTTGGTAAGTGGGGAATCAGTTTCTCTCCCATTACACCATCAACTGTAGCAGCACACATTAAGAGCACTAATGGAAAATAGCGGGCACTCATGCGCTGGCTACCCAGCATTGTTTCTATGATGTCGGTGATAAAGCCAATGAGTTGCTTACATGGTTAGAGAGACAAGACATAGGACGGAACTGGATCCTTGAGGACACAGACAACAAGGGGACGGAAATACTGTAAGAGACTTCCTGAAAGACCTGACCCTGCCAATGCTAACAAATAAGGACCTAGACGCACTAGACCAAGACCTGACAGTAGACTAAATAAATTACACAATAGGAACCTTGCAAACAGGGCAAGCGACTGGACCTGATTAGCTCCCGTTAGAATTATATAAAAGCATGATGGATAAAATCAGAGAGTACCTCCAGAGTATATGAAAATAAGGGTGTCTCCCGGAGGACCAAAGAACATCTGAGGTGGCGGTCATCCCAAAAAGGACGAACCGGCAACTGAGTGTGGGTCTTATAGACTTATCTCCCCACTTAATATTGAGACTAAGGTCCTTGCGAACACCCTGGCAATCTGCCTGCGGACTGTATTTGCAACAGTGGTTCATCCTGATCAATCGGGCTTTATACCACACCAGGGAACATGCTTAAATCTCCGACACCTTAATGGAGTACCACATGCAACAGGGGATTCCTTTGCTGAACCAGTGGCGCTGCTATTAAGCTCTTGTATGTGGCCCCTTTAGCGAGCATGCGCCTCAATAATACAGTCTACCGAGTCTTTGCCGTCCGACAGGGATGTTCCTTGTCTCCTATGCTCTTCACACTTGTTTGGGTTCACCAGGACCTCTCAAATGGGGTATTCCAAGTGATCAGGATATATTATCAACTGGAAGAAGTCCTTAATATTCCTGCTGGTGGCAGGGACCCTGCGGCTGCAGTCTAGGTGCACAGTTCGGGGGGCACTACATGGCTTTAATTATTTGGTTGTATTCATTACAAGAGAGCACAGGCAGGAACATACTCCCGAAATTAGACCGTCTTCGCTGGGATGCCCCACACTTGCGGACGCTCCCGCTCTCCTTACTGGGCCAGGTGGCCCTATTTAAAGTGATGACCCTCCAGGGTCTCCTGTACATTGTGCAAAAAATGTCCTTTAAGATCACACCAGACATTTTTTTTCAAAAGGTAGTCTGAGAACTTCAGCTTCTGTTGTGGGATGGTGGCACGTCACGCTGAGTAAGTTGCAGAGGGGAGTTTATTAAGGTGGACCGGCGGTCCGGAGTATTCACAAGTATTACTGGGCCACGCAGCTGGTGGCAGTCAACAACTGGGTTTTTGCGGACTGTGAGGAACCTGCTTACCGGGTAGATAGATTGGCCATGGGCAAGAGAGGTTACCCCACCCCGGTGCTGTATCGAAGAAAGCTTGAGGGCACCCTACCTACTCATACCCAAACAGTGGTAAGGGTGTGGAGAGAGGCTACCAAGTATTTAGGCTGGGAAGGTAAGCTGACTGAAATTACTCCACTGTATGATGGTGATCTCTTAAGTGCAGTGGGAGGATTGCAGGGCTTCACAAAATGGGGATTGATTAGCTTAGAACGGCCGGGCGATGTGTGGAGGGGACAGGCACTTGTGTCCTTCACGATTCTACAACAAAAGTATAAATTAGGTGACTAAAAACAGTTCTGACATTTGCAGGTGGCCACGCTCTGCAAAGTCACATCCGGGAAGGGGGGCAGTTGCCTGATGCATCCCCACTGGAGGACCAGCTGCTAACTAATCCCGGACCGAAAAAGCAATCTCAACCATCTATAGGAAGTTGATCTACAATTCTCTGGATGCCGTGGGGACGCAGAGAGCTGTGTGGGAGAGGGATCTAGGCACGCTTGGCGATGGCGATTGGGTGGAGGCCATTCAGGATGCTAGGGAGGAGGCATTTAGAACTCATTTTTGTCTAATTTAACTGCAGATACTGATACTGCCAAATCAATGACCCTGTTTACATTAAAGGGCAGATTGAACTCAGAGCTCAACAACAGACTCGATTTAATAAATGACCAGCACGCTGCTTATCTTGCCAAGACACAGGTACTTTGTAAATCTCTTTTTATTGAACTAGTGCTCAATCGATGGTGTTGACACCGAAAATACGGTGCACATTAGTGAGAGTGATTAGACCAAAAACACAAAGTCTGCAAATATAGAGTGAGTAGCATAGCTTGGCTTGTCCTGACACTCCCTGGCCAAATCCCACTACATAAAACTAGATTGCCCTTTATCGAAGGCAGGTAGTCCTCCCAAGGTTCTGGGGGTCGCTGGGCTGCAAGACGACTTAACTTTTGGTTCAGGATCATCCAGGGATGCAGACAGGCCAGTATGACTGGGACCAAGACAATAGTTCCCTCCAGATCCACACCAGCAGAGAAGGCTGCAGTGCCCTTAGGTCGCCAAGAACTGAAATTCAGGGTCTGGGGATGCCACCTTAAATCTTGATTTAAGGGTGTTACAAGGCAGTGACAGGTAATGGGCCCCTTTCCTGGGGTGTCTATACCCTCTATCATGCCCACCTCCTGTGGGAAGGGGGCACAGTCCTAGCCCTGATTGGATAAGTCCCATCATCTTCAGGATAGTGGGCACTACAAAGTGTACTTCACCTCACCTCCAGCACCTGAGGGATGGAGTTAACAGAGGCGGCGGGGGGCACACCTCCTGTTCTATCTAAGGTTTCCCACCTGTCATTGCACCTAAAAGGGGGTGAGGACAGAAAGATCGCTTGCTCCCTCTAACAGAAGAGGCTGGGGTCGCATTACCAAGGCGGCAAGGCCTTTGAAAATCCCTGCCACAGATGGCTCTGCCTGACCAGGGGGAGGTGTGAATACCGCCACTCAGGAAAGGCATTGTTATCAACCTCAGAATGCACAGGCACTCTACCCATGAGGACAGGACACTGTCTGGTGGTAGCAGGCTGGCTCAGGCCAGTCGATGATCACACTAAGGATTGGTAGATCTTAGGGGACCCCTCTAAGGGGCACTCTGTGCGCAATTTTTAATAAATCGGACACTGCAATCAATGCAGGTTTAATATGCTGAGATGTTTGGTATCAAATATCCCATATTTCAGAGAAACCTTCATGAGGCTGGGGAACTCGTAATGACAAGTGTCCAGCCAATGTACTTACTATAGAGCTTGCCTGGTCACTTGCAATATCCCGGAATTGACAAGGATATTGCAGGGGCATATCTGCTCATGCAGATATGCCCTCACAGGAGATATCCATAAAGCAGCGGGCACTATAAGGCCTGCTAGAGGGGTGTCTTACCGATATCTCAGACAGTCCCTATGGGCATCGCATGCAGGGATGTGTGCCATGTCGACTCTTCAGTTTTGTCTGCACCAAGACACACAGCTGCAGTGGCAGTATGTATGTGTGTATGTATGTATGTATGTAATGTGATTGGTGAGGGGTCCCTTAGGGTGGCATAATTTGTGCTGCAGCCTTTAGAGACCCTCTTTAACAACAAGGCCCTTGGTACCAGAGGCATCTTTTACAAGGGACTTATAAGTGAGCTAATGGGGTGACAATGGTGGAAACGACAGGTACACTTAAGGGAAGGAGATCGGGCTCATGGAACCTGGTTGGCAGGGACCCTGTGCACTTACAGTCAAAACTATATGATTTTCCCGGTAAAAAGTGAAGGCTAACCATGTCCAAAACAGACCCTTTCCTACATTGAGACATTTTTCCTAGGACAGGGAAAACTCTACAGCAGGTCTTGCTCACAGACCTTATACTGTGACTGCCACTACTGAACATTAATCTTGAACTGTTAAAGCAGGGCCAGGATCTGTACAGGAGCCAATGAACAGGAGGGCAGCTCACCAGATAATAGAAGTCTTCTGTCTTCACACTCACAAAGAGAGAACAATGGAGTTGCTTGGCATTTATCTACCCTTAGCTAAGCCACATGATAAAGGCAGTAGATCAGGATGATTCTCTTCGATCAGAAGTAGCTCTCACTATTGAAAAGGCGAAGACCCTGGTATAACACAAACGCAGACTTGCGGTTAGTCTCTACCAGGACATGTAGTAAACTATTAATTTATGTATCTGTAGGATTAGATTGCATTGCAGGTTAATTCTTATGGCACTATTTTCCACACACAACATACAACATAGATTCCTCACGTGCGCCCCCTGATGAAGGGAGAACCCCCAAAATGAATTGGGCAGACTGAATTTGAATTTACTTGCGGAACAGTGGATTTTGAAAGTGATTCTATGAGAATAAATATGCTTAAACTGGAATACAAGTGGATTTGCTTCCAAGGGAAGGAGACATTGATGCACTTTTACGGGTACAAGCTGTGGAGCAGGAGACACAGACCAGATCTAGTCTGGCGCTATATAAACAACTGTAGCCACACACATCTCCCTTCTGGCACGCGATGAGTGGATTACATAAATACGACAATAATGAATGAAAAATACACGGCATGCATAGACAAGGTTTGCTATGTAACCTCTGGACTCCTGTAAACCTAAACAAACACCAGTAATCAGACACTAGGGACATCACCTGAAGCGCCTAAGATTTTCCTTTTGTTTGGTATCTTGTTTTTGGGAGGTGGGTTTTTAGGATAAGCTATTTTTGGGTGTGTCTGGGGTTGGGGTGTGTCAGGTAGCCCCTGTGGTAGACGATGGGATAGAGGATAAGGAGTGCCATGGCATCCCTTCATATATTTCTCCCCTCCTATATACACAGTCCCCTTTTACCAGTTGCCCACTTTGCTGTCATCAAGAAGTGGAGAGAGGGGAATCGGCAGGCAGCCCCTTTAAGCCAAAGCAGAGTACGGACATCAGAGGATACACGCTTAAAGAAGGAGGGGTGGAAAGCGCGTCAGGTTGGTCAGTAGTTGATCCAGCTGCACGCAGCACAGGAACGCGAGGCGGAGAAACCAGCGGGGGAAGACGGGAAAGACAGAGAAGGCCTAACAGCCTTCCGAGAGAGAGAACCGGCGCCCAGGGGAGGTCACAGCTTGTCGGCGAGCAGAACACCCGAACCTGGCAGAGGAGGGAAAGCCTAAGCAGAACACCAGACCTCACTGAAGGACGCGGAGTTACCACGCCACGGCCCCGGGGTGATGTGGCTCTTCCAGGTGCGTGGGCGTCTACGGGGCTTTTGGAAAGGGGCTGAGTAAGAGAGGGACGGGAGGGGAGGCTGAGGGGTGAAAGGGACCAAGGGAAAAGGAAATAAGTGAGACGGAAACAAAGACAAGAGCAGAAATCATCAGCTACTCTTTTTCTTTTGGTTGCTCCAACCTCTACACCCTCCCTTCACATTTATGCATAGCTATTATTTATCCCTCACATCCTCCCTTGACTAAACCATAAAGCAAAAACACTTACCTGAGTCTTTTCCTTCTGTCCGAGGGACGACGGCGGCCGAGGCACACCTAAGGGACTGAAGAGGAAGACCCTGTGGGAAAGAAGAATATAACAGAGACAATCAATCATTGTGACTTCCTGTAATACTAATAAAAAATGCATACCAAGAAATTATTCAATGCAGTGTGCTCCTTCTTGACCGACTCTTCTACAACGGGGAGCTACATACTTTCCCTACAGGAAATGGGAGACAGAAACACAGAGATCAACAGACACACACACACGGGAAAGCATAGTAGGAAAACGCTCTATACAGTTTTTATATGCTTGCATATGTACATTGTTTTAGAAAGATGGTGGAACTATTTATTCTGTTCAATGTGCTTATTTTGCTAATTATTTTTATCTGCTTCTATTATCATTGCAGTTCGGGTTGGACTGTTCCCATTAGGTACAGGGTCAAGACTGATTTGCATATGGCCATGTCTGAACTGGGGTGGCTTGGTGATCAAACTAATGATGGATTTACCCAGATCTCTTGACTGGGGGTGAATGTTTTGATTTGTTCTGCATTCCGTCCATCAATTGTGTGCTTTTGCTCTATTATCATTGCAGTACATAAATTCTATACAAGAATAATGATGGTTCAATTAATAATGAAAACGCTAATGTTATGTTATTTTAATTTGATATCGCACATGAAGTACCCCTAAGCAGAAAATACTTTAAGGAGAAATTTACAATTGGAACGTAGAACCACTCAATCTTTGTGAAGTTGAAAGAAAGGCTCTTGTATAGTTAATGCCTGAAGTTCATCAACTCTCCTTAGTGAGTTTATCGTTATGAGGAAAGCAACTTTCCATGATAGGAATTGTAACTGACATTTGTGCATTGGTTCAGAAGGCGGGCCCATTAGCCTTGGAAGAACTATGTTTAAGTTCCACTCTGCAGCAGGGGGAATACGGGACGGTATAACCCTTTCTAATCCTTCCATGAAGACTTTAATCACTGGTACTCTGAAGAGAGGTAGGTGTTGTCTATTTTGCAAGTATGCAGCTACGACTCCCAGGTGTAAACAAATGGATGTGTAAGTGAATCCACATTGCTGTAAATGCAACAGTTAACAAATGATGTTCTGCACAAACGCATCAAGATGATTGATATTGTTGTTCTTACAATAGGCAACAAAACGTTTCCATTTGCTGCATAACATGCTCTAGTAGTAGGCTTTCTAGCTTCCTTGAGAATATTCATACAGTCTGGTTGTAGTTGTAAATAACCAAACTCTATGACTTTAGGAGCCAAATCGCTAGGTTGAGTTCTCTGGGAATTGGATGTCTGCTTTCTCAATGGCTCTAAGTGAGGAGACAAGATGTGAGATGTAGCTTTTGATGTGGAACCACTGAGAGTTCTAAGGATGAGAGTACCAAGGTTGACAAGAACATGTGGGGGCTATTAAGATCAGTGAGGGACATTTGTCTGAGCTTCCGAACTATAAATGGAATTAGCAGGAGAGGCGGAAAAGCGTAAGCAAATATCCCTGACCAAATCATCCATAGGGCATTGCCTTCGGATGCTGGGTGTGGGAACCTGGATGCAGAGTTTGGGCATTTTGCGCTGTGTACTGTGGCAAACAGATCTATCCCTGGAAAACCTCAGTTTTGAACCTAGGGAGAAGAACTTGGGGATGAAGTTCCCACTTGTGTATTTGCTACCTGCGTCTGCAA
This sequence comes from Lissotriton vulgaris, assembly GCF_964263255.1. Classification (NCBI taxonomy): domain Eukaryota; kingdom Metazoa; phylum Chordata; class Amphibia; order Caudata; family Salamandridae; genus Lissotriton; species Lissotriton vulgaris. The sequence goes on from NC_141685.1 coordinate 55,756,675, forward strand.
TCTGATGGTCTACTCCTGGGAGGTGTTCGGCTAGGAGATAGATTTTCTGGCAAATCGCCCAATCCCAAATGCTTTGTGCAAGGTGCGACAGCTGGAGAGAGTGAGTCCCTCCCTATTTCTGTAGGTAGTACATTGCTGTCATGTTGTACGTGTGAACTAAGACAGTCTTGCCTACAAGTTGGGTGAGAAAGGCTGAGTGCTAGAAACACTGCTTGAAGTTCCAGGTAGTTGATGTGGAGACGTTTGTGTTTGTCCGACCGCAGCCCCTGGACTTTGTAATGTTGAAGGTGGGCACCCCAACCGGTTACTGTGGAATCGGGTCTACGAAAGGCCGCCCTTTTGCTAAGTTTTGAGGGTTCCACCACTGCAGCGAGCGATGGTTGCCGCTGTCTACCAACACTAGGTCGGGGTCGCAAATTGCGAGGCTCATTAATATTAATGAGTCTCCCACAATTTGCGAGCCCATTGGGAATGCCAGCCCTACCAGGGATGGTGGCCTGCTGGGCTCAGCAGACCACCATGTCTGGGACTGATTTTTAATAAAGCAGCTTTTTTTTCTTTCTTTTTTTTAAATGCAGCTCGTTTTTCTTAAAGGAAAACGGGATGCATTTTAAAAAAATTAAACGTTCTTGTTTCATTCTTTAAGGGCAGGCACCACTGCCTGCCCTTAAAAAATATTTTTAGACACAGTCACAAAGTGGAAGGGGTACCCTGGGGACCCCTTCGAAATTGCGACTGCAATGCCTCCCTCTTGAAGAGGGTGGTCATTTGCAAGTGTTTTGCGACCGCAATTGTGGTCACAAAACATGTACAAATAGCATTGCGGACGCAATTAGGGAGGAAATGACCCTTCCTAATTGCGACTCGCAATTCCTAAATAGCGAGTCGCAAATAAACTGCGACTCGCTATTTTGGAATTGTACATGGCCAACAGTGATTTTGCATGTGCAAATGGGTTCCCAAACCCGTTTGCGCATGCAAAATCACGTCATATATCTGGCCCCCTGTGATTGATTGCACTGACTCACCACTGACTCACTAGACATTGTTGCATGTGAACAGGGGCGGCTGGTGACATTTTAAAGTGGTGAGACGCAACCTGATGTGCATACTGCACAGTAGCGAGCGAGCCCGAACCCCATAAGGGGGGTTTGGGGGGGAAAAATCATGAATTTTCAAGCAAATTTGAGATACCAGGAAGGTTAATAAAGCAATTGTGAAAAGTGCAGTTATTACATTAATAGATGACATAACATAGGTAGCTGCTTATTCAGTATAACCACAGAGCTTCATACATTCCGTCCTATTACGCTCAGGTGCTGAATTCAGACTATAAGACTTTCATGAAAATCTCAGCTCTAAGACCTTGCTGACTGGGATACGGACTCTCGGGTGCAAATGGCACATAGAATCCCATTACATCCTTGTCCAATACTGTAGGAGAGTAGGGTCTGCTATCCTATGGTCACCCCAATTTTTGCTTTTTGCTTCACTGGTTTTCGACTTACTGAGGCTGTGGGCCTGCTAATCAGACCCCCAGCCTGCTGTTCTCTCTCTAAATTTATAATACATGTGCTATAGGTACATATCACAATTGGAAATGGACTCCTTGTCAGCCCCTGTACCATGCACTATAGGTGCTCAGGGCATAGGTGCCACCAAGGCCTACCAGGGGCTGAAGCATAGCTTTCGCCACCCCTGGCTGGTTCTTAAATTGGCACAACTGGCTGATCACTCAGCTGGGGGCAAGTGGGTGTAATCACCCCTTGCTTAGATATAATATACCTATATCTAAACCTATATCTGGACACATATAAGCCTGTGAGCCACTCCTATGGAAGGCCTCATCAATCCTGGAAGCAGAGTGCGTGGTTTTATGTGAGATGGAGCTCTGGCATGAGCTGAGCCTGTCTGCAGCTGTCGGGAACAACTCCCTAAGCTGATCCGGGATAATGCCATACCATATACTCTTAAGCGCCTTATAATCCTCGCGGTTATATAGCAACTTTGGTTTGGCTTTATCAAAACATGTCGTGTAAGGTGTCACACGAATTGGAATACTACCCCCTCGCCAGTTCTGGCGACGGGGGTAGCATTCCACCCTTCTAGAGGGATAAGATATGTTACTTTACTGAAACGCGGTTGATTTAAAAAGAGCCTCAGATCCACAAAATGGATGCCCCTGCCACAGACACGGGTCTGGCCTCCTGCTGCTGACCGAAACTCAGCAAATGGTGGCCTGGACAAAGGGTTTCCTGTCGCAGGGCGGTGTCAAACCACCCCAGACAGGAGATAGTGGATTGCAGCAGGTAGGTTTCAAAGAAACCAGACACTGCCTGGGGAGCACAAGGCTGCCCCTTGCATAATCCGGCCAAACCGGTTCTGGGGCCTTCCAGCCCCAGTCCCAGCGTGGCCTGGATCAAAGGAAAGGGGTGTAACCACCCCCTTCCTGGGTCCCACCCATAGGAGGGGGCCTAGCAGGATGTCCAGCCCACCAGATTCGAATAAGAGTGGGAGCAGTGCCAATGCAACTCAGATCATCCTGAAGAAACATAAGAAACGAATTCTGGACCCTTCGACATTCTATTCAACATAGAAGACGGAAGACTCTCCCTTGTGGTCAAGGAGTGACCACCCTGTGCAAACAGGCACCATCCAGCCCTCGACCCTTGCTTTGTTGCAGTTCCCGCCGGAACTCGAGCGACAGAGATCGACGAGATCAAGCTTGCCTGCCTTCTCCCAGCCCGATCCACAGTCCCTGCAGAGCTGAGACCAGTGGAGGCGACCGGAAGCGTGGGGCACGCCATCTTGAAAAGGCCACGAGACGCTGACCGTGCAGCCCACGAGTGACCCTCGAAGCTGTGCACCGGGGTTTGAGAAGCCCCCACCCCGAGCTACACTTGCACCAAAGCTACCCCCTCCACACTCGACGAGTGCTGCGTGGGGCCCTTCTGCTTGTGTTGGCTCGACGCGTTGGCCCGGTCACTTGCCAGCTGGCTTGTGGCCCCTGTGCCAACGAAACCTTGAATACGACTTGCTTTTCTGGTTGCTCCAGATCTGCACCAGCTCCTGTGAAAAGGAGCCCCCACTCTGACCCTCCTGGTTTGAGTGAGAAGCAATCTCCCGGTTCCGCGTGGATTGCTTTTGCCAAGTGCTGTTTGCTGCAATCTTGAAGCCGACGGTGCTGACGGCGAGAGCCTATGTGGGACAGATCGTGACCTGCTACTGGACGTCGCAGATGCCCCAGAGCCCACGTGACAGCGGAGAGAAGCCTCTCGACAACCACCTGATTGCGCCCGACATTGCCTGGTTCCGTCCTGGTTCCACCCTGGTCACTGCTGAGTGACCCAGACTCTGTCCCCTCTGCTTTCAGGTACTTTTCGACTTTGATCCACCCTTGGATCACACCGGACACTTCTGCTTCACATCGCCTGCAGCTTCTTCAGCTCCAAGCACCAAGAGCCTGCGTGTCAAAACCCGACGCCACTTCGACCCTGTGCACCCACTTCCTGTGGGTGAGGTAACATTGCAACGCCGGTGTTCCCACATTGGTACACACCTCTAGGGTCTGTGTCTTAAGTTTTGTTCCTCTAGGTTCAGCGGAAGTATCTTTAAACTCACTTTGTGTAACTTTTACGCACCATTGACATTGCATTGGTGCAAGCCGCACTTTCCGTGCTGCACCCGAATTCCGTGGGCGTCTCCCGATTTCAGCATTGCTAGTCCTGACTGCTCCCAGCGATTCTCTAGGCCCTAGGCCTAACCACTGTTCGATTGGTATCTCTTATACCACTTTCTTAGTATATGGTTTGAGTGGCCACAGGCCCTCATCCAAAATTGTGCATCTTTGTATGTTATACTGTGCTTTTGATTTAACGCTTGTGCCCCTTTCCTCATAAACAGTACTGGGGATTATTTTAGAAATAAACACATATAGTTTTATAATATATACTTGTGTGGTGTCCTTTCATTTGATTACAGGATTGTATGTGGTAAAACAGCTCGCTTAACACGACCTCTTAAGTTAAGCCTTTAAGGCTGCTTAGTCCATGCTACCACTAGGATAGCTTGTCTAACAAGGTTGACTTACAACCAGACATCTTTGGGGTTTGTTTGGACTGATACCAAGTGGTTCCAGAATTGGAAACACTACATATCAGGCCAACTTCTCACATTGGTGTGCAGCGGTGCGGATTTGAGCTTGCTGTTGTTTTACCATTGCAATCTTTACATCAAATTGAAAGATCACATCAAGTACCTTAGGTACATATAAAATAAAAAGCTTAGCATATTAAGTTCTACTGAACTTAGTAGTTGTAGATAAAAGGGATTAGCACACCCTGACTACAACTCACTAGCAAGGTACAGTAGGAAAACACTTAGTGTAGGTAAATGCACCACTTACACCTCACTAGCAGTCATGTCTGATACATGTGGAGACTCAGGCTCTGCTCCTGTAGCAGTTGACCCTACCAAGGCAACTTCCAGATATGACATCCTTAGCCACAAATACTTGAGTGCCTTGTGCACAGCAAGGGGGCTAAAAAAGGGCAGAGGCCCTACCATTCCTTCCCTGATAGCTATACTGGAAAAGGATGACTTAGATAAGGTGAGTCAGGCTCCCTTAGATTCAGGTGAGGGGATAAACTTCCCTGAGAATGAGGATCTTCCAGATGAAGAAGAAGAGGAGGAGGAAGAGGAAGAGGAAGGCTCAGATGTAGAAGAGCCTGAAGATCAGGATCAGAGGGTGACCCAGGTCCCAGGTACAGGTTGCCAGGCTTAACCAGGCCAACCTAGACCTACATGGGAATGGAGAGGGCCAGCACCTCCCCAGATCTCATAACCTAATTCTCCCAGGCAACAGGAGGGTGAGATCTCAATCAAGGGACTCTCATGTTTCTAGTACCTCAAGAGAATCTCAAAGAGGGATGACTCCCTCCCAGAGAAAAGAGCATAGGGCCAGAATGAGGGCTGTCCAACTCCAAATAGAAAGGGAAGAGGTAGCCTTGGCTCAAGCTAAACTTGCTTTAGCAAGAGAAAGAAAATTGTGTGGCTTAGATGCCACTGGTGGCAGCAAAGTTCCTAAAGAAAAAGACAGGGCCTAGGACAATAGAAACCTGACAAAAATTGTGCCCCCCTACAAGGAAGGGGATGACATCCACAAATGGATGACTGCTCTTGAGAGGGCCTGCATGGTACAGCAGGTCCCTGGGGACCAGTGGGCAGCAATTTTATGGTACTCCTTTTCTGAGAAAGGGAGGGATAGGCTCCTCACTGTTAGACCTGAGGATGCCAAAAACTACTCTGTCCTGAAGAGTGCTCTTATTGAAGGGTTTGGCCTAACCACTGAGCAATACAGGTTGTTGTTCAGAGACACCCAAAAAGCACAGACTCAGGACTGGACTGATTTTGTTGATTGTGCCACTAAGGCTCTGGAGGGTTGGCTGCAGGGAAGTAAAGTCTCAGACTATACAGGATTGTACAATCTTATAATGAGAGAGCAGCTCCTTAATAACTGTCAGAACCAGCTGTTGCATCAATACCTTGTTGACTCTGATTTGACCTCTCCCCAAGAATTGGGAAAGAAGGCAGACAAATGGGTCAGAACAAGGATTAAGCAGAAAAACCAGAACCAGGGTGACCAGAAGAAAACAGACCAGAAGGGTGGGAATCAGAAAGACAAAGAAAAGGACCAGAAGTCTTCAGGCCCCCAAACTAGCAATAAGGAGGGGGGTTCCCAAAATGGAAACAAGAAAAAGAAAAATGATGGCCCAAAGAAACCTTGGTGTAATACCTGCAAATCAGTTTCACACTGGGGCAGTGAATGCACTAAGAAAAATTCAGTTCCTACCATTGCAGCTCCTAAAGCAACTCCACCCCCTAGTACAGTCAGTAGTGGTAGTACACAACCTAAGGGGATAGTAGGGTTAACCTTGGGCACTGAGGTGGAATCTGGCCTAGTCAGAATCCCCACACAGGCAGTTCTCCTATATGATGTGGACTTATCTTTGACCACTGCAGTAAGCCCCAGTAACCTGGGCAAATATAGGCAGACTCCCTTAATCAATGAGAAACTGGATCAGGCCTACAGGGACACTTGTGCCAGTGTCACTATGGTGACACCAGACTTTGTGGACCCTGGTCAGATTGTACTAGGTGAAAGTTACCTAGTGACCAATGCAAGCAACTCCACTACTTCACATAGTGTGGCTGTTGTGAACTTCTCCTGGGGAGGGGTAGATGGCCTAAAGAAAGTTGTTGTGAGTGCAGACCTCCCAGTAGACTGTCTGTTAGGCAATGATCTTGAAAGCTCAGTTTGGTCAGAAGTGGAGTACAGGACTCATGCAGAAATGCTAGGGATTTCAGCTCATGTCCTTGCAGTGACAAGGTCTCAGGCTAAGAAGTGCCTTCCTGAACCAGTGGTGGATCTTGAAACAATAGACCAACCACAACCCAAGAGAAGGAGCAAGAGGGTTAAAGCTGTGCCTTCCCACTTGCCCCAGGTTGAGGATCAAGTTTCACAGGAAACTGATTCTGCAGTCCAAGAGGAGACTGTCTCAGAGGAGCTTGAACCTGACCAGGTTGAGTTTCTGGGGACAGGGGGACCCTCAAGGGCAGACCTGGGGCAGGCCCAATTAGATTGCCCTTCACTTGAACCCCTCAGACAGCAAGCTGCTGCTGACGCTGCAGGGAATGCTCAAGGTACCCATAGAGTTTATTGGGATGAAGGACTCCTTTATTCAGAGGCTAGAGACCCCAAGCCTGGCACAACCAGGAGGTTAGTTATACCTTTGAAGTTTAGGGGTTTCCTTCTTACCTTGGCCCATGATATTCCCCTTGCAGGACACTTAGGCCAGAATAAGACTTGGGACAGGCTTGTTCCACACTTTCACTGGCCTCACATGTCAGAAAATGTCAAGGAGTTTTGTCGTTCCTGTGTCACTTGCCAAGCCAGTGGTAAGTCAGGTGGCACAACAAAGGCCCCCCTGATACTACTACCTGTGGTGGGGGTACCCTTTGAAAGAGTTGGAATAGACATTGTGGGTCCCATGGATCCTCAAACAGCATCTGGGCACAGATTTATACTGGTGGTAGTGGATCATGCCACCAGGTACCCAGAGGCAATTCCCCTGAGGACCACCACAGCACCTGTGGTGGCAAAAGCCCTCATTGCAGTTTTCTCAAGAGTGGGCTTTCCAAAGGAGGTTCTTTCAGACAGAGGTACCAACTTTATGTCTGGATACTTAAAAGCAATGTGGAAAGAGTGTGGAGTAAACTATAAGTTTACCACACCCTACCATCCACAGTGCAATGGGCTTGTTGAAAGGTTCAACAAGACCCTAAAGTGAATGATAAAAGGTTTACCAGAGAAGCTTAGGCGGAAATGGGACATCCTTTTACCCTGCTTGCTCTTTGCTTACAGAGAGGTCCCACAGAAGGGGGTTGGCTACAGCCCTTTTGAACTTTTGTTTGGCCACCCTGTGAGGGGTCCATTGAGTTTGGTGAAGGAAGGATGGGAGTTACCTCTCAAAAAGCCTAAACTAGACATTGTGGACTATGTACTTGGTCTCCGCTCCAGGATGGCTGAGTACATGGAGAGAGCATCCAAAAACCTTGAGGCCAGTCAAGAATTACAGAAAGCTTGGCATGACCAAAAGGCTGTTCTGGTTGAGTTCCAGCCAGGGCAGAAGGTGTGGGTGTTGGACCCAGTGGGCCCAGCAGCTCTCCAGGACAAATGGACTGGACCCTACCCTATCATTGAGAAAAAGGGAGAAGTCACCTATGTGGTTGACTTTGGCACCCCTAGGAGCCCCCACAGGGTGCTCCATGTAAATCGTTTGAAAGCATTTGTTGACAGGGAGGACATGAGTCTCCTCATGGCCACAGATGGGGATCAGGAGGAAGAGAGTGACCCTCTCCCAGACCTGCTTTCTCAGAACCCTGATGATGGTTCAGTTGATGGAGTAGCCTTGGCAGGCAGCCTCACTGATCAGCAACAGGTGGACTGCAGACAAGTGTTGCAGGCCCACAGACATATGTTTTCACTCACACCCAGCCAGAAAAATTGGTGCACCCATGAGGTGGACACTGGTGACAGTCTGCCTGTGAAGAATAAGATCTACAGGCAACCTGACCATGTCAGGGATTGTATAAAGGCTGAGGTGCAAAAGATGTTGGAGCTTGGAGTGATTGAGCCATCAGAGAGCCCATGGGCTAGCCCAGTGGTCCTTGTGCCAAAACCTCATACCAAAGATGGGAAGAGAGAAATGAGGTTTTGTGTGGACTACAGAGGTCTCAATGCTGTCACTAGGACAGATGCACATCCCATTCCAAGAGCAGATGAGCTCATTGATAAATTGGCTTCTGCCAAGGTTCTGAGCACATTTGATTTGACAGCTGGCTACTGGCAAATCAGACTAGCTGAAGAGTCAAAAGCCAAAACAGCATTCTCTACCCCTAGTGGGCATTATCAGTTTGTGGTAATGCCCTTTGGTTTGAAGAATGCACCTGCCACCTTCCAAAGGTTGGTGAATCAAGTCCTTGCTGGGTTGGATGACTTTTGTGCAGCATATCTAGATGATATTGCTGTCTTTAGCTCCACCTGGGAAGATCACCTGATCCACCTGAAGAAGGTTCTGGAGGCCCTGCAAAAGGCAGGCCTGACTATCAAAGCTACCAAGTGCCAGATAGGGCAGAGCAAGGTTGTGTACTTGGGCCACCTAGTAGGTGGGGGTCAAGTTCAACCACTGGAGAGCAAGATCCAGGCCATACAGGACTGGGCTCCTCCAACTACCCAGACACAAGTCAGAGCCTTCTTGGGCCTGACTGGGTATTACAGAAAATTTGTAAAGAACTATGGGTCCATTGTGACACCATTGAATGACTTGACATCCAAGAAGATGCCCAAAAAGGTTCAGTGGACAGTTAGCTGTCAAAAGGCATTTGATGACCTGAAGAAGGCCATGTGCTCTGCACCTATCCTGAAGAGTCCTGACTACTCCAAACAGTTCATTGTACAGACAGATGCTTCTGAGTTGGGGGTGGGAGCTGTGCTTTCACAACTTAATCAAGATGGTCAAGACCAGCCCATTGCTTTTATTAGCAGAAGGCTGACCCCCAGGGAGAAATGTTGGTCAGCTATTGAGAGGGAGGCCTTTGCTGTGGTTTGGGCCTGAAGAAGTTGAGGCCATACTTGTTTGGTACTCACTTCCTAATTCAGACAGACCATAAGCCCCTATTGTGGCTAAATCAGATGAAGGGTGAAAACCCCAAACTGCTCAGGTGGTCCATTTCCCTACAGGGGATGGACTTTACAGTGGAGCACCACCCAGGGACTGACCATGGTAATGCAGATGGTCTCTCCAGGTACTTCCACTTAGAACATGAAGACTTATCTGGTCAAGGTTAAGTTTAATGTCCCTGCGTTTGGGGGGGGGGGGGGTTGTGTAGGAGAGTAGGGTCTGCTATCCTATGGTCACCCCAATTTTTGCTTTTTGCATCACTGGTTTTCGACTTACTGAGGCTGTGAGCCTGCTAATCAGACCCCCAGCCTGCTGTTCTCTCTCTAAATTTATAATACATGTGCTATATGTACATACCACAATTGGAAATGGACTCCTTGTCAGCCCCTGTACCATGCACTATAGGTGCTCAGGGCATAGGTGCCACCAAGGCCTACCAGGGGCTGAAGCATAGCTTTCGCCACCCCTGGCTGGTTCTTAAATTGACACAACTGGCTGATCACTCAGCTGGGGGCAAGTGGGTGTAATCACCCCTGCTTAGATATAGTATACCTATATCTAAACCTATATCTGGACACATATAAGCCTGTGAGCCACTCCTATGGAAGGCCTCATCAATCCTGGAGGCAGAGTGCGTGGTTTTATGTGAGATGGAGCTCTGGCATGAGCTGAGCCTGTCTGCAGCTGTCGGGAACAACTCCCTAAGCTGATCCGGGATAATGCCATACCATATACTCTTAAGCGCCTTATAATCCTCGCGGTTATATAGCAACTTTGGTTTGGCTTTATCAAAACATGTCGTGTAAGGTGTCACACGAATTGGAATACTACCCCCTCGCCAGTTCTGGCGACGGGGGTAGCATTCCACCCTTCTAGAGGGATAAGACATGTTACTTTACTGAAACGCGGTTGATTTAAAATGAGCCTCAGATCCACAAAATGGATGCCCCTGCCACAGACACGGGTCTGGCCTCCTGCTGCTGACCGAAACTCAGCAAATGGTGGCCTGGACAAAGGGTTTCCTGTCGCAGGGCGGTGTCAAACCACCCCAGACAGGAGATAGTGGATTGCAGCAGGGAGGTTTCAAAGAAACCAGACACTGCCTGGGGAGCACAAGGCTGCCCCTTGCATAATCCGGCCAAACCGGTTCTGGGGCCTTCCAGCCCCAGTCCCAGCGCGGCCTGGATCAAAGGAAAGGGGTGTAACCACCCCCTTCCTGGGTCCCACCCATAGGAGGGGACCTAGCAGGATGTCCAGCCCACCAGATTCGAATAAGAGTGGGAGCAGTGCCAATGCAACTCAGATCATCCTGAAGAAACATAAGAAACGAATTCTGGACCCTTCGACATTCTATTCAACATAGAAGACGGAAGAATCTCCCTTGTGGTCAAGGAGTGACCACCCTGTGCAAACAGGCACCATCCAGCCCTCGACCCTTGCTTTGTTGCAGTTCCCGCCGGAACTTGAGCGACAGAGATCGACGAGATTAAGCTTGCCTGCCTTCTCCCAGCCCGATCCACAGTCCCTGCAGAGCTGAGACCAGTGGAGGCGACCGGAAGCGTGGGGCACGCCATCTTGAAAAGGCCACGAGACGCTGACCGTGCAGCCCACGAGTGACCCTCGAAGCTGTGCACCGGGGTTTGAGAAGCCCCCACCCCGAGCTACACTTGCACCAAAGCTACCCCCTCCACACTCGACGAGGGCTGCGTGGGGCCCTTCTGCTTGTGTTGGCTCGACGTGTTGGCCCGGTCACTTGCCAGCTGGCTTGTGGCCCCTGTGCCGACGAAACCTTGAATACGACTTGCTTTTCTGGTTGCTCCAGATCTGCACCAGCTCCTGTGAAAAGGAGCCCCCACTCTGACCCTCCTGGTTTGAGTGAGAAGCAATCTCCCGGTTCCGCGTGGATTGCTTTTGCCAAGTGCTGTTTGCTGCAATCTTGAAGCCGACGGTGCTGACGGCGAGAGCCTATGTGGGACAGATCGTGACCTGCTACTGGACGTCGCAGATGCCCCAGAGCCCACGTGACAGCGGAGAGAAGCCTCTCGACAACCACCTGATTGCGCCCGACATTGCCTGGTTCCGTCCTGGTTCCACCCTGGTCACTGCTGAGTGACCCAGACTCTGTCCCCTCTGCTTTCAGGTACTTTTCGACTTCGATCCACCCTTGGATCACACCGGACACTTCTGCTTCACATCGCCTGCAGCTTCTTCAGCTCCAAGCACCAAGAGCCTGCGTGTCAAAACCCGACGCCACTTTGACCCTGTGCACCCACTTCCTGTGGGTGAGGTAACATTGCAACGTCGGTGTTCCCACATTGGTACACACCTCTAGGGTCTGTGTCTTAGGTTTTGTTCCTCTAGGTTCAGCGGAAGTATCTTTAAACTCACTTTGTGTAACTTTTACGCACCATTGACATTGCATTGGTGCAAGCCGCACTTTCCGTGCTGCACCCGAATTCCGTGGGCTACTCCCGATTTCAGCATTGCTAGTCTTGACTGCTCCCAGCGATTCCCTAGACCTAACCACTGTTCGATTGGTATCTCTTATACCATTTTTTTAGTATATGGTTTGAGTGGCAACCGGCCCTCATCCAAAATTGTGCAACTTTGTATGTTATACTGTGCTTTTGATTTAACGCTTGTGCCCCTTTCCTCATAAAGAGTACTAGGGATTATTTTAGAAATAAACACATATATTTTTATAATATATACTTGTGTGGTGTCCTTTCATTTGATTACAGGATTGTATGTGGTAAAACAGCTCGCTTAACACGACCTCTTAAGTTAAGCCTTTAAGGCTGCTTAGTCCATGCTACCACTAGGATAGTTTGTCTAACAAGGTTGACTTACAACCAGACATCTTTGGGGTTTGTTTGGACTGATACCAAGTGGTTCCAGAATTGGAAACACTACATATCAGGCCAACTTCTCACAAATACTGTGCCATAGAGGTTGCTGGAGGCACTGAAACAGACACTGCTTGAGGGCCTGGAGAGTGAGCACATACATAGCCCTAACAGAAAAGACATTCATTGGGTCCATCTTGTCATCAGAGTTTAGCTGTTCAAATACTCGATGTTAAGGTAATATACTCTTGTGGTCCTGCTACCACTGAAAAGTGACAATTCTAGAATTTCAAACACCCTGATCACTCCCATTAGAGAGCATTTTTAAGTGCTCTCTCCAAGTCAAATTGGCTTCCTTGACAGGAATGGGGTGTGCCTGGTTATCAGATAGGTTGACCGGTGACAAGGTGGTTGTGCTTTGCTATCTGGAGCCAGTTCCTGGCTGTAAGGGTACTCTGTGCATCTTTGGGTGGACCGTGGCAAGTTGAAGAAGGTGTGCCTGAGGATGGCAGGGCGGTTGCTGGCTTTGGCAGTGCTCTGACCTCATGAGGGAGTTCTGATCCATACCATGGATGTAAAAAATGCAAAATTGGTGCTTCTCTGTTCTTACAGGGATGTAAGTGCTAGAAACGGATGCCAGTAATGTATCTGGTTTGAGCAAGGATTCGTATAAAAATCCTGCTCTATTTCTACTTTGTGACCTGCGCAAAAACCTGCTCCCAGCTAAGCTAAAGAGGCCGAGAAAAGACACACAACAACAATGAATTCAGGAAATGACAGAAAGAAAGAAGATTTGCTCCTTCATAAACGATGAGAAAATGTCAGAAGAAAGGGATGAGCATAGCACCAAGCAATACCTGGTGGCGCTGGAATGAAAAGTCATTAAGTATGAGCTGCAATCAGCAGAGTTGCTAAAGCCTGCGCAGACAAACTGAAAGAAATTTAGGAAACTAGGTTGGTCTAACGGTCTAGATAATAACAAATTGCAAATGCATACCCAAAAGTACATGGTAACTTAAGTAAAGACGCTGTAAGAAAAAACAAATAATTTACATAATATGATATTTCCGGCCTTCCGGGTAGTAATACATTTTTAAAAACAAAGGCATGCACCCTAATATGCCAATTCTCCTTGCATTGACCTTTTCTCAACCATTAGAATTACTTCTTTCAAAAAACAAATACACTAGTATATTCAAAATGCAAGGGGAATTGTCATATTAGGGTGCATGCTTTTGTTAGTGTGTTGTAGCATTTTTATGGTGCTGCGAACCTACGGGACTTTCACAGCAAACACTATATACAGACAAGTTGCTTCCCCGTATGACTGGTACTGCAGGAAGACCTTGCCTGTCCTCCAGTGGCTCTGGCTGTGCTCTTATATCTCAGTGGGATAATACCCCTGCTGCAGAGATCGGTGTGAAACCTGAAGACCATAGGCTAGATTCAGCCACCCTCCTGAGGCAACATTGCGACTCACAGCGCCGAGAAGCGCCATGATTGCAGCACCGACTGCTGTGATAAAATAAACAAGGGACCCGATACAAACTGGAGAGCTTTGCAAGCTCAGGGGCATGAAGCGCTATATGAATTGTACATTGGAATGCGAGACGTATATACCCTGGTAGGCTAGAATGGCAGTATTTTCCCTTCACATCAATAGATGCAGGTGTCAGACTAATTGTGCTGCTGAGATGCAGGGAAGATGGCCCTCTCATCGAGTAATGAGCACCGAGGGGCCTTTTCTGTTAAGCGAATAGCTTGGAATGATGGTGACATTATCCAGCGCTGATGTGGCCTGTAGTGTCGGTGATTGGACCCTCTACATAAGAGGACAGGAAACCCCATAACCCGTTCGAAAACCCGCCATTGCAAATAACGTCTTGTTTGCCTTTCTGCCCCCTGTTCCACTGGGGCAGACGGGGCACACTCACACTATTATAAGTGTGTGGCCAAAAGACTAAGGGGCATATAACCAACAACTAGCGATAATTTTTGTCTCTAACTTGTTTAGAGACAAAAATTATCGCCGCACATCGGCGATTTTTATCGCAGATAAACCTTGCTATTAGCAAGGTTTATCGCAAATGCGATAAAAAACGGCCGCAATGCATGAATATCGCTGAAAAGTCAGCGATATTCATGCATTATCGAGCAAATGCTCTTAGCCATGTTATCCACCTCCCATTGGATAACATGGCTAAGAACTGCTCAGGGCAGGTGTTAGCTTTTGGAGATATTCGCGCTTAGCGCGAATATCTCCAAAAGTTGGTAATAGGAGATAGCGATGTTAGGGACTGTTTCCAGTAGCTAACATCTTGGCACACCCACTTTGCATGTCATTAGTGATAAATATCACTGACATGCAAAGCGGGGCCCAAGATGGTCGCTATCTCCTATTAGCTGTCACTAACTGGTGTTAGCGACAGCTTGGTAATAGGGAGATAATTTTATCTCCGCTTTCTTGGCTTTTAAAGCCAAAAAAGCGGAGATAAACCCCCTTGATAATATGCCCCTCGGAGTCTTAGTTATACCAATCTACAGAAATGTAGCATTTAAACCATTCATGAGACATCCATTGACCAACAGTAACACCGCATGCATGGAAAACAAAATGTGCACACGGTTCATAGCCAACAATAACAGGGAAGAGGAATGCTTTTAGAAAAAAACACAAGGAAAAATGTGCCTCTGCTTTTTGAACTAATAAGATGCCCTATGAACGCTCATTCAAGTAAAGGTAATGGGTTGCATTTTCCTATGTATCAACAAACTGTCTTGCACGAATTAGATATCATTTGGCTACACAAGCAGACAGCAACCTCAATGCATTTAAGTATGTGTAAAACTAAAACAAACATTGGCAAAGCCAGCTGGATTGGCATTAGCTGCCGACCTTTGGGCTTTGCTTATTTAGTTCATATATTTTCACACAAGAGTCCCGGTATCCGTGATGGGGGGAGCTATTGTCCACTGCTTAAGTAAAACCAGCATTGGATATAGATATATATATATATGCAGACACACACACACACACACACACGCACAGGCTAGATGTAGATGTGCACTTTGTGCAAGAAATGGATGCGGTCACTCACAGTCAGGTAAGCCAATGGTGCAAGTGTGCTGATGCTGTAACCCGTGCTGATGCTGTAACCCGTGCTGATGCTGTAACCCATGCTGATGCTGTAACCCATGCGGTATGCTGTAACCCATGCTGATGCTGTAACCCGTGCTGATGCTGTAACCCGTGCTAATGCTGTAACCCATGCTGATGCTGTAACCCATGCTGATGCTGTAACCCATGCGGTATGCTGTAACCCATGCTGATGCTGTAACCCGTGCTAATGCTGTAACCCATGCGGTATGCTGTAACCCATGCTGATGCTGTAACCCATGCTGATGCTGTAACCCATGCGGTATGCTGTGGTGGGTGGAAGCAAAATGTGAGTAACAATACAGCAGGCCAGTGGATGAAGAGAGCTGACTGACAGCCCCATAAGTAAGCATGCATAGTATATATAGTTTTCTTTAAAATAAAAGGTCCTCTCGAAGGCCAAACCTAAAAATCACCATACTTGATAAGCAGCTCTACAAATCACTGTTTAAGATTGTCAGGAAGTATTTCCCTTGAAAAATAAAAGAACAGTCTTTCTTCAATTAGTATTCTCTTTATGTTTACTATTCAACTTTTCGTTCCAGTGACATTTGCATTTCCAATTTCCAATAAAGCTAGCGGTTGGAGCCGGTGCAATGTCTTTGAAGATAGCACACATGGATAGTGGCAAACTTGCACCGTTAAACATGCGTTTTAATCGACATTAAGCCTTATTCCAATATCACCATTTAACAAAAGTTTCCAGCAGAAATGACAAGCCCCTCCGATCACCTCTGCTTTATGGCCTGTTTGCTTCCCTCACTAAAGAGGACCCAACGGATAAGCAAGCCTGCATGCAATGAATACTGTCCATTCCGTCAATGTTTTGGGTTTGCCTCAGGGCCCACGGCCACGACACTCTGACAGAAATGCACTTAATGACAAGTCCTGCTGTCTGGTTTGAAATGCTCATGTTCAAAATGCAATTTGCAAAAACGTGCACAAATGCAGACCTCTGGATAAGATAGATACATCATCATAAACATATTCGACTTGTATTTTGAAAACACTGCGCAGGCACATTTGTATAAGCTGTCAAAAGGGATTCGCTGCCCTTCAAATATCAATACGCACTGAAGGTAAACATCCCGAAACCTCGTGTGCTCTGTATGGATAGAGCTAAGGGGCTTTCCGGGTCCCTTCACACTCTGTGAGAAAACAACGATTTAATTGGACCCTTTTATTCATCTGTCAGTTGTAAATCCCGTTTCCTGCTGAGTGTTCCAGGTGCCTGTAGACAGGTGAGTGGGCGCCTGATATGTTTGTTTGGTCGGATGTCAAATACACTTCAAGAACTCCGAGTCAGTGATCAATAGTCAGCCCCCACCCCCAAAAAAAATCTATCCTGCCTCCTAGAGATTAAGTAGGGTGTCATCCTCTTTATACTCTCCAACTTCCAGCTGTCTCGCTCGTCCCCAGTGCTGACTGTTAGGGCCCGTTTGGACACGTATCAGAATAGCCCCCATATACATCCCCCACAGGACCCACACACATACACAACACTCAAAGAAATGTATTCACACACGCATACACACAAACACATCCATTCTCAACACTCTCCACCAAACATTCATGCATACACGCACGCTCGCACCAAACACTTTAAAATAAAAGAAAAACACACACTCTTATCTTACAGCCGGTCCCAGTCCGCGCCACCTCTGGGCTCTGCTCCCCTCACGTCACAGGCTCACAGCGCCCCTGTTGCCAGGATTGGTCGAGAGGGGTTGAGCCTGTGACTCACAGCCCCTCTCGGCCAATCCTGGCGCCAGGGGCACAGGTACCTTCTCGCCCGCAGCACGCCCATTAGGGCTACTAATGGGCATGCGTAACGAACCAGAAACACAAGTGCGCATGAGTGGGCACGAGTAAAAATTCACCCTCTGTCCCCACTCATGCGCACTTGTGTTGCTGCCTGCCTGGTGACTGTACAATCATGTCAATCAATCAACATGACGCCAGACCGCCCACCCCTTCAGACTCTGAAGGGGCAGGGCGGTCTGACGTCATGTTGATTTATTGACATGATTGTCAGTCTTAACTCAAAAATGCAGAGGGAGCTGCGGGCGGCAGAGGGGGCTTCGCCCCCATGCCCCAATGGAGGAACCGCGCCTGCTTGCAGCACAATCGGCCGCCACAAGTGCACGTGCGCCCCGAGTGAGCTGCAAAAGAACCCCGGGCACGGTGTGTGCCCCGAGTGCGTGAGACGACAGCTGCTGCTCCTCATTGAATTGAATGTTTCTGCGCGTTCCTTTGTCTGCCAGCGTCTGTTTTTAAAATCGCTGTAGTCTATTTGTAATTTGCTTTGTTTTAAAATTACCTGTGCATAGAATTAAAACATAGAATTGGAACTAAAACGGCAATAATTCACCGCTAAGCCCTGACGTCCCTTGCCCATTCTCCATCCCCTAGGCCTTAGCCAATCGGCCGTTAGGAAGATGAGCTAGCGGCGGGGCAAGGTATAAAAGCGGCTGCAGCGCGGGCCATCACTGAGCTGACCTTGTGATACAACCTAAACTGTGACAAAGCGTCACACATCAATAGGACAACCTAAACAGCGACTAAAAAAATTCAAAATGAATATGGAGTAATGAGGCTACTGCCTCGCTATCCAAAAACTCACCACAGTCAGAAGGAATCTGACAGACAAAAACAAGAAACAGACGGGAAGCGGGGAAATGAATTGAATGTTGCAGTGCGTTCCTTTGTCTGCCAGTGTCTGTTTTTAAAATCGCATTAGTCTCTTTGTAATTTGCTTTGTTTTAATATTACCTGTGCATAGAATTCAAACATAGAATTGAAGCTAAAACTGCAATAATTCACTGTTAAGCCCAGACGTCCCTTGCCCGTTCTCCATCCACTAGGCCTTAGCCAACCAGCCGTAAGGAGGAGGAGATAGAGGTGGGGCTAGGTATAAAAGCGGCTGCAGCGCGGGAAGTGGGCAATTGAATTGAATGTTGCTGCACGTTCCTTTGTCTGCCAGCGTCTGCTTTTAAAATCGCATTAGTCTCTTTGTAATTTGCTTTGTTTTAAAATTGCCTGTGCATAGAATAAAAACATAGAATTGAAACTAAAAATGCAATAATTCACCGCTAAGCCCTGACGTCCCTTGCCCATGCACCATCCCCTAGGCCTTAGCCAATCGGCCGTAAGGAGGAGGAGCTAGAGGTGGGGCTAGGTATAAAAGCGGCTGCAGCGCGGGAAGTGGGCAATTGAATTGAATGTTGCAGTGCGTTCCTTTGTCTGCCAGCGTCTGTTTTTAAAAATGCAGTAGTCTCTTTGTTTTAAAATTACCTGTGCATAGAATTGAAACATAGAATTGAAACTAAAACTGCAATAATTCACCGCTAAGCCATGACATCCCTTGCCCATTCTCCATCCCCTAGGCCTTAGCCAATCGGCTGTAAGGAGGAGGAGCTGGAGGCGGGGCTAGGTATAAAAGCGGCTGCAGCGCGGGAAGCGGGCAATTGAATTGAATGTTGCCGCGCGTTCCTTTGTCTGCCAGCGTCTGTTTTTAAAATCGCATTAGTCTCTTTGCAATTTGCTTTGTGTTAAAATTACCTGTGCTTAGAATTGAAACATAGAATTGAAACTAAAACTACAATAATTCACAGCTAAACCCTGACGTCCCTTGCCAATTCTCTATCCCCTAGGCCTTAGCCAACCGGCCGTAAGGAGGGGGAGCTAGAAGTAGGGCTAGGTATAAAAGCGGCTGCAGCGCGGGAAACGGGCAATTGAATTGAATGTTGCTGCGAGTTCCTTTGTCTGCCAGCGTTTGTTTTTAAAATCGCATTAATCTCTTCGTAATTTGCTTTGTTTTAAAATTACCTGTGCATAGAATTAAAACATAGAATTGAAACTAAAACTGCAATAATTTACTGCTAAGCCCTGGCGTCCCTTGCCCGTTCTCCATCCCCTAGGCCTTAGCCAATCGGCTGTAAGGAGGAGGAGCTAGAAGCGGGGCTAGGTATAAAACGCTGTCATGTTGGGGCAGCGCAGCGGACGCGCGCAGTGGGTGCACCGATGTCACGCCAAAGGCCAGCCCATCTGCGCCAGTCCGCCACCGGCCGGGCCCAAGGGCCACGGATTATGGTGAAATCACCAACTACTCCTCCAGGAAGCTAAGATCATTCACGCAATCTTGCCCTCCCTAGGACCCTGCTTCATACAGTCGTATACTGGCTAACGGCATCCTTCAAATTCAGCCGGAGCTTGTCTTTCCTCCAACTCCCAGCCCTCATCCCCCATCAATTATTGATCTCACAACAATGAGTCAAACCATCCTCCGCTTTCTTTACCACAACACACGCTCCCTGGTAAAGCACCAACTCGACATCTTCTTGCGGTTTACCTCGGACAAACCTGATGTTCTCCTAATTACCAAAACCTGGTTAACCAAGGATTCCTTGCCCAACATCCTAGCAGCGCTCACCTCGGATTACTACATCCTGTCGGCTAACCGGCCCCCAGGGAAGTGGGGTGGCGGTGTTGCCACCATAATCCACAAAGACCACAAATTTACCACCATTACCTCCCTTATCCTTCCGGAGGTTGAGAATATTGTTGTCACAGGGTCATTAGCGCTAGTACTTATTTATCGACCACCTCTGGCAATGCCCACCTTCCCTATCTCCTTAAGTGAGCAAATGGCCACCCTAGTTGTAAATCATGACAAGGTTCTACTCGTTAGAGACTTGAACTACTGGTTCAATGATGCCTCGGGCAGGCCCCCCCGCTGCAGAACTTTCCGAGCTCCTCTCCAACTTGAACCTGGCCCAGCATCTACACACTCCTACACACGTAGAGGGACACATTTTGGATAAAATTTGGTCCCACAATCTCTCACTTTCAATGCCCACAGTCACCCCTTGCATTTGGTCGGATCACCACTTAATACAGTTCACAATCACTATCGGTGGTCAGAACAAGCCCTTTACTTCGGCGGGTGGTGTGACAAGGAAGTGGAAGTCCTTTAATAAGCTGAATTTATCAACACCCTAGCCAGCTCTCTACTCACATTCAGCTCTGGTGTCAATCTATGGAAGAGGAGATCTCTGAATGGCTACTGTCAGCATGTAATGTACACGTCCCACTTGCTAAATTCTCCCGCACCCGCCACTCAGAAGCCCACAAATGGTTCACTTCCGTCCTCAAAAAACAAAAACTCGGGTTGCGCCAAATAGAGAGGAAATGGAGATTAAGATACTCCACTGAAGACATGGAGCAGTACTCGAAAGCACGTAGAGAGTATAAAAAAGCCATTTTGGACACTAAAGTGGCCTACTTCTGTACTAGAATACTTAACCCTCACAATAAATCTAAGGAAATCTTTAAGATAGTTAATGATTTGTGCAATGACGAGAGAACCTTGCCCACACAGGCACCTACTCAAGAGCTATGCAACTCCCTGAACAACTTCTTTCTGGACAAAATCTCCGCCATCAAAGTCAGCATGCCTGATACCGCCAGCTTGGAACCTCTGGAAGATATGTCCAGTAACCAATCCACATTAGACTTTTTTCCACCTATTGACCCCGAAATACTATCAGAGCTTATGACCCGTGTTAGATCTGGGTCACCTAACGACAGCTGCCCCCCTCATGTCTTAAAAGACATCTTTTCCGTTATGCCTCACAGTGTACTCCCTTTCCTCCTTTAAGAATGCTACGGTTGTTCCCCTTATTAAAAATCAGGTGCCGACCCTGCAAATCCCTCGAACTACCGTCCTATTTCTCTCTTCCTCTTCTTGGCCAAAATACTGGAAGCCTATGTGGCCAGTTGCCTGTCCAGCTTCATTGAATTACCAGAATACTTAGAGCCAAATCAAGCAAGCTTGCGTCCAGCGCACTCAACGAGGCTGTGATTCTGGCAGTCATGGACACTATCAGAGCAAATGCAGACGGGGGTATCCACCAGGCTCTGGTGCTCCTGGATCTGTCGGCCGCATTCGACACATTCGACCATAACATCCGGCTGAACCGCGTTGAGAAGGCAGGCCTGCGAGGACCCCCACTTAGCTGGATCAAATCCTTCCTCGCTGATCGTGCTCAATCAGTAAGGCTTTCACTGCCCCCAAGCTCACCTCCACGTGTGGAGTCCCACAAGGCTCCTCGCTTTCCCCGCTGCTGTTCAATCTTTATCTCAGGCCCCTGATCCACGCTTTAAAAAATATAAAGTTCACCATTTTCAACTATGCTGACAAACTTCAGCTTGTATTCCCATTGGACTCCGCTGACTCCGCTGCTGAGTTCCAGGCCACCATGCTTCACATCCAGCGCTGAATGGATCCGCATTATTGGCCGGTGGAACTGGGGCCTCCTCCTATTCCCTCCCCCTCGTTGAAAAGTCTAGGGGTTACCATCAATGCAGATCTTTCTCTCAGAGGACAGGTGGGAGCGATGATCTCCTCAAGCTTCCATCAATTACATAAAATCAAGAAAATTGCCCATTTGTTGACTCACTCGCCCTTATGCAGGTGGTGATAGCTTTGGTCATTTCGCGGCTTCACTTCTCGAATTCAATCTACCTCGTCCTGCCTGCTTTTCTATTAAAACGCCTGCAAATAGTTCAAAATCAGGCAGCAAGACTTATTCACAAACAGCCAAAGTGGCTCTCTGCCAGACCCTTGCTGTTGAAACTCCATTGGCTACCGATGGCCCAGCGGGTTGCCTTTAAGACTGGCTGCTTAGCCTTCAAAGCCCTACACGGTAAAAGCCCCAGATTTATTAATAGTATGATCTTAAAGCATGTACCCTTACAAAGTCTCCGATCGGCCCACCTCCACTTGCTCACCACCCCCTCTTTTAAACGGAAACGGCAAGAAGGTTGCTGTTACGCTTACCTCGCCCCAAAATTCTGGAACTCTCTTCCCCTAGCACTTAGGAGTTGTGACAACCTCCTGGGCTTTAGGAAAGCCTTGAAGACCTGGCTGTTCGAGCAGGCCTATGCAAAGTCGCTCCGCTGCGACATTCCTTATGATTAGCGCCATGAAACCTACAGGTGACCGTGCGCTTTAGAAGTTGTTATTAACATAACATAACGTGCATACGCCTACATTCACATAAATCTGTATACGCGAAAATGTATGGGCATGTGTTTGTTTTTAAATAGAAATGATATTGTGTATTACAGAATATAACCAATGGTTGAATATACATAATTGGAAACGTATAATTCAGTTGGCACTTGTGCGTGTACGCACTACAACACGCACACATATATATGTGTATGCACACACACATACAAACATACCAAGGCACACATGGATATACACATTCATTAATGCAAAAATATAATTTTGAGTAAAGTAAAGTATAAAATATACTGAAAAACGAATTAATTTGTGTATTTAAGTGCACACGTCCAACCCCCCTTAGATCACCATCTAAACTGTGATAAATGCCACGGAGAGTCTACAATAAAGAGGGTGCGATAATCAGAATATTAAATATAGAGGTAGTGCCCGGCTGCACTCGGTGTGGTGCGTGGCGCACAGTCTGCGCGTGGCGGGGCCCTGCTAGATCTAGCACGGCGCTGGGCTCGGTACACGGGCCATCGGAGGGCTTGGGGGCGGTCCCTGGGGAAGGCATGAAAGAAATCTGAACAGAAGATTGTGCCTGGAGGTGAGTCCGCGCATGCTATATGAACTACACAAGAATACAGATGACAGGCATGCACGCACTTTTGTTGTTTGTGCATGTGCAGCTGTGTCTGAAGTCCTGCAGTTCCCCGGGCGCACAAGCAGGCATCCACTTTTGTCATTACAGCTGATCGCAGACAAAAGGGCAGAAGCGGATGCCTGCTTGTGCCTCGGGGGGACTGACATAAAAAAACAAGCGCTCTGCGCCTCGCGCTGGCAGCAGGGGGAGGGAGAGGGGAGGGGGCTTGCGCCTGCTTTCCTTACGGGAACGAGCACTGACACCATATGTTTGCAATTTAATTACAAACATATGGTGTCAGCGCTCAAGCCCGCAAGGGAATAGCCACACGTGCACGCGTTGCCATTGAAGGCAATGGAACGCGTGCACAGTTGTGGCTTAAAAAGGGGACCAATGGCTAAAGGACTGCTCTTAAGCAGCGCTGCGTAGGCGAGACCTAAAAATGAGAGAGAGAGACAGATTAGAGAAGAAATAGGAGAAAAGGAAACAGAAGGTAAAAGGAAAGCTTACCTGACGGTTGTTTTGTTTTTGATTGCCCCCCCTGAGGGAGGCAACCGCACCGCCTGGTCTGTCCCAGAATACCTTGAAAGGAAGTAGAGACGCTTCAACCAGAGCTTTTTTGCATCAAACATGAATCACACTCCATCCTGTCTTTCAAACAACCGTCCTTAACTTACAAAGCTAAAGGAACACTTTTTATCAGCAAAACCAGTGTAAAGCGCCTTTGGTCTACAGCTAAATAGAATTGTTTTAAAAACCTTTTATTTTATTCTCCTGGTATTTACGACGAAACACACAACTTCCTCCAAATCCAAACCTTGCACTACAATGAACACAGCATGAACCATGATCCCTTGTGAACAAGGTCTTAGTGAATGTACAACGCGCCCACAGGCTGAAAAAGGTCTGCATGAACATACAACGCGCCCGCAGGCTGACAAGGTCTGAGTCAACATAATGTGTGACCACAGGCTGAACAAGGTCTGAGTGAACATACAGCGCCACCACAGGCTGAACAAGGTCTGAGTCAACATACAGAGCGACCACAGGCTGAACAAGGTCTGAGTGAACATACAGCGCACCAACAGGCCGAAAAAGGTCTGAATCAACATACAGCGTGACCACAGGCTGAACAAGGTCTGAGTCAACATACAGAGCGACCAAAGGCTGAACAAGGTCTGAGTGAACATACAGCGCACCAACAGGCCGAAAAAGGTCTGAATCAACATACAGCGTGACCACAGGCTGAACAAGGTCTGAGTCAACATACAGAGCGACCAAAGGCTGAACAAGGTCTGAGTGAACATACAACATCCCACAGGCTGAACAAGGTCTGAGTGAACATAGAGCACACCTACAGGCCGAACATGGTCTGAGTCAACATACAGCGCCACCACAGGCTGAACAAGGTCTGAGTCAACATACAGCGCGACTACAGGCTGAACAAGGTCTGAGTCAACATACAGCGCGACTACAGGCTGAACAAGGTCTGAGTCAACATACAGCGCGACTACAGGCTGAACAAGGTCTGAGTGAACATACAGCGCACCCACAGGCTGAACAAGGTCTGCGTCAACATACAGCGTGACCACAGGCTGAACAAGGTCTGAGTGAACATACAACATCCCACAGGCTGAACAAGGTCTGAGTGAACATACAGTGAACCCACAGGCTGAACAAGGTCTGAGTGAACATACAGTGAACCCACAGGCTGACCAAGGTCTGAGTGAAGAGACAGGGCACCTGATGCCAGCTTGGGTTATTTAATACACCATACTCACCTGGGCCCATAAACATTCATACATAAGCTGGCCATACCACGCTATGATCAGAAAACAAATTTTCCTCAATTTGAAGGATTTATTTATACCTGTTTCTTATCAATCCTTAGTCTCGATTTCCTCTGGTCAATGGATCAAGTAGTTAGAATAATAGGCATAAAAAAACATTTATCATATTTCTCTAAATAATCACAGACGCAGGAGATTTTTAAAACCTTTATCTATGCAAAATATTTTGTGAGTCAAATACCAATACATGTCAAAACACCAAGATTTAAGAGGACATATTACTTCAAAAGCAAAAATATGACTTAGTAAACTCTCATGACAGTGGCACCTGGGATGGGTGAGAAAAGGAAACAGTACAAGGACATACCACACAGATTTATATTTACCTAGAATAATGCGGTGATCAACCCCTGTCCAAGGGTTGCAAAGTAAGACTCCTCAGCTGAAGGAGCCGAGATCAGGACAGGTACAGGATAGGACAGGTTCCCTCTTCTAAGTGCAACACCAGCGTTACACCCCTCTCTGATGCTACTCTCACGATTCCCCTTCTAAGTGGATCGATTCCTCATCTGCATTCAATGATTCTTCTCCCTCTACCTCACTCGATTCTTCTTCCAGAGTGCTCGATTAGCCCTCTAACCTCAGCGACATCCACTTTTTCTACAGCAAGTTGGGTCAGTGACAGGTCTGTGAGAAGTCGGACATCTAACTAACTAACCTTACCTTAGTTATACCCTTTTCTAGTGTATGTACCACCCCTCAATGTTTCAATATTCGTGTATTCCCCCATTCTGATTGGACAAGAAGATGAGGTGAGGTCACCACACCATACTAATGTAGTCATTCCTTTAAATTCGTGATTCTATGTTCCCTCCCCTTAATTTCATTTTCCCAAGCTTTATACAACCCACATTTAACATTCAAATTATAACATTGTATAAATGTGCGAACCACTTACTTGCCTTCGCCTGCAAGCAGCTCGGAGGTCCCAGCCCTGATTGACCTGACTTCTGGGGTCGGCGGAGCCGTGAGGTAAACAGCGGCGGCTGCACCAGGTTGCATCTACCCTTGGCAGAGCGGGAGCGCCGGGAGATTCCCAGCCCCGCAGGACCACATCCCCCAGCAGCCTCTGGGGTGGCGCGCCCGTGAAGCGCAGATAGCGCCCGGAGGCGCCATGTAAGGACAGTCCGCCCAGGAGCCCCTGGGTGCAAACCACTTACTTGTCTTCGCCTCTTCGCCTGCAAGCAGCTCGGAGGTCTCAGCCCCGATTGACCTGACTTCTGGGGTCGGCGGAGCCGTGAGGTAAACGGCGGCGGCTGCACCAGGTTGCATCTACCGTTAGCAGAGCGGGAGCGCCGGGAGATTCCCAGCCCCGCAGGACCACATCCCCCAGCAGCCTCTGGGGCGGCGCGCTCGTGACGTGCAGAGAACGCCCGGAGGCGCCATTTAAGGACAGTCCGCCCAGGAGCCCCTGGGTGCGAACCACTTACTTGTCTTCGCCTGCAAGCAGCTCGGAGGTCCCAGCCCTGATTGACCTGACTTCTGGGGTCGGCGGAGCCGTGAGGTAAACGGCGGCGGCTGCACCAGGTTGCATCTACCCTTGGCAGAGAGGGAGCGCCGGGAGATTCCCAGCCCCGCAGGACCACATCCCCCAGCAGCCTCTGGGGCGGCGCGCTCGTGACGCTCAGAGGGCGCCCGGAGGCGCCATTTAAGGACAGTCCGCCCTCTCACCCCGCGAGACGAGCGCGGGAGCGCCTGGGCTAAGCCCGGGACAAGGGCGGGACAGTCTATGACAGTCCCGGACCAGCCGGTACTGGACTGGGCCAGGGACTCTGCCCAACTCTTCATCTGTGAGTCTCCACCTCTATTAATCACATTTCGTAATATCTGTTCGACTTTGGACATAGCGTTTTCCTTTCTGTTACATTTAAGGGTTATAACTGTGGTAACATAGTGAAATATCTATTGAAAATGTCAAAACCCAAAACACCCCAAACTGTTAATACACTTGACAATTATCTCGTCCAAGTTGTCGCTAAGATAAATAACGATAGGTGATCTTCCCTGGGCCTGAGTTTAACACCCCAAACTCCATCATTAGAAACTTT
Source organism: Lissotriton vulgaris (assembly GCF_964263255.1). Classification (NCBI taxonomy): domain Eukaryota; kingdom Metazoa; phylum Chordata; class Amphibia; order Caudata; family Salamandridae; genus Lissotriton; species Lissotriton vulgaris. The sequence goes on from NC_141685.1 coordinate 55,783,476, forward strand.
GCCTCTTGTTACATCTGATCCTAACACTAGTAGCACGGTACTCCATCAGCCATCCCAGGAGAATAACTCTCTGACACAGCTAGTAGCGGTCCTAGCTGAGGTAGATGCTGATGCTATACCAGATGAAGAAATCATTCTACTAGAAGATGAGCCCCCAGTACCGGTTCCAGCCCCTAGAGGTACTAAGGGGGGGGACAAAAATCTGCCAAAGAGGGGCGGGCTCCGATCAGGCAAAAAACGTCCTGACATCTCCCCAGGTAAAAAGAGTAGAGAAGATGAAAGAGATATTACTGAAAGGAAGGCAACGCTGGACGATGATCAATTCAAGAGGCTGGTAAGCGTGCCCTAGAAATTAAAATTAAGAACATAACTAAACCCCTCCTGACCAAAAATGACTACCTAACCGAAGAGGTAATTAGACTAGGGGGGCTCCTGGATAAAGCAACTCAGGAAAAGGAAAATCCCCCTAGACAGGAGATCCTGAGAGTGGAGACGAAAGAAACCCAGACACCCCACAGGCTAGAACCCTTGGTTAACATCCCCCTTATGTCCACGCTGGGTAATGCTCTTGGAGGGGAGGATCCGGGAGGACTGGGTGAAAGCGGGGCTTTTGAAGAGTTGGGGAGAAGGGATAGATCCGAAGAGTGTAATATAGAAAAGGGCCCAGTAGAATTGATCGTCGAGGCCTCGCCACTAGTATTTGTCCTTGCCAATGTCCCTCATCTGGAACCTGGGCACATAGAGAATCCATCTTCTCTGATAAATAAATCACTGCACTGGCTTTCGCGAAATATGGCCTTTTCCCTGGGGGGTATGGATCAACTGGCCCAAGAGGTGGTAAAGGCTAGAAGAGTAGAGTGGATCGGGGGAAGTAACAAAAAATACAGAGGGGACTGTGTGGTATTACACTTCTCCGATCCAGAGGTGTTGCCAAATGTCCTGGCTAATATATATCCCCCACAGCGTAGATCTACAGAGATAGTCCCCCTAACTTTGGACTTCTTTTATGCAAGGAGAGGTAATAAATTTAATCCCTCTGTGCTGAGAACGAAATGGAACACGGTGGTACGGAGAGGAAAGCCTTCTGACGCAAAAAGTAGCTGGGGTATGCCCTTGGAGAACAGATTCTCAGCCCTATCAGGCCTAAACGAGTGTGCTTGACTGCATGAGAGGGAGAGTGACTTGATGGATCGCACAGCCAACATTCCATCTGGAGAGGCTGTCATTGTAGAGAGGAGTGTACCTAAATTCATCCCCCTACCTGCCACCAAATCAGTAGAAGGGAGTAAACACTCTCGGGGTAAGGTGGTGCATGGCCCAGCTAGGTACTTAGCCTCTGCTGCCAGCGGTCCCAATGACCGTAGGGCGTGTAGCCCTCCACTTAATTTACAATATCCTCTTTGTAGTCACAATTTGTTGTCACCAGAAGAGAGGGTTGGCTTAGCTAAAGAGGGCCTCCAAATTCTATCATGGAACTTGGCGGGAATCCTGAGCAAAATAGAGTCTTCAGAATGGGGGAGTTCATCCAGCTCCATGATATAATCATGTTACAGGAAACCTGGGCAGTGCTCCCTGTCCATCGGCAAGGGTTTCTACATTTTTTTATTCCTGCAAAAAAGAACCCCAAGGGGTGTCCATCAGCGGGCTAATCATATGGGTACGGCAATCTTTACAATGTACCATAAAAGTAAGGCCAGTGAATAACTGTGACATAATATCAGTTGTGATTACTTGGGGGAATGGTTCTGAGATGGCCCTTTTTAACATTTATGCCAGGGGAGTTCCTGGGGGGAAAGGTTCAGATGTGGTAACAGCACTAGATAACAACATGGAAGTCCTGCCACAGCATACTACAATCATGGTGGGGGGTGATGTGAATACCACATTTGAACCCTTGGGTCCTGAAGATAGTGAACTTTCCCAAGAAGAGGATGCCAAATGGGGAATACCGCAGCTAGACTTACTCCGATAAAGAAGTGGTCTGAGGCAGCCGTTCAATTGAAGAGCATGTGCTTAGCCAGGGGGTTGAGGGCTGCAAACGGACGCACTCCTTCAGACCAACATGGTGCTTCTACTTTTGATAACCTCAGGGCAAGTAGCAGGATTGATTACATCCTTGTAGATGTCAGAGTCTGGAACAGGGTCAGGGACATTAGGGTCACCCCTAGAGTGGAGAGTGACCATAACCCGTTGTGCTTGCTCTTCCAATTAAATCACGGGGTATCAGTGCCAGGTTTGGGTAAGGGCTTCCTGCCCCTGGATCTAATCTCCACTAACAATCTACGCCATATAAAGTGGGCTGCACTGTTAGATAGGCCTGAAAAACTGCAAGATTTAAAAGCGGTGGTGGCAAACGAAGTGAGTGGTTTGCAGGACCGATGCAATGACACCGATTTTTATAAATTAATTGAAGAGGCACATCCCAAATTCTTCTTAAAGATACAGGGGTTCTTTTTAAAGGAAGCCAAGCAGAAAAAGGGTGTGTATCCTTTAAAAATGGTAGGATGGTATGATCAAGCCTGCAGAAGGGCGAGACAGAATCTAAGCATGGTATTAAGAAGTAAAAATAGAGGAGAAGTCCTGAAGGCTAGGGACGAGTACAGAAAAGCCCAGAACAGGGCAAAATGATTGTGGGATGAAAGCCAGTGGCAGGATTTAAAGAATGCTTGTGCAGCTAAACAACAAAAAGAATTTTGGTCAATTATAAAATGGGATAGGGGTGGAATAGCTGAATGCCCAAAAAACAATGTGGCAAATGAATGTTGGGTTGACTTCTTTAAGCCGCAATATTCCTGTACAATGCCCCTGAGTGTCAAATTACCCCGCCCACAGTATTCTACAAAGAGGAAGTATTTACAAAAAACGATGTAAGTGTAGCACTGGACAGGGTGACAAGAGGGAGGGCACCGGGCATTGATGGCATACCGGCCGACGTATTTTTATCGGACCGGGATAATTGGTGCCTGTACTTTTCCTGGCTTGCAAACTCTATAGCACAAGGAGCAGCAATACCGGCCTCGTGGAAAGGCGCAGAGTTCATTCCAGTCTTTAAAAAAGGAGATAAGGCCCTACCATCTAATTATAGACCCATCAGCCTTATCGATTCAGCGCAAAAATTGATGGGTAGAATGATTCAAAATAAAATACAAGACTGGATAGATGAAAACAGAGTTCTCTCGCCATACCAAGCTGGTTTTCGCCCCCTAACCAGCTCAATTGACCAGGTTTTCCACTTCCTAACCCTGTATTGGAAAAATGTCACTATTGCAGATGGCCCATTGTTTGCTGTCTTTGTAGACTTAAAACAGGCATTTGACCTAGTTCCGCGGCAAAAACTATGGAATGTGCTAGGCGAACTTGGAATTAGCCCTGAACTATTGTCATTACTAGTGCGTATGCGTGAGGGTAACTACGCCAAGATTAGATGGGGGACACAGGGCAAAGTCACTGATCCCTTCCCCATAGAACGTGGGGTGAGACAGGGATGTGTCCTGGCCCCCACCTTATTCTCTCTTTATATCAATGGAGTAGTGGACCATCTTAGAAAATCACCAACTGATGCCCCTATTTTAGATGGGGTGCTGGTCCCGGTACTCATGTTCGCGGATGATACCCTGCTGATATCGCGAACGCCTAGTGGGCTACAAAAGACAATTAACGCTTTTGGGGACTTTTGTAGGATTCGGGGTTTGGAACTAAATACTGCAAAAACCAAGTTCATGAACATGAACCCTGCCAAGTCGTTTAAGGGAGCTATGTATTTTAATGGGGCCGTTCTAGAAGAGGTGGATGCCTTTACATACTTGGGTATTAATCTGCAAGGGAACATGCAGTGGAAATTGCATATTGTCTCCGCGGTTTTAAAGTTCAATCAGCTGTCAGGGGCTATAGCGCTGAAACATAAATCTTCATTGACAAAACCTATCCAACCGGTTATGGAGATTTATAGCATGAAAGTTCTTGGTGCATGTCTTTATGGAGCAGAATTATAGAGGTTTGCCAATATCAATGAGTTGACAGTTGCAGAGAATACATTTCTACGTAGGCTGATTGGCGTTCGGCAGAGCACTCCATCCATCCTCTCCTCTATGATCTAGGGAGGAAAAAAACCGAGGACCAGGCTCGGCTGCGCCCATTATTATTTTGGAGGCGCATAAAGACCACGCCTGAACTGGGCCACTACGCTGCTGCACTCATGGACATTGTCAACTCTGACCGTTCCATACAATCACGTGGTTAAAAGAAATCAGGAAATTATTAAACAAGTTGCATCTTGACCACTTATGGACCATTACTGACCCTGCAGCTTTTCCCTCCAAGGATTTGTTAAAGAAAATGTACTGGGACATGATACTCAGCTCGGTTCTGTCATCTAACCAGCCTTCGGTGTTAACAACCCAGTATTTGGAACATAAATTAGTCCCAACTTGTGAACATTACTGGGACTTGATTACAAAACCGTTGGACAGAAAGCTGTATTTTCAGTTCAGGGTGGGTTGTCTACCACTTAATGCATTTACATTAAAATGGTCCCCTGGTAACGTTAACATCTGTGCTCGTTGCAAGGATTTTGTTGAGGACATTCCACATTTTTTGTTCGCCTGTCCTCTTTATGCGGCTCCAAGGCAAAGATGGTTAAAACCTGTATGTAGAAACTTAGGGACTAGAACATATCAAGAAGCGCTTAGAATTTTAAGAAGAAATTGCTCTCCTTGTCTCGCCATTGCACTAGCCAAATATTTGGGCTGGGCATGGATCTTACGCACCCGCACTTTATCTTAATGAATTGTGTTTAAAACTAGTAGAACGTCTGTAGATGACTTTTTTTATCCATTTTGTGTATCAGGTTTCTACTTTTAAATCGGTTGTACACCTTTTAATATGTTTGCGACAGCACTTTTTGTTTAATGTGTATTTTAATTGTTGCAAATTAGAAAAGTATTTATTATGTATAGACTAGGGCAAAAATGCTTTTATGACAATGCTGTTGAATAAAGCCTTGAAACTTGAAAAAACTTGTTCTGCCAGCAGTTTAAACTACAGAGAGGGGCCACCTGTTGGATTAAACTAGATAATGGCTGTTAGCATACTAATAAATAATACATTTCTCTCCTGGAACTTAAATGGTATGGGGAGCTGTAAAAAACAAATAATGGTCTGTGAATTTCTAAAAAATACTCAAGCCCACGTCCATTTATTACAGGAAACACATCTAGAAGCCGAGTTATGTAATCAAGTTTTCGCGAAACTCAGTTGGGTTCAGGATGTGTTATGTTCCAGGCAAAAAAAGAATAAAAAGGGGGGTAGCCTTAATTGTTCGAGCAAACAAGGGGATTAGGGTCCAGAGTTGGGATACTGACCAGTCTGGAAGATGGCTGGTGGCAGTCCTTTTTTTGGCAGTCTATCCTATACGTGTGCAGTATATTACGGCCCTAATGACGATAATTCCAGCTTCCTTCTGAAGTTACAATTTTGATACAGCACACAGCGCCACTAATATTTGGAGGCGATTTTAATTTAGTTTTTGACAGTCAGTTGGATCGTACCTCTAAAGCTAAGCATAATGCTCCAAGAAACTCTTTTCTGGCTCTTAATAATATCATGAAGGAGTTTAACTTGAAAGATGTATGGAGAGCTAAACATGGAGCTTTAAGGGAATATTCCTTTTACAGCAAAAAGTACAGGCAATATTCCAGAATTGATTATTTTTTGGTAGACCGTGTGCTTATACCAGACATAGTTATCAATCGCATATATCCCAGTAGGTCTCCCTGACCACTCAGTGGTAGAATTAAAGGGTACTTCTAAGGCCAGACCTCTAGATTGCAGATGGACTCTGGATAGAACACTCCTTCTAGATGAGGAAATCATAGTCAGGGTCAAGGATAGTGCAACTGAGTTCTTTTTATTTAATATAGGCACAGCTACAGAACAAATAGTCTGGGAATCATTCAAGACTTATATGAGAGGAATCTTGAGTTCTCAGATGGCCTATAAAAGAAGATCTATCAAGGAAAGGGACTCTAACGACCTTGATTCTATTAAAAAGAAGGAACAACAGTTACAGCTGGCTGTCCTGGAGAATAGAGAAAAAATCCCGAAATTAGAAAAGGAACTTTTAGATTTACAGTCACGATTCAAAGCAAGAGCGGAAAAATTAATCAAGGACAGATGGGAGATCAGTAACCTTAGGAACTTTGAGTATGGAAATGCAGTGCTCTTCTCACCTGGAAAGCAAGATCTGAGAGGAGTAGGAATAACATCAACTCTTTAATCCAGCGAGACACCGGCGTGTTGCTAACGAATGATGAAGAGATCAGGGAAGAAGCAAGAGGTTTTATGAAGGAACTATATCAAGAAAATAGTTGTCTGGGAGTTGAGGATTTGGAGCAGTGGTGGAACTCGAGGGAACTGTCCCAACTGAGCGAGTCTGATAAAATTGTTTTAGCCAGTGATTTCACTGAGGGGGAGATGAGAGCACAAGTGAATAAGATGAGTAGAAGTAAGGCTGCAGGCCCGGTTGGGTTACCGACTGAGGTTTATAAAGACAATCTCGAGGAAATTCTACCTGTATTATTGTCACTCTTTAATAGAATTCTTCGACAGGGAGGTGATATTCCACCTTCATGGTCAGAAGCCACCATCGCCTTGATAGTAAAACCAAACAAAGACCCTAAAAAGATCGAATCCTCTAGACCTATCTCCCTCCTTAATTCTGATCTTAAGATATTTTCTGGATTATTACCAACTAGACTGGCTAAAGTGATCAAGACCATAATTCACTCAGACCAGAGGGGATTCATACCTGGCCGGCAGCTAAACGAGCTTACATTTCAGGTGATTGGAGCAATAGACGTAGCTGAGGAGAGAGGACTGCCACTTGCCATTGTAGCGATTGATGCTGCAAAAGCATTCGATCAAGTCAACTGGGTCTTTCTATGGGAGACTATGGCAAAGTTTGGGTTCCCATCTTCCTTTATTGAAGGAGTAAAATCACTATATAGGAGCCCCTGTGCCAAGGTTTTGATCAATGGCGGCTTAACCAACTGGTTTAATATCTCCAGAGGAACGAGGCAGGGCTGCCCCCTGTCCCCGCTTCTTTTTGATATATATATTGAGCCCTTTGTCTGCTCCTTGAGACGAGATCCTGTAATCATACCATTTAAATTGGGAGAATTAGAATTAAAGACTGAATTATATGCTGATGATCTTCTACTCTACACTGCCAACCCCGCTGAGGCTATTCCCAGATTATTTAAGCTAGCAGAAGAATTTGGCACAGTGTCAGGATATAAAATAAACAAAGAAAAAACTGACATAATGAGTTGGAATATTCCGACCCCGATACCAGGTGCCAAACAAAAAATCAGATAATTGGGCATATACCTCACCCAGAAATTAGTGGACGTTTCAAAAACTAGTTGGCAGACAGTGGTAAAGGAGATAAGCAAGCTGTTAATCAGATGGGGCAGTTTATCCTTGAATATTTATGGTAGAATTAATTTGATCAAAATGATCATCCTCCCTAAAATCACCTTCTTATTCAACAATATTCCTCTGATCTTTAATCATAAAGACATCAGTAATCTTCAAGGGAAGATCGGGTCCTTTATTTGGGCCACTAAATCCCGTAGGATAGCGTGGAGGAAATTAAGAAGGAGGTTAAAATTGGGGGGTCTGGCTCTCCCTGATTTGCTCTTTTATTGTTATGCTTTTCAGTTTAAAAATTTCAGACTCCTCGCCAATAACTTGGACCCTTCCTCGCATGGCCGTCTCTTTCGAGCAATGTTATCAGACCAGCCACAAGGCATTGAATTTTTCCTCTACAAATTTGGAGACCAAAAATACTACAAAAAGGTCCGCTTGAAGCTTTTACAGGCGGCACTTAAGAACTGGCAGTCTAAGTGCAAGATTATGGGGATCCCGTACTATAATGTCCAAGCCCCAATATGGGATTCCCCAGGCACCCCAGAATGTTGATTGGCTCTCCCACTGAGGGAGGCAGGCTTTGTGAAATGGGGTGACCTCAGCGATTATTTTCAACTAATGGACTGGGAATCTTTATCAAACTTAACGGGGGGTCCCTCACAAGATTTAAATACTATCAATTGTCTTCTTGGTGGGGGAGGCAGTGCTGGGGGAAAGAGGAGGAGATCCAGATCTTAGACTCAGTCAATAGAGGGATAGGATGGAAAGGGGAAGTCTCATTTTGGTACAACTCATTAGTGGGTGCAAAGGATAGTATAGTCTGAAATTACGAAACTTTGGGATAACTTGTTAATAGACAATATTGATGAGATGTTGAAGGTCTGGACAGACTCATTTATAATCTCACAATAGATCATAAAACCTGCTAATCTCAGAAGGAACCACCTGTTCACTGCATGTAGGGTATACTGGACTCCCGGAAATCTTTCAAAGATTTCAGCGAACTCATATTATTGTCCAAGATGTAAATTCCCTACAGCCGACGATATACATATGTTTGTGGACTGCCCAGAAATTACTAGTTACTTGCGGCAGGTGTGTGGGTTTTTAGAGGAGGTATTATTAACACCAGTTACTTGCAGTTCAAGATTTATCCTCTTCGGCCTGCCACATGGATATAACATCAGAGACAGCACCTCACAGTTTCTATTCTATGTTTTTGTCATTGCAAGGAGGGAGATATGCTGAGAGTGGAAATCTGAGCCCCCCCCCAAGATTTGCCGATTGCCTAAGAAACATCATGGCTATTAGTCAGTCTGATATGTTATGTAGGGAAGAGGGTGCTATTAAGGTCTGGTCTGCGTTGAAAGCATGGTCCGAAAAATATGATTATGCCAGAGGTTTGTGGTCCGGTCCTCTGAGGGAGCATTGGGAGTTGGACAAGGAGACAGCCTAACTCTGGGTGACCTCTGTAGGCCTAGCACTCAATCCAGGGGCGGAATCAAAATTGGTTTGTCCAGTGGCCCTGAGAGATCCCATCTAGAGTTGATACTTTCTGGTGGCATATATGAGTACACAAAAAAAAAGAAAAAAGAAAAAAAAAAAAGACTGGATCTATTAATGACAATAGCCAGAAACAACAAGCCTTTAATTCTCGAGCGTGTTAAATGCAGGGAAATGTCAAAGTCTCAATTAACCTCTAAGACAGTTTATTCCAAAGGCAGCTTTACTTCAGGAAAAATATAATTTACAGCGCTGATACTGCTGCTACTGCTTAATATCTTGATGAAGGAGAGGAAATGTCCAATGGCATTGAAATATAAAAATATCTTAACCTTGCGGGCCACAAGGTTAGCTGGTGGATGATAAAAAAGGGAAGGATGGCCGCTCTGCTCCCTCATGCAGACCAGATGTCGCCAGTGTTAAAAAGTAAACCAGACAGGTAGCTGATTAAACTTCTTCTTTAATCACGGCCTCCACAGTGCCACCAGTATAACAGGACCCTTCAGTACATCGCTCTCCTCAAGATCCAACTCCTGGCTGTCAACATTGTAAAGCAGCCTCCAGGGCTAAGGAACATTCCAACGGGGAATGAGAGGGAGGGGTGGAGGAAGATACCAAGTAATTAATAACATCATACCTAAAATACATACCTTAACCTGTGTAGGGCTAGCGCATAGCCAACCTTAATAAAAGGATTATTTGCGACCTATAACATGTATATAAATACATTGTGGATTGTAGCAATTGTAGCAATGTGTAATATGTACATAAAAACTTAGGAATTATAACAATAGCATTAACTCAATTCACATTTCCTTGAAAGAGTATACTTTTCATTTCTCAGCCATAAACAGATAAATAAATAAAACATAAATAGTAAATAACTGTAGGCCTGGCATCAGCCTTGCTCCTAGTCAGTACCTGTAAGAAAATACACGGTAATAACTTATTTTTCAAAATTAGATCGTATCACCCCCTTCAAGGAATTCACTAGTGGGAACCTCCTTCAATATTGCATTTAGCAGGGGCAGATCTGGTGCATGAGGTCACAATCAGCTTCTCAATAAATAAGCAGTATGAACATTACATCAGGCCAGGATAGACATTTCCATTGAAAACTAGGCAACATCCTTAAATCAGCGTGAACCTCCTCTTTCGGCAGGTATAAACATTTCCTTACTCAGGAGTAACATTATGTAAGGCAATCAGCACACTCCTGGTAGTAGGGTCTAACAGTCACCTGTAACCAACTACTTTGCCCAACCAGGGGTTAACTTGGACCAACTTAGGCCCCAAAGGTGTCTCTTGGGGCTCCGGCCCAGTTCCAGTACTTTGGAAGGATTTCACAGGGCCAACGGGGCCCAACAACAGTATTCCCCAGGGGAGGGGTGAACTAGGGGCCTCCAATAGCCTTCCTCCCTCCTCCCTGGGTGTTACCTGGTCTCTTCAGGCCTCCTCGGCCCCTTGCGGCGATGTCAGCAGGCCTCTGGGTGAGAGGGACCGGCTGCAGACACAGCAGGGCGGCACGGGCCCCGCGCTGATGGTAGGGCCGGCCCAGAGGGCGTCACAACTCGGAGGGGCTCTCAGGCTCTTCCGGAGCCCTCCGATGGTGAAGCTGCTGGTTCCCGGGCCTGTCGTGATGTCAACGGTGTGGGGGACCATTGGCTGTGTGGCGTTTGACGGGGGCAGGATCCAGGACGATGCCCCTGTGACGTGATGGTGGAGGCAGGCTTCAGGGCCTAGCGCGGCCCTCTCCTCAGATCGCGGCCTGACTAAGATTTTCGGCAGTCCTCTCCTGGCCCCCGGGAGCCACCGTGGGGGTGATGAGGTCGGCGCTTCTGGGCCTGCACAGGCCGCGAACGGCGCCTGAGGCTCTGGCGGGGCGGCAAGGGCCACGGCGGTGAGTGGGGCCACCAGCGCTTCTCCTCAGCGCTTCAAAGCACAGAGCTAGCAAGGCTACGCAGCGCTTCTCCTGGGGGCCCAGCGCTTGGGTGACACGCGCTATGGGGGCAGTCACAGCAGTTCTAGCAGGACAGGCAGTCTAAGTAATAGCGCTTCTCAGGTACAGCGCTTCACGGCACAATAGCTTCCAGGACCTCAGTGCTTCTCAAGGGGGCACAGTAGGGGAGAGCTGAGTAGGCAGTGAAGGCAGTACAGCGCAGGGGCCACAGGTGCAAACAGAGGGGGCACAGATGGCACAGCCCAGTACCTGGTTGATGGTGTAGGGTGGGTATTCCTGAATGGGAAATTGGGCAGCATTTCTGGCCCCCTTCCCGTCTTTCACTCAAAGGTTGAGTGCCCCACTGCAGATATATGGTTGTTCAGTCCCTGTGGGAGCCCAAACTGACTGTTGGCATATGTATGAATTGGATGTTTGCTTATAATGCACAACGGTCTTACAGCTTACACCAAAGGACTAGTGCCAGTAAGATTAGAACGACTTGAGTATTCTAGGCCATGTATCTGTATTGACGTACTGGGCTATTGAAGATCAATTGGTTGTAAAGACATTTTCTTTATTTTTAGACAAAGCAGCAGTGGCAGGGCTGTGCTACTCTGTTCTCCGAGCCCTGCTACCAAGTGGTTACATCCAGTGCCTTTGTTTTTGGCGGCTTACAATGATACCTCTACAATATACATGTTTATACTGATAGGTGGTGAACTCAATCACCGAATTGTACTGAAACGGTGAATAAATCAAATTTTGCTGCTTATCTTTAAGGCATCTTTTGATCTTGCAAGTTGCCCACCAATGTTGTGTCTGTTTATAAACAATGCGTATATCACAGCATAATCATGGCAAGCAGAAGGGAAGGGTAATTGCAAAAAAGAACCACAAATTCAATTAGATACAAAAAACTCTATTTCATTTAATAAGTGTTCATGTTAAAACCAAATATCACATACATCAACATTACATAGAATTAGACAAAGACCAGAAAAAACAGATTATACAATTTTACAGCAATATAATCACATAATATTTAAAAGAACCAAGGAGTGGCAATCAATGCTTTCTCAACGCGAGTTTCGGCGTTTCAAGGGACGCCTTCTTCAGGAGCCACAAATTCTGTTATTAAAAATTTCCACCCACCTCATGTCTTCAGGTGTATGTTTCATGGACAGGAAGTGATTCGTTAGGCGAGTGGATTGTTTGTGACACCGGATAGTGCTTTTGTGTTCACTAATCCTAAGCTTAATTTTACGGGTTGTATGACCAATGTACCCAAGTGAACAGGGACAAGTTATCATATAAATAACTCTCTCTGAGTTACAATTCGTATGTTTTTTGAGTAGCCAAGGTTTTCCCATTCAGAGGTCTACTTTATCTGTTTTGTAGGTCTGTGGACAAACGCTGCAAGAGCCACACGGATAGTGACCCTGGACTGGTGGGAGGTTCCAAAGTGTATTGGTGCTGTCCATTGTTTGTACTCTAGGTCTCGTATAGACCAGGCTGTCACGTAAGCTCGGTGCTCTCTTAAAGGAGAACAAAGGAAGAGGTATGCTAGTGTCTGCTACATTGAGGATGCCCCAGTGCCTACGTACTGCTTTTTGTATTTTATTTGAGAGGGCACTAAATGTGCTTACAAAAGTGAGCCTGTCTAGTGGAGCCTTCTCAGGCCGCTTATCCAGAAGGGCCTCTCGGTTATTATTGGATGCCCGTTTCCAAGCCTTTTTGACCAGATGTTTAGGATATTGTTGCTCTTTTAGTTGCATGGATAGAGTTTTTGCATGTTTATCAAACAATGCTTTGGAGGAGCAATTTCTTCTTACCCGCAGGAATTGGCCGACGGGGAGGTTTTCACGTAAGGGCCCGTGGGTGGTGACTATTGAAAACAAGTAGAGAGTTCCTCGCCATTGGTTTGGTATAGAGTTCACATTCAAGTCTACCTCCTTCAGGGTGGTAAAGAGTTCCATAGTTTGGCTGCTTGAACAGAGAAGGATGTGCCACCCATGTTTTTTTCTGGTATCTTAAGATTTTGAGGCAAGAACCCCCTTTAGAGCAGAGGTTCCTTTGTTGAATATGTTTGGTGATTTTATTCCTAATGAAGAGCGGTCCCATTCCATGTAGTGCTTTGTGGGTGATACAAAGTAGCTTGAATGTGAATCTTCTGGCAACCGGTTACCAATGCAGGGCTTTCAAGGCAGATGAGATGTGGTCTCCTGGTTTGATATGCAAGAGTAGTCTGGCAACCGAGTTCTGGATCCGTTGTAGTTTTTTCATGGTCATTAAATGTGATCCGCGGTAGAGGCTATTGGAGTAATCGAGTTTGGACAGAACAAGGGAGATCATAGCTTGGACCTTGTGTGGAAATCCCAAATGAGGGAAAATTTGTTGCAGTGTTGTTATAGTGACAAAGCTTGATCTTGCTAGTTTGTCCACTTGGGTATTCTTTGATAGCTTGGAGTCTATGGTCATTCCGAGGTTTCTAACTTCCTTCGATACTTTAAGCGGTGATCCCAGTTCATCAGGCCAGGCGGCAAGCGATCATAATGATTCCAATCGCCACATTTGCGTATTTCCATTTTGGAAGCATTCAATTTGAGATGGCTCCAAGTCATCCACTGATCCACAGCTCTGAGACAACAGAAAATTGGGGATTTTCCAATGTCTTTGGGGTGTTCCAGTTGGAGTATTTGTGTGTCGTCTGCATAGTTATAGCACGTGAGGTGAAATTGAATGATCAGTACCGGTAATGACTTCATGTAGATGTTGCAAAGCACAAATGCTGATTGTCCCCAGGTAGGCAAGCGTAGCCTGCCAGTCCTCCTTTACGCGGACGACGCAGTCCTTGGGCGAGGACAACTAGGGGCCAACAACTTCTTCTTAATTCTTTTGTCCTTTTTATGAAGGACTTGAACATTTCGTTTAATCATTCCAATTTGTTCATTTTTGCAGGTGGGACCTCGTAGAGCTAAGCAGTTCACCTTTTGTCAATACCGAAGACCAATTTTTTCTCCTATTTAGGAGTTGTGTAACGATTCCTTGAATTGGTGCCCTTTGCTGACTTGCAAGAAAGGGGATCTAGTGAAAGCTTTTGCAGCTGTTCTTAACTTTGCCAGCAGAGTGGAAGGGAAGCCAATAGGGGCTCTTTTGAAGATATATGAAGCCAAATATATCTCAAAGGTTAGTTATGGGAGTGAGATATGCGGTCACATTGGGGTAGGGTCAGTGCAAAGTGTTGAAAACTCTTTCCAGCGACTTGCCCACAAAGCAACCCATTTTATGTCATGCACGAAGAGTTGGGGATTTCTTTCCTCTCAGATGTACTGGCTTTCCGTCCCCTGTCTTTGTGGCTTAATATTTGGGCTTATGAACCCCTCCCATGCTCATGACAAGCTCAGCTCGTCATGAGCCACGGTTCCCGTGTGCTCATGACGAGCTGAACTCGTCACGGCCGTTAGAATGCTCACACCCGGGGATTATTCCCCTGCTGTGCTGAGCGTTCTATTGAAACGGGCGTGTCTGTGACAAGCTCAGCTCGTCATGAGCACACAAGAACCGTGGCTTATGACGAGCTGAGCTCGTCATGAGCACTGGAACACTGTGCGCGCCCCTCCCCTCCCCCGGCACAGCAGGGGAATATGCCCTGCAGCCAAGGGTTTAAGAAAATACACTTGCAAAGATGTCCTACGGAATGACTTTCACTTGATCATGTCTCAAGCATCCGATGGCTCCAGTTATAAGAGTTGGTCTCTCCAGGGTAGGTAGAAACTATTTGCTAAACCGAGTGCATACGTAAGAGGGACCTTTCTCTGGTCAAAGAGTGTTTTTTAAGAATGAGCTGCTGTGAAAGAGAGGGAAATGAGCTGTGTAAGTCTAGTGTGAGTAAGTACATTGTGTTAAAAACTGTACCAACCACCGAACCTTATCTTCTAGGGCTTAAAAGCATCCATGATCGTTTTCTATTGACCCTGTTTCGGCTCAACCTCTTCCATTACCTCTTGGCACACCCTCGTGGCTCCCACAGAGGCCTGTGCCTCATGCCCTGTGGCTGCAATGGGAAGTCTCCTCAGGACATGATGCACTTTTTAAGGTTTTGTAGTTTTTATGCTGTTCCTAGAAAGTTATTTATTATTCCCATTCCCTCTTTAGGAGGGTGAGACCAGCTCTTATCTTTTAATAACTGCTCTGATGACACTGTTTTGCATACGCTTAACTTTTTACGGGTCGCTGTTAGACTCAGGTCAAGCTGCGATTAACTTCTGTACTGTAATTAATACATTTTTATCTTGTGTTCTGACTAACTTGGACATATTATATTTTTTCAATCTGTAACTTGGAAAATGTTTTATCATTTTATATATGACTTTTATGGTTTTCTTTTATAAAACCAAATAAAGTTTGTTGATAATAATCACTAGGGGATTCATTTACAGGGTAGCGTGGTATCCCTCACAATAACTCCAGGAGTCACAGTCCACACAATGTACATGCTTTGTTTCCCCTACTTCCAACCTTACATGTACCCCCAATCACCTGCTCAAACCTCTCCCTGCTGATGCCAATGTGGTTCTCCGTCATCCCGCAGACCATCTTTTTGGCCCCTTTGAAAGTGCCCATACAATAAAAATGCTGCAGTTGTAAATACATATCAACTACCATTTGTTGGGTTTGAAACATTTTATTGAATAATAAAACCTAATAAACATAAGCTGATTATTAAAGCAAACCAAAACATCAGTTGCCATACACATAAGAGACAAAAGTTGTACATAAAAATCAACATACTGTAACACAGCAAAGTTATGTAGAGCACAATTCCTAATTTCGGGCAATCTTTAAAGTTCAGCAATAGAAACGTTCATAAAGAACAGGAAAGGAAACAAAGAAGGTGAGATACAGTGATTTCATTAATGTAATGCTTCCTACATATAGAAAAACAAATACTAATTATTTTCCTTAAGCAATAAAGTCCTCACATTAAAATACTAAGAGAAATATATTGAACAATGAACATTTCATGGGTAATTAGAATTCAATTTGAATATTTCAACCTCCTGAGCATTATTTGGCTCATGAATACAACCTGAATGCTTTCTGAAAAGGAACCGCCTCATGGGGTTCCTAATCACATATTTTCCAACAGGATTCAAATGATAAACTTGAATTTCAATTCAATTTATTGATTTAAGCCTTTTTGGAGATCAACAATTTTAAATAAATACAAATTCCACACACTTTTGTAAAATTGTCAGCTAAACTTTAATTCAATCCACCTTCTAATCAAACACTTCCCATTCGAGCAAGCATCACAGGACCACTTGTTGTTATCTTCCCAATTAGTGATAAAGTTTCAGATGGCAACTACAATAAATATGTTTAGTATTTTACCACCGAAAGGAAAAACATACCATTTCTGAATCATGGTGCACAATAAAATGCAGGAAGAGAAGGGCATCTTTTTGTGTAGCATTCATTAAGGTTTGACCAGGCTTGAAACTAGAATTCCTGAAGTTTTGGACATTTAAATGTCATATTTTAAAAGAGTTCAAACAGACCCAGCACGAGCTCCACGACAAATAGAAGATGAGTGAAAACGTGCTGATAAGTAATTTATTGATGTAAAATACATGCTTGTGGATCTAATCTATTCAGATTTTAACTCCATAGTTTGTTCAATAAATTGACTGAGCCTAATACTTGAAGGTCCATCTCTCAGATCAGTTCTATTACAGTTTTAGTTGCGATAACACTAAAAGAGATCAATGATAAATAGATTTTAAAAGCCATGGTTGGAATTGATCCTTGGTCTAAATCTAGATTATTGTCTGCGATAGAAACCAGTACAAACAGATCAAATCTAAAAGCATTGAATATGTTTATTATAGTGGTTTAGAGTAAACCCAGAAGACACACATTGGTCCTAAAACTCAGAAAATGTATCTAACGATTATGATTAAATCCTATTTCATGTCCAGAGACCGCCTTAGTTGCTTTCCTGTTTAAGTCACAACATTTGCAAATATATTTAACAAAACATTAAAGCTGGATGTCAGAAATGCTGTCTTTAAGTAGTGTGTAAGAGTTATGTGTGATGATTTTATTTGATCTGAAGCAACACTAACACAAAACAGGTACGTGCACAGGTTATCATTCAACTAACATTATTAGTAAACTTAATATGGAGGGAATTGAGAAAAATGGCCTCATGTACCAAGGGTCTTATTGTTCAAAAATTCACCGGTTCGGTAATTCAGAGAGTTCGCAAATGCTAAACCCCTTTTTGAAATGTACTAAGCCCACTTCACAATTCAGACTTTGGAAGGGGAATGTTAATAGGGTCCCTTCAGGATACTGTAGTAAATCCTTAAGGTTTGTATTAAGCTTTGTAACCAAATGTGGGCTGAAATCATTAACTGGAGGTAGTAACCCAAGGGGACATTTGTAAATCTGAAAGTAAAATGGGGTGCATATGGAGGGGGTGGGAGGTAACAGATACAAACGGCACCTCTTATTGTTAGGACTCACCTTAGCAAAACGAGACATTGCACAGGCGTGGAAACCGACAAGGGCCCCATCAGTAGCAGTCTGGAAAAATTATCTAGATTTTTGCATGGGGCTGGAGCAGCCTATTTTTGTGGCGAGGGGGTGTCCACACAAGCATTATAAAATCTGGAACAGGTGGGCAGAATATCGGGGACTGTGGCTGGACCCTCCTGATGAGCAGTTACTGCCGGGTTAGGGGGAGATTGCAGGCGAATACAAAGGAATGTGCCGAAGGAGTGGTGGGGTGGACTGTGAGTGCCTTGTGGTATATGGTTATTCTGTATAACTATGATTATGGAACTGTGAACTTGAGTGACCTGGGGGGGATGTTTGGGGGGGAGTTGGGAGTATGGGAGGGGGGGTTTCTGTACGCTATTGTTTTGGGGACAGAAATTCCTGGGGGGCTGAAAGACTTTGAACCGAACAGTCAAGGGCAATTGTGACTTTGTTGTAATGATTGTGCAGTTGCCTCTGGGTTACAGGGTGCTGCTTGATATGTGCTACTTGACTAATAAAATCTGTTT
Source organism: Lissotriton vulgaris (assembly GCF_964263255.1). NCBI lineage: Eukaryota > Metazoa > Chordata > Amphibia > Caudata > Salamandridae > Lissotriton > Lissotriton vulgaris. Next base: position 55,801,422 of record NC_141685.1, read on the forward strand.
CCCCCCAAAAAAATGGGGTGCATTAAAAAATGCCTATATTTAAATCACAGACACAGTAGTTTGCTGACTCCACAAGCAACCGATTTTACCAAATAGATTATTAGTACATGAACCTCATTATTTCCTATATTGCTGAAATTTAGTCTCTAATATTTTTGTCATGTAGCGTAAATATTTGTTCTTGTTATTTTATTTCCTATTTCAATATTGTCATGCAATGTACCTATTATTTTTGTCCAACATATTGAAATATTTTTATCACAATTTTTGGGGCATTCTAAAAAGTGTTTTCACTCTATAACTTGAAACTTCCTGAGGAAAATACTGACGCGCAGTTACTGGTTTCTCCTAGTTCATTTACCTTTCTTAATAAAACAAGCACAATATTTATTTGAGAGCTTAATCTTTAGAAATAAAGTTTATGTTCAATAATTTCAGATAATTTACTGACAAAGATATCAAATAAAGATCCCCTAATTTCTTATACCTTGTGGTATCATAAATCTGCTAGAATTAACAGACTTCTCTTCTAGATAAATCCAGGTATGAGAAGGTATTAAATGAGAGTATCAACTTTCTGTTATTTTAACACATTTTCTCAGTGCACAGAGTATTTTTCCTACATTGATCACAACATTTCAAGCAATGGTCTGTGCTTGAACGTACAATGAAGGGTGAAAATGTATTTCTACCACAATCAAAAAACTCTTGGGTCTCTGAGGATTTCTGTTGCAAATGAAGACCTAGCTAAGATGAAATATTCCTTTAAAAGGACGATTTCCCTCACTCACCATAGTTGGCATGCTTCCTCATTCGGAATCTCCTTGCACCGTGATACAACCCCCTCACTGAGAGGGAGGAGTTCAGGCATGTATTGTTATAGAGAAAGGTATACAAAATACCACAATAATGAGCTCAGGGTAGTGTGGGCAGCAGAGTGAAAGTTAGAACTTGCTAAAGGGTATGTGGTTTCCATTATTTGTACGCCCCTGGACCAGGATTAAAATCGGGGCAATGTGGGAGAAGGAAAATGCTACTTACCGGTATGCATCTGTTCTTGGCATGTAGAGCTGCAGATTACTACACTTTGCATTAGATCGCCACCTGGTGTTGGGCTCAGATGATTGCATGTTGTTGTCGTCTTGGAAGAAGTCTTTTGTAGTCAGGAGATAGGTAACTCCTCCCTTGGGCATAGTGCGCATGGGCATCGGCTCCATCCTTAGATTGTTTTTCGCCATGGGAAATGATGGAGTTAGCAGAAGTAAAGAAAAGGATGTCCATCTAAATAAGATAAAACTGGAACAGATACAGGTCCCGGGGAAGCGGGAGGGCGTGCAGTAATCTGAGGCTCTACATGCCAAGAACAGATGCCTACTGGTAAGTAGCATTGTCCGTTCCAGGCATATGAGCTGCAGATACTACACTTTGCATCGATTGTGCAGCAGTGTCTACCCTAGCGGTGGTCACCTGTATCTGTTGCAGTAGTTAGAAAGAGAGTTTTTAGGACAGCTTGGCCTACTGCAGCTTGCTGCTTGGCATGCACATCAACACAGTAGTGTTTAGTGAAGGTGTGTGTTGTAGACCATGTTGCTGCCTTGCATATGTCTTCTAGGGGGATGTTCCCTAAGAAAGCCATAGAGGCTCCTAGTTTGCGTGTGGAGTGCACTCTAGGAGAAACTGTTAATGTACATTTTGCTTTTTGATAGCATATTTGTGTACATTTTACAATCCACCTTGCAATTCCACCCTTTGAGATGGGGTTGCCTTTATGCGGTGGAGAGAAAGATACAAACAATTGTTTTGTTTTTCAAAAAGATTTAGTCCTATCTATATAGGTGAGAAGAGCTCGTTTAACATCTTGTGTTTGTAGAGCTCTTTCTGCTACAGAGTCAGGGTTTTGGAAAAACACAGGTAACTCTACAGATTGGTTTAAATGAAAAGGAGTAATGACTTTTGGAAGGAATTTGGGATTAGTTCTTAGAACCACTTTGTTACGATGTAGTTGTAAAAATGGTTCTTGTATTGTGAAAGCTTGAATCTCACTAATTCTTCTAAGAGAATATCAATAAGGAAAGCTGTTTTCCATGTGAGGAATTGCAGTTCACATTTGTTCACAAGGTGGCCCCATGAGGTGGTCCCATGAGCCTTGTAAGAACAACGTTTAGGTTCCACACTGGAGAAGGTGGTAACCTGTGGGGAATGATTCTCTTTAATCCTTCCATCCATGCTTTAATAGCAGGTACTCTAAAAAGAGACAGATGTTGTCTGTTTTGTAAATATACTGCAATTGCTGATAGGTGCAGGCGTATAGATGAATGTGACAAGTTACATCTTTGTAAATGTAGAAGGTAACAAATAATATTTTGGATAGAAGCATCCAAAGGATCAATGTGGTTATTGGTGCAATAAATGGCAAATCTTTTCCATTTAGCAGCATAGTTCTAGTAGTAGGTCTCCTGGCCTCTTTAATGATGTTCATATAGTCTGGTGGTAGGTTAAGATAACCAAACTATAAGACTTCAGGAGCCAGATCGCCAGATTCAAATGATTTGGGTCTGGATGTCTGATGTCTCCATGGTTCTGCGTTAGCAGAGATGGTGTGAGACGTAGCTTTTGGTGTGGAACTAGAGAGAGTTCTAACAGTGTGGTGAACCATGGTTGGCATGCCCATGTGGGAGCTACCAGGATTAATTTGAGAGACTGTTGTCTGAGCTTGCGTACTACTAGTGGTATTAGTGGTATTGGCGGAAAAGCGTACGCAAATCTGCCTGACCAGTTCATCCATATCGCATAGACCTTGGACAGCGGGTGTGGAAACCTGGCGGCGAAGAGTGGGCATTTTGCATTTTCATGTGTGGCGAACACATCTATGTTTGATTGCCCCCACTTGTGAAAGAATGGTTGAAGAACTTGCGGATGTAGTTCCCATTCGTGAATTTGTTGTGTCTGCCGTCTCAACAGATTGGCTATCTGATTGTGAACTCCTGGAAGGTGCTCTGCCATCAGATATATGTTTTGTGGGATGGCCCATCTCCAAATGTTCTGTGCGAGCTGGGACAGTTGTAGAGAGCGTCCCCCCCCCCTGTTTTTGTATATAATACATGGCTGTCATGTTGTCCGTCCGGATTAAGACAGCTTTGTTTTGTACTTGTAGTTGGAATGTTTTGAGTGCTAGGAATATTGCTAGCAGCTCTAGATGGTTGATATGGAGCAGTCTTTGTTGAGTGGTCCATTGCCCTTGAGTTGTATGATGTAGGAGATGAGCTCCCCATCCTGTGAGAGATGCGTCTGCTGTGAGTACTATTTCTGGAACTGGTTCGAGGAACGGCCGCCCCCTTGTCAAGTTTTTGGTGTTCCACCACTGCAGAGAGCGATGTGTGCGGTTGTCTAACAACACTAGGTCTGTTAGTTGCCCTTGAGCCTAGTTCCATTGTTGTGCTAGACATTCCTGTAACGGACGCATCTGCAGTCTTGCATATGGTACTATGGAAATGCAAGATGCTATCATGCCTATCAGTCTCATGAACACTCTGGCTTGCAGAGATTGTTGATGTTGGAAGACTGCGACTAAGGACTGAATGCTCTGTATCATTGCTGGACTGGGATACGCTAGAGCTGTTGACGTGTTTATTGTAGCCCCTAGATACTGATGTGTATGAGAGGGTGTGGCCTGGTGTAGTTGATTGTGAACCCTAAGTCGTGCAATGTTTGAATTGTTTGATGTGTATGTTGAACACACTGATTGAATGACTTGGCTTTTATGAGCCAATCGCCTAGATAAGGGAAGACATGTATTTGTTGTCTCCTTAGATGTGCTGCTACTACTGCTAGGCACTTTGTAAATACTATTGGTGCTGTTGTAACTCCGAATGGAAGGACTTTGAATTGATAATGTTGTCCTTCAAGTACAAACCTTAGATACTTCCTGTGAGCAGGATGCATAGGAATGTGATCGTTTAGATCTAGTGTTGTAAGGAAATCGCCTTGTTGCAGCAGTGGGAGCACTTTTTGTAAAGTGATCATGTGAAAATGATCTGATTGTATGTAATTATTGAGGGGCTTGATGTCTAGAATTGGTCTTAGAGTCCCATCTTTCTTGGGTATTAGAAAATACAGTGAGTAAACCCCTGTTCCTTGGTGTTGTAAAGGAACTATTTCTATTGCGTCCTTTTGAAGAAGTGACAGGAATTCTTGTTTGAGCACAGTAAGGTGTTCTGCCGACATTGGACGCTGTCTGGGTGGTATGTGTGGAGGGGTTGCTGTAAGTTCCAGGCAGTAGCCAGACTGGATAATTTGTCTTACCCACTTGTCTGTTGTGATGGAATTCCAGACAGGTAGGAACTGTGTTAATCTGCCCCCCCACAGGAGTGAAATGCTGTTGGGGAGCAGAGGAAAGTCACTGTTTTGTGTTGGAGGAGGTTCGATTATTGTTGTTACCCCAACCTCTTCCTTTGTTGTTGAATCCTCTATATCCTCCTCTAAAATATCCTTTGTTAGAGGATGTTTGTGTGTTTGATTTAAAGGATGTTGTATTGTCTGCTCCAGAATGTTTGGAGCCTCATCTGTAGAAGGAGCGACGAAAGGAACTTTTAGCTTGTGTGGACTGTAAAGCTCCCATAGATTTGGCAGTATCTGTATCCTTCTTCATCTTTTCAAGTGATGTGTCTACCTCTGGTCGAACAATTGTTTTTGATTAAATGGTTGATTTAAAATGGTAGTTTGCACTTCCTGTTTAAATCCTGAAATGCGTAGCCACGCATGTCTTCTAAGTATGACACTAGTGTTGACAGCTCTGGATGCAGTGTCTGCCACATCAAGTGCACACTTGATTGAGGTATTGGAAATTAGCTTGCCTTCTTGTATAAGGTTGTTTGCCTGCACCTTATATTGGTGAGGTAGATGTTCCAGTACTTTCTCTAACTGATCATAGTGAGCCCTATCATATCTTGAAAGGAGGGCTTGTGTGTTAGCTATACGCCATATGTTCGAAGCTTGCACAGCTATTCTTTTGCCTGAAGCATCTATTACTTTAGATTCTTTGTCAGGTGGGGGTCTCTCACCTGACGTTTGTGAATTTGCCCTTTTCCTAGCATTTGATACAACTAGTGAATCTAATGGTAGTTGTCCTTTAATGTAGGCTGGATCTGCAGGTGCAGGCCTATATTTTTTCTCAATTCTAGGGTTTAGGATCCTAGTACGTACAGGGTCTTTAAATATCTCTGGAGCGTGTTTGATGACCCCTTTAATCATAGGAAGAATTTGAACAGACCTTTGCGATTAATAAAATGTGTCTAAAAGAAAATCTTCCTCTGCCTCATCAGAGTGCATAGTGACTCCATGGTAAATGGCAGCTCTGTTCAGCAGGTGTCCAAAACTAATATTATCTTCTGAGGGAGAAGGTTTTGATGGGTATGACTGTGGGTCAGGAATATCTGGTGCATCCTGTGGGTTCGGGTACTCCCAGTCTGTATCATCTATAGGGTATGGGAAAGGCTCATCTGGGTCTATCCCTCTTCCTAAACTATACTCATCATCATTTTCAGGTGAGTGTGAAGACAGAAGAGGAGAATGTGAAGGGGAAATCTGTGGTGAATTGTTAAGAGGCCACAAAAACAACTCCTCTAGGAAGTAAGGGTCAATGGGAACATATTTAAAGACCTACAGCAGATTGAATCCCCCAATCCTCTACTTAATAACAACAAAGCAATCTGGTGGTCTATGATATCTAAAAAACCAAAGGAGAGAGGAAACATAGAAAGAAAATGTTGGTACTTACAGACAAGTCGAATTCAAATTTAAACAACCCCTATTCAGGGAAGATGAAAGAAGGATTTCCATCAACTGCCTTTCGTGGCCAGTGTCATCATTTGGAATCCTAGCTTCCCTGTCACATCACCCCATTAACTCAGGGGATGATACCGTGATCTGAGATTGTGACCCAGAGAGTCAGAACATCTTACACGACAATGTTAGATGACTAAAAACCTATAGTCCCAAGTACTCAGATTGAAACAAAAAATTGCAGTGCAGTGTTAGTGAGAGAATTTAAAAAGAGCATAGTAGTGAACCCAACAATTGTATTAATGTCCACTCATATGCCTTTTAAAAACAGTGCAGGTGCTGCGTTTCTAACAAATATGCCGCAGGTCTTAGGTCAACTAGTTTCAGCCAATAGAGCACACTGCCCCGGCTTTCTTCAGGACCTTCTTATATATTAGCTCCTGCAACAAATAAAACAATAAAGAAATTGTGAAAAGAAAAAACATAATCACAGTGTTCACATTTGTGAATACCACAAATACCTCTATACAGGATGGAGGATTCCCACACCTACAGAGGAAGAAACACAACTATACCTTTAGATTAATCATGAACTGAGTACCACACAGTCCCCTCTCTTCTCCAATATAAAACTTGTAAGTAGGTACACTCACCTATCCTGTGTAGGGTTAGGCCTCACCTCACCTGGCACAGACTCAGGTTTTGCAGGAGACCCCGCCCTAGAAAAGAATGTGATGATAAACTCTCATTCACATTAAAACACATAAAAGCTATGTATGAACCACAGTGATTGCCTAATATCGTCGTCATGTCGTGCACTGTAATTGCCCAATATCGAGCTTCCAGAAATAAAAAGATATTTATTTGAAAAAGCGAGGTCCAAAAACTTTGTGCTAATGTGGCCCTATCTCGATGATTAATGTTTCCAGCCTACCCCTAGGCAATCCATGTCGATATTCTTGCTGTTAATAATTCCTAAGAGTGCATACAGACATTTGCATGGTGATAAACATAGAAAAAGGGCCTTTTGCCAACTACAGTATGATACTCTTATCCCGAGGCCACTCATTGATCTCATCATATCGTAAACTGTAATTTCCAAATTTAGCACACTTGGAAGAACCCAGAAGCGCGATAGTTGTACCACGCCAGCGCGGTTTAGCGGTTGTCTATCCTTCTAGCATCTGCAGCTGATAGCCTGGGCTCGATTCCATCGCCTGCCCGCCTCGGTCCGACTCGGCAACCAGTGCCGTTGAGCGGAGGGCGGACAGGCAGAGCCAGGCAGGCAGCACTTCCGGTTGTCCCGGAGTTGAGGTTAGCGCTCTAGTGGCTACCTCACTCCGGGCTATTTAGCCACGCCCTTCCAGGAAGCGCGCAGCGGTTGCGCGCAGGGGGCGCCTAAGAAGCGCGCCTAAGAAGCGCCGAAGAAAAGCCCGTCTGCGCCCGTCCGCGACAGGACGGGGCGAGGGGCTATGGACTATGATATTTCGCAAAATGCCTCTACCGGTAAGGGTTCACGGCTAATTACGTATTCCCGCCAAACGCTACTGACCCTTAGACCACCGTTGCTATGTAGCACCAAAATACCATGGCACCGTGTAGAGGGAGCCTTCTCCTGTTTGCAATGTCGGCGTCTTGCAAAGAATGACATACCTCCCTCAGACCCTAAATCCCCCTTACCGGGCCTTAAGAGCTTTCTACTAAATGTGCGATCTTTACCCAAACATCAACATGAGGTTTGGGATCTAATTCATACTATGCAGCCAGATATTTGTTTTCTTGTTGAAACATGGCTAAAACCCCACACAGTCACTGCCATCGCTATGGGGATTCCCTCTGGGTATAAAATCAAACATTTAGACAGAGACATTAAAACTGGAGGGGGTCTTGCTATTATATATAAAGATTGTATAAAAGTGACTATTAGTGAACAACATATGCACCCACAGCTAGAAACAATGATTTTTAAACTTACACTTACTAACCACATCACCTGGAAAGGTGCTCTGGTCTATCGACCCCCAGGACCTAACCCTAAATTTGCACTTACTCTGCAGGAAATTTTAGCCCCTCACATTAAATCCAAAGAAGATTTTCTTCTTTTGGGTGATTTTAATATACATGTAGACTTACCCACACTTTCCGAATCCACTGACCTGATTACTGACCTTTCTAATCTAGGTCTAGAATTACAAAACCAAGGTCCCACTCATAGAGGAGGACATATGCTGGATTTACTTTTTTCTAATTGTGCCAAAGTCATCTGCTCTCCAGCAAAAGAAGTATCATGGACAGACCACTCAATGTTAGAATTTTTATTAGTAACTCCATTAAGTACTGCTAAGAGTGTCTCTCTTCCTCCCATCTGGCGACGACAATGGCACAAAGTCACTGCTAACAAAATCCAGGAATTCTGGAAAGATCCGGAAATTTTGGCAACAGACACAGCCGATACGGCTTTAGCTAAACTTAACATTTCTATAAAGCAAGCCATCGACATTGTAGCCCCCTTAAAAAAGCATAAACAATATCCTGTGTCCAAACAAGATAGCTGGTATACCCACGAACTGAGAGCAGAAAAGCAAAACTGTAGGCGAGCTGAGAAAGCCTGGAGAAAAAGGAAAACCGAGAGTAGCAGAGCAGTTTTCTTAGACGCTCAATCAAAGTACTACAAGAATATTAAACTTGCCAGAAAACAGCACATAACGCTACAGATATCACAAGCAGGCAATTGCTCTAAGGAGCTTTTTAATATTCTTCAGAACTTCATTAAACCGACCGCATGTGAGAGCTCAGAGGACTTCTCACAAGACCTATGTGATGAAGTATCGACATTTTTTGAGGATAAAATAAATAACATCTATGAAAAAATAGTAGCAGCCAACAGCGCTATAAATAAAACTACCAATGGTCATCCTCTGACCCCGGCAACAAACAACAATAAAATACTTCTAACATCCTTTCCCCCAATTACTAATACAGAGCTCCTCTCCCTTTGCAGCCAAATTAAATCAGGATCGCCAAGTGACCTTATTCCCGCCAAGATGATTGGCCCCATGACTTCCCTCCTGGGACCTCCCATATTAGATTTGGTGAACATTTCACTAACTAAAGGTCAGGTTCCAGCAGACTGGAAAAAGGCGGTGGTGAACCCGATTAGGAAAAAGGCATCTTCCCCATGGACAGACCTCTCCAATTTACGACCTATCTCCCTCCTACCCTACCTGGGCAAGGTTACGGAGAGGCATGTGAACACCTATCTCTCTCAACATCTTGAGGCGACGGACGGCCTGGACCATTCGCAATCAGGGTTCAGGCCAAACCACAGCACAGAATCAGCCCTTCAGACGGTGACCAACAACATCAAAATGGCACTGGATGAAGGCAGCTCAATGATTCTGGTGCTGTTGGATCTTTCCGCCGCTTTTGATACGGTGTCTCACACGGTGCTCCTCAGCCGCCTAGGCGAGGTGGGTGTAGAGGGAGAGGCTCTGGCATGGATGAAGAGCTTTTTGACTGGTCGTTATCAAGAAGTTAGGCTGGGCTCCCACAAATCCACTCTTAGGGAGCTCAATAAGGGAGTGCCACAAGGCTCGTGCTTGAGTCCTACACTCTTCAATGTGTATGTGGCCCCCTTAGCCAACTTAGCTAGATCTTTCGGCTTCACCCCAGTGTCGTATGCCGACGACACCCAACTCCTTTTTCCCTTCAAAAACCTTACACCTGCAATAAAAAGATCTTTTGCAGATGGCATGAGAGCCATTGCAGAGTGGATGTCATCTAACTGTCTGCAGTGTAATGTAGGGAAGACGGAGGTCATGTGTTTTGGGCAAGCGGCGACACACTGGGCATCCGACTGGTGGCCCTTAGAGCTGGGCCCTGTCCCTATTCCCAAGAGTACAGTCAGGAACCTGGGAGTGCTTTTTGATCAGCAACTTACTTTCAAAGGCCACGTTAACCAAGTTGCTGGAAACTGCTTTCGGGCTATTGGTATGTTAAGACGTGTTTTCCCCTTCATACCGGACCATCATAGAAAGACGCTTGTACAGGCTCTTGTCATCAGCAGGGTTGATTATTGCAATGGTTTGCTCCTTGGAGCTAACGAGGAGCAACTTAGTAAACTGCAGGTAATCCAAAATACAGCTGCAAGGATTATCCTGAATGCCCCTCCAAGGACACCCTCATATCCCCTGCTGATGAGACTCCACTGGCTCCCAGTGAGGAAACGAGTCCAGTTTAAAACGCTATGTACTATCCATAAGAGTATGATAGGGGAGGGCCCGAAATACATGACCAAAATTTTCCAGCCCTACACCCCAGGGCGCCTTTTGCGCTCAAGTCATCAGCAGTTACTGCAAGTACCCAGAGTAAAAAAGACCAGACAAGGCGGCCGTGCACTAGCCCATGCCGGACCAATACTCTGGAATTCTCTGCCTCCGGAATTAAGATCTCTCTCTAGTCACCTGACTTTCCGGAAAATTTTAAAAACCTATTTGTACCCTAGCAAATAATGCCCTGTAGCTTTTTATTTTAGTTTGGACATACAATTTAAATCAGAACTCTCCTTGTTGCAGCAATAGCGCGGAGATACCCATTCGAGGGTCTAGTCTGGCGCTTTACAAGAATATAAAATAAAGAAATAAATAAAATAAAGATCTCCGATCCATCTCTATCAGACAAAGTTTAATGTGCCCATCACTAGAGTGGAACTAAAACATTGGGACGAACAGTGTCTATATGGGAATCAAGTGGCCCTCATAATAGGGTCCAAGGAATCGTGTCGTTGAGACCTAGGGTATCACTATTAAGCCTGAAAACCCATCTTTGTTCTATTTGGAATAGGAACTTGGTTCTATCTTTAACATGGGGTGGTATACAGGGTTTTTCTAACACCGTCCATTGGTAGTCATCTGGCCTATGATTAGCCTCTGTAAAATGTTTTGTCAATTTAGTGTTGGACTTTCTACAGCGCAAGGTGCTTTTGTGCTCCAACATCCGCTGACGCACTTTACGGGTAGTCATTCCCACATAACGATCTCTACAGGGACACTCGATCATGTTTATTTATTTATTTATTTTTGGTATTTGTAAAGCGCATCATATACCCTCAGGCGTCTTGGCGCTAATAAAACCAGTTATTTATGATAATTAGCGTGAGGAAGGAGCAGTTATTGATCGAAGAGCCACGTTTTTAGGAGCTTGCGGAATTGAAGGAGGGAGGAACTCTCCCTGATGTTTAGGGGTAGGGTGTTCCAGAGCTTTGGGGCAGCCACCAAAAAGCGACGATTGCCCCAAGATGCCGTTTTTGTGCGAGGAACGACCAGTTGACTGAGAGTATTTGAGCGTAGAACTCTGCTAGGTCTGTATCGTTGTAGCTGTTCTTTCAGAAAGTGGGGTCCTTGGTTGTTAAGCGCCTTGAACACGATACAGAGGGACTTAAAATGGATTCTGTTTCGAATGGTGAGCCAGTGGTAATCCTTTATACTTTTGGATATTGATTCGTATTTTGTTTTACCAGAGAGCAGACGTGCTGCTGCGTTCTGGATTGTCTGTAGTTTGGTTATTACTCTGGATTGGGCATTGAGGAAAAGGCCGTTACAGTAATCCAGAGCAGAGAGGACAAGAGAGGTGACCAATGTTTTAATGGCTGATTCCGGAAGAAAGGGACGTATTTCAAATTGTTGCTATTACAATTCGAGAAATGCGATTGTATCCATGGTCTTGGTGTCCCAATGTCTACCGTTTTCGACTGTCTTGTTTGGGGACATACAGAACAATTTCAACTTGGAAAGTGCCCCTGCACCGGAGGCAAGTTCCACAGGGTATTAGGTTCAATTTGTGTTTGGATACTTGGACGGGTATGTACAAGGGTGTCACGCAGATTCCGTCCGCGTTTAAAAACAAACAGGGGCATTGGAATTTTTTCTGTCCTAGTATTCAGAAACCGCCAATTTCTCCGGATACATTTCTGTATCCCATTACTCAGGGTACTGAAGGTGTTTACGAAAGTCATCCGGCCCAGAGGAGTTATCTCCACTTTCGGTTCGAGAAGAACCTGTCTGTGGTTGTTAGAGGCCCGTTTGCACGCTTGTTTGATCAATCTATGAGGATACATTTTATCATTCAGTTGTTTCGATAAGTTACTGGCATGATGTTTATACCTGTCCATAGTGGAACAGTTGCGCCTCACGCACAAAAATTGGCCAAACGGTAAATTGTCCCTTAAAGACTTGGGATGTTGGCTGTCATACCGCAGTAGTGAGTTACATGCCATTGATTTACGGAATAGTTCACTTGCCAGACCAGTAGGGGTTGCATAGATTGACAGATCCAAAAAAGAGACTTTGGACCTATCCACCTCTAGGGTGAATTTCAGGTAGTCACTCTGTGCATTTAGCCACGAGTGAAATGATTGTACAGAGTCTTTATTGCATCGCCATACCACCAGGATATCGTCAATGTAACGTTTCCACAGTCTAATCGTCTTGTGGAAGGGGTTGGTGTTTGTCAGCACATGGTTCTGTTCAAAATTATGCACGTATAAGTTCGCCAAACTGGGCGCATAAACACTACCCATACTCGTGCCGGACACTTGAAGATAGTACGTGTCCTCAAACTGGAAAAAAAATTCCTTCATAGCCAAAAATGCTAATGACATAATGAAACTTACTGGGGTGATGGAATTCAATTCAGTATTATTTAGAATGTCTGAAATAGTTTCCAGGGTTTCGTCCTGGGGTATGGAGGTATAGAGGGATTCGACATCGAATGAAACCAAAAGGTCACATTCAGGGTCGAAATCCACATTTGGTAAAAGCCTCAGCACATCCTTTATGTCCTGCAAATAGGTGGGCATTTTCCGTACAATGGGTCTCAGGAAAAAATCTACAAAGGTAGACAATGGTTCCAAACATGAGCCAATATCTGATATAATGGGTCTTCCTGGTGGTGGCCTCTGTGCTTTATGCACTTTTGGAAGGATATAAAAATAGGGCATCACAGGGTGACTTGTCTGTAAATAAGTCGACTCTTGGCTCGTGATCCATCCTTCATTCAGGGCCTCATCCACAGAATCCATTATTATCCTGCTTAGCTTGGGAGTAGGATCTTCTTTGAGGGGGCGATAGCACCTTCTATCGCTCAGTTGGCGTAGACACTCAGCTCGGTACATCTCAGTGTCCATGATGACCGTGGCCCCGCCGTTATCAGCGGGTTTGATTGTAATGGTCTGATCTTTGGTCAGTGCAGTCAAGGCTTTCAACTCTTTGGAGGGGATGTTACTATATGCATGCTTATTGTTGTTTACAACAAGGGGTGGTGAGGGATAGAGTCTCTGAATTAAGCAGAAAACTCTCACCCAGTCAAGAGATCTGGGCTAGATCCAACACCGTTTTTTAGCTCACTGCACCATCCCAGTTTCAGAACCTGGCTGTATGCAAATTAGTCTGTTCCTGTCCCAGTGCATGATGGGAGCAGGGCAAACCAAACTACAAAAGCCAATTCTTACACTGGGAAGGAAACAAGCTCCCGGGGACCGGTTTCTGGCATTACAGCCGTCTTCGGCCCGGTTTGCTTGAATCCTGATGGTGTAATGAGCAAGGGACTCATGTCTGAGTATACCCTTCCACGCTTAGGGTGGACAAAAATATTTACAACAAGGGGTGGTGAGGGACAGAGTCTCTGAATTAAGCAGAAAACTCTCACCCAGTCAAGAGATCTGGGCTAGATCCAACACCGTTTTTTAGCTCACTGCACCATCCCAGTTTTAGAACCTGGCTGTATGCAAATTAGTCTGTTCCTGTCCCAGTGCATGATGGGAACAGGGCAAACCAAACTACAAAAGCCAATTCTTACACTGGGAAGGAAACAAGCTCCCGGGGACCGGTTTCTGGCATTACAGCCGTCTTCGGCCCGGTTTTCTTGATTCCTGATGGTGCAATGAGCAAGGGACTCATGTCTGAGTATACCCTTCCACGCTTAGGGTGGACAAAAGTATTTACAACAAGGGGTGGTGAGGGACAGAGTCTCTGAATTAAGCAGAAAACTCTCACCCAGTCAAGAGATCTGGGCTAGATCCAACACCGTTTTTTAGCTCACTGCACCATCCCAGTTTCAGAACCTGGCTGTATGCAAATTAGTCTGTTCCTGTCCCAGTGCATGATGGAAACAGGGCAAACCAAACTACAAAAGCCAATTCTTACACTGGGAAGGAAACAAGCTCCCGGGGACCGGTTTCTGGCATTACAGCCGTCTTCGGCCCGGTTTGCTTGAATCCTGATGGTGCAATGAGCAAGGGACTCATGTCGGAGTATACCCTTCCATGCTTAGGGTGGACAAAAATATTTACAACAAGGGGTGGTGAGGGACAGAGTCTCTGAATTAAGCAGAAAACTCTCACCCAGTCAAGAGATCTGGGCTAGATCCAACACCGTTTTTTAGCTCACTGCACCATCCCAGTTTCAGAACCTGGCTGTATGCAAATTAGTCTGTTCCTGTCCCAGTGCATGATGGGAACAGGACAAACCAAACTACAAAAGCCAATTCTTACACTGGGAAGGAAACAAGCTCCCGGGGACCGGTTTCTGGCATTACAGCCGTCTTCGGCCCGGTTTGCTTGAATCCTGATGGTGCAATGAGCAAGGGACTCATGTCTGAGTATACCCTTCCACGCTTAGGGTGGACAAAAATGTTTACAACAAGGGGTGGTGAGGGACAGAGTCTCTGAATTAAGCAGAAAACTCTCACCCAGTCAAGAGATCTGGGCTAGATCCAACACCGTTTTTTAGCTCACTGCACCATCCCAGTTTCAGAACCTGGCTGTATGCAAATTAGTCTGTTCCTGTCCCAGTGCATGATGGGAACAGGGCAAACCAAACTACAAAAGCCAATTCTTACACTGGGAAGGAAACAAGCTCCCGGGGACCGGTTTCTGGCATTACAGCCGTCTTCGGCCCGGTTTGCTTGAATCCTGATGGTGCAATGAGCAAGGGACTCATGTCTGAGTATACCCTTCCACGCTTAGGGTGGACAAAAATGTTTACAACAAGGGGTGGTGAGGGACAGAGTCTCTGAATTAAGCAGAAAACTCTCACCCAGTCAAGAGATCTGGGCTAGATCCAACACCGTTTTTTAGCTCACTGCACCATCCCAGTTTCAGAACCTGGCTGTATGCAAATTAGTCTGTTCCGGTCCCAGTGCATGATGGGAACAGGGCAAACCAAACTACAAAAGCCAATTCTTACACTGGGAAGGAAACAAGCTCCCGGGGACCGGTTTCTGGCATTACAGCCGTCTTCGGCCCGGTTTGCTTGAATCCTGATGGTGCAATGAGCAAGGGACTCATGTCTGAGTATACCCTTCCACGCTTAGGGTGGACAAAAATATTTACAACAAGGGGTGGTGAGGGACAGAGTCTCTGAATTAAGCAGAAAACTCTCACCCAGTCAAGAGATCTGGGCTAGATCCAACACCGTTTTTTAGCTCACTGCACCATCCCAGTTTCAGAACCTGGCTGTATGCAAATTAGTCTGTTCCTGTCCCAGTGCATGATGGGAACAGGGCAAACCAAACTACAAAAGCCAATTTGTTGGCACAGAGGGTCTTGACTTCTTCTAGTACCACCCTTTCAAACGCTAGTACTTGAGGGGGCACACTGTGCAGAGGAGGGTTAAATGTAGACCGATTCTTCAGCCCCGTATTGATAAGATCTTGTTCATTTTCAGGCTGTTTTTATCTTTAAAGAAATGGTGCAAACAAACCTTGCGGAAAAAATGTGCTAGTTCACAATGTATTGTGAAATCATCTCCACTATTAGTTGTCACAAAACCCAGGCCCCTGTTCAGGACTGCAATCTCATTTTGTGTCAGTACCCTCTTACTCAAGTTGACTATCAAATCTTGTTGCATTGTCCCTCCCTCTACCCCTGATTCTGGCCTTGTTTGGTTTTGGAGCGGGTCTCAATCTGGTTGGGTACTTCCGGAGGTTGGTTCCAATGGACCTGTGTTTGATAATTCTGTTGGTTCCAACATCGGCCCCTTGATCTGCCTTGGCCTGCCCCTAAAAAAGGCTGGTGAGGAAATTCCGGTTGATATGACTGCCAAGGGCCTGGTGGTTGAAAATGAGGAGGAAAACCCCATGGGGTCGGTGGCCACCAATGTTGATAAGCTGGGCCACTGTATCCTCTCCTAAAAGATCTCCTCCACCCGCCTCTATACTTTTGACAATTATTAACTGTGAGATCAGAATCACTTGAATCCCATCCAAACTACTCCCAGAGTATGTAGAGCCCAGGCGTTTACCCCTGTTGTTAAAGGTAGGTTCCACATAATCGTCACTGGTGTAAGGATACACCACCTCATGCTTGAACTTTGCCAAATCCTTTTTGAATTTATCAATTTTGGATTTAAGAATGGAATCTTTAAGATCTTTGTTGGCTTTGTTGGATTCTTCTTGATTTTTCTTGAAGATAATGCTAGTGACCTTGGTCTTTATCTGGGCTTCCATCACCTGTATTTCCATCAAAATAGCATCAGCTATCCTCTTGGCAGTGCATATAATTAAAAGTAACCAGTCCCTGATACACCCCCCAGGCTATTAGGGACCAATGCTTGCGAATTGCTTTGTCCTGCAAAAAGTAGCCTGGATGCATTGGTCACAATCAATCCTGGAGGTGCGCAATTACCGCGCAAATACTTCGCCATAATGGCACCATGTATGACGGTGAGTGAGTGGGATTTCTTCAGGGTGGTAACCGAATCCCAGTCATCAGCTGCAGATGTAGATGGACTGATAAAGTTGTCTAATATACTAGGAGTATTATCAAGTATACTCTGATAGGTGGCATCATCAAATGCCAAACCGCTGAACTCCGCCATGATCAGACGACGTCTTGATCAGCAAGATTGGAACAGGATAAAAACGTCTAGTCACAAATAGAAGGAAGACAGGATATAGAGATCAACTGGCTCTTACTTTTAGAGAACCAGGACAGAACACAATACACCCACGTGTGTGTACTTGTCCGGTAACAAATAATGTGAAATAAAAGACCCGCAGCCATCAGCTGCACACAATTGCCACAAACACAAATCCTCTATGAAGTAAGGGTCAAGGGGAACATATTTAAAGACCTACAGCAGATTGAATCCCCCAATCCTCTACTTAATAACAACAAAACAATCTGGTGTATCGATAAGTTACTGGCATGATGTTTATACCTGTCCATAGTGGAACAGTTGCGCCTCACGCGCAAAAATTTGCCAAACGGTAAATTGTCCCTTAAAGACTTGGGATGTTGGCTGTCATATTGCAGTAGTGATTTACATGCCATTGATTTACGGAATAGTTCACTTGCCAGACTAGTAGGGGTTGCATAGATTCCTTGGACCCTATTATGAGGGCCACTTGATTCCCATATAGACACTGTTCGTCCCAATGTTTTAGTTCCACTCTAGTGGTGGGCACATTAAACTTTGTCTTATGGAGATGGATCGAAGATCTATCAGCTGCAGATGCTAGAAGGATAGACAACTGCTAAACCGCGCTGGTGTGGTACAACTATCGAGTTTCTGGGTTCTTCCAAGTGTGCTAAATTTGGAAATTACAGTTTACGATATGATGAGGTCAATGAGTGGCTTATCCTCAGAATAGGAGTATCATACTGTAGTTGGCAAAAGGCCCCTTTTCTATGTTTATCACCATGCAAATGTGTGTATGCACTCTTAGGAATTATTAACAGCAAAATATCGACATGGATTACCTAGGGGTAGGCAGGCAACATTAAGACATCAAGATAGGGCCACATTAGCACAAAGTTTTTGGACCTCGCTTTTTCAAATAAATATCTTAATAAATATCTTTTTATTTCTGGAAGCTCGATATTGGGCAATTACAGTGCACGACATGACGACGATATTGAGCAGTCTGTGTTTCAAACTAGAAATAGGAGTAACAGACTGAATGTGGCAAAATGAATTACAGCTTGTGTTTATCAACATACAAATGCCTAAATGTGACCTTAAGAATTGGCAACAGTAAGAATTTCTGCTTCTGCCGTTTGCAATAGGGTTATGAACATTTAGATTTCTTCTTTTAGTCTACATAAACATGACTTTTGGTCCTTTACGAACCACGCACATTAGACATAGAGCGGGTATTGAAGATCTGCACTTATGATCAGTGAGGGTGTTTCGAATAATAAATGAACTACTCCTTGAATGGCGATGATGTCATTTTGTAGTTGTCTTGTTTTTTGAGACCACGTAACTGGTCTCATGTGACTCGTACTCAAAGTTAACAATGGCCGCTTGCTGGTGTTTGCTACCTTCCCCGGGCTCAGAAGACAGACTGGGACACCGACGGAAAGGTAAGCAGGGTGGATAAATTACTTAGGTCAAGTGGTTTGTAGCTTTGTGTAGCATCGCATATTTTTGGGACAGCACTTGGTAACTGGGGTGGTACCAAAACCGGCAGAATGGAGCTGTGGTTTACATATTTAACATATTCCTCAGGCCTTGTTTTTCTTTCAGTTCGGTGTAGCATTTCATATTCCTTTTACAGCTTTCTATTTTTGGATTGGGACCCAAATCGGCATAATGAAGCTGTGGTTAATATATTCTTGGGAGCTGGGTTCTCACTCACGCATGTGTTTCTGGTGATGCCGTGAGCAATGTCTGAGCTCAGTTGGCAGGTTACTTTTTCCGAGTCAATCAGGCTCTGTTTGACAAGGGAAGCGCTTTGAAATCCTCGTGACACCATTTTCCACACAATTAATCGAGCTCTTCCATTTTTACAAGACACAGGATTTAAAATCAAACCTTGTGGATGCCTTGTATATACACATTGACAGAATAGGACAGACAGTCTAGCTTGTTAGGGAGACAGGATAGAGATCACAGTGTATCAGAGATCGTCATTTAGGCAATCACTGTGGTTCATACATAGCTTTTATGTGTTTTAATGTGAATGAGAGTTTATCATCACATTCTTTTCTAGGGCGGGGTCTCCTGCAAAACCTGAGTCTGTGCCAGGTGAGGTGAGGCCTAACCCTACACAGGATAGGTGAGTGTACCTACTTACAAGTTTTATATTGGAGAAGAGAGGGGACTGTGTGGTACTCAGTTCATGATTAATCTAAAGGTATAGTTGTGTTTCTTCCTCTGTAGGTGTGGGAATCCTCCATCCTGTATAGAGGTATTTGTGGTATTCACAAATGTGAACACTGTGATTATGTTTTTTCTTTTTACAATTTCTTTATTGTTTTATTTGTTGCAGTAGCTAATATATAAGAAGGTCCTGAAGAAAGCCGGGGCAGTGTGCTCTATTGGCTGAAACTAGTTGACCTAAGACCTGCGGCATATTTGTTAGAAACGCAGCACCTGCACTGTTTTTAAAAGGCATATGAGTGGACATTAATACAATTGTTGGGTTCACTACTATGCTCTTTTTAAATTCTCTCACTAACACTGCACTGCAATTTTTTGTTTCAATCTGAGTACTTGGGACTACAGGCTTTTAGTCATCTAACATTGTCGTGTAAGATGTTCTGACTCTCTGGGTCACAATCTCAGATCACGGTATCATCCCCTGAGTTAATGGGGTGATGTGACAGGGAAGCTAGGATTCCAAATGATGACACTGGCCACGAAGGGCAGTTGATGGAAATCCTTCTTTCATCTTCCCTGAATAGGGGTTGTTTAAATTTGAATTCGACTTGTCTGTAAGTACCAACATTTTCTTTCTATGTTTCCTCTCTCCTTTGGTTTTTTAGATATCATAGACCACCAGATTGTTTTGTTGGTATTACTATATTGAATTGTTAAGAGGAACAGGGGATGAAGGAGAAGGAAGTATAGGAGAAGAACGGTGCACAGGAGATGTGGCAGAGTCCTTCTTCTTGGTAGGTACTACAGTGGGTGTTGTATCTGCCTTCCTCTTCTTGTGTGGTATGGTGGATACAGCACCTGTCTTTGGATCAATGTAGATCTTCTTTTGCAGAGGATCAGGTTGATAAAGTTCTTCTCCTTGTGTAACCTTTGCCGGCGCCGATTTTTTCAAATCCAAACGAGGTTGCTGCTTGTCTTTAGCCTTAGGAGGTGTTACAGTGTCCTTTGGCGTAGTTTTCGGCACCGAAGGTGTTGTTTTCGGTGTGGTAGGCTATTTCGAGCGCTTGGGTGCATCCGAATCAGACCTAGTCGGTTTCGATACCGAAGGAGATGGCTTCGGAGTGGAAGCTGGTCTCGTCGGCTTCGAGGCTTCAGATGCTGGCTTCGCACCTTTGTCTTTAGAAGTCAAAGGAGCAGAGACTACTTTCGGTTTCGTTGCCGATGGAGCTGGTGGGATCGGCACGTGCGGCTTGCTCGGAAGGCTTACTTATTTTCTTCGGAGCCGGGCTCGATGGCGGGGCTTTCGAAGTGATTTTTCGGTCTCGACTGGGCCCCGGAGGCGGAGTGTTGACCTTTGCCTTCGGTTTGGGTGCTGTGTGTGGTGCAGGGGCAGTAGTACTCATGCACTGACCCAATGTATGGAGTCATCCGAGTCGTCTGCCTCGATTTGGAGATCATCGGAATCCTCTTCAGGAACGAGCGGTACCTCCTCGTCGAAGATATCCACCGATTCCAGAGCTGATCTCTGCATGTCGTGTCGACGGGCTCTCTGATCTCGGATGGTTTTCTTGGATCGAAAGGACGCGCAGGCTGTACTGCTGAATTCGTCGTGTTCTGGCGATAAGCACAGGTTACAGACCTCGTGGTGGTCACTGCATGGAAACTTTGCTTCACACACAGGGCATTTCTTGAATGGCATCCTTTCCATGAGGTGTGGGCCTCACGGCGTGGATAGGCCCAACGGCCTGCGTCGATGAGCGGACCTCGATTGTCAGACTTTAATGGTAGACCAAAAACTCTTTGATATCAAAGATAGTTTGGCTGTCTTACAGGACTTAAATGAAATAAGAAGAAAACAAAGTAACGTGTTCCTGAAGCCAACCACCACTGAAGAGAAACGGACCGTCCCAGCAAGGCCTTTCTGGATCCCAATGCTTGGTGATCTGGTCAGAGAAAAGATCGTGGACAAGAAGGAATTTGGGCATTCTTACTGACAACCCGTACCTGTCCTAGCAATCCACGGATCAAGAACAGTATTACTGCCGCCCCTTGCTGGAAAAAAGGAGAGCAGGTTCGTGTCTATCAACTTGGTCAAACCACCTCATGTGGCCGATCATAAGCAGTAGGCCAAGTGGACTCCGCCAATGTAGCAGACGCCCAGCTCTGGCTCCTATCCAAGAGATTCAAACTGAGAGACTCATCACCTTTGAAGAATCTGCAGTGCGAAATGAAGGACTAAGCAACAAAGCTATGGCACTTGTACCTCTTGAAACCCAAATAACAGTTAGTCAAGAAACGCCTGTCTACAATGAAGTAGCATCTGACTGCACAAATGTTACAAGTAATCCTGAGGTTCCAGCGAGTTCAACGAATCCCGATGCAATCCCAACAATTGACAGAACTGCCTCTGGCTATTTCATTAACTTTGATACATTTTCCGAGGATCCAAGCGAACCTAAAACTGCGCCAGTAAAAAGATCTTTGAAAGAACAAGCAACAGACCTTTTTCATCACCTGGAAAAGACTTATTTGGTTTCACCATGGATTGAACTTTGGATTATGTTGGGTGTGCTTTTTATTCTACTTTGGTTGACTCTGGTAATAACTTTGGGAATGCTGATAAATGGAAGATATGTCACAATGGACACAGCAAGTAAGAACATCAACTTACTTCTCAAGCCACACAAATCATCTCATCGTGAACAAAGAGACTTGTCATCAGTGAACATCACAGCGGGTCCTATACCAGGGAGTATAGCTTGGGACAGAACTAATTATGACATGTTTGGCCCGTCAGAGCTGTTGAAGATTCCACACCAGTTCAAGATTTCCTTGAATGACTTTGTTTCATCTAGTAAATTTTCTGATGATTGGGACTTCGAGACTGTTAATAATATGATGTCGGACTTTACAAATCATGGATACTTAGAAAGTTCATCAGATTATGAACACATGTATTGTTATAATCACTATGGTCATCATTTCTTGCACAAATATGCAAATCCTAGAAATTTATTAATGTATAACCAATGGGAACATTGTCCTACGCCACCAAAGGGTAGCTCAAAAACGTTTTTTAGAAAATGTCCGTACTTTTCAGAGTTCAATGTATCCAATCCGGAATCATTTCACTAAAAAAATGTAAACAAAAACAGGAATGAAAAGTATGTTAACAAATACCAAGCACATTTATTCTCCAGCCTTTTATGCTCAACTGTCTTCACTAGGTTTTTAATCTTGGAAAGACAATATTGAGACAAAAACTGTCTGGGGCACAAAAGATTGGCAAGTGCAGGGGATAGAAGCTTTATTTAGAGCCTGCATCATGTGAGAAGTTAGCCTGGTATATGATGTTCACTATTTTAGTGAGCACCTTGCACCAGTCCAAACAACCCTTATGCTGATGGTTTAAAGTCAACCTTATAGACCAGCTATCCTAGTGGTAGCATGGACAAAAGCAGTCTTAGGCTAAACTCAAGAGGGCATTGAAGCCAGCTGTTTTACCATATGCAAACCTTGTAATACCAAATGAAAGGACACCACACAGGTTATATATTCAAAATATATATGTATTTATTTCTAAACAAATCCCCTTAACTCTTTATGAGCACAGGAGCACAAGCGTATAACAAGACACTTAATATAGCATACAAAAGTTGCACAAATATGGATAGGCCCTGGTGGCCCCTAAAACCATATATTAAAATAGTGGTATAAGAACCACGTCACAAACAATGGTAAGGCCTAGGGCCTTGGGAATCGCTGGGGCTACACTGGACTAACAGCAGTTAGGGAGCAGGAGGCCCACAGGATGCGGGTGCAGTATCTAAATGCACATGGGTGCACCTATAGAAGTCAATGGGTGCGTAAAGTTAGAAAGTTGCAGATTTGGAAGTCTTCCGGCTGGACTAGAACTTAACCACTTAAAACTAGGACACTAGGGATGTAAATCTCTACAGGAGCACCACAGTACTCGCGTTACCTCACCCACAGGAAGCAGGTGCATAGGTGTCAAAGTGTGTCGGGTTTCGTCGTGGAGTTCTATGGAGCCTTGGAGAAAAGGTGCTGCAGGCGACCAGGAGAGAAGAGTCCGTTTGGATCTATGGGTTGATCGAAGATGTAGAGTACCTGAAAGAAAAGGGGGCAGAGTCTGGGTCACTAGCCAGTGACCAGGAAGGAACCAGGAAGGAACCAGGTGATGTCGGGTTGCTATCAGGTGATGTCGTGAAGCTTGTCTCCGCTGCCACGTGGACCAGGAGGTGTCAACGACGACCAGGTGGTGGACACAAACTGTCCCACGAAGGCTCTCGCTGTCGGCGGTGTTGGTTCTCGATTCGGAGTCAACAGGCCTTGGCAAATGCAACCCACGCAGGATTCGAAGATGGCTTCTGGATCAGACCAGCAAGGTCTGATGGGCTGCTCCTTTTCAGGGGAGCAAGGGCCAGTCTGGAGCAACCAGACAAGCATTGAAAATTCGAAGGCTCGTCGTCACAGAGGCCACTAGCCAACGGGCAAGTGACCGGACAGACGTATCGAGCAGGAAAATGCAAAAGGGCTCCACGCAGCACTCGGTGAGTGTGGAGAGGGGATCTTCGGTGCAAAAGCTGCTCGGGGCTGGGGCTTCTCAATCCCCAATGCACAGCTTTGAGGGTGCCTCAGAAGCTGCACAGAAAGCACTTAGCTGGCTTTCAAAGATGGCCGGTCCCACGTCTCACGTCTCCTCCACGGGTCTCAGCTTTGCTGTGGGTGTGGATCGGGCTGTTGGATGTCTGGAAGTCCGGTTCTTGTCAGGCTCTGAGGTTCTTTGGTTTCCGACATCGCCTTATGCGGCCGCCATTTTGTGTCCTGTCACCATTTTGTGTTGCCCTCACTCAGGCGAAGCGGCGAACTGAGTGTTTTTGCCTTTTCCAGCTGCTATGTGTCTTTCTGTTAAAAAGTAATCCCCTGCCCTGGCTTAGGAAACCGATGTCAGGGTCTGTCCAAGTCCACTAATCAATTTCTAGGCTGATTGATCCCTGTCTTGACTTACTGTTTGGCTTTCCCAATTCTTCCCTTACTTTATCTTATCCGACTGGCCTTCGCTATTCTCTTCTTGTATTCTCATTACACAACTATCCTTTGAGGCACACGAATACGTCCCGCCACCTGCAAATTGGATTGTAGGCACTAGCACTGATTAACTTGTGGGGAGGGGTAACACACAGGGCCTGAAAGAAGGGCGTATTTGGGACACTTGATAGCTTGTTTTCCAACTTTTCCTATTGGTTACCATTGTATGTATTGGGAGTATATGTTGTAAATATGTGTGCTATAAAAGCTTGTGCGCCACAAAGTGGCAGTCTCCTGAGAACCTACTCTGTACTTCTGGGACAACTGTGCTCAGCTGCAGCTAATAAACCTGTTTTTTTACGCCTAACGGAGTGTCTCGTGTCTCCGTCCGACAAGGCAGGTGAACCCGGAGATTTTAGGCATGCCCTGCGCCGTCAGACCCATAAGGCCCGGTTTTTCAGCTCTGTTGTTTGAGCTCCGGCGGGAGCAACGATAAAGCAAACCGTTGAGCGCTTGATGGTGCCTGCTTGCACAGGGTGGTCCCTCCTTGACCACAAAGGAGATTCCTCAGTCTTCTACGTCGAGTAGGATGTCGAAGGGTCCAGAGTTCCGTTTCAAAGTTTCAGTCAGGATTATCTAAAGTCTATGTACACAGCTCCTACCTTTATTCCAAATCAAGGGGCTGGATTACCTGCTAGGTCCCTCCTACGGGTGGGACCCAGGAAGGGGGTGGCTACACCCCTTTCCCTTTGTCCAGTTTCGCGCCAGAGCTGGGGCTGGAGTGCCCCAGCACCGGTTTGAACTGGGCTATGCATGGGCCACCTTGTGTGCCCCAGGCAGTGTCTGGTTTCATTCAGCCCTCCCTGCCCCAATCCACTATCTCCTGTCTGGGGTGGTGCTAGCACCTCCCTGTGACAGGAAACCTATTGTCCAGGCCTCCCCTGCCAGAGTTTCGGTCAGCAGCAGGAGGCCAGACTTGTGTCTGTGGCAGCAGCGTCCATTTTGTGATGCTGAGGCTCTGGTTAACTTTAACCGGGATTAAGGTTAGTAACATGTCTTCTCCCTCTAGAAGGGTGGAATGCTACCCCCGTTGCCAGAACTGGCGAGGGGGTAGTATTCCAAAGCGTATGACACCTTACACGACATGTTTTGATAAAGCCAAACCAAAGATAGCATCTAATCGCGAGGATTATAATGCACTTAAGAGTATATGGTATGGCAATATCCCAGAACAGCTATAAGGACATGGATTCGAAAGCTGCAGACAGGCTCAGCTCATGCTAGAGCACCATCTCACATAAACCCAAGCACTCTGCCTCCAGGATTGTTAAGGCCGGCCATAGGAGTGACTTATAGGTGTATATGTGTCCAGATATAAGGTTAGACATAGGTATACAATATCTAAGCAAGGGGTGATTACACGACCTTGCCCCATCTGAGTGATCAGCCAGTTATGTCAGTTTGGATGGCCAGCCAGGGGTGGCAAAAGATATGCTGCAGCCCCTGGTAGGCCTTGGATGCACTTATGCCCTGGATACCTATAGTACTCTGTACAGGGGCTCATAAGGTGACCCAATCCCAATTGGTGATGTACCTAAAATACATGGTTGTGAATTTAGAGAGAGAACAGCAGGGCTGTGGGTCTGATTAGCAGGCCCACAGCCACATTAAGTCAAAAATAAGTGAAGCAAAAAGCAAAAAATAATGGGGTGACCATAGGATAGCAGACCCTACTCTCCTACACATCGTCCCTGAGCAAATTATGTTTTTGAATGACACTGTCCAACAGATGTCTTATCTTGGGTTAGCCAAGATAAAAGACTTGAACAATCCGTCTATACCTGCTCCTACACCTGCTAGTGATAACACTTCAGAGGGGGGAGTCGATGTACATACTATTTTGCATCACAACAGAACAGATCCAGATTGGAATAAATGGTTGATCTTGGCCCACAGACACAAACAACTGTCAAGATAGATTCCTGAATAAAACAATGGGGTTCACATTCATTAGGCCAGAACCAAGATATGTTCAAGGACAGCATCCAGGAATAGTAACAACATACAGTGTAGGGAAACTTTGCCTTGATTGGATACATAGATCTACACTTAAGGAAGTAAAGCAACACTTATTTTTACTTAAAGATGGCGCTGATCTTAGGGAATTGTTGCTAGGACCAAGAACATCACGTCATAAACATTTTATATATGCCGGTGTCTTTGCTGCTTATAATGAAGCATGGAAAATTACGCAAGCAGAGACTGCAGAACGAATACGAGAAATTGATCGTATTCATTTTGAGAAATCTCTCTCTGTGGTTGACAATGGGTTAACAACTCTGTGGTCCAGGATATATTCTTTATGTAGCATAGTGTCTTCTGCCATAGACATCATGGAACAGGACTCGGTCATGTTGCAACATGGTCAGTCGCAATTACGTTCTATCATGCTATTAGGCTGGACGTTGCAAAACCTTCATTCAGGCTATGTGCTGTGACATTTAATCAATACTACGTCTCTGTTTTCAGAATTCAATCTCACTGATAAACAGATCAAATTGGCACATAGGGGAGCAGACAATACGGTGCTGAGCATTGAAAAACTGGAAAGATTGCCATTTTACTGTCGCTGAAAAGCCAGTTATGGAATGGATTATACATGGAACAATCACTCTGCCTGTTACAATTTTCTATTTTCAATATTGCCTACAACATATACCAGTAGGCACATATAAAAGGTTGGGTAAATAATACATCAAGACATCCAGGGAATTGCCGTACACATACAGATGTTGGAGTGGGGGTAGTGAAGTGCTTCTTAGCGGGGAAAATTGTAAAAATGTACCAAGCGGTTCACTCCTATTTCAGGGCATAAACGGGGCCTGCAATAGTTCCTTTAAAAACTTATCCTGCCACCTGCAAGGTTCACCAGCCGCGGTGATTGATCCAATTTTTGGACAACTCTGGAATGGGAGTTACCTTACATTGAATGATCGCAGCTGCTGTGGCATGTTGCCAGGCATACCATATCTAGTAACTGTCAGCCAGGGTCACTTGCTGTATGCAAGTATTGTTTCCTAAAACCAAGACAGCCACGAGTCGCCACTTTGGCCTTCACTGAACATCTCTTCTATACAAATTGATACTTTAAGCAGAATGAAAGCCATTCTTTTTTTTAAAAACTGTGCCACTGACCTCGGCCAAAGAAACCTATGATCTGCAAGTCGCAAGGACTTCTGCAGACTTACATGCCCTCTTAACTACAAATTGCCCTATAGGTTTCTCAGAAATGTTAAGTCGTATCTTAAACATGTCGGATACGAGTGGTATTGTACATGTATTTAAGACCGTATTTTCTGGACTGTTAGCACCTTTAGAAGCAGTCCTAGTAATATTTCCAAACTTGGGGCACTCTGTGTTTGGCGGATTGCCTCTCATTTTGGAACTCGCTGCAGGAATACTATTTTTGCTCCTATTGCTGCGATATGGCAAGTCATTTCACAAACGACACCTAGTTCTCCATGGAGAAAACTCTACTAGCAACGAAGTGTCGTGAGCGCATCGTCCAAATGTTGGGACTACCTCGTCTAAGAGAATTAAATACCACATGGTTTCTGTCATTCAGACCAATTTGGCAAGATTGCATCCTACCTGTTCTATGCTGCCTGCTATGCGGAGAAGAATGTGTGTTAGACACATGTCTCACACTCCCATCAGTCATGCCAACGGATGTTGATACTTTGGTTGAACCAGTAACGGCCCATGCACTGTGTTGTCCCCAGCGGCTACTGATTCTGATAACTGCATTCATTGAGATCTCACAGACGCAAAATGCTACTGCTGTAATTCATGAATTTTTATCTTGTGTTCTGATTAACTTGGACATATTATATTTGTCAATCTGTAACTTGGAAGATGTTTTTTTTTTTATAAAACCGAATAAAGTTTGTTGATAATAATCACTAGGGGATTCATTTTCAGGGTAGCATGGTATCCCTCACAATAACTCTAGGAGTCACAGTCCACACAATATACATGCTTTGTTCCCCCCTACTTACAACCTTACATGTACCCCCAATCACCTGCCCAAACCTCTCCCTGCTGATGCCAATGTGGTCCTCCGTCATCCCACAGACCATATTTTTGGCCCCTTTGAAACTGCCCATACAATAAAAATGCTGCAGTTGTAAATACATATCAACTACCATTTGTTGTGTTTGAAACATTTTATTAAATAATAAAACCTAATAAACATAAGCTGATTTTTAAAGCAAAACAAAACGTCAGTTGCCATACACATAAGACACAAAAGTAGTACATAAAAATCAACATACTGTAACACAGCAAAGTTTTGTAGAGCATAATTCCTAATTTCGGGCAATCTTTAAAGTTCAACAATAGAAATGTACATAAAGAACAGGAAAGGAAACAAAGAAGGTAGGATACAGTGATTTCATTAATGCAACTGTTACTTGCGCTGACTTAGAGCGCCTTTTAAAACTTTTTAAATCGTTTTTTGTTGTTTTGGTGCATTATTGCTACTGCCCGCTGATTGCTAGCGCTTCAGATAGCTGTTCTAGTGCTGTATTGTACCTTCTGCGTGCTGATTGCTAGCGCTGGTTTCATTTGTGTGTCACTGCCTACCTGACGGTACATCTTTTTTCCTGCTCTCCTCATTTTCACCACCTGAGGCGGAAAGCCGGGTGTTCTCCTGCTCCTGACTTTCGTATCTTTTCCTTACCTCTTTTCCCCGTCTTGCTGGGTGGCATCAGCATCGCAGTGGATTTTCTGGCTCATTTCCCCATACCTGCCCGGCTGACTAGGGGCCGCAAGGTATCCTGGGACCAGTAGGCTAGTAGGCTGCATTCTGTATTCAGCGGCCATCTTAGGAGGATTTCTGGCACGCTGGTCGGCGGACCAGTGGTGCGGTCTTCCTCACCTTCGTCGGATTTTTTATAAATTTAGAGGCCCTCATCTCCGCGCAGCAGACGCGCGGTGCGGGTGCACCTACTATCGCGCCAAAGGAGTGCCTAAGGTAAGCCCGTCTGCGCCCGTCAGCATCCCATAGGCGGACGGGTGCGGGCGGAGCTTCATCCTTTTTGGTCTTAGGCCTCTTACAGCATGCGCACATACACTTCTGAGGAGCTTCTTTCCTTAAGAGGAAAGTCTAGTAATTGCTACAGATTCTTCCCCGGAAGACATGTCTGTAAAAAACGTTGTTCGGCTTGCGGATGGGGTACGGGTGGCCCTCCTGTGTCATCTCCTCGTGACTAGCCCATAGTTCTGTCTTGTCTTCTTCTTAATACTAGGTCCCTTACTAGACACTCCCTGGACATTTACAATCTCTTGGCCGACACAAACCCTCTGTGTCTCTTTCTTACAGAGACTTGATTGGGTGAATGTTCGGGACCCGACCTAGCGTCAGCCATTCCCCACAGCTATGCTATCTTCAGGAAAGATAGGGCTCAGGGCAGAGGAGGCGGCTTAGCCCTAATAGTCGATAAACGTTTTCCCTGCACTATCATTTCCACCGACGATATTGCGGGCTGTGAATCCCTGGGGTTTTCTCTCTCCTTATCCCCTCATCAAACTTGGGCTGGGCTTCTAGTTTACAGACCCCCGGGACCCCTAGGCTCTTTTTTTTTAAGAGCTTTACACAGCTGTGACAGCTCTGTGCCTTAAAACGGACCAGTGTCTGCTGCTGGGGGACTTCAACATACACATGGACTCAGGCACTGATGCTGATACCATCAAGGTATTAGACGTTAGCACCCCATTGGGTTTGGTCCCTTTCATCACTACTCCCACACATAACAAAGGACACACCCTGGACCAAGTGTTTTCCACCACCTCCATTGCTGTGTTTCCCCCCAAACCCGTTTTATGGTCGGACCACTATCTTGTTAAGTTCCAGATCTCTTTGGCCAATAAACATCCATCCCGACTTTTAGAATGCTCGCGTCAAACATCGAGAGCCTTCAATCGAGTATCCCCGGATATGTTGGTGCAAGCTCTCTCTTCCCACCCCTGCCAGCTGACTGGCAGCCTCGAAGCCTATCTAGACCTCCTACAAAGCTGGCTGGTTGAGAGATTTGACGAACTAGCTCCCACTACTACCTCACGTAAAAACTGTAAACGGGCTTCTGCCCCGTGGTTTACAGCTTCTCTTGCGGATATGCGGCGTAGCTGTAAGAAAGCGGAATGAGTCTGGCGCCGTTACTATGATCCTTCGGACAAGAATGTATATAGGGAGTCCATCAAGCTCTATCACTGCAGCATCACTTTAGAAAAGAAAGCATATCTCGCTAAAAGAATTGAGGCCGCAGCTATTGCCAGCAAGGAAATCTTCCTTATTGTTAAGGAATTTACTGTACCTAGCTCTGTTCTGCCCACGCACCATCACTCTGAACCCTGGGTGTCTCAACTGGCCAAATTCTTCATTTCTAAAATCAAGACCATTCCTTTCCCCCTACCACTTTAACAACTCCGTCTGAAATAGGTGCCCCTTCCTCTATGTTCCTTCCTGATGATGGTTCTTTTCTGGCCAACTTTTCCCCTCTTTCGTCGACTTCTTCTCTAGATCTGATTTCTAAACTCAAATCTGGCTCACCTCTGGATCCTTGTCCTGCAAAGTGCCTGGGAAAAATGGCCCCAGTGATCAATGATCTTATCAACCCGGTGCTCAACTGTTCAATGAGCACGGGCGTGGTCCCTCAGGCCTGGAAGCATGCCCTGATCCTACCGCTTTTGAAGAAGCCTAATCTAGACCCTTTGCTGCACGCTAACTACAGGCCTATCTCCCTCCTCCCGGCTTTGGCTAAAGTTGTGGAGAAGCACGTCCACGCCTCTCTTTCAAACTTCCTGGGAAACAATAACATTTTGCATGATACCCAGTCGGGTTTCCGTGCCAATATGAGTACGGAGACGGCATTATTGGAGGTCACTGATGCCATCAGAGAGGTGCTGGACGCAGGAGGCAAGGCCATGTTGGTAATGTTGGACCTGGCGGCGGCCTTCGACACCGTTCCCCGCGACGGTCACCTTCTCAGATTAAGGGAGATCGGGCTGCGGGGAGCGGTGTTCCATTGGTTTAAGTCCTTCCTAGCTGGCCGCCGCCAAACGGTCTGGGCCCCCCCCTTCTCGGCCGAGATGCCGCCATTGGAGGTAGGGGTGCCCCAGGGCTCTGTTTTGAGCCCTACTTTGTTTAACATCTATTTGGCACCCCTGGCGGCTCTGGCGGAGTCTTTCGGCGCCCAGATCGTGTCCTACGCTGACGACACCCAGCTTCTCTTCACCGGTCAGAAGGGTGCAGACTTCAATGGCGGGCAGATCACAGGCTGTCTGGGGGCTGTCTTCAAGTGGTTTGAACAACATAGCCTTAAATGCAACTCCGATAAATCGGAGCTGCTGTTTTTCGGCTGTCCTTCTGACCCCAGATGGCAATCTTGGTGGCCGCCGGCCATGTTTCCCCCCACGGCTGCCTCCCCCATGGCCAAGAATCTGGGAGTGCAGATCGATGATGGCCTCACGATGAAACCCCAGATCTTGGGCCTCGTCGGCAAGTGTTTCAGCATCATCAAGATGCTTAGGAAATTTCTTCCGATGCTTTCTCTCTGTCACTGGAAAGTGACTGTTCAGGCTTTGATAGGTCCGCGCCTGGATTACTCCAACGTTCTCTACCTGGGCCTGCCGGAGGTTCTCCTCTCTCGCCTGCAGGTTGTGCAGAATGCTGCTGCCAGAGTCATTTTTGGCTTTCACAGCAGAACAAGCGCAACGGCATTATTAAAAAAACTTCACTGGCTTCCCATCAAAAAAAGCGTGGCCTTTAAGGCTCTCACACTGACCTTTAAGGCTCTCCATGGCGAAGGAGCAAAATACATCAGAAACCGACTGGATTTCTACCTGCCTTCGAGGACTCTGAGGTCAGCTTCTCTGGCCTTGGCACATGTTCCATCTATCAGAAGAGCCCGAATTGGTGGTCGTTCCTTCCGCTATCTTGCTCCTAAACTTTGGAACTCTTTGCCTGTCTCCCTGAGATTGAACACTAATCTTCTGGGTTTCAGGAGGGAGCTAAAGTCCTGGCCCTTTGTCCAATAGTCTTATGTTCGGTCTGTCCGCCCCTGCTGCTCCTCGGAGTAGCTGAGCATTATATAAAACCAACTTAACATAACATAACATAATGCTTCCTACATATAGAAAAACAAAAATACTAATTATTTTGCTTAGGCAATAAAGTCCTCACATTATAATACTAAGAGAAATATATTGAACAATGAACATTTCATATGTAATTAGAATTCAATTTGAATATTGTATCCTCCTCAGCATTATTTGACTCATGATTACATCCTGAATGCTTTCTGGAAAGGAACCACCTCATGGGGTTCAAAATCACATCTTTTCCAACAATAGGATTCAAATGATAAACTTGAATTTCAATTCAATTTATTGATTTAGGCCATTTTAGAGATCAACAATTTGAAATATATACAAAATCCATACACTTTTGTAAAATTGTCTTCTAAACTTGAATTCCATCCACTTTTTGATTAAACTCTCCCCATTCCAGCAAGCATCATAAGACCACTTGTTATCTTCCCAATTAGTGATAATGTTTCGGCTGGCAACAACAATAAATATGTTTAGAATTTAACCTCCGAAAGCAAAAACATGCCATTTCTGAATCATGGTGCACAATAAAATGTAGGAACACAAGGGCATATTTTGGTGTAGCATTTATTAAGGTTTGACCAGACTTGAAACTAGAATTCCTGATTTTTTGGACATTTAAATGTCATATTTTTGATAGAGTTCTATTAGACCCAGCACAAGCTCACCGAAAAATAGAAGATGACTGAATTGTACTTAGAGAAAATGTGCTGATAAGTAATCTATTGATGTAAAATACAGTGGTCAGGCAATGCCTGTGCATCTAATCTATTCAGATTTAAACTCCATAGTGTGTTCAATAAATTGACTGAGCATAATACTTAAAGGTCCATCTCTCAGATCAGTTCTAGTACAGTTTTAGTTGCGATAACACTAATAGAGATCATTGATAAATAGATTTTAAAAGCCATGGGTGGAATCGATCCTTAGTCTAAATCTAGATTATTGTCTGCAATAGAAACCAGTACAAACAGATCAAATCTAAAATCATTGAATATGTTTATTATAGTGGTTTAGAGTAAACCCAGAAGACACACATTTTTCCTGAAACTCAGAAAATGTATCTAAAGATTATGATTACATCCTATTTTATGTCCAGAGACTGCTTTAGCTGCTTTCCTGTTTAAGTGACATTTGCAATTATATTTAACACAACATTAACGCTGGATGTCAGAAATTCTGTCTTTAAGTATTGTGTAAGAGTTATGTGTGATGGTTTTTATTTGATCTGAAGCAACACTAACACTAAATAAGTACATGCACCGGTTATCATCCAACTAACATTATTAGCAAACTTAATTTGGAGGGAATTGAGAAAAATGGCCTCATGTTTTATTGTTAAAAAAATACACTGGTTCAGTGATTCACAGAATTTGCAAATGCTAAACCCCTTTTTGAAATGTACTAATCCCAATTAACAATTCAGAATTTGGAAGGGGAATGTTAATAGTTTCCCTTCTGAATATTTAATACATTGTTAAGGAATATATTGAGCTTTGAAACCATATGTGGACTGAAAAACAGTAACAGGAGGTAGTAACCCAAGGGGACATTTGTGAATCTGAAAGTAAAATGGGGTGCATTAAAAATGCCTTATTTAAAAGCTATCACAGACAAAGTGGTGTGCAGACTCTACAAGCAACCACTTTTAACCAAATGGATTATTAGTACATGAATCTCAGTATTTCCTAAATTGCTGAAATTTAGTCTCAAATATTTTTGTAATGTTGTGTAAATATTTGTTCCTGTTAGTTCCCCTTTCAATATTGTCATGAAATGTACCTATTATTTTTGTCAAACATATTGAAATATCTTTATCACAATTTTTGGGGCATTCTAAAAAGTGTTAAGTGTTTTCACTCTCTAACTTGAAGCTTCCTAAGAAAAATACTGACGCCAGTTCCTGGTTTCTCCTAGATCATTTAGCTTTCTCACTAAAACAAGCACAATATTGATTTGAGAGAGGTGGTTATTGTAGTCATAGGCACTGGGTTAGTTTAGAAAAGACCAATTCCTTAATCTTTACAAATAATACTTGGAAAAGTTTATGTTCAATAATTTCAGATAATTTACTGATAAAGATATCAGATAAAGATCCCCTAATTTCTTATGCCTTGTGGTATCAAAAATATGATAGAATTAACAGACTTCTCTTCTAGATAAATCCAGGTATGAGAAGGTATTAAATGAGAGTATCAACTTTCTGTTATTTTAACACATTTTCTCAGTGCACAGAGTATTTTCCCTACATAGATCACAACATTTCATGCAATGGTCTGTGCTTGAACGAACAATGAAGGTGTAAAAATGCATTTCTACCACAATCAGGAAACCCTTGGGTCTCTGACGATTACTGTTGCAAATGAAGACCTAGCTAAGATGAAATATCCCTTTAAAAGGACGATTTCCCTCACCCAACATAGTTGGCATGCTTCCTTATTGGGAATCTCTTTGCACCATGAAACAACCCACTCACTAAGAGGGAGGAGTTCAGGCATATTTTGTTATAGAGAAAGGTATACTAAATATCACAATAATGAGCTCAGGGTAGTGGGGGCAGCAGAGTGAAAATTAAAACTTGCTAAAGGGTATTTGGTTTTCATTATTTGTACGCCCCTGGGCCAGGATTAAAAACAGGACACTTTGGGAGAAATATATATGCACTGTTAGAGTCAATAAGAGGTCAACATGTTTCAGCCTATTAACCCTCCAAAGAGGTGTTTGCAGCATTCTTCAGGACTTAATCAAAAGTTCTGCCGCTCAATGTACTCAATCAATAACAAGCATTGTCATAGCCAATAGGTCTCGCCTTTGGGACCTCATAAGTGTTTAGCCATGCACATTCAGTAACAATATGAAATAATTACTATTAAAAAAAAGAAGACTATAAACTAATTAAGCTAGACGTGACTTTATAACTGTTTAGTCAAACGTTTCTGGAGGTTTAGTATATATAAACAACTCCTTTTTTCTATGGCGTCATATAAAATTGATGCTCTAAATTTTGGTAAGAGTGCACAACGTCAAAAAATTCAATACTGCTTTTATATCAATTTACTTTTGAAAGCTTGAAGTGAAAGACAATTCTATGGGTGGCATTTGGTTATGAGTAGGCGCTATTGACTATTTCTGGATGACAATGTAATTACCATTTTTTGTATAAGATGTGTTAAAAGTATGGGTAGGGAAAATGGCTATTTTGGCCAAAGGCTGCCCTTTCTATATGCTTGCAAGTTTAATTTGTAAACAGAATCACAATTTGTTATGTGGTACACTGTAATGTTGGATTCATCTGTTTTACCCTTCTGATAAGCAAGGGATGACGATGAACCGTTTTTTCGTCCCTGGTTTTAAATGGATTCAGGTTGGAACAGAAGAGGTTTTGGTTGACTTTGCCTCAGATAATGGTTGTTTCCCGCATGCTGCTTTCATGCGACTTAAATCCCTTCAATGGAAGAGGCGGCTGCATGCCTACATATATGGCCAGATCAGTACTTGGCTGTTTCGGTTCTCCAGTGGGGCTAGAATAGAAGCTGTTAAGGGCAGGGGCTTAGCTTCCCATTGGTGCAGCAGGTGCAGTGGCACCAGGTCCCAGATGCCTTAAAGGCCCACTGAACCCTGATAACTACTGTTTGTCACAGTTCAAACAGAGGCCTGAGGGGCCCACAGAACAATGATTATTGTTTTTTTCCACAGTCCAAATAAAGGGCAGGGGTCACATTTCCTTTCTTGCCTTGGGGCCCAGGGCACACTGGCTAGGCCACTGGTTAAGGATGCAGTCGGGAAGAGGTGGCGAGACAGGTGGATTATCTAAACAGCTCGACGATGGCACCATGCCTGGGTATTAAAGTATTCATTACAATTAAAGACTTAAGCAGGAATAGATATCATAATATAGGAATGCCTATGTACAAATGCAGCTCGATTAGCGGCAGCCTTTAACTTCTCACTTATCACCTTTCCTAATTTACAGTTTTATATTAGATGCAGACATAAATCGTGACCTATGAATATGTTTATCTATCTTTAGGTTCAAATGACCCATCTTTTCCATATGCAAGTATCAGACAGGTCGGAAACGCCTAATGGCTTTAAACTTGATAAAGCCACATTAATCACTGGTCTTGAAATACAAATGGCAGCATTAGGCACACAGAGGTGTATTCTATGTAATCTCATTATGTTCAGGGTACAGGAGAGTATTTAGGGCATAAAGCACTTTGACAAAAAACATTGCCGCCACCGTAGGAATTCAATCTTCCTTGCCCTACCTTAGTATACAAGTAGTGCCACATTCTTTGTATACCTGAATTAAATAGGCACACAAAATAGTACAGTATTTAAAGGCCCAGTTCAGAATTACATGGAAGGTGCACTGTCCCAGACTACACAACGGTGCAGTTTTCAGTGGGTGCTATCATCCCACACAGGGGGGAGCACACCAGATTATGCTGGAAAAAACATGTGGTGCCCCAACATAGGCGCAGTTGTAAACCACCAGTCTGTTAACATAGTAAAGCGTCTGGCAGCTATTAAATGAGGTGGCACGTTTCCCCTGCAGGTGGTTGGGGTCTGTCACTATCCTGTCAGGTGGGGGGTATACAATCAGTGCGCCTCCTGACTGCTTGTTTGCCTTTTCGCCCGTGTCAATAATACAGTGCAGTCCTTGGAGGAGTAGTCAATTTGTATTCATGAAAGACACTTGTGTTTCTCGGATGTGTAATCCCCAGATGATGCCTGAACTGTTCCCCAATGGGCTATTTGTACATCGTATTGAATTGTATGGTCTTATGAGGACTGTTAATAATAATAAAAAAAGATTTAGTGAGTGTTTATTGCCCTCTATGTCACTCTACTTCTAAGCACCTAATACAGCTTGTAAGGTGCTTTTTGTCATCTGCTCACTTACATTATGCTTATTATGCTTAATTTAAATAGTGCACAATTTAGGCGTTTGTGTCTGCCTACAACGTGGACCTGATACAAATAGCAGTACCTACAAGGTGGATGGTACAATTCAACAAGAGTCTAAGATACTCCAGCACAGATGACTTTGCATCAACATTACGGGGCATCAGTCTTGATGGCAAGCCAACTTAAAACTTATCAATATTGCATACATTATTATAAGAGACTATACTTGCCTCTTGGATACAACTTTACAACGGAATTTTATTAATTTGTGTACAGTTGTGTGTATACAATAAAACAACCTCCCCACCATAATTGATCTGTCTTTTCGTCTTTTTGGGATCTGGATTAGCATGCTACTCGCCGAAAAGCACTTCATCAGGGGTAGCAAGCGCTATATAAATGCAAAACCTTCCCTCTTCTATCCCCCCACATTCTTTATTAACCCAACTAACAGGCCAACATGTCCAGCTCTCATATACATTTTATATTTCCCTATACTAATTCACCACTAATCATTTTTGGATCCTAGAGTAGTGTGCTACTCGCCGAAAAAGCGCTTCAAAGTTCGTATGGGGTAGTAAGTGTTATGTAAATCTAAATACATTACAATTACTGTTTACATCGGTCTGCACTAACACGAGGATAGAAGTAGAGTGGGGATTGAGTTTATCTGCCCAGAACAAAGCATACTACAGAAAGTGTGTGAACAGTCTATATGTCGTGCGCCTGGCAGAGAAAAACACAACAGAGGTGGGAAGAAGGTAGGTAATCTGATGGTCTGACCTATGTGGAAAGAGGCAATCACTTTGGGCAGAAAATAGGGCTTACACGGAGGACTACTTTGTTCGGATGGACAGCAAGAAAGGGAGGTCTGGAAGATAAGCCTGAATCTCACTCATCCTGCAAGCAGAGGTGATGGCAAGCAAAAAAGCAGTCTTCTAAGGAGGCGAAGAGGACAATTATGTAGGCGCTCAAAGGGAGCACACATAAGATAAGTGAGGTCAACTCCCACTAGGGCATTACGAAAGGAGAAGGAGAAAAGAGATGAGTAATGCACATCAGAAATCTGTTAATAATTGGAGCGAAGGCCATGCTCAAGAGCTCGGGGTACCAGACTTGGGACTGATCGCGTTTGATCTTCTTCAGCAATCTTGGCAGAAGTGGTACACGAGGCCGCATGATCCTCCGACATGGGATGAAATCACCACAAACTGCATGACCCTTACGCACTCCGCTGCTTGCGGAACTCCGCGTAGACCGCCAGAGTTTTTTTGTCACTTTGCGGAGTTCCTCACTGAGGAACTCCGCATAGGCTTAATCTTATCATGAAAAAATAGATATCAGTCATATGTTAAGAAACAAGGGTGAGTAGAAACCTTTTGGGTGAAGTAAAATATAAGACATTATTATTGTGATTTTTTGGGCAATTAGTTGATTTTTGCAAGCACTAACACTTCCCTGTGTAAAGTAAAGACCTTGAGAGTTTTGTAATTTTCAGATACTCAAATTGTGGATTCTGTTGCAATGAAAAATATTTCCAGGCCTGACATTTCTTTGGAGGTTGCATGCGGCAGCCTACGTTATCCTGCAAGAGTTTCTTGGTGAATTCTATTGCAACTACAATATGTGCTCTCTCATGTAAAGTCATGTTGTTAGAAGCTTTTCTGCAACTCAATATACGCCTTACTTTTCACCTGGTGTGGATGCATTTCTCATGTTTAGTGATATCTCCTTTCTGAGTATAACGTTTCTGGCTTTCCCCTCCTGTATATGGCTTTAGTCCAGTGTGAATTCTCTCATGTGAAATGACATTGTATTCAAGACTAAACCTTATCTGACATTCAGAACACACATAAGGCTTTTTTCCCCCGTGTGAGTTCGTTCATGTCAAGTGAGAAGTAATTTGTACCCAAAACATTGCTTGCATTTCGAGCACTCATAAGGTTTTTCCCCAGAGTGAGATCGCTCATAAAGCATAACACTGTCTTTCAGATTCAACCTTTTATGGCATAAGGATTTTTCTAATGTGGAGTTTCTCATGGTGAAATAGCGTTTTTTCTGCAGCTTTTTTGGCATTCAGAGCACTTATAAGGTTTTTCATCAGTATGGAGTCGCTTATGGTTAGTGAGGCTGTGCCTATCAAATAGGAATTTCTGGCATTCACAGAAATTTGTAATGTTTTTCCCCTGTGTGCGTCTGCTCATGTAGAGTGAGATTGAGTTTAAAATGTATGCTTTTCTGGCATTCAGAGAACTGATTATTTTGATGGTGTGTTTTCTTATGGCCCTTGTAACCATCTCTACCTCTGAATCTTTTCTGACATTTAGAGCACTGATAATTTTTTTTCTCCAGTGTGGATTTTCACATGTTCAGTGAGATGAGATTTTTGTCTGAAACATTTTTGGCATTCGGAGCACTGATAAGGTTTTTCCCCAGTGTGGGTTCTTATATGCTGAGTGAGACGGCTTTTTACACTGAAACATATCTGGCATTTGGAGCACTGATAAGGTTTTTCCCCAGTGTGGGTTCTTATATGCTGAGTGAGACGGCTTTTTACACTGAAATATATCTGGCATTCGGAGCACTGATAAGGTTTTTCCCCAGTGTGGATTCTTATATGCTTAGTGAGACTATTTTTGTACATGAAACATTTCTGGCATTCAGAGCACTGGTAAGGTTTTTCCCTAGTGTGGATTCTTATATGCTCAGTGAGATCGTTTTTTTGACTGAAACATATCTGGCATTCAGAGCACTGATACGGTTTTTCCCCAGTGTGAATTCTTATATACTCAGTGAGATTGCTTTTACGACTGAAACATATCTGGCATTCAGAGCACTGATAAGGTTTTTCCCCAGTGTGGATTCTTATATGCTCAGTGAGATTGCTTTTTTGACTGAAACATTTGTGGCATTCAGAGCACTGATAAGGTTTTTCCCCAGTGTGGGTTCTTATATGCTGAGTGAGACTGCTTTTTTCACTGAAACATTTGTCGCATTCAGTGCACCGATAACGTTTTACCCAAGTGTGGG
Organism: Lissotriton vulgaris; assembly: GCF_964263255.1. NCBI lineage: Eukaryota > Metazoa > Chordata > Amphibia > Caudata > Salamandridae > Lissotriton > Lissotriton vulgaris. Next base: position 55,841,468 of record NC_141685.1, read on the forward strand.
TCCTTGTATGTTTAGTGAGTCTCATTTTGTCACTGAAACATCTCTGGCATTCAGAGCACTGATAAGGTTTTTCCCCAGTGTGGGATCTCACATGTGCAGTTAGAAGTGATTTAAGTTTGAAATCTTTTGGGCATTCGGAGCACTGATAAGGTTTTTCCCCAGTGTGGGTTCTTATATGCAGCATGAGATGTCTTTTTTCATTGAAACATTTCTGGCATTCAGAGCACTGATAAAGTTTTTCCACAGAGTGGGTTAACTCATGTCGATATAGACTCGGTTTGATACTAAACCTTTTCTGACATTCATAGCACTGAAAAAGTTTTTCCCCAGTGTGGATTCTCATATGCTCAGTGAGATAAGATTTACGCCTGAAACTTTTGTGGCATACTTTGCACGGAGAGTGTTTTCCCCCAGTGTGGATTCTCATATGCTCAGTGAGATAAGATTTACGCCTTAAATTTTTTTGGCATATTTTGCACTGAGAGTGGTTTTCCCCTGTGTGCATTCTGTCAAATTCTGTGAGATAAGATTTATGGCTGTTTCTTTTTGGGCACAGGTAACTTTTTTCCCTAACTTCGGTTATTTTGCCTCGATTTTAGAGTCGGGCTTGTTTAGATAATGTTCAGCACTTATCTCTAAAAGAAATTGTGTGTAATCTTCTCAACACTTGAATGGAACAAAAAATGTCGGGAAGCAGTCCTGTAACACCTGTTGAAATTTTTCTAACAGATAAGAGTCTTTAGGTAATAGCCTCTCCGGCATCAACTTAATTTGTGACTAAAGTTTTTCTCAAATCTATTTGTATAGGTTCTTAGCAATGCAGTATTAAGGTGTTAGTCTGATATTTAATGATTAAACTGATAAGCACCTTTTTGCACTGGTGTAATGGCAGTAACTGAGGGCGTTAGAACGTGCAGAGTACTATTGTGGATCATTAGTCGCAGAACATCAGTTCCTTCTACCCTTTCTATGTTTGGGGTAAGGTTAAGGTTTGTAGTTCTGAGGATGAGGATTTATTTACATTAGCTAGCGCAACGGTGCTCATTTAATCCATTTTTATATTTAACAGTTTTACATATCACTCCTGCACAACAGATAATGTTGAGGCGATTTACATAGAATTACAGAACAGTACACAATAAAAAGGAAACAATCTGAGATGGTCATGAACACAATAAAGTGGTGAATTTTTAAGGTTTTCACAAGAGTGAGCAGAGTGGGTCGAGGTGTTATATCCCGAGGCAGATAGTCTCAAACTTGCATAACTGGTTAAAAACGGTTGTTGAACAAAGGTGATTTTCCAATCTTTTGGTTGTTAACGTGTCAGCTTCGGAGTCTCCTTTCAGCGCCTTTTCTTTGATGGGATCCAGAAGAAGCCTTTAGTTGTAACTTTCTTTTATGTAGTGTGTGCTTTCTCTCTAGAATTACATGATGCTTCAGATGAACGTTATTCTGTCATGCTGAGGCAATTTGTCTTTCTGATAATATTTCAGATGAGGATGCTGAAGCGGTCTTTCTACATTATTTCTGATGCTGTGTGCACAGATATGGCTCTGCTCTGGGTTAATGAAATGCAAAATTAGAGACTTCACTTACAGGTATAGTACTTTCCTCGCCACACTTAGATTTTTGGAAATTGTTTAAACGTAGAATGCTGGATGTCCTTCAGTTTTTCAAAATAATCCTTCTTATGGCACTGACATTCAGTTGCTTAGTGCTAAATCTTGCTTTCTTCGTCCGTAATTTCAATCACTTATATTATTAAAATTAAATAGTTAATACATGTACATTTCCAAAAATATAATTTACAAGCCAAATCAATGCAGAATTTTGAATATGCTGAGCTGTTTTTCAGACAGAGCAGAGTGTAGAATGGTAGCCTGAGAGTACTTGGATGTAGGAATGAGGTTTTGTAGAATATTCAACATTTTATTAAGCTCACAAAGGATACATGTACCCTATGGAGTTGCAACATAGAATCCCAAAGGCAGATATGAAAGTCATATGGACTGGCACCAAACAGATATTTAAAAAATATATACTATTAATTAATTTGTAATGCAGATTTCTGGGAAGGGAATGACTCATCCACAGACAACAGGCGTTTTCCCCTGCCCTGAGTTACCACCTACTTTGGCCTCTGCCTCAAGCAAATCTATTGTGTGCTGTGAGGACTATGCCTAGACCTATCCCTCAACTATGGTCCAGAGTGTGAATCAAGGGCAATGAAATTAAGGCGTACTTTCATGTGTTCATTTTATTCCACCTGATCATTAGTTGTTAGGTTTTTCTGCACCTGGATTTACTGGGCGCAGAAAACTAGGACACAATCTTTTTCCAGACAGAAAACTTAGACTGAAAAGACGCATAAGACTCTGGGTGCAGGAGAAGCAGCTAAGACTTATGCTGTTTTTTTTCACTAACTGGGGGAAACACACAATTCTTCCCTCTGTTGGTGTTCACAGTTGTTGTCGGCCTGTGATTCGGTGTTGAGTGCAGAGCGTATCGATTAGAGCCGAGGGGCCGAGCAAAGGAGGAGTTGACGAGCAAGCGGAGCGGAGCCTGGGACGACTGCCAGTGTTTGTTTTGTGACCGGTTCCCGCTTCACCCGCGTCCTGGTATACGGGCCCTTTAGGTTCTACAGATCTGCGATGGAGGCAGGAATGGCCGCTGCCAGCACCGCGGTGCTAAGGCGCTGCTGGTGCTGCTCATGCGGTGGCTGCTGCAGGGCACAGAGGGCACAGAGGAGCCTTGGCCTGACACCTGATTTATGTCAAAAATGTGTTTATTAATTTTTTTTTCCACAGGCAAAAATTACATCATCACTTGGTCCCACGCAGGGGATCAGAAAGCCTCAACAGAATTATAACAGGTGGACAAAGTGCATTGATCAATATAAATCAGCTCCTCCTCTTATTAGATAAGCCAAATGAAAGATACAGCTTCTAAATGCCCCGGAGCTTAGAGAGAAAGATAAAAAAGAAAAAAAAGATCATGCAACTTTGCTAAGCCAGCAGATAGGTCTAAAGAAAACTCAACGGCCTTCTGTAACGGTAATTTCTCCAGGTTGCTCCACCGAGGTGTTGTATGCGGAATAGCCAAAAAGTGTGAACAAACTCATCCTAACATGGGATAAGTAATTATGAATCTAACAAGAAACAAAGAAAAAAAACTAATAAAAAAACCACTTCCGGGCGTGGCTACCGGCCGAGAAAGATGGCCGCGTTCCAGCAGAGCTCCGTGACTGCAGGGCACCTTCCTCGACAATCCGCACAATAATCCTGACTTCAGCAGGCGCTGCTACGGCTGTATAAAAACGGGAGATCTTCTGGTTCCCGGTGAAGCAATCCGCTACTCCAGACTCCTAAAACTCAAGCGGCTACGAGACAGTGCAACCGAGGCCTAACAGCACTACGGAAGCCGGGGACTAAAGTTTCACGGCGGCCCGGCATACAGATGACCCGACAAGAACTGCTCCTGAACACAGAATAAAGACGGCGAAAACCAAAACGGACGCGGCTGCGCGCACAGGACATCCTCGGACTACAAGGTACTGGCGACTGCTAGAGGAGGCAGCGAGGGGGCTCTGAGTGAAAACCCGATGTTACCGGGCAGGGACTGGGGACGCCGCAGTACGGCAGCACAAAATGGCGGCACAAAATGGCGGCTTAATCCTGGAACCACCGGCCTCTCTGTTACCGCCGCTGAGCATACCAGCCTGCTCACCTGCCCCACACGAAGCACTAGCTGCAAATCAGTGACACCAGCAGGCATTTTAAGGGGCATACCCTAGATAGCACTGTGAGAAGACAACCGGCGCAGTCTCACGAGCTCAGCGGGGGCTATAGGGAGCAGTTCCAAGGCTGAAAGACAGGAGCTGGAGGTACCACAGGCCGCTGGTCCTACACAGCGGACCAGCCCAGCGCAGCGCAGGCCCACACGCATTCCCGGAGTCACCAAGGAACACACTGTACAACACATCGAGGAACAGTTGACAAACAGGGCTCTTCTCCTGTCCTCACGAATTTTTGGGTGCGTGTCCACTGCGATCAAGTACCATGACGGGCAAGGGGCCCAAGGTGCAACAGCCTCCGCGCTTGGAAAAATATGCCTATGTAAAAGAACCCCAGAATGGTCACTCGAAAGCAAAGCGCCACGCACATCATCCCAGACGACCAACCCGCCTGGTGACGCCGAACAGGTCACCCTGAAAGACGTCATGGCGGCATTGCAGACAATGCAAACTTCAATGGGCACTATCTCCACTGATATCTCCCTGCTAAGGGCGGACTTCTCCAAGTTGTCAGACCGTTTGATTGAGGCGGAAAAAGCTACATCGGGGCTAACTGACGACACGGCGGCCTTGAAACACAAAGTACAGAAACTGGAAGATGACAATCTGCTATTAAAGGCGAAACTTGACGAACAGGAAGGCCGTTCACGGCGCAACAACGTACGCCTGGTGGGTGTACCGGAAACAACAGGGGGCCTGCGTTGGACCTATTTGTAGAAGACTTGATCCAAACCACGCTGCAACCGAAGGGCCTGTCAAATAATTTCTCAGTGGAACGTACCCACCGGGTGCCAGGGGGGAAACCGAAACCAGGGGCACCACCGCGTCCAATCTTAGCGAGGATCTTCAACTTTCGCGACCGCGATGCCATCCTGCAGACAGCTCGAATGGCTCCAACAGTCAAAATTGACAACGCAGAGGTCACCTTCTATCCAGACTACACGGCAGCGGTGGCACAACAACGACAAAATTTCACGGAAGTGAAAAGGGAACTCCGTTCTAGGGAACTCAAATACTCAATGCTCTTCCCAGCGAAGCTGCGTGTTGACGCGGAGGGAAAAACTTGGTTTTTTGAATCGCCCAAAGATGCGCAAGAATGGTTGGAGGGCTGGCGGCAGACAGAGAAACCCAGGAACCGGGACGCAAGACATAATAACCGATAATGGAAAAGACAGAAGCCCACAACAAACTGCATCACAGAAGCGACGCTATGACTTGGCTTTTTAAGGATTAAGGAACTCACAGGCTGCCACGCTTCACAACAACGCAGTAGGAGACTATGATATGGACACGGCCCGAGATTGGGCGGTGAGCACAAGGTGGTGGGTACTGTTACATTGACCTTCCTTACAATGGGTCGATTAAGGACGCGATACACAGGCAAGTTATGAAGACTCCTACAGGTAGGACCTACCGTGATGTTGGTATCGCTGCATGGACATTGATGGGTGGGAAGGAGGCTATAGCAGTCACGGTAGTCTCACCCTCAAGAACACTACATTTTGTTCTGGGAAGTAAGCACTCTGCTCAGTTGGGGGTGGTGGATGGTTCTGTATCTGCTTGGCAGGGAGGCAGGGTGGGGGGGGGGATTTTGATTGCGATAGTCTAGTCTAAGTCTAGGATCTGGTAGTACTGAGACCCCCTCCGATTGAGACATGGTTCGCATCAATTGTGTCCAGTAGGGTGCAATTTTCGGGCAGTCCCATATAGTGTGATAGAAGGTCCTTTCCTCACCACAACCCCGCAGGCAGTAAGGATGTGTTATTCGTCTCATCTTATGCAGTGTATGTAAATGTATGTAAATGTATAGGCATTTATATAGCGCACTACTTACCCGTAGGGTCCCAAGGCGCTTCGACCGCTGCGAAACCCTTCCTGGCTTCCCTGAGAGATGGTCCCTTAATGGGTATCTCCAGGGTGAGACCAGGCATCCCCGGCGGTCTGGTAGGGCCGTTAGTGAAGATGAGGCAAGCTAATGCCCAGAGTTGCCGAGTGTGATCGCTGATCAGAGTGGGCACCGAGGCGAGAGAATTAACGAGTCCGCTGACCCTGGTCCAGAAACCTGCCGCGCCGGGAATCGAGCCCTGGTCCCGGGCCGTCCTCTGCTCTCGGGTCTGCCGCCTCTAACCAGTGAGATATGATCTATGTAATATGCGTAGTTGTACCAAGCGGAGAAGTGAGGGGATGCCTAATTCTTTCGGGGACGCAATCGCCTCTTGCCACTCCGAATCCTCAATGTTCCCACAATCATGCGTCCACTTCTCCCGCAGGGGCCCCGTTGTGAGATGTAGCTTTTGATGTGGAACCACTGATAGTGTTAAGGTTGAGAGTACCAAGGTTGACGAGAACATGTGGAGGCAAATAAGATCAGTGAGGGACATTTGTCTGAGCTTCCGAACTAGTAATGGAATTAGCAGGAGAGGCAGAAAAGCGTAATCAAATATCCCTGACCAAATCGTCCATAGGCATTGCCTTTGGATGCTGGGTGTGGGAATCTGGATGCAGAGTTTGGGCATTTTGCTTTGTGCAATGTGGCAAACAGATCTATCTGTGGAAAACCTCATTTTTGCACGTAGGGAAGAAGAAGTGGGGATGAAGTTCCCACTCGTGGACTTGCTGCCTGTGTCTGCTGAGCAGGTCTGCATCTGATGGTCTTCTCCTGGGAGGTGTTCTGCTAGGAGATTGATTTTCTGGTGAATCGCCCAATACCAAATGCTTTGTGCAAGGCACGACAGCTGGAGAGAGTGAGTCCCTCCCTGTTTCTGTAGGTAGTACATTGCTGTCATGCTGTCAGTGCACACTAAGACAGTCTTGCCTACGCGTTGGGTTAAAAAAGCTGAGTGCCAGGAACACTGCTAGAAGTTCCAGGTAGTTGATGTGGAGACGTTTGTGTTTGTCCGACCGCAGCCAGTGGACTCTGTAATGTTGAAGATGGGCACCCCAACCGGTTATTGATGTGTCTGTGGAATCGGGTCTATGAAAGGCTGTCCTTTTGCTAAGTTTTGAGGGTTCCACCACTGCAGCGAGCGATGGTTGCGGCGGTCTACCAACACTAGATCAGTTAATAGACCCTGGGCCAGATGTACGACCCTTTCATTTTGAGCCTCGCAATTTGCGACTTATTGTGAGGCGCTAAATGAAATGCACAGTTGTTGTTATTACACTAATTAGCGGTTCCCAATGGGCTTGTAAATTGCGAGGCTCATTAATATTAATGAGCCTCTCGCAATTCCCCAGCTCAGCAGGCCACGGATGGTGGGCTCAACAGACCACCACTTCTGGGACTGCGTTTTAATGAAGCAGCTTTTTTTTTTTAAATGCATCCCGTTTTTCTTAAAGGAAAACGGGATGCATTTAATTTTTAGAAAGTGAAACGTTTTCGTTTCATACTTTAAGGGCAGGCAGTGGTCCCTGGTACCACTGCCTGCTCTTAAAAAATATTTTTAGACACAGTCACAAAGTAAGGGGACCCATTCGAAATTGCAACTGCATTAGTCAAGTCAAGTCAAGTCATAACATTTATATAGCGCACTACATACCCAGAGGGTTTCAAGGCGCTTAGGAAGGGGAGGTGGATTATTTGTCAAATATCCACGTTTTAAGCTGCTTTCTGAACGCTAGGTGATTCTGGGTGAGGCGAAGGTAAGCGGGGAGTGAGTTCCATGTTTTGGCAGCCAGGTATGAGAAGGATCTGCCTCCCATGGTGGTCTTGTTGATGCGAGGTACAGTGGCGAAGGCTTGGCTGGAAGAGCGAAGTTGGCGGGAGGGGGTGTAGAAGGACAGTCGAGAGTTGAGACAATCTGGTCCGATGTCGTAGAGTGATTTGTGTGCGTGGGTAAGCAGTCGGAAAGTAATCCTCTTATTGACGGGTAGCCAGTGGAGGTCTTTAAGGTGACCAGAGATGTGTTCGTTGCGTGGGATGTCTAATATGAGCCTGGCTGAGGCGTTTTGGATTCGTTGTAGGTTCTTCTGGAGTTTAGCGGTGGTACCTGCGTAGAGGGTGTTTCCGTAGTCCAGTCGGCTCGTGACTAGAGCGTGGGTGACTGTTTTCCTTGTTTCGGAGGGGATCCAGCTAAATGTTTTTCTGAGCATGCGAAGAATGTTAAAGCAGGAAGAGGATACGGCGCTGACTTGTCTGTTCATTGAGAGTGATGAATCCAGGATGACGCCAAGGTTCCGAGCGTGGTCTGTCGGGATGGGTGCATTTCCGAGGGCTTCCGGCCACCAGGAGTCGTCCCATGCAGAGGAGGATTTACCTAAGATGAGGACTTCTGTTTTGTCTGAGTTCAGTTTCAGACGGCTTTGTTTCATCCATTCGGAGACTTCTTTCATTCCTTCGTGTAGGTTAGTTTTGGCGGTGCTGGGGTCCTTGGTGAGAGATAGGATCAGTTGAGTGTCATCCGCGTAAGAGATGATGTTGAGGTTGTGTTGGCGGGCGATGGCTGCGAGGGGGCTCATGTATACGTTGAAGAGGGTGGGACTGAGTGAGGATCCTTGTGGTACGCCGCAGATGATTTCAGAGGCCTCGGACTTGAATGGTGGGAGGCGGACTCTCTGGGTTCTTCCGGTGAGGAACGAGGTGATCCAGCTAAATGTTTTTCTGAGCATGCGAAGAATGTTAAAGCAGGAAGAGGATACGGCGCTGACAGTGCCTTTCCTTGGATTCCGATGTTTCTGAGGCGTTGTAGAAGGGTGCTGTGGCAGACTGTGTCGAAGGCTGCAGAGAGGTCGAGGAGGATGAGGGCGACTGTGTCTCCATTGTCCAGTAGAGTTCGAATGTCGTCTGTTGCTGCGATGAGGGCGGTCTCAGTGCTGTGTTTGGCTCGGAAGCCAGATTGTGAGGGGTCGAGTCATTTGTTGGCTTCGAGGAAGGCGGCGAGCTGGTTGTTGACAGCTTTCTCGATGACTTTGGCCGGGAATGGAAGAAGTGAGATGGGGCGGTAGTTTTTGAGTTCGGTGGGGGTCTGCTGTTGGTTTTTTCAGAAGGGCGGTGAGTTCAGCGTGTTTCCAGTCTTCTGGGAAGGTAGCGGAGTTGAAGGAGCAGTTGATGACGTCTCGGAGGTGCGGAGCTATGACGGAGTCTGCTTTGTTGAAGATGTGGTGAGGGCATGGGTCTGTGGGGGATCCAGAGTGGATGGAATTCATCAGGCGGATGGTGTCCTCAGTGGAGATTGGGTTCCAGGCGTTAAGGGAGTTAACGGGGGGAAGATGGTCAGCTGATGGTAGGGTGGGTTGCCTTCCGGGTTGGTTGTCAAAGCTGTTGTGGATGTCAGCAATCTTGTTGTGGAAAAAAAAGGCTAGGGAATCGCAGAGGGTTTGAGAGGGGGTGATGTCGTTGGAGTTGGCCGAGGGGTTGGAAAATTCCTTGACGATGTTGAAAAGTTCCTTGCTGTTGTGGGCGTTGTTGTCAAGTCGATCTTTGAATGCTGTTTTCTTGGCTTTTCGGATCAGTTGGTGGTGAGTACGGATGGCGCTTTTGAAGGCGTCCTTGTTGCTGGTGGATGGGTCTTTTTTCCAGGCCTTTTCAAGGGAGCGGCACAGTTTCTTGGATTTCTTGAGGTCGTCGTTGAACCATGAGGCCTTCTTGAAGCCAAGTTTGTGTTGACGTTTTTTCAGTGGTGCTAAGGTGTCGGCGGTGTTGGATAACCAAAGGGTGAGGTTGGAGGCGGCTTCGTTGGCGTTAGAAGAGAGGGCTGGGGAGGATTGAAGGAGTGATGTGGAGATCTGTTCTGTGGTGATTTTGTTCCAGTTTCTTTGCAGAGTTGGTTGGGGGTGGTTGATGGGTTTCGGCTTGTTGTAGGTGAAGTGAACGCAGCTGTGGTCAGTCCAGAGGAGATCCGTAGTGTGGCTGAAGGAGACATGGTTGCTGGAGGTGAAGATGGGGTCGAGAGTGTGACCTGCGATGTGGGTGGGGGAAGTAACCAGTTGTTTAAGTCCGAGGTTGGCGAGGTTGTCCAAGAGGGTAGCGGTGTTGTGGTCGTTGATCTTTTCAAGGTGGAAGTTGAGGTCTCCCAGAAGGATGTAGTCTTTGGAGGGGAGCGCGTGTGGGGTGATGAAGTCCGTGATGTCTTCACTGAATTTTGCGCGTGGTCCAGGTGGTCTGTAGAGGAGGGTGCCTCTGAGTGTGGTCTTGGGGTCGATGTGGATCTGGAAGTGAAGGTGTTCGGAGTTGGCGAGGTTGGCATCAGAGCTGGTTGAGATGCGGATTGTTTTCTTATGGACGATAGCGATTCCACCTCCTGTATGGTCGGTGCGGTCCTTGCGTGTGATCTTATAGTCATCAGGGATAGCGATGGCGATGTCAGGGGCGGAGGAAGCGTTCATCCATGTTTCCGTTAGGAAGGCGACGTCAGGAGAGATGGTGTCTAGTAGGTTCCAAAGGTCAATGGCGTGCCTGTGGACCGAGCGGGTGTTGAGAAGGATGCATTCTAGGTGATTGGGGTCGGGAATCTGTGGTGTGGTCGTAGCGGAGATGTTGTCGGTGCCGCTAAATTTGCAGGAGAAGCAGGAGAACGGTCCGTGGGTGCGTCCAGGAGCGGCTTGGACGCAGTTGGGGGCGCGACCGGAGTCAAGGGCTAGGAGGGTGGCGGCATCGTAGGTAACGCGGGGGGCAGGGCAGCGCGAGGGGCAGGGGGTCTGGCGCTGGGCGCGGTCCAGGCGCGGACGGGCGTAGACGGGCTTACCTTTGGCGCACCTTCGGCGTGTCCGAAGCGCGTTGACGCTGCGCGTGGAGACATTGGCCATAAATGGAGGGTGGAGGGGGCGGAGCGTGGGAGGGTCAGCAGATGGGAGGCGGTAGCGGGGAGGAGGGGCAGGGAAAACAACAACAGCAAACAAGATGGAGGTCAGAGGGGAGGCGAGGCAGGGGCAGTAGGTCGCCAGCGAAAATAAATCCAATTATGCACGTTGCTGCCAGGTGGGCCAATACAGTTAAATGCAGTGCAGGGCGGGCGGCGCTATAGTCACAAGCGCTGAGAGCTATGAGATTAAACAAAACACTGCGCAAATTTGTGAAATGCAGGCGAGCCGATTTTAAACACGGCACTATTTAGTCTAATGCAGACGATACCACTGAAATAAAGAATGCAGGCGATACCGTGAAGTTGATTCAGCAGTGCGATCCCCAGGAAGATAGCAGCAGTACAGGGAGAGGAGCAAGGAGGGAGCAACCCTCTTGAAAAGGGTGGTAATTTGCGACCGCAATTGTGGTTGCAATACATTCACACATAGCATTGAGAACGCAATTAGGAAGGGACTAACTAACTGTGACTCTCAATTCCTAAATAGCGAGTCGCAAATAAACTGTGACTCGCTATTTTGGAATTGTACATGGCCAACAGTGATTTTGAACGTGCAAACGGGTTCGCAAACCCGTTTGCGCATGCAAAATAACGTCGTACATCTGGTCCCCTGTGACTGATTCCACTGACTTGCTAGACATTGTTGCAGAGGACGCATGTAAGCCTTGCATGAGGTACGATTGCAACGCAGGATGCCATAATTCCCAGCAGTTGCATGAAGACTCTAGCTGGTAATGATTGGTGGGGTTGAAATTGTAATAGTGTGGCCTGGATATTGTGAATCCTGGCTATATTAGGAGTGGCTAGAGCTTTGAGAGTGTTGATGGAAGCACCCAGATAGGATTGCACTTGTGCCGGACACAGGTGAGATTTTTGTGCAATGATTGTAAAACCCAACTGGTTAAGTAGATGTACTATTGTCTGATTGTGTAGCGTCCTTGGTGAGAGGGAGGATGACCTGGATGTGCGTTGGATACTATACTGAGTCCGTACTGTTTGATGATGGTGGCGAGGAGGGCCATGTAGATTTTGAAGAGCGTGGGGCTGAGCGACGATCCTTGTAGGTCCTCGGCAATTGATTTCTGTGGGTTCGGAGAGGAAGGGTGGCAGTCTGATTCTTTGGGTTCAGCCAGTGAGGAAGGAGCAGATCCAGTCAAGGGCGGTTCCCTGTATGCCGGCGTCATAAAGTCTGCCGGTGAGGGTGCAGTGGGAGACGGTGTTGAATGCCGCACAGAGATCGAGTAGGATCAGAGCTGCAGTGTGCCTTTGGTCGAGGAGGGTGTGGATGTTGTCTACGGCAGCGAGTACAAAAAACAAGACAGCTCAAGACAGTGTTTCCCATGCGGACTCACTAGAAAAACATAGAATATTAACAATTAGCTTGCCAATGGGGATGGCTCCCTCACTAGAAGACTGTACAATTTGAGGTATAGTTTTTGCTGCAGTATATTCAGAGCACATGGTACCCCTTCATTGGCTGTTTTGATAGAAGTGCTTAATCCGATCCAGAATGTACGGGGTAGTACCTGCCCTGGACTTGGGAATAAAACTGATGGGCAATTTTGCAACGATGTCCTCCATAATGTTGATTAACATAAAGAGGGAAGCAACAGCGTTGGCTATATGCCAGCGTTTAAGGATTTGGCTCCTGCATAGCAGGAGCACACATTTCCTATAATTATCGAAGAAACATAAGCTACGCTGGATAGAGATCATTTGAGTGCCAGACCTGGTAAACCACAATGAAGAGTTATTCTGCAAATGATAACTCTAAACAAGCACCTGACTTTTGAACAAAGAAGTAGAAGGAGAATAAGAAAAACAAATATAAAATAAAACTACAGGGTGGGTCTCCTACACAGGAAGCTACTGAAAAAAACTACAATCTGCTTAACTGCGGTAACATTAGACCACCTAGGAGGTATCAGGATACTGATACATGTTCATCTCGTTCCTTTCAGGAGTTATCCGAAAAACATTTGGAGAGAGGTGGACGGTCAAAGCCCAGATCGGGGGAGAACGTGAAACCGAAGGATCCCAATGCTCATCTGACTACATCATTAAACAGGAAGTTAAACCTTCCAAACCTCAATTCAAAAAGAAGAAAGTAGCTGGACTTACAGTCAGGGATGCCCCGCATATTCAGGACACTGCTTCTGAGCAGGGACTGGGCAGTGACCATGCTAAAAAGCGCAACAGCAGTCACAATAGTTCGCCAGAACCTGATGGATTGTCTAGTAGAAGTAGCGCTGAGTGAGTACATCACCGTTGAGACACCCGATTTATTTTTTATTTATTTTATGACATTTGATTAAGCGCGAACAAATGCCCGTGGGCGTCTCGGCGCTGCAACATCTGCAAATAATTCTCCTGCTGCGTAAAGTGTGTTCCGGTGTTACTGGTTAAACAGCCAGGTCTTTAGCTGTTTACGGAAGGACCAGAGAGTGGGACTGGTCCTGATTGACTGGGGTAAGGTATTCCACAATTTAGGTGCCGAGACCAAGAACCTGCGGTCTCCCCAAGAAACAGTTTTGGTGCGGGGGACCACTAGATCGTTGAGGGTGGTAGATCGAAGCAATCTGGATGGACAATAAGGGATTAATTGTTCTTTGAGAAACAAGGGTCCTTGTTTATGCAGTGCCTTGTATACAATGCAGAGAGTTTTAAACTTAATCCTGCTTCTGATAGGGAGCCAATGAAAGTTTCTGATGGTGTCAGTCGCAGACTTGTATTTAGGGATTCTAGCAAGTAGTCTTGCTGCTGAGTTTTGAACAGTCTGCATTTTTTTGATGACCCTGACCTGAGCGTTTGCAAAAAGACCATTACAGTAGTCCAAAGTGGACAGCACTAGAGAGGTCACCAAGGTTTTACCGGCAGTTTCAGGAAGGAAGGGGATGATTTTCTTTATTAAGTAATTTGTGGAAGGCTGAGGAGGCGATTTGGTTGGCATAGGAGACGAAGTTGAGGTGGTCGTCAAAGACAACTCCCAGGTTCCTTACCTTGAGGGCAGGTTTAGGCAGGGTTCCGAAAGCCGTTGGCCACCATGCGGGGGACCAACTTGGAGTAAGTTGTCCAAATATGACAACTTCCGTCTTTTTGGAGTTGAGTTTTAGACAATTGGAGGCCATCCAGTCCCCAATTGCCAACATTCCTTCTTTAAAACTCTCGGCCACCTTGTCGCCGTTGTTTTTGATGGCCAGGACTAACTGCGTGTCATCCGCATATGAGGTTAGGCTCATCCTATGTGCTCGAATGATGTTAGCTAGGTCTGACACATAGATGTTAAAGAGTGTCAGACTCAGGGATGAGCCTTGTGGAACCCCGCATGGCAGAGACAGGTTGGACGATTGGAACGATCCCAGTATAACAGCCTGAGTTCTTTCAGACAGGAAAGATGCCAATAGTTTTTTAGCTGTTTGCTGAATGCCCATTTTTTCGACACGGTCGACCAAGATCGAATGATCGACCGTGTCGAAAGCTGCAGATAAATCTAGTAGTGCTAGTACTGCTGTTCCTCCCTGATCTCGATAGTTCTAATGTCATCTGCGGCTTTAATCAAGGCGGTCTCAGTGCCATGGAACCTACAGAACCCAAATTGGGTGTTGTCAAGTAGGTGATGTTCTTCTATGAATTCAGATAACTGTGAGTTCATAGCTTTTTCAGCGACTTTTGCCAGAAATGGGAGGCTTGCTATTGGCCGGTAATTTTTCAGTTCGTCCTTATCAAGATGTGTTTTTTTTAATAATGGTTTAAGGAGAGTTTTTTTGAGTGAATCTGGATAGGTTCCTGATCTAAACATGGCATTACAGATTTGGGTAATGGCGGGTATCAGGGAATCCATGATTGGTGGGAGAATTTTAAAGGGGCATGGGTCTAATGCAGAACCAGTTTTGATCGTGGTGATGATATCCGCTATTTGAGCGTCGGTGATGTCTTTGAAGTGAGTAAATTTGGGAACAGGGTGTTTGAGGTTAGTGGTACTTGAGGGGGTATTGATATTATCTGAAAAGGCTGAAAAAAAATTTGTTGACCTTTGTAAAGAAGAAAGTGGCCAAGGCATCACAGAGGGATTGAGAGGGAGGTGGGTTTAGATCAGGGGAGTACCCTGCTAGCTACTTGGTAGTATCATAAAGTTCTTTGGAGGAATTCTTGGCTAGCTCTATCCGTTCGCTAAAGTACTTCTTCTTAGCCTCAGTGATCATGGATTTGTATTTGACCAACGTCTCCTTATAGCGAATTTTGTTTTCTTCGCTGTAGGACTTCCGCCAGTGCCTCTCCCTGTTCCTACAGTGTTGTTTCTGGGTCCCTAGGTCTTCGGTAAACCAAGGGGCAGAGGGGGCCGATCTATTTCTGGTCACATGTTTGAGAGGAACCAATGAATTAGTGGCAGTGCCCAGCCAATCCTGGAATTGCTTAGTGGCTGTGTTGGGGTCAGTAGAAAATACAGGCTGGGAATTATCGAGTAAAGTTTTTAGGCTTGAGCTATCTATGTCGTTCCAGGCTTTAAAAGGTTGGTGGCAGGTAATGGGTACTTTGGGTGTAGGTGTTTCATAGATGGTGATTGAGCCCAGAATGTCATTGTGATCCGACCATGTGAGTGGGAGGATGTGAGTTATATGAAAATCCTCCAAATTGGAGAAAATGCCATCCAGAGTGTGACCGCCGTCGTGAGTGGGGGAATTGACCAATAGGGGGAGACCAAGGGTGTTCATGTCCGAGAGAAGGGAGGACGTGTCCCTGTCCTCTAATTTGTCTAAGTGAAAATTAAAGTCACCCAGTACTGTTAGTGATTCTTCAAGTGCAAGAGACTCGAGGATAGAGCTTAAATCAGTGAGGAAATCTGACCATGGTCCTGGTGGTTTGTATACGAGAATCCCTCTGAAATTATTAGAGGGGGATAGATTGATGGCAAATTGCATGGCTTCACAAGAGGATGAGGAGATAGCGATGGTCCTCACATTAAATGTGTCGCGAGCGATGATGGCTAGTCCTCTCCCTTTTTTGCGCTGTCTATCCTGTCTATGAACCGTGAAGCCTCTTGGGACCGCAATGACTAAGTCTGGGTCAGATGGGCTGTCCATCCATGTCTCAGTCATGAATAATATGTCTAATTTCCGATCCTCTATCAGGTCTGCTATATCCTGTCTATGTTTACCAAGTGAACGGACATTGGTAAGGGCTATCAGTGTGCTCTTAGGGGTATTTTTGTTGCCGGAGAGAATTGTTTTATTTGCCAGAAGAATGGAGGCCTTACAATGGGGGCAGGACTGCATGGATGGACCAGAGATGAATATAGGATCAAGCATTAGGCAGTCATTATGATCGCGTGGGCGCAACTTGTGCAGCATAGTGTTTGAGTATTAGACACGTGGAGCTGGGGCGTCTGGACCAGGGGTAGCGGCCCTGGGCCCGGTCCAGGCGCGGACGGGCGCAGACGGGAAGGCCAGGTGTTTTTATACATGTTAGAGGAGGGTGGGAGGCGTCCAACAACTGGACCGCAACCCTTTCCTCCCAGCAAGATGGCGGCTAAGGTGGATCAAGTCACGGTGTCAGCGCCTGAATCGGCTGCGCCGTGCGAGGAAACGAGGTGTTGGTGCCTTCAGTGCGACGCAAATCTCGCCCCGAAGTACGGATGACTAGGTAATTAAAAATTACAGATTAAAATATCTACAGTTTTTAAAAACGGGAAATTCACGAGTAAACAGGGATAGTACAGAGCGCCCCCGGCTTCCGCCTCAGGGGAGAAATAGCCAAATGCGCTGTAGTTGCTTGATGTGCTTCGCAGCGCTACACTTCCTCTCTCGTTTGAATTCCGGTGGCTGACTGCTCCGCGCTCTCTCACCAGGAGGAAGAGACCCCAGAGGCCATGATGCTCGTACCGATATTAGGTTAAGCGTCCCCCATCTTTTATACAAAATACAACTTCTATTGGAGGGGGAGGTACCTAGAAACATTAATTTTCTCTTTTGGAAGGACTTCACTAAAGGTTAAGAATATTCTTTTGGCTAAAAAGGATTGTCGACCTGATTTCGTAATGGATTGCCTAAACGGAGAAACTGTGATTTTACCTGCCTTTTCCGAGCTTGTTCAATTTTGGAATTTGGAATTGGATTTGTAGAGCGCATAGCTACCCTTGGGCATCCCAGCGCTGAGAGGACCTAGTTTTTCCAGGGGGGAGGGGGACGGTTGGGAAGACAGGGTTTTAAGGGAAGAGCCAAGTTTTTAATTGTTTCCGGAAGGAGAAGAGGTTGTGTTCTCTCCTCATGGCTACTGGAAGGGTGTTCCAGAGCTTTGGCGCGTTGTAGGCGAACAAACGGCCGCCGGATCTTGACTTTTTTATTCTTGGGATGTTGGCAAGGGCAAGTGCGTCAGATCTTAGATTTTTGGTAGACTGGTGGGGCTTCATCAGGGGTCTGAGAATTGGGGGGCCTTTGTCGTGCATAATTTTGTGCGAGATGCATAGTGTCTTTTTTTTTTTTTTAATTTTTGAAAACCTTTATTGTGCATGGATAAAAGAACAAATACGGGCCTACAACCGTCAGGCCGGCCACGATACTTTGTCAGCACAAGTGCAAGCATTACAGGTCCCCAGCAGCAATAGTTAAAAGTTCAACAATCAATAAGCACTACACTGGGAAGAATCATGACGCCAGGGAAGAGGAGAATTGAAGGTTAATTTTTTAGGTTTTTTTGCGTTTTCATCATAATATAAGTCAGTGAAGATTAAGAACTAAGAAGATTCGAGTCCACACAATAACTTCACACCATGGGTAAGCGGCGTTGTATCTGAAAACAATAATGGAGGTTAACATCAATGACAATGTGGCGGTGCAAAACAACTGCAAGTCATCACCCATCATTTACGCACCTCACCCAGCGCCGCTCCTACCCTGCCAACCCCAACCCGGACCCAGAATCGAATCAGATGAAAAAAGCGAAGAAAATAGAAAAAAGAAGGCCCATAGAACTAAAAAGTTTCCAAAATACCCCACCCACCCTGCAACATTGTGGAGGCTACGGCCTACCCCCCCCCCCACAGAGTGCCTGTCGCCCTTTAAGAACCCGAAATTTAGACAAGAAAGAAGAGAGAAGAGAAAGGAAAAGGAATAACAGTAACACCTATAATATAGGGAGTAGGAAAGAGTAAATCAACCTAAACTCCCAAAGAAAAGAAGGTGGGGAGGAGCCCACTCGATAGCAGGACACCCGGAGATCCCGGCCCTCCACAGACTCCCACAGCGTAGTTGTCGTCCATTACTAAAGTGTCGGCACAAAATCAATCAGAAGCTCTGACCCCACAACCCACACCGACCCTCCACCTCAATAAACAGGAGCAATCAGAAAACAACCAGCTGGTGTACCCTCAGCCACCCACACCCGGACCCTCGAACCACAGAGGAACACAAAGAATCAGCTTCACCATTTGAGTCCTACAACCCCGACAGTACACTCTACCGCAGATCAGGATAATAATAGCATCTTTAGCCCTG
Organism: Lissotriton vulgaris; assembly: GCF_964263255.1. Lineage (NCBI taxonomy): Eukaryota > Metazoa > Chordata > Amphibia > Caudata > Salamandridae > Lissotriton > Lissotriton vulgaris. The sequence goes on from NC_141685.1 coordinate 55,859,551, forward strand.
GCCCCTACGATCTGGGGCACCGACGTGGTCAGACTGTACAATGGCCATGGTGGACTGGAGAGATAGTTGAAGCGATCTTAACATAGGACAACGTCGCCCAGCAGAGCATGTCCACATCAAAGTCCTGCAATCCACGATACCAGGAAGGGGGATCCCCTGTCGGTTCAGAGCGTTCGAAGCAGCCAGCCAGAACAAAGCCATCCGCATCAGGGGAGAGTTGCGATCAGTGCCAGCTGAACACAGAGGAAGAACCAAACATGGCGTCCAAGGACAGCTCGCCAGCCACACCTCAAAGTCTCCGTCCACAGGTAGCCGCTCACGGAGATCAAGCCGTGCCGGAGCATCACCAGTCTCCCTCACTGTCAGGATATACGGACACAACTGGGTAGGCTCCCCCTTGTAATAGGGATCAGGATACGGAGAAGCGTCCTGCGGACGGGCACAATCAGAGACAATGGGAGTAGTATGGGGGGCGCAGGCATCCAGGCGAGCCATTAAGTCCCGGGCACTGGCTAGCACTTCAGAGCGGAGAGAGCCCAACGCCCGCATGATGTCGTTCAAACTCACCGGCATTGCAGAGGCGCATCGGGCATCAGATCTCCGATCAATGGGCTCGCAGCAGAGTAGCAGCTCGCGAGGCTGGTCATCACCATCTCTCCCGTCTGGACGGACGTATAGTCCGGGTGCAGGATACGTGCGTTCGTGGAGCACAGGAGCAGCACACGCCATTCCGGCGCCATGCACGGCGCCAACGCAGTAGAAGCAGCAAGGCATCTCGCTGGCAGCAGCCCGGAGGAATCACAGGGGCAAGGAGCACAATGAACCATACGGCATCAACCCTTCCGCCTTCGGAGGGTAGCGAGCCAGCAGCTCCGAGAAGGAATTAGGGCGCAGATACAATGTACCAGTACCGGCTACAACTGTATCAAAGCACAATATCCGTCGAGGCTAAACTGAGCCCCGCAGCATAAAACACGGCGCCGCTGTCTTTCCCTGCCGGTCAAAGCACCTCCGCAGCGTTTCCATGAAGAACGCAAAGATGGCCGGTCATGCCGCAAACAAAGGAACCGTCCAGCTGCCGCCAGCGCCGAGTAAGAGACAAGGGCGTCACGGCACTTCCACTCCACGGAGCGAGCAGGGAAGCACACCGCTGGATGGCAAATCGTCTCCCGGCCCCGAAAATGCAGCGTGAAAACAGGATGGGCAGCAGAAAAAGTCACGGGCCGGGAGAGAAGCGGAGAGATCGGCGGAGCCGAGGGATCAGGCGGCCATCTCGGATTCAGGTTAGGCTCCTCCGAGATGCATAGTGTCTTGAAGGTGATGCGCTCCTTCACTGGGAGCCAGTGTAGGCTTTTGAGGGCTGGTTTCGCCGAGCATCTCGCTTTGGTTCCTGTAAGGACTCTAGTTGCCGCGTTCTGAGCCACCTGAAGTTTCTGGATGACTGCTGCAGGGGCTCCTAGGTACAAGACGTTACCATAGTCTAACCTGGAGTTGACCAGCCCCTGCATCAGTAACTTCCTGGACTGGAAGGGGATCAGGTGGAGGATTTTTCTGGACATGCGAATAAGGCCGAAGCAGGACCCTGAGGTTTTTCTAGCCTGGGTTTTGAAATTAAGGTCCTGGTCGAGCCAGATGCCTATGCTTTTGACCTCGGTTTTTGGGGTTGGGTAGGTACCCATGCAGGGTGGCCAGGAGAGATTGGTAGGTAGTTTGTTCGGGTTGCCAAGGAGAAGGATCTCCGATTTGTCACCATTAAGTTTTAGTCGAGAATCACACATCCATTGTGAGATTCCTTCGAGACATCTGGCGAGATTTTCTAGGCTGGTGTTTGATTGATTGATGGAGACCACCAGCTGAGTGTCATCAGCGTACATCACTGTCTTGACGCCGAAAAGAGTGATAACGTCTGCAAGGGGGACATATAGACGTTAAAAAGTGTGGGGCTCAGGGAGGAGCCCTGGGGAACCCCACACTGCATGGGCAGAGCTTTGGACGTGGAAGTGCCATCTGACACCTGAAAGGATCTTCCCTCAAGGAAGGACTTAATCCAGGCAAGGGCAGAATCGGTGATTCCCACTCGACTTAGCCGGTGGACCAGAATGGCGTGGTCCACCGTGTCGAAGGCGGCACTTAGATCGAGGAGGATCACTGCCACTGATCCTCCTGCGTCTATGATGCTTCTCGCCTCTTCGACAACTGCCAGGAGGGCGGTATTGGTGCCTTGCCCCGGTCTAAAACCGGTCTGGGAGTCGCGTAGTAAGTGATTCGACTCCAGGAAGTTGGAAAGTTGCTGGTTAGCTATTCGTTCGGCCTCTTTGCTGATCCCGGGGAGGAGCGAGATGGGTCTGAAATTGGGATCCGTGGGGTCTAGGTGGGGTTTTTTTAAGAGGGCCTTGACGGTAGCCTTCTTCCAATTGGTTGAAAGAGGCATTGATGAGGTTGGTGAAGGGTAGGGCTACCGTGGGGGCAACCAGTTTTAACTTGCTGATGGGGGCTGGGTCAGATGGGGAGCCACTTTTCACAGTTTGCAGGGTGGCTAAGAAAGTCTCCGTGGTGATCTGATCAAAGGCTCGTAGGTATGGAGCCTCAGGATGAAGGGGAGGTGCGGTGGCATGGTGAGGGGCAATGGGTATAGGGAGTGAAGTAAGTATTTTGTTGATTTTTGCGGAGAAGAAGTCGGCCATTTGATTGCATCTAACGCCCTCTGGGTCTGGCGGTGGTAGGGGATCCTGGATTTTTGTCAGGAGGCGTACAATGCGGTAAGTTTCCTTCGCAGAATTGGCCGCTGCTGCAATCTTTCCTTCGAAGAAGGTGGCCTGTGTAATTTTTATGGAGTTCTTGTAGAGCTTGATAGCGGCTCTGTACTCATTTTTGGATTCCGTTGACCAATTTTTCCTCCATACGCGCTCAAGTTTTCAAGCATCGGTTATACACTTGTATGCCAAGGAGTGGGCACTAGAACTAGCTCCTACGTTATACCCCAACCCTGAGGGTGGTATGACAGTTGCCCTTACCATGAAGTACCACTGAGGACAATTCCATAACCTCAAAGATAATACTCCATTAAGCATGAAGCTAAAAAACAAGTTAGGGAAATCCTGCAAGAACTTGAGTACCGGGGTGTAATAAAAAGTTGCACCTCATCAATGAATAATCCCTTGTTTCCTGTGATGAAATACGATCATTCATATAGTCTAGTGTTAAACTACAGAAACTTGAACACAGAAAGTCGCACATTTGTAGTACAAAATACACATAGTGTCGCACTAATAAACAACATTGTGTGGAAAAAATACAAAACCAAACTTGATATCTCAAATGGATTTTTCTGCCAAAATATATCGCCTGGAAGCAGGTATTTGACGTGCTGCTGGATCCCGGATAAATGTGAAAGCAGCAGCACTAATTTCTATCTTTTGGAGGTGGAGTTGGGGCGAGGGGGGGCAGGCACTGACTTGGAAAGAGTATAAGTCTGGTGGGCACCAGGCAGTATAAGTCACTTAGTCCTGGTCTTTCAGGAACTGGTCCTTCTCGGTCTGGTCCCACAGGCTCTCCTTGTCCTCCATGGCGCTGGTACTTGTACACTTGGCCGTCATGGTTCTATTTTGTTTACTGTATTTATAGAGCGCAACACCCATCCCTAGAGGGATATCACAACACTAGTCGTCCAGCTGGAACTCATTCTAGTCTCACTAATCTAGATCCTTGGTTTTCCTAGATCTGGTCCTCAAGGCCGGGTCCCAACCATTAACATCTGGATATCCAGGTCTTGGTCCATATGTTCTTGCTTTTTCTCCTGATCCTAGTCCTCAAGTGCCCACTGGTCCTGCTGTCGCTGCAGCTCATTCTTGAGGTCAAAGTGCTTCTGGGCCATGTCCTAGTATTCTTTGTCCTCCTCGTCTTTGTTCTTGTAGCCGAGACTACTGGTTCTAGTCTTCGCTGGTTATGGCTCCCTCTGTCTTCTCAGTCCTGCATACCCTTGTTGTCCTGGTCCCTTATCCTCCTGGCGTAGACGCTGGCCAACTGACTCCAGTCCTCATGGTCCAAATGCTAAATGTCATGACTCGCTCCCTGCTCTCTTGTGCCCACCACCATTGTGCTGAATTGTGAGACTCTCCAGTGTTTTAATAAGCTTCTGGACCTTCCCATCTATGCATATCTTGACCTCCAGCCATTTTGATGCTATTTGGAACTTCCCATCCATTCCCAATCCATGCCGGGTTTTGTGAAGCCAGTCTCTCTGATCATGCTTGAAACTCCATTACCTATAATGCCCTGCTCACTACTCCCTCTTCGCCCCTGCAGGCCAAGCATGGGTGGAGGAATACAGCACACCTGTAGCTGGCAACTGGTAGCCTGTTCACACCTGCTGCATGTGAATACTGTGAGCTCTTTGAAGCCCCAGCTCCCTTCAGTCCAGTGTTGGTCACTGTAGCTGTGTTCCTGCGAGGCCGACCCTTGTTTCTTGAGCTTTTGTTATCAATGTTTCCAAAGTTCCTGAGCTATACCTATTCCTTGCTTTCTGAGCTATAGCGATTCCTTGTTACTGAACTAGCACTGCTTTCACAGCTATCTTCACTCCTGAGCCTTAGCTACTTCTTGTTTGCTTGATTCCTGAACCAGTACTGTTTAGTGCACCCCTGCAGCCTCCCTACTGTATTTCCGTTTTGCCAGTCCTTGCTTCCCCTCCCATTACCTTTGTTCCCATTCCAAGTTTGCTGTCTTCCTGTGCCTACGGTCTTGCTACTGGTTTCCCCTGTATGCTTGTTACCTGCTTTCTGCCAAGTGTGCAATTTCTTCCCCTTTTTTTCTGTACTTTGATTCCTTGATTTCTGAGATAGAGTTAATTCCTTGTTCCTTGAACTAACACTGCCTTCAGTGCTACCTTCTTTTCTTGATTCCTGAACCAGTACAATTTAGTGCACCCTTAGTCTCTCTCCGTTTGTATTTATCTATTCCGAGTCCCTGCCTTTTTTTGAAAATTTACCTCTTATTCCAGTTCCTACCTTCTTGTCTTCCTGTTCCTTTAGTCTTAGCTTCCTGTATCCTAGTGGTTTTCGCTTCTCACTTTCTGCCAAGTGTGCCCTTTGTTTTCAATTCTTTCCTGTTAAGCACTCCTCCTTGCTAACTCTTTGTCTATTGTGGCTGTATATTTAGTTCTTCACCCTTGCTGTTACCATCTTGCCGGGTCCGGTTTGATCGCCAGGATCTGTGGGCACAGCTGACAACCCTGGTGTGTTACTTGTTATTTTTGAATATTGTGTTTTAGTTAAATTTCTATTGTCATTATAGGTATTTGCTCCACAGACCCTGTCTTTTCATGTATATCCTATATGAAGTTTGAAGTTTATTGACTTGTATAGCGCTGAATCACCCATGAGGGTATCTCGTCGCTTAAGACAGTGGGGAATACCAGAAACGAAGGAAAGATTGAAAGAGGTGGGTTTTTAACATCTTTCTGAACTGAGCCAGAGTAAGTCCAGAGCGCAGGTGAAAGGGTAAATTATTCCAAAATGCTGGAGCAAGATGAGAGAATG